>NC_092712.1:10722420-11390463 GCF_047496885.1 Scyliorhinus torazame | reverse complement strand
GATCTGAGGGTCTTCAAATAGCTGCTTCACTTGATTTGTATTAGAACATAGAACATAGAACAATACAGCGCAATACAGGCCCTTCGGCCCACGATGTTGCACCGAAACAAAAGCCATCTAACCTACACTATGCCATTATCATCCCTATGTTTATCCAATAAACTTTTAAATGCCCTCAATGTTGGCGAGTTCACTACTGTAGCAGGTAGGGCATTCCACGGCCTCACTACTCTTTGCGTAAAGAACCTACCTCTGACCTCTGTCCTATATCTATTACCCCTCAGTTTAAGGCTATGTCCCCTCGTGCCAGCCATATCCATCCGCGGGAGAAGGCTCTCACTGTCCACCCTATCCAACCCCCTGATCATTTTGTATACCTCTATTAAGTCTCCTCTTAACCTTCTTCTCTCCAACGAAAACAACCTCAAGTCCATCAGCCTTTCCTCATAAGATTTTCCCTCCATACCAGGCAACATCCTGGTAAATCTCCTCTGCACCCGCTCCAAAGCCTCCACGTCCTTCCTATAATGCGGTGACCAGAACTGTACGCAATTCTCCAAATGCGGCCGTACCAGAGTTCTGTACAGCTGCAACATGACCTCATGACTCCGGAACTCAATCCCTCTACCAATAAAGGCCAACACTCCATAGGCCTTCTTCACAACCCTACCAACCTGGGTTGCAACTTTCAGGGATCTATGTACATGGACACCTAGATCCCTCTGCTGATCCACACTTCCAAGAACTTTACCATTAGCCAAATATTCCGCATTCCTGTTATTCCTTCCAAAATGAATCACCTCACACTTCTCTACATTAAACTCCATTTGCCACCTCTCAGCCCAGCTCTGCAGCTTATCTATGTCCCTCTGTAACCTGCAACATCCTTCCGCACTGTCGACAACACCACCGACTTGAGGGTCGTCTGCAAATTTACTCACCCACCCTTCTGCGCCCTCCTCTAGGTCATTTATATAAATGACAAACAGCAACTGCCCCAGAACAGATCCTTGTGATACGCCACTTGTAACTAAACTCCATTCTGAACATTTCCCATCAACCACCACCCTCTGTCTTCTTTCAGCTAGCCAATTTCTGATCCACATCTCTAAATCACCCTCAATCCCCAGCCTCCGTATTTTATGCAATAGCCTACCGTGGGGAACCTTATCAAACGCGTTACTGAAATCCATATACACCACATCAACTGCTCTACCCTCGTCTACCTGTTCAGTCACCTTCTCAAAGAACTCAACAAGGTTTGTGAGGCATGACCTACCCTTCACAAAGCCATGCTGACCATCCCTAATCATATTATTCCTATCTAGATGATTATAAATCTTGTCTCTTATAATCCCCTCCAAGACTTTACCCACTACAGACGTGAGGCTCACCGGTCTATAGTTGCCGGGGTTGTCTCTACTCCTCTTCTTGAACAAAGGGACCACATTTGCTATCCTCCAGTCCTCTGGCACTATTCCTGTAGCCAATGGTGACATAAAAATCAAAGCCAAAGGCTCAGCAATCTCTTCCTTGGCTTCCCAGAGAATCCTAGGATAAATCCCATCAGGCCCCGGGGACTTACCTATTTTCAGCCTGTCCAGAATTGCCAACACCTCTTCCCTACGTACCTCAATGCCATCTATTCTAATAGCCTGGGTCTCAGCATTCTCCTCCACAACATTATCTTTTTCCTGAGTGAATACTGACGAAAAATATTCATTTAGTATCTCGCCTATCTCTTCAGACTCCACACACAACTTCCCATCCCTGTCCTTGACTGGCCCTACTCTTACCCTAGTCATTCGCTTATTCCTGACATACCTATAGAAAGCTTTTGGGTTTTCCTTGATCCTTCCTGCCAAATACTTCTCATGTCCCCTCCTTGCTCGTCTTAGCTCTCTCTTTAGATCCTTCCTCGCTACCTTGTAACTATCCATCGCCCCAACTGAAACTTCACACCTCATCTTCACATAGGCCTCCTTCTTCCTCTTAACAAGAGATTCCACTTCTTTGGTAAACCACGGTTCCCTCGCTCGACGCCTTCCTCCCTGCCTGACCGGTACATACTTATCAAGAACACGCAGTAGCTGATCCTTGAACAAGCTCCACATATCCAGTGTGCCCAACACTTGCAGCCTACTTCTCCAACCTACCCCTCCCAAGTCATGTCTAATGGCATCATAATTGCCCTTCCCCCAGCTATAACTCTTGCCCTGCGGGGTATACTTATCATTTTCCATCACTAACGTAAATGTCACCGAATTGTGGTCACTGTCCCCAAAGTGCTCTCCTACCTCCAAATCTAACACCTGGCCTGGTTCATTACCCAAAACCAAATCCAATGTGGCCTCGCCCCTTGTTGGCCCGTCAACATATTGTGTCAGGAAACCCTCCTGCACACATTGTACAAAAAACGACCCATCTAATGTACTCGAACTATATCTTTTCCAGTCAATATTTGGAAAGTTAAAGTCTCCCATAATAACTACCCTGTTACTTTCGCTCTTATCCAGAATCATCTTCGCCATCCTTTCCTCTACATCCCTAGAACTATTAGGAGGCCTATAGAAAACTCCCAACAGGGTGACCTCTCCTTTCCTGTTTCTAACCTCAGCCCATACTACCTCGGAAGAAGAGTCCCCATCTAGCATCCTCTCCGCCACCGTAATACTGCTCTTGACTAGCAGCGCCACACCTCCCCCTCTTTTGCCTCCTTCTCTGAGCTTACTAAAACACCTAAACCCCGGAACCTGCAACAACCATTCCTGTCCCTGCTCTATCCATGTCTCCGAAATGGCCACAACATCGAAGTCCCAGGTACCAACCCATGCTGCCAGTTCCCCTACCTTATTTTGTATACTCCTGGCATTGAAGTAGACACACTTCAAACCACCTACCTGAACACTGGCCCCCTCCTGCAAAGTCAAATCTGTGCTCCTGACCTCTATACTCTCATTCTCCCTTACCCTAAAACTACAATCCAGGTTCCCATGCCCCTGCTGCATTAGGTTAAACCCCCCCAAAGAGCACTAACAAATCTCCTCCCCAGGATATTTGTGCCCCTCAGGTTCAGATGTAGACCATCCTGTCTGTAGAGGTCCCACCTTCCCCAGAAAGAGCCCCAGTTATCCAGAAATCTGAATCCCTCCCGCCTGCACCATCCCTGTAGCCACGTGTTTAATTGCTCTCTCTCCCTATTCCTCATCTCCTTATCACGTGGCACGGGCAACAACCCAGAGATAACAACTCTGTTTGTTCTCGTTCTGAGCTTCCATCCTAGCTCCCTGAAAGCCTGCCTGACATCCTTGTCCACTTTCCTACCTATGTCGTTAGTGCCAATGTGGACCACGACTTGGGGCTGCTCCCCCTCCCCCCGAAGGACCCGGAAAACACGATCTGAGACATCACGTACCCTTGCACCTGGGAGGCAACATACCAAACGTGAGTCTCTCTCGCTCCCACAAAATCTCCTATCTGTGCCCCTGACTATCGAGTCCCCAATTACTAATGCTCTGCTCCTCTCCCCCTCCCCTCTGAGCAACAGGGACAGACTCCGTGCCAGAGGCCCGTAACCCATGGCTTACCCCTGGTAAGTCGTCCCCACCACAAGTATCCAAAGCGGTATACTTGTTTCTCAGGGGAACGACCGCAGGGGATCCCTGCACTGACTGCTTCTTCCCAGTCCCTCTTACAGTTACCCACCTATCTCCAATCTTTGGTGTAACTAATTCCCTGAAGCTGCTATCTATGACCCCCTCTGCCTCCCGAATGATCCAAAGTTCATCCAACTCCAGCTCCAGTTCCCTAACTCGGTCTTGGAGGAGCTGGAGATGGCTGCACTTCCTGCAGGTAAAATCAGCAGGGTCACTAACGGCATCCCTCCTTTAGCCTTTCGCTTGTCTCCAGAGAAGCTGCCCGTACAATAGTATCACTTTGTCACCTGTCTGACTTGGAAAAGAGTGCGCACTGGGAGACAGGCCGATGGGACCTCAGCTTCCCTTTCTCTCAACCCTTCCCCAAACCCACTGCCTCTCTGCCTTTATCTCTGGTCTCCAGGGAAGCGAGGAATGCTGGATCAGTCTTTCTCCCAAACCCTGCACTGAGGCCAGCTGCTCAGTGCCGCGCTGGGCCCCGACCTGTTCTCGAGGTGAGCAGAGCCATGACGCTGTGACCGAGGTGACTTACACTGTTTCTGTCCCCAGGGAGGGTGATGGCGTTGGACGCTGCTGTCGTTATGAACCAGTTCCGCACGGCTCGGCCGGACAAACGGTACCTGCAGCATTTGAGGTGGGTGTCCCACCAACGGTAGCGGGGCAGACCCCGCAATCTGTCCTCACGGGTGATTCCAACCAAACATCATGGATTTCCCAGCTCCAAGACAGGTGGCGGCTTTGTCAGGGTGGGTCACAGGGGCCTGGGAACATTCCGGAACCGAACTTACCCCCTGAGTAATGGTGCAGGGTGTTGACAGGAAGCAGTAAGAGTCGGAGGAAACCTGAGGAGACGTGCTCGACTCTGGGGACAGGGCCTGATTCTGGGATCAGACCCGGATTCTGGGGTCAGACACGGATTCTGGGGTCAGACACGGATTCTGGGATCAGGCCCGGATTCTGGGATCAGACACGGATTCTGGGGTCAGACACGGATTCTGGGATCAGGCCCGGATTCTGGGGTCAGGCCCGGATTCTGGGGTCAGACACCGGTTCTGGGATCAGGCCCGGATTCTGGGGTCAGACACGGATTCTGGGGTCAGACACGGATTCTGGGGTCAGGCCCGGATTCTGGGATCAGACACGGATTCTGGGATCAGGCCCGGATTCTGGGATCAGGCCCGGATTCTGGGATCAGGCCCGGATTCTGGGGTCAGACACGGATTCTGGGGTCAGACACGGATTCTGGGATCAGGCCCGGATTCTGGGATCAGACACGGATTCTGGGATCAGTCACGGATTCTGGGATCAGGCCCGGATTCTGGGATCAGGCCCGGATTCTGGGGTCAGGCCCGGATTCTGGGGTCAGACACGGATTCTGGGATCAGGCCCGGATTCTGGGGTCAGACACGGATTCTGGGATCAGGCCCGGATTCTGGGATCAGACACGGATTCTGGGATCAGGCCCGGATTCTGGGGTCAGGCCCGGATTCTGGGGTCAGACACGGATTCTGGGGTCAGGCCCGGATTCTGGGGTCAGGCCCGGATTCTGGGGTCAGACACGGATTCTGGGATCAGGCCCGGATTCTGGGGTCAGGCCCGGATTCTGGGGTCAGACACGGATTCTGGGATCAGGCCCGGATTCTGGGATCAGGCCCGGATTCTGGGATCAGGCCCGGATTCTGGGGTCAGACACGGATTCTGGGGTCAGGCCCGGATTCTGGGGTCAGACACGGATTCTGGGATCAGGCCCGGATTCTGGGATCAGGCCCGGATTCTGGGGTCAGGCCCGGATTCTGGGGTCAGACACGGATTCTGGGGTCAGGCCCGGATTCTGGGGTCAGACACGGATTCTGGGATCAGGCCCGGATTCTGGGATCAGGCCCGGATTCTGGGATCAGACACGGATTCTGGGATCAGGCCCGGATTCTGGGGTCAGACCCGGATTCTGGGATCAGGCCCGGATTCTGGGATCAGACACGGATTCTGGGGTCAGGCCCGGATTCTGGGATCAGACACGGATTCTGGGATCAGGCCCGGATTCTGGGGTCAGGCCCGGATTCTGGGGTCAGACACGGATTCTGGGGTCAGGCCCGGATTCTGGGATCAGGCCCGGATTCTGGGGTCAGACACGGATTCTGGGATCAGGCCCGGATTCTGGGATCAGGCCCGGATTCTGGGGTCAGACACGGATTCTGGGGTCAGACACGGATTCTGGGATCAGGCCCGGATTCTGGGGTCAGACACGGATTCTGGGATCAGGCCCGGATTCTGGGATCAGGCCCGGATTCTGGGGTCAGACACGGATTCTGGGATCAGACACGGATTCTGGGGTCAGACACGGATTCTGGGATCAGGCCCGGATTCTGGGGTCAGACACGGATTCTGGGGTCAGGCCCGGATTCTGGGGTCAGACACGGATTCTGGGGTCAGACACGGATTCTGGGATCAGGCACGGATTCTGGGATCAGGCCCGGATTCTGGGGTCAGGCCCGGATTCTGGGGTCAGACACGGATTCTGGGGTAGGCCCGGATTCTGGGGTCAGGCCCGGATTCTGGGGTCAGGCCCGGATTCTGGGGTCAGACACGGATTCTGGGATCAGGCCCGGATTCTGAAGTGAAATGAAAAATCGCTTATTGTCACAAGTAGGCTTCAAATGAAGTTCCTGTGAAAAGCCCCTAGTCGCCACATTCCGGCGCCTGTTCGGGGAGGCTGGTACGAGAATTGAACCCGTGCTGCTGGCCTGCCTTGGTCTGCTTTAAAAGCCAGCGATTTAGCCCTGTGCTAAACATCCCCTGACCACAGGAGATTCTGCATTCTGGGGTTCGAGCTGAGGCTGCAGTTGATCAAGGTGGCCGCTTGTCACAGCAAATAAATCTTAAACAATAGATTTCCACACCCCACCTCCCCAACTCAACCCCCCCTCCCCAACACAACCCCCCCCTCCCCAACTCAACCCGCCCTCCCCAACTCAACCCCACCTCCCCAACACAATCCCCCCTCCCCAACTCAACCCCACCTCCCCAACACCACCCCCCCTCTCCAACTCAACCCCCCCTCCCAACACCCCCCTCCCCAACACCGCCCTCTCCCCAACTCAACCCCCCCTCCCCAACACAACCCCCCCTCCCCAACTCAACCCCCCTCCCCAACACCGCCCTCTCCCCAACACAACCCCCCCTCCCCAACTCAACCCCCCTCCCCAACACAACCCCCCCTCCCCAACTCAACCCCCCCTCCCCCAACACAACCCCCCCTCCCCAACTCAACCTCCCCTCCCCAACTCAACCCCCCCCTCCCCAACACCGCCCTCTCCCCAACACAACCCCCCCTCCCCAACTCAACCCCCCTCCCCAACACAACCCCCCCTCCCCAACTCAACCCCCCCTCCCCAACACAACCCCCCCTCCCCAACTCAACCCCCCCTCCCCAACTCAACCCCCCTCCCCAACACCGCCCTCCTCCCCAACTCAACCGCCCTCTCCCCAACACAACCCCCCCTCCCCAACTCAACCCCCCCTCCCCAACACCGCCCTCTCCCCAACACAACCCCCCCCTCCCCAACACAACCCCCCCTCCCCAACACCGCCCTCTCCCCAACACAACCCCCCCTCCCAACTCAACCCCCCCTCCCCAACACAACCCCCCCTCCCCAACACAACCCCCCCTCCCCAACTCAACCCCCCCTCCCCAACTCAACCCCCCCTCCCCAACTCAACCCCCCCTCCCAACTCAACCCCCCCTCCCCAACACAACCCCCCCTCCCCAACTCAACCCCCCCTCCCCAACACAACCCCACCTCCCCAACACAACCCCCCCCTCCCAACACAACCCCCCCTCCCCAACTCAACCCCCCCTCCCCAACACAACCCCACCTCCCCAACACAACCCCCCCTCCCCAACACAACCCGCCCTCCCCAACTCAACCCCCCCTCCCCAACACAACCCCCCATCCCCAACACCACCCCCCTCCCCAACACCACCCCCCCTCCCCAACACCACCCCCCCTCCCCAACACCACCCCCCCTCCCAACACCACCCTCCCTCCCCAACACCACCCTCCCTCCCCAACACCACCCCCCCTCCCCAACACCCCCCCCTCCCCAACACCCCCCCCTCCCCAACACCCCCCCCTCCCCAACACCCCCCCTCCCCAACACCCCCCTCCCCAACACCCCCCCTCCCCAACACCCCCCCTCCCCAACACCCCCCCTCCCCAACACCGCCCCTCCCCAACACCCCCCTCCCCAACACCGCCCCTCCCCAACACCCCCCCTCCCCAACACCCCCCCTCCCCAACACCCCCCCTCCCCAACACAACCCCCCCTCCCCAACTCAACCCCCCCACCCCAACACAACCCCCCCTCCCCAACTCAACCCCCCCCTCCCCAACACAACCCCCCCTCCCCAACTCAACCCCCCCTCCCCAACACAACCCCACCTCCCCAACACAACCCCCCCTCCCCAACACAACCCCCCCCTCCCCAACTCAACCCCCCCTCCCCAACACAACCCCACCTCCCCAACACACCCCCCCTCCCCAACACAACCCGCCCTCCCCACTCAACCCCCCTCCCCAACCACCCCCCTCCCCAACACACCCCCCATCCCCAACACCACCCCCCCTCCCCAACACCACCCCCCCTCCCAACACCACCCCCCCTCCCCAACACCACCCCCCCTCCCCAACACCACCCCCCTCCCCAACACCACCCTCCCTCCCCAACACCACCCTCCCTCCCCAACACCACCCTCCCTCCCCAACACCACCCCCCTCCCCAACACCCCCCCCTCCCCAACACCCCCCCCTCCCCAACACCCCCCCCTCCCCAACACCCCCCCTCCCCAACACCCCCCCTCCCCAACACCCCCCCTCCCCAACACCCCCCCTCCCCAACACCCCCCCTCCCCAACACCCCCCCTCCCAACACCCCCCTCCCCAACACCCCCCCTCCCCAACACCCCCCCTCCCCAACACCCCCCTCCCCAACACCCCCCCTCCCCAACACCCCCCCTCCCCAACACCGCCCCCTCCCCAACACCCCCTCCTCCCCAACACCCCCTCTCCCAACACCCCCCTCCCCAACACCCCCCTCCCAACACCCCCCCTCCCCAACACCCCCCCTCCCCAACACCCCCCCCAACACCCTCCCTCCCCAACACCGCCCCCTCCCCAACACCCCCCTACCTCCCTCCCCAACACCCCTCCCCAACACCCCCCCAACACCCCTCCCCAACACCCCTCCCCAACACCCCCCCCTCCCCAATACCCCTCCCCCTCCCCAACACCCCTCCCCCTCCCCAACACCCCTCCCCCTCCCCATACCCCCTCCCCCTCCCCAACACTCCCCCTTCCCCTCCCCAACACCCCCCTCTTCCCCAACACCCCCCCTCCCCAACACCCCCCCTCCCAAAACCCCCACCTCCCCAACACCCCTCCCAACAACCCCCCCTCCCCAACACCCCCCCTCCCCAACACCCCCCCTCCCCAACACCCCTCCTCCCCAACACCCCTCCTCCCCAACACCCCCCCTCCCCAACACTCCACCTCCCCAACACTCCCCCTCCCAACACCGCCCCCTCCCCAACACCCACCCCACCTCCCTCCCCAACACCCCCCCCCCCCGCCTCCACAACACCCCCCGACTCCACAACAACCCCCCCCCCCAACACCCCCCCCCCCCCCCCCCCCCCCCCCCCCCCCCCCACCCCAACACATTCCTCCCCAAAACCATTCCCCTCCCTCGGCTGTACCTGTCCGGGAGTGTTTGATGGGGACAGTGTAGAGGGAGCTTTACTCTGTATCTAACCCCGTGCTGTACCTGTCCTGGGAGTGTTTGAAGGGGACAGTGTAGAGGGAGCTTTACTCTGTATCTAACCCCGTGCTGTACCTGTCCTGGGAGTGTTTGACGGGGACAGTGTGGAGGGAGATTTACTCTGTATCGAACCCCATGCTGTACCTGTCCTGGGAGTGTTTGATGGGGACAGTGTCAAGGGAGCTTTACTCTGTATCTAACCCCGTGCTGTACCTGTCCTGGGAGTGTTTGATGTGGACAGTGTAGAGGGAGCTTTACTCCGTCTCTAACCCCGTGCTGTACCTGTCCTGGGTGTGTTTGATGGAGACAGTGTAGAGGGAGCTTTACTCTGTATCTAACCCCGTGCTGTACCTGTCCTGGGAGTGTTTGATGGGGATAGTGTAGAGGGAGCTTTACTCTGTCTCTAACCCTGTGCTGTACCTGTCCTGGGAGTGTTTGATGGGGACAGTGTAGAGGTAGCTTTACTCTGTATCTAACCTCGTGCTGTACCTGTCCTGGGAGTGTTTGATGGGGACAGTGTAGACGGAGCTTTACTCTGTATCTAACCTCGTGCTGTACCTGTCCTGGGAGTGTTTGATGGGGACAGTGTAGAGGGAGCTTTACTCTGTATCTAACCCCGTGCTGTACCTGTCATGGGAGTGTTTGATGGGGACAGTGTAGAGGGAGCTTTACTCTGTATCTAACCCCGTGCTGTACCTGTCCTGGGAGTGTTTGATGGGGACAGTGTAGAGGGAGCTTTACTCTATATGTAACCCCGTGCTGTACCTGTCCTGGGAGTGTTTGATGGAGTCAGTGTTGAGGGAGCTTTACTCTGTATCTAACCCCGTGCTGTACCTGTCCTGGGAGTGTGTGATGGGGATAGTGTAGAGGGAGCTTTACTCTGTATCTAACCCAATGCTGTACCTATCCTGCGAGTGTTTGAGGGGACAGTGTAGAGGGAGCTTTACTCTGTATCTAACCCCGTGCTGTGCCTGTTCTAGGAGTGTGTGATGGGGACATGTAGAGGGAGCTTTACTCTGTATCTAACCCTGTGCTGTACCTGTCCTGGGAGTGTTTGATGGGGACAGTGCAGAGGGAGCTTTACTCTGTATCTAACCCCGTGCTGTGCCTGTCCTGGGAGTGTGTGATGGGGACAGTGCAGAGGAAGCTTTACTCTGTATCTAATCCCGTGCTGTACCTGTCCTGGGAGTGTTTGATGGGGACAGTGTAGAGGGAGCTTTACTCTCTATCTAACTCCGTGCTGTACCTGTCCTGGGAGTGTTTGATGGGGACAGTGTAGTGGGAACTTTACTCTGTATCTAACCCCGTGCTGTATCTGTCCTGGGAGTGTTTGATGGAGACAGTGTAGAGGGAACTTTACTCTGTATCTAACCCCGTGCTGTACCTGTCCTGGAGTGTTTGATGGAGACAGTGTAGAGGGAACTTTACTCTGTATTTAACCCCGTGCTGTACCTGTCCTGGGAGTGTTTGATGGGGACAGTGTAGAGGGAGCTTTACTCTGTATCTAACCCCGTGCTGTACCTGTCCTGGGAGTGTTTGATGGGGACAGTGTAGAGGGAGCTTTACTCTGTATCTAACCCCATGCTGTACCTGTCCTGGGAGTGTTTGATGGGGACAGTGTAGAGGGAGCTTTACTCTGTATCTAACCCCGTGCTGTTCCTGTCCTGGGAGTGTTTGATGGGGACAGTGTAGAGGGAGCTTTACTCTGTATCTAACCCCGTGCTGTAACGTTCCTGGGGGTATTTGATGGGGACAGTGTAGAGGGAGCTTTACTCTGTATCTAACCCCGTGCTGTACCTATCCTGGGGGTATTTGATGGGGACAGTGTAGAGGGAGCTTTACTCTGTATCTAACCCCGTGCTGTGCCTGTCCTGGGAGTGTTTCATGGGGACAGTGTAGAGGAGCTTTACTCTGTATCTAACCCCGTGCTGTACCTGTCCTGGGAGTGTTTGATGGGGACAGTGTCGAGGGAGCTTTACTCTGTATCTAACCCCGTGCTGTGCCTGTCCTGGGTGTGTGTGATGGGGACAGTGTAGAGGGAGCTTTGCTCTGTATCTAACCCCATGCTGTACCTACCCTGCGAGTGTTTGAGGGGACAGTGTAGAGGGAGCTTTACTCTGTATCTAACCCCGTGCTGTGCCTGTCCTGGGAGTGTGTGATGGGGACATGTAGAGGGAGCTTTTCTCTGTATCTAACCCTGTGCTGTACCTGTCCTGGGAGTGTTTGATGGGGTCATAGAACATAGAAAATACAGCACAGAACAGGCCCTTCGGCCCACGATGTTGTGCCGAACCTTTGTCCCAGATTAATCATAGACTATCATCGAATCTACAGTGCAGAAGGAGGCCATTCGGCCCCCTGAGTCTGCACCAGCTCTTGGAAAGAGCACCCCACCCAAACTCAACACCTCCACCCAACACCAAGGGCAATTTGGACATTAAGGGCAATTTATCATTGGCCAATTCACCTAACCCGCACATCTTTGGACTGTGGGAGGAAACCGGAGCACCCGGAGGAAACCCACGCAGACACGGGGAGAACGTGCAGACTCCGCACAGACAATGACCCAAGCCGAAATCGAACCTGGGACCATGGATCTGTGAAGCAATTGTGCTATCCACAATGCTACCGTGCTGCCCTTAAGAACAAATAAATCTACACTATATCATTTTCCCGTAATCCATGTACCTATCCAACAGCTGCTTGAAGGTCACTAATGTTTCCGACTCAACTACTTCCACAGGCAGTGCATTCCATGCCCCCACTACTCTCTGGGTAAAGAACCTACCTCTGATATCCCTCCTATATCTTCCACCTTTCACCTTAAATTTATGCCCCCTTGTAATGGTGTGTTCCACCTGGGGAAAAAGTCTCTGACTGTCTACTCTATCTATTCCCCTGATCATCTTATAAACCTCTATCAAGTCGCCCCTCATCCTTCTCCGCTCTAATGAGAAAAGGCCTAGCACCCTCAACCTTTCCTCGTAAGACCTACTCTCCATTCCAGGCAACATCCTGGTAAATCTTCTTTGCACCTTTTCCAGAGCTTCCACATCCTTCCTAAAATGAGGCGACCAGAACTGTACACAGTACTCCAAATGTGGCCTTACCAAAGTTTTGTACAGCTGCATCATCACCTCACGGCTCTTAAATTCAATCCCTCTGTTAATGAACGCGAGCACACCATAGGCCTTCTTCACAGCTCTATCCACTTGAGTGGCAACTTTCAAAGATGTATGAACATAGACCCCAAGGTCTCTCTGCTCCTCCACAATGCCAAGAACTCTACCGTTAACCCTGTATTCCGCATTCATATTTGTCCTTCCAAAATGGACAACCTCACACTTTTCAGGGTTAAACTCCATCTGCCACTTCTCAGCCCAGCTCTGCATCCTATCTATGTCTCTTTGCAGCCGACAACAGCCCTCCTTACTATCCACAACTCCACCAATCTTCGTATCGTCTGCAAATTTACTGACCCACCCTTCAACTCCCTCATCCAAGTCATTAATGAAAATCACAAACAGCAGAGGACCCAGAACTGATCCCTGCGGTACACCACTGGTAACTGGGATCCAGGCTGAATATTTGCCATCCACCACCACTCTCTGACTTCTATCGGTTAGCCAGTTCGTTATCCAACTGGCCAAATTTCCCACTATCCCATGCCTCCTTACTTTGTGCAGAAGCCTACCATGGGGAACTTTATCAAATGCCTTACTAAAATCCATGTACACTACATCCACTGCTTTACCTTCATCCACATGCTTGGTCACCTCCTCAAAGAATTCAATAAGATTTGTAAGGCAAGACCTACCCCTCACAAATCCGTGCTGACTATCCCTAATCAAGCAGTGTCTTTCCAGATGCTCAGAAATCCTATCCTTCAGTACCCTTTCCATTACTTTGCCTACCACCGAAGTAAGACTAACTGGCCTGTAATTCCCAGGGTTATCCCTAGTTCCTTTTTTGAACAGGGGCACGACATTCGCCACTCTCCAATCCCCTGGTACCACCCCTGTTGACAGTGAGGACGAAAAGATAATTGCCAACGGCTCTGCAATTTCATCTCTTGCTTCCCATAGAATCCTTGGATATATCCCGTCAGGCCCGGGGGACTTGTCTATCCTCAAGTTTTTCAAAATGCCCAACACATCTTCCTTCCTAACAAGTATTTCCTCGAGCTTACCAATCTGTTTCACACTGTCCTCTCCAACAATATCGCCCCTCTCATTTGTAAATACAGAAGAAAAGTACTCATTCAAGACCTCGCCTATCTCTTCAGACTCAATACACAATCTCCCGCTACTGTCCTTGATCGGACCTACCCTCGCTCTAGTCATTCTCATATTTCTCACATATGTGTAAAAGGCCTTGGGGTTTTCCTTGATCCTACCCGCCAAAGATTGTTCATGCCCTCTCTTAGCTCTCCTAATCCCTTTCTTCAGTTCCCTCCTGGCTATCTTGTATCCCTCCAATGCCCTGTCTGAACCTTGTTTCCTCAGCCTTACATAAGTCACCTTTTTCCTCTTAACAAGACATTCAACCTCTCTTGTCAACCATGGTTCCCTCACTCGACCATCTCTTCCCTGCCTGACAGGGACATACATATCAAGGACACGTAGCACCTGTTCCTTGAACAAGTTCCACATTTCACTTGTGTCCTTCCCTGCCAGCCTATGTTCCCAACTTATGCACTTCAATTCTTGTCTGACAACATCGTATTTACCCTTCCCCCAATTGTAAACCTTGCCCTGTTGCACGTACCTATCCCTCTCCATTACTAAAGTGAAAGTCACAGAATTGTGGTCA
This sequence comes from Scyliorhinus torazame, assembly GCF_047496885.1. Lineage (NCBI taxonomy): Eukaryota > Metazoa > Chordata > Chondrichthyes > Carcharhiniformes > Scyliorhinidae > Scyliorhinus > Scyliorhinus torazame. Next base: position 11,376,181 of record NC_092712.1, on the reverse strand, counting down.
CTATCTCCAAAATGCTCCCCCACTAACAAATCTATCACTTGCCCTGGTTCATTACCCAGTACTAAATCCAATATTGCCCCTCCTCTGGTTGGACAATCTACATACTGTGTTAGAAAAGCTTCCTGGACACACTGCACAAACACCACCCCATCCAAACTATTTGATCTAAAGAGTTTCCACTCAATATTTGGGAAGTTAAAGTCGCCCATGACTACTACCCTATGACTTCTGCACCTTTCCAAAATCTGTTTCCCAATCTGTTCCTCCACATCTCTGCTACTATTGGGGGGCCTATAGAAAACTCCTAACAAGGTGACTGCTCCTTTCCTATTTCTGACTTCAACCCATACTACCTCAATAGGCTGATACTCCTCGAACTGCCTTTCTGCAGCTGTTATACTATCTCTAATTAATAATGCCACCCCCCCACCTCTTTTACCACCCTCCCTAATCTTATTGAAACATCTATAACCAGGGACCTCCAACAACCATTTCTGCCCCTCTTCTATCCAAGTTTCCGTGATGGCCACCACATCGTAGTCCCAAGTACCGATCCATGCCTTAAGTTCACCCACCTTATTCCTGATGCTTCTTGCGTTGAAGTATACACACTTCAACCCATCTCCGTGCCTGCAAATACTCTCCTTTGTCAGTGTTCCCTTCCCCACTGCCTTGCTTTGGCGTCCTGAATATCGGCTACCTTAGTTGCTGGACTACAAATCCGGTTCCCATTCCCCTGCCAAATTAGTTTAAACCCTCCCGAAGAGTACTAGCAAACCTCCCTCCCAGGATATTGGTGCCCCTCTGGTTCAGATGCAACCCGTCCTGCTTGTACAGGTCCCACCTTCCCCAGAATGCGCTCCAATTATCCAAATACCTGAAGCCCTCCCTCCTACACCATTCCTGCAGCCACGTGTTCAACTGCACTCTCTCCCTATTCCTAGCCTCGCTATCACGTGGCACCGGCAACAAACCAGAGATGACAACTCTGTCTGTCCTGGCTTTCAACTTCCAGCCTAACTCCCTAAACTTGTTTATTACCTCCACACCCCTTTTCCTACCTATGTCGTTGGTACCAATGTGCACCACGACTTCTGGCTGCTCCCCCTCCCCCTTAAGGATCCTGAAGACACGATCCGAGACATCCCTGGCCCTGGCACCCGGGAGGCAACATACCTTCCGGGAGTCTCGCTCGCGACCACAGAATCTCCTATCTATTCCCCTAACCATTGAATCTCCTACAACTATTGCTTTTCTATTCTCCCCCCTTCCCTTCTGAGCCCCAGAGCCAGACTCAGTGCCAGAGACCTGGCCGCTAGGGCCTTCCCCCGGTAGGTCATCCCCCCCAACAGCATCCAAAACGGTATACTTGTTTTGAAGGGGAACGGCCACGAGGGATCCCTGCACTGTCTGCCTGTTTGTTTTTTTCCCCCTGACTGTAACCCAGCTATTCTTGTCCTGTACCTTGGGTGTGGTTACCTCCCTGTAACTCTTCTCAATCACCCCCTCTGCCTCCCGGATGATCCGAAGTTCATCCAGCTTCAGCTCCAGTTCCCTAACACGGTCTTTGAGGAGCTGAAGTTGGGTGCACTTCCCGCAGGTATAGTCAGCGGGGACACCGGTGGTATCCCTCACCACCCACATCCTACAGGAGGAGCATGTAACTGGCCTAGCCTCCATCCCCTCTTACCTTACAGAATATATCTGCTGTGTGGACTAACTAGATCTCCGCCCTCCGACTCTGCTCCCAGTCAGCTACACTTCCTGTAAACTCCTGGCTCTCTTCGCACTCTTTGCGGAAATGTCGGAAACAAAATGAAAGGAGCACCTTACTCCCTCCTCACCTAACTCCCTCGGTCACCAAACTCTCACTATAGCACTCAAAAAGCACCAAATTCAGCACTCAGTATAGAGGGAGCTTTACTCTGTATCTAACACCGTGCTGTACCTGTCCTGGGAGTGTTTGATGGGGACTGTGTAGAGGGAGCTTTACTCTGTATCTAACCCCGTGCTGTACCTGTCCTGGGAGTGTTTGATGGGGACAGTGTAGAGGGAGCTTTACTCTGTATCTAACCCCATGCTGCACCTGTCCTGGGAGTGTTTGATGGGGACAGTGTAGAGGGAGCTTTACTCTGTATCTAACCCCGTGCTGTACCTGTCCTGGGAGTGTTTGATGTGGACAGTGTAGAGGGAGCTTTACTCCGTCTCTAACCCCGTGCTGTACCTGTCCTGGGTGTGTTTGATGGAGACAGTGTAGAGGGAGCTTTACTCTGTATCTAACCCCGTGCTGTGCCTGTCCTGGGAGTGTTTGATGGGGATAGTGTAGAGGGAGCTTTACTCTGTCTCTAACCCTGTGCTGTACCTGTCCTGGGAGTGTTTGATGGGGACAGTGTAGAGGTAGCTTTACTCTGTATCTAACCTCGTGCTGTACCTGTCCTGGGAGTGTTTGATGGGGACAGTGTAGACGGAGCTTTACTCTGTATCTAACCTCGTGCTGTACCTGTCCTGGGAGTGTCTGATGGGGACAGTGTAGAGGGAGCTTTACTCTGTATCTAACCCCGTGCTGTACCTGTCCTGGGAGTGTGTGATGGGGATAGTGTAGAGGGAGCTTAACTCTGAATCTAACCCCATGCTGTACCTATCCTGCGAGTGTTTGAGGGGACAGTGTAGAGGGAGCTTTACTCTGTATCTAACCCCGTGCTGTGCCTGTCCTGGGAGTGTGTGATGGGGACAGTGCAGAGGAAGCTTTACTCTGTATCTAACCCCGTGCTGTACCTGTCCTGGGAGTGTTTGATGGGGACAGTGTAGAGGGAGCTTTATTCTCTATCTAACTCCGTGCTGTACCTGTCCTGGGAGTGTTTGATGGGGACAGTGTAGTGGGAACTTTACTCTGTATCTAACCCCGTGCTGTATCTGTCCTGGGAGTGTTTGATGGAGACAGTGTAGAGGGAACTTTACTCTGTATCTAACCCCGTGCTGTACCTGTCCTGGGAGTGTTTGATGGAGACAGTGTAGAGGGAACTTTACTCTGTATTTAACCCCGTGCTGTACCTGTCCTGGGAGTGTTTGATGGGGACAGTGTCGAGGGAGCTTTACTCTGTATCTAACCCCGTGCTGTACCTGTCCTGGGAGTGTTTGATGGGCACAGTGTAGAGGGAGCTTAACTCTGTATCTAACCCCATGCTGTACCTGTCCTGGGAGTGTTTGATGGGGACAGTGTAGAGGGAGCTTTACTCTGTATCTAACCCCGTGCTGTTCCTGTCCTGGGAGTGTTTGATGGGGACAGTGTAGAGGGAGCTTTACTCTGTATCTAACCCCGTGCTGTACCTATCCTGGGGGTATTTGATGGGGACAGTGTAGAGGGAGCTTTACTCTGTATCTAACCCCGTGCTGTACCTATCCTGGGAGTATATGATGGGGACAGTGTAGAGGGAGCTTTACTCTGTATCTAACCCCGTGCTGTGCCTGTCCTGGGAGTGTTTCATGGGGACAGTGTAGAGGAGCTTTACTCTGTATCTAACCCCATGCTGTACCTGTCCTGGGAGTGTTTGATGGGGACAGTGTAGAGGGAGCTTTACTCTGTATCTAACCCCGTGCTGTTCCTGTCCTGGGAGTGTTTGATGGGGACAGTGTAGAGGGAGCTTTACTCTGTATCTAACCCCGTGCTGTACCTATCCTGGGGGTATTTGATGGGGACAGTGTAGTGGGAGCTTTACTCTGTATCTAACCATGTGCTGTACCTGTCCTGGGAGTGTTTGATGGGGTCAGTATAGAGGGAGCTTTACTCTGTATCTAACACCGTGCTGTTACTGTCCTGGGAGTGTTTGATGGGGACTGTGTAGAGGGAGCTTTACTCTGTATCTAACCCCATGCTGCACCTGTCCTGGGAGTGTTTGATGGGGACAGTGTAGAGGGAGCTTTACTCTGTATCTAACCCCGTGCTGTACCTGTCCTGGGAGTGTTTGATGTGGACAGTGTAGAGGGAGCTTTACTCCGTCTCTAACCCCGTGCTGTACCTGTCCTGGGTGTGTTTGATGGAGACAGTGTAGAGGGAGCTTTACTCTGTATCTAACCCCGTGCTGTACCTGTCCTGGGAGTGTTTGATGGGGATAGTGTAGAGGGAGCTTTACTCTGTCTCTAACCCTGTGCTGTACCTGTCCTGGGAGTGTTTGATGGGGACAGTGTAGAGGTAGCTTTACTCTGTATCTAACCTCGTGCTGTACCTGTCCTGGGAGTGTTTGATGGGGACAGTGTAGACGGAGCTTTACTCTGTATCTAACCTCGTGCTGTACCTGTCCTGGGAGTGTCTGATGGGGACAGTGTAGAGGGAGCTTAACTCTGTATCTAACCCCATGCTGTACCTATCCTGCGAGTGTTTGAGGGGACAGTGTAGAGGGAGCTTTACTCTGTATCTAACCCCGTGCTGTGCCTGTCCTAGGAGTGTGTGATGGGGACATGTAGAGGGAGCTTTACTCTGTATCTAACCCTGTGCTGTACCTGTCCTGGGAGTGTTTGATGGGGACAGTGCAGAGGGAGCTTTACTCTGTATCTAACCCCGTGCTGTGCCTGTCCTGGGAGTGTGTGATGGGGACAGTGCAGAGGAAGCTTTACTCTGTATCTAACCCCGTGCTGTACCTGTCCTGGGAGTGTTTGATGGGGACAGTGTAGAGGGAGCTTTACTCTCTATCTAACTCCGTGCTGTACCTGTCCTGGGAGTGTTTGATGGGGACAGTGTAGTGGGAACTTTACTCTGTATCTAACCCCGTGCTGTATCTGTCCTGGGAGTGTTTGATGGAGACAGTGTAGAGGGAACTTTACTCTGTATCTAACCCCGTGCTGTACCTGTCCTGGGAGTGTTTGATGGAGACAGATTAGAGGGAACTTTACTCTGTATTTAACCCCGTGCTGTACCTGTCCTGGGAGTGTTTGATGGGGACAGTGTCGAGGGAGCTTTACTCTGTATCTAACCCCGTGCTGTACCTGTCCTGGGAGTGTTTGATGGGGACAGTGTAGAGGGAGCTTAACTCTGTATCTAACCCCATGCTGTACCTGTCCTGGGAGTGTTTGATGGGGACAGTGTAGAGGGAGCTTTACTCTGTATCTAACCCCGTGCTGTTCCTGTCCTGGGAGTGTTTGATGGGGACAGTGTAGAGGGAGCTTTACTCTGTATCTAACCCCGTGCTGTACCTATCCTGGGGGTATTTGATGGGGACAGTGTAGAGGGAGCTTTACTCTGTATCTAACCCCGTGCTGTACCTATCCTGGGGGTATTTGATGGGGACAGTGTAGAGGGAGCTTTACTCTGTATCTAACCCCGTGCTGTGCCTGTCCTGGGAGTGTTTCATGGGGACAGTGTAGAGGAGCTTTACTCTGTATCTAACCCCATGCTGTACCTGTCCTGGGAGTGTTTGATGGGGACAGTGTAGAGGGAGCTTTACTCTGTATCTAACCCCGTGCTGTTCCTGTCCTGGGAGTGTTTGATGGGGACAGTGTAGAGGGAGCTTTACTCTGTATCTAACCCCGTGCTGTACCTATCCTGGGGGTATTTGATGGGGACAGTGTAGAGGGAGCTTTACTCTGTATCTAACCCCGTGCTGTACCTATCCTGGGGGTATTTGATGGGGACAGTGTAGAGGGAGCTTTTCTCTGTATCTAACCCTGTGCTGTACCTGTCCTGGGAGTGTTTGATGGGCACATTGCTGGGAGCTTTACTCTGTATCTAACCATGTGCTGTACCTGTCCTGGGAGTGTTTGATGGGGTCAGTATAGAGGGAGCTATACTCTGTATCTAACACCGTGCTGTACCTGTCCTGGGAGTGTTTGATGGGGACAGTGTAGAGGGAGCTTTACTCTGTATCTAACCCCATGCTGTACCTGTCCTGGGAGTGTTTGATGGGGACAGTGTAGAGGGAGCTTTACTCTGTATCTAACCCCGTGCTGTACCTGTCCTGGGAGTGTTTGATGGGGACAGTGTAGAGGGAGCTTTACTCTGTATCTAACCCCGTGCTGTACCTATCCTGGGGGTATTTGATGGGGACAGTGTAGATGGAGCATTACTCTGTATCTAACCCCGTGCTGTACCTGTCCTGGGGGTATTTGATGGGGACAGTGCAGAGGGAGCTTTACTCTGTATCTAACCCCGTGCTGTACCTGTCCTGGGAGTGTTTGATGGGGACAGTGTAGAGGGAGCATTACTCTGTATCTAACGCCGTGCTGTGCCTGTCCTGGGAGTGTTTGATGGGGACAGTGTAGAGGAGCTTTACTCTGAATCTAACCCGGTGCTGTACCTGTCCTGGGAGTGTTTGATGGGGACAGTGTAGAGGGAGCTTTACTCTGTATCTAACCCCGTGCTGTGCCTGTCCTGGGAGTGTTTGATGGGGACAGTGTAGAGGGAGCTTTACTCTGTATCTTACCCCGTGCTGTACCTGTACTGTGAGTGTTTGATGGGGACAGTGTCGAGGGAGCTTTGCTCTGTATCTAACCCCATGTTGTACCTATCCTGGGGGTATTTGATGGGGACAGTGTAGAGGGAGCTTTACTCTGTATCTAACCCCGTGCTGTACCTGTCCTGGGAGTGTTTGATGGGGACAGTGTAGAGGGAGCTTTACTCTATATCTAACCCCGTGCTGTGCCTGTCCTGGGAGTGTGTGATGGGCACAGTGCTGGGGAGCTTTACTCTGTATCTAACCATGTGCTGTACCTGTCCTGGGAGTGTTTGATGGGGACAGTATAGAGGGAGCTTTACTCTGTATCTCACCCCATGCTGTACCTGTCCTGGGAGTGTTTGATGGGGACAGTGTAGAGGGAGCTTTACTCTGTATCTCACCCCGTGCTGTACCTGTCCTGGGAGTGTTTGATGGGGACAGTGTAGAGGGAGCTTTACTCTGTATCTAACCCCGTGCTGTACCTGTCCTGGGGGTATTTGATGGGGACAGTGCAGAGGGAGCTTTACTCTGTATCTAACCCCGTGCTGTACCTGTCCTGGGAGTGTGTGATGAGGACAGTGTAGATGGAGCTTTACTCTGTATCTAACCCCATGCTGTACCTATCCTGCGAGTGTTTGAGGGGACAGTGTAGAGGGAGCTTTACTCTGTATCTAACCCCGTGCTGTGCCTGTCCTGGGAGTGTGTGATGGGGACATGTAGAGGGAGCTTTACTCTGTATCTAACCCTGTGCTGTACCTGTCCTGGGAGTGTTTGATGGGCACAGTGCAGAGGGAGCTTTACTCTGTATCTAACCATGCGCTGTACCTGTCCTGGGAGTGTTTGATGGGGTCAGTGTAGAGGGAGCTTTACTCTGTATCTAACCCCGTGCTGTACCTGTCCTGGGAGTGTTTGATGGGGACTGTGTAGAGGGAGCTTTACTCTGTATCTAACCCTTGCTGTACCTGTCCTGGGAGTGTTTGATGGGGACAGTGTAGAGGGAGCTTTACTCTGTATCTAACCCCGTGCTGTACCTGTCCTGGGAGTGTTTGATGGGGACAGTGTAGAGGGAGCTTTACTCTGTATCTAACCCCGTGCTGTACCTGTCCTGGGGGTATTTGATGGGGACAGTGTAGAGGGATCTTTACTCTGTATCTAATCCCGTGCTGTACCTGTCCTGGGGGTATTTGATGGGGACAGTGTAGAGGGAGCTTTACTCTGTATCTAACCCCGTGCTGTACCTGTCCTGGGAGTGTTTGATGGAGACAGTGTAGTGGGAGCTTTAGTCTGTAACTAACCCCGTGCTGTACCTGTCCTGGGAGTGTTTGATGGGGACAGTGTAGAGGGAGCTTTACTCTGTAACTAACCCCGTGCTGTATCTGTCCTGGGAGTGTTTGATGGGGACAGTGTAGAGGGAGCTTTACTCTGTATCTAACCCCGTGCTGTACCTGTCATGGGAGTGTTTGATGGGGATAGTGTAGAGGGAGCTTTACTCTGTATCTAACCCCGTGCTGTACCTGTCCTGGGAGTGTTTGATGGGGACAGTGGAGAGGGAGCTTTACTCTGTATCTAATGCCGTGCTGTGCCTGTCCTGGGAGTGTTTGATGGGGACAGTGTAGAGGAGCTTTACTCTGTATCTAACCCCGTGCTGTACCTGTCCTGGGAGTGTTTGATGGGGACAGTGTAGAGGGAGCTTTACTCTGTATCTAACCCCGTGCTGTGCCTGTCCTGGGAGTGTGTGATGGGGACAGTGTAGAGGGAGCTTTACTCTGTATCTAACCCCATGCTGTACCTATCCTGCGACTGTTTGAGGGGACCGTGTAGAGGGAGCTTTACTCTGTATCTAACCCCGTGCTGTGCCTGTCCTGGGAGTGTGTGATGGGGACATGTAGAGGGAGCTTTACTCTGTATCTAACCCTGTGCTGTACCTGTCCTGGGAGTGTTTGATGGGCACAGTGCAGAGGGAGCTTTACTCTGTATCTAACCATGTGCTGTACCTGTCCTGGGAGTGTTTGATGGGGTCAGTATAGAAGGAGCTTTACTCTGTATCTAACACCGTGCTGTACCTGTCCTGGGAGTGTTTGATGGGGACTGTGTAGAGGGAGCTTTACTCTGTATCTAACCCCATGCTGTACCTGTCCTGGGAGTGTTTGATGGGGACAGTGTAGAGGGAGCTTTACTCTGTATCTAACCCCGTGCTGTACCAGTCCTGGGAGTGTTTGATGGGGACAGTGTAGAGGGAGCTTTACTCTGTATCTAACCCCGTGCTGTACCTATCCTGGGGGTATTTGATGGGGACAGTGTAGAGGGAGCTTTACTCTGTATCTAACCCCGTGCTGTACCTGTCCTGGGAGTGTTTGATGGGGACAGTGTTGAGGGAGCTTTACTCTGTATCTAACCCCGTGTTGTGCCTCTCCTGGGGGTGTGTGATGGGGACCGTGTAGAGGGAGCTTTACTCTGTATCTAACCCCGTGCTGTGCCTGTCCTGGGAGTGTTTGATGGGGACATGTAGAGGGAGCTTTACTCTGAATCTAACCCTGTGCTGTACCTGTCCTGGGAGTGTTTGATGGGCACAGTGCAGAGGGAGCTTTACTCTGTATCTAACCATGCGCTGTACCTGTCCTGGGAGTGTTTGATGGGGTCAGTATAGAGGGAGCTTTACTCTGTATCTAACCCCGTGCTGTACCTGTCTTGGGAGTGTTTAATGGGGACTGTGTAGAGGGAGCTTTACTCTGTATCTAACCCTTGCTGTACCTGTCCTGGGAGTGTTTGATGGGGACAGTGTAGAGGGAGCTTTACTCTGTATCTAACCCCGTGCTGTACCTGTCCTGGGAGTGTTTGATGGGGACAGTGTAGAGGGAGCTTTACTCTGTATCTAACCCCGTGCTGTACCTGTCCTGGGGGTATTTGATGGGGACAGTGTAGAGGGATCTTTACTCTGTATCTAACCCCGTGCTGTACCTGTCCTGGGGGTATTTGATGGGGACAGTGTAGAGGGAGCTTTACTCTGTATCTAACCCCGTGCTGTACCTTTCCTGGGAGTGTTTGATGGAGACAGTGTAGTGGGAGCTTTAGTCTGTAACTAACCGCGTGCTGTACCTGTCCTGGGAGTGTTTGATGGGGACAGTGTAGAGGGAGCTTTACTCTGTAACTAACCCCGTGCTGTACCTGTCCTGGGAGTGTTTGATGGAGTCAGTGTTGAGGGAGCTTTACTCTGTATCTAACCCCGTGCTGTACCTGTCCTGGGAGTGTGTGATGGGGATAGTGTAGAGGGAGCTTTACTCTGTATCTAACCCCATGCTGTACCTATCCTGCGAGTGTTTGAGGGGACAGTGTAGAGGGAGCTTTTCTCTGTATCTAACCCCGTGCTGTGCCTGTCCTAGGAGTGTGTGATGGGGACATGTAGAGGGAGCTTTACTCTGTATCTAACCCTGTGCTGTACCTGTCCTGGGAGTGTTTGATGGGGACAGTGCAGAGGGAGCTTTACTCTGTATCTAACCCCATGCTGTACCTGTCCTGGGAGTGTTTGATGGGTACAGTGTAGAGGGAGCTTTACTCTGTATCTAACCCCGTGCTGTACCTGTCCTGGGAGTGTTTGATGGGGACAGTGTAGAGGGTGCTTTACTCTGTATCTAACCCCGTGCTGTACCTATCCTGGGGGTATTTGATGGGGACAGTGTAGAGGGAGCTTTACTCTGTATCTAACCCCGTGCTGTACCTGTCCTGGGGGTATTTGATGGAGACAGTGCAGAGGGACCTTTACTCTGTATCTAACCCCGTGCTGTACCTGTCCTGGGAGTGTTTGATGGGGACAGTGTTGAGGGAGCTTTACTCTGTATCTAACCCCGTGCTGTGCCTGTCCTGGGAGTGTGTGATGGGGACAGTGTAGAGGGAGCTTTACTCTGCATCTAACCCCGTGCTGTGCCTGTCCTGGGAGTGTGTGATGGGGACATGTAGAGGGAGCTTTACTCTGTATCTAACCCTGTGCTGTACCTGTCCTGGGAGTGTTTGATGGGCACAGTGCAGAGGGAGCTTTACTCTGTATCTAACCATGCGCTGTACCTGTCCTGGGAGTGTTTGATGGGGTCAGTATAGAGGGAGCTTTACTCTGTATCTAACCCCGTGCTGTACCTGTCTTGGGAGTGTTTAATGGGGACTGTGTAGAGGGAGCTTTACTCTGTATCTAACCCTTGCTGTACCTGTCCTGGGAGTGTTTGATGGGGACAGTGTAGAGGGAGCTTTACTCTGTATCTAACCCCGTGCTGTACCTGTCCTGGGAGTGTTTGATGGGGACAGTGTAGAGGGAGCTTTACTCTGTATCTAACCCCGTGCTGTACCTGTCCTGGGGGTATTTGATGGGGACAGTGTAGAGGGATCTTTACTCTGTATCTAACCCCGTGCTGTACCTGTCCTGGGGGTATTTGATGGGGACAGTGTAGAGGGAGCTTTACTCTGTATCTAACCCCATGCTGTACCTTTCCTAGGAGTGTTTGATGGAGACAGTGTAGTGGGAGCTTTAGTCTGTAACTAAACGCGTGCTGTACCTGTCCTGGGAGTGTTTGATGGGGACAGTGTAGAGGGAGCTTTACTCTGTAACTAACCCCGTGCTGTACCTGTCCTGGGAGTGTTTGATGGAGTCAGTGTTGAGGGAGCTTTACTCTGTATCTAACCCCGTGCTGTACCTGTCCTGGGAGTGTGTGATGGGGATAGTGTAGAGGGAGCTTTACTCTGTATCTAACCCCATGCTGTACCTATCCTGCGAGTGTTTGAGGGGACAGTGTAGAGGGAGCTTTTCTCTGTATTTAACCCCGTGCTGTGCCTGTCCTAGGAGTGTGTGATGGGGACATGTAGAGGGAGCTTTACTCTGTATCTAACCCTGTGCTGTACCTGTCTTGGGAGTGTTTGATGGGGACAGTGCAGAGGGAGCTTTACTCTGTATCTAACCCCGTGCTGTGCCTGTCCTGGGAGTGTGTGATGGGGACAGTGCAGAGGAAGCTTTACTCTGTATCTAACCCCGTGCTGTACCTGTCCTGGGAGTGTTTGATGGGGACAGTGTAGGGGGAGCTTTACTCTCTATCTAACTCCGTGCTGTGGCTGTCCTGGGAGTGTTTGATGGGGACAGTGTCGTGGGAACTTTACTCTGTATCTAACCCCGTGCTGTATCTGTCCTGGGAGTGTTTGATGGAGACAGTTTAGAGGGAACTTTACTCTGTATCTAACCCCGTGCTGTACCTGTCCTGGGAGTGTTTGATGGGGACAGTGTAGAGGGAGCTTTACTCTGTATCTAACCCCGTGCTGTACCTGTCCTGGGAGTGTTTGATGGGGACAGTGTAGAGGGAGCTTTACTCTGTATCTAACCCCATGCTGTACCTGTCCTGGGAGTGTTTGATGGGGACAGTGTAGAGGGAGCTTTACTCTGTATCTAACCCCGTGCTACTCCTGTCCTGGGAGTGTTTGATGGGGACAGTGTAGAGGGAGCTTTACTCTGTATCTAACCCCGTGCTGTGCCTGTCCTGGGAGTGTGTGATGGGGACAGTGTAGAGGGAGCTTTACTCTGTATCTAACCCCGTGCTGTACCAGTCCTGGGAGTGTTTGATGGGGACAGTGTAGAGGGAGCTTTACTCTGTATCTAACCCCGTGCTGTACCTATCCTGGGGGTATTTGATGGGGACAGTGTAGAGGGAGCTTTACTCTGTATCTAACCCCGTGCTGTACCTGTCCTGGGAGTGTTTGATGGGGACAGTGTTGAGGGAGCTTTACTCTGTATCTAACCCCGTGCTGTACCTGTCCTGGGAGTGTTTGATGGGGACAGTGTAGAGGGAGCTTTACTCTGTATCTAACCCCGTGCTGTACCTGTCCTGGGAGTGTTTGATGGGGACAGTGTAGAGGGAGCTTTACTCTGTATCTAACCCCGTGCTGTACCTATCCTGGGGGTATTTGATGGGGACAGTGTAGATGGAGCTTTACTCTGTATCTAACCCCGTGCTGTACCTGTCCTGGGGGTATTTGATGGGGACAGTGCAGAGGGAGCTTTACTCTGTATCTAACCCCGTGCTGTACCTGTCCTGGGAGTGTTTGATGGGGACAGTGTAGAGGGAGCTTTACTCTGTATCTAACCCCGTGCTGTGCCTGTCCTGGGAGTGTTTGATGGGGACAGTGTAGAGGGAGCTTTACTCTGTATCTTACCCCGTGCTGTACCTGTACTGTGAGTGTTTGATGGGGTCAGTGTCGAGGGAGCTTTGCTCTGTATCTAACCCCATGTTGTACCTATCCTGGGGGTATTTGATGGGGACAGTGTAGAGGGAGCTTTACTCTGTATCTAACCCCGTGCTGAGCCTGTCCTGGGAGTGTTTCATGGGGACAATGTAGAGGAGCTTTACTCTGTATCTAACCCCGTGCTGTACCTGTCCTGGGAGTGTTTGATGGGGACAGTGTAGAGGGAGCTTTACTCTGCATCTAACCCCGTGCTGTGCCTGTCCTGGGAGTGTGTGATGGGGACAGTGTAGAGGGAGCTTTGCTCTGTATCTAACCCCATGCTGTACCAATCCTGCGAGTGTTTGAGGGGACATTGTAGAGGGAGCTTTACTCTGTATCTAACCCCGTGCTGTGCCTGCCCGGGGAGTGTGAGATGGGGACATGTAGAGGGAGCTTTTCTCTGTATCTAACCCTGTGCTGTACCTGTCCTGGGAGTGTTTGATGGGGTCAGTATAGAGGGAGCTTTACTCTGTATCTAACCCCGTGCTGTGCCTGTCCTGGGAGTGTGTGATGGGGACAGTGTCGAGGGAGCTTTACTCTGTATCTAACTCCATGCTGTACCTATCCTGCGAGTGTTTGAGGGGACAGTGTAGAGGGAGCTTTACTCTGTATCTAACCCCGTGCTGTGCCTGTCCTGGGAGTGTGTGATGGGGACATGTAGAGGGAGCTTTACTCTGTATCTAACCCTGTGCTGTACCTGTCCTGGGAGTGTTTGATGGGCACAGTGCAGAGGGAGCTTTACTCTGTATCTAACCATGCGCTGTACCTGTCCTGGGAGTGTTTGATGGGGTCAGTATAGAGGGAGCTTTACTCTGTATCTAACCCCATGCTGTACCTGTCCTGGGAGTGTTTGATGGGGACTGTGTAGAGGGAGCTTTACTCTGTATCTAACCCTTGCTGTACCTGTCCTGGGAGTGTTTGATGGGGACAGTGTAGAGGGAGCTTTACTCTGTATCTAACCCCGTGCTGTACCTGTCCTGGGAGTGTTTGATGGGGACAGTGTAGAGGGAGCTTTACTCTGTATCTAACCCCGTGCTGTACCTGTCCTGGGGGTATTTGATGGGGACAGTGTAGAGGGATCTTTACTCTGTATCTAATCCCGTGCTGTACCTGTCCTGGGGGTATTTGATGGGGACAGTGTAGAGGGAGCTTTACTCTGTATCTAACCCCGTGCTGTACCTGTCCTTGGAGTGTTTGATGGAGACAGTGTAGTGGGAGCTTTAGTCTGTAACTAACCCCGTGCTGTACCTGTCCTGGGAGTGTTTGATGGGGACACTGTAGAGGGAGCTTTACTCTGTATCTAACCCCGTGCTGTACCTGTCATGGGAGTGTTTGATGGGGATAGTGTAGAGGGAGCTTTACTCTGTATCTAACCCCGTGCTGTACCTGTCCTGGGAGTGTTTGATGGGGACAGTGGAGAGGGAGCTTTACTCTGTATCTAACGCCGTGCTGTGCCTGTCCTGGGAGTGTTTGATGGGGACAGTGTAGAGGAGCTTTACTCTGTATCTAACCCCGTGCTGTACCTGTCCTGGGAGTGTTTGATGGGGACAGTGTAGAGTGAGCTTTACTCTGTATCTAACCCCGTGCTGTGCCTGTCCTGGGAGTGTGTGATGGGGACAGTGTAGAGGGAGCTTTACTCTGTATCTAACCCCATGCTGTACCTATCCTGCGACTGTTTGAGGGGACCGTGTAGAGGGAGCTTTACTCTGTATCTAAACCCGTGCTGTACCTGTCCTGGGAGTGTTTGATGGGCACAGTGCAGAGGGAGCTTTACTCTGTATCTAACCCCGTGCTGTACCTGTCCTGGGAGTGTTTGATGGGGACAGTGTAGAGGGAGCTTTACTCTGTATCTAACGCCGTGCTGTGCCTGTCCTGGGAGTGTTTGATGGGGACAGTGTAGAGGGAGCTTTGCTCTGTATCTAACGCCGTGCTGTGCCTGTCCTGGGAGTGTTTGATGGGGACAGTGTAGAGGAGCTTTACTCTGTATCTAACCCCGTGCTGTACCTGTCCTGGGAGTGTTTGATGGGGACAGTGTTGAGGGAGCTTTACTCTGTATCTAACCCCGTGCTGTGCCTGTCCTGGGAGTGTGTGATGGGGACAGTGTAGAGGGAGCTTTACTCTGTATCTAACCCCGTGCTGTGCCTGTCCTGGGAGTGTGTGATGGGGACATGTAGAGGGAGCTTTACTCTGTATCTAACCCTGTGCTGTACCTGTCCTGGGAGTGTTTGATGGGCACAGTGCAGAGCGAGCTTTACTCTGTATCTAACCATGCGCTGTACCTGTCCTGGGAGTGTTTGATGGGGTCAGTATAGAGGGAGCTTTACTCTGTATCTAACCCCGTGCTGTACCTGTCCTGGGAGTGTTTAATGGGGACTGTGTAGAGGGAGCTTTACTCTGTATCTAACCCTTGCTGTACCTGTTCTGGGAGTGTTTGATGGGGACAGTGTAGAGGGAGCTTTACTCTGTACCTAACCCCGTGCTGTACCTGTCCTGGGAGTGTTTGATGGGGACAGTGTAGAGGGAGCTTTACTCTGTATCTAACCCCGTGCTGTACCTGTCCTGGGGGTATTTGATGGGGACAGTGTAGAGGGATCTTTACTCAGTATCTAACCCCGTGCTGTACCTGCCCTGGGGATATTTGATGGGGACAGTGTAGAGGGAGCTTTACTCTGTATCTAACCCCGTGCTGTACCTTTCCTGGGAGTGTTTGATGGAGACAGTGTAGTGGGAGCTTTAGTCTGTAACTAACCCCGTGCTGTACCTGTCCTGGGAGTGTTTGATGGGGACAGTGTAGAGGGAGCTTTACTCTGTAACTAACCCCGTGCTGTACCTGTCCTGGGAGTGTTTGATGGGGACAGTGTAGAGGGAGCTTTACTCTGTAACTAACCCCGTGCTGTACCTGTCCTGGGAGTGTTTGATGGGGACAGTGTAGAGGGAGCTTTACTCTGTATCTAACCCCGTGCTGTACCTGTCCTGGGGGTATTTGATGGGGACAGTGTAGAGGGAGCATTACTCTGTATCTAACGCCGTGCTGTGCCTGTCCTGGGAGTGGTTGATGGGGACAGTGTAGAGGAGCTTTACTCTGAATCTAACCCCGTGCTGTACCTGTCCTGGGAGTGTTTGATGGGGACAGTGTAGAGGGAGCTTTACTCTGTATCTAACCCCGTGCTGTGCCTGTCCTGGGAGTGTTTGATGGGGACAGTGTAGAGGGAGCTTTACTCTGTATCTTACCCCGTGCTGTACCTGTACTGTGAGTGTTTGATGGGGTCAGTGTCGAGGGAGCTTTGCTCTGTATCTAACCCCGTGCTGAGCCTGTCCTGGGAGTGTTTCATGGGGACAATGTAGAGGAGCTTTACTCTGTATCTAACCCCGTGCTGTACCTGTCCTGGGAGTGTTTGATGGGGACAGTGTAGAGGGAGCTTTACTCTGCATCTAACCCCGTGCTGTGCCTGTCCTGGGAGTGTGTGATGGGGACAGTGTAGAGGGAGCTTTGCTCTGTATCTAACCCCATGCTGTACCAATCCTGCGAGTGTTTGAGGGGACATTGTAGAGGGAGCTTTACTCTGTATCTAACCCCGTGCTGTGCCTGCCCGGGGAGTGTGAGATGGGGACATGTAGAGGGAGCTTTTCTCTGTATCTAACCCTGTGCTGTACCTGTCCTGGGAGTGTTTGATGGGGTCAGTATAGAGGGAGCTTTACTCTGTATCTAACCCCGTGCTGTGCCTGTCCTGGGAGTGTGTGATGGGGACAGTGTCGAGGGAGCTTTACTCTGTATCTAACTCCATGCTGTACCTATCCTGCGAGTGTTTGAGGGGACAGTGTAGAGGGAGCTTTACTCTGTATCTAACCCCGTGCTGTGCCTGTCCTGGGAGTGTGTGATGGGGACATGTAGAGGGAGCTTTACTCTGTATCTAACCCTGTGCTGTACCTGTCCTGGGAGTGTTTGATGGGCACAGTGCAGAGGGAGCTTTACTCTGTATCTAACCATGCGCTGTACCTGTCCTGGGAGTGTTTGATGGGGTCAGTATAGAGGGAGCTTTACTCTGTATCTAACCCCATGCTGTACCTGTCCTGGGAGTGTTTGATGGGGACTGTGTAGAGGGAGCTTTACTCTGTATCTAACCCTTGCTGTACCTGTCCTGGGAGTGTTTGATGGGGACAGTGTAGAGGGAGCTTTACTCTGTATCTAACCCCGTGCTGTACCTGTCCTGGGAGTGTTTGATGGGGACAGTGTAGAGGGAGCTTTACTCTGTATCTAACCCCGTGCTGTACCTGTCCTGGGGGTATTTGATGGGGACAGTGTAGAGGGATCTTTACTCTGTATCTAATCCCGTGCTGTACCTGTCCTGGGGGTATTTGATGGGGACAGTGTAGAGGGAGCTTTACTCTGTATCTAACCCCGTGCTGTACCTGTCCTTGGAGTGTTTGATGGAGACAGTGTAGTGGGAGCTTTAGTCTGTAACTAACCCCGTGCTGTACCTGTCCTGGGAGTGTTTGATGGGGACACTGTAGAGGGAGCTTTACTCTGTATCTAACCCCGTGCTGTACCTGTCATGGGAGTGTTTGATGGGGATAGTGTAGAGGGAGCTTTACTCTGTATCTAACCCCGTGCTGTACCTGTCCTGGGAGTGTTTGATGGGGACAGTGGAGAGGGAGCTTTACTCTGTATCTAACGCCGTGCTGTGCCTGTCCTGGGAGTGTTTGATGGGGACAGTGTAGAGGAGCTTTACTCTGTATCTAACCCCGTGCTGTACCTGTCCTGGGAGTGTTTGATGGGGACAGTGTAGAGTGAGCTTTACTCTGTATCTAACCCCGTGCTGTGCCTGTCCTGGGAGTGTGTGATGGGGACAGTGTAGAGGGAGCTTTACTCTGTATCTAACCCCATGCTGTACCTATCCTGCGACTGTTTGAGGGGACCGTGTAGAGGGAGCTTTACTCTGTATCTAAACCCGTGCTGTACCTGTCCTGGGAGTGTTTGATGGGCACAGTGCAGAGGGAGCTTTACTCTGTATCTAACCCCGTGCTGTACCTGTCCTGGGAGTGTTTGATGGGGACAGTGTAGAGGGAGCTTTACTCTGTATCTAACGCCGTGCTGTGCCTGTCCTGGGAGTGTTTGATGGGGACTGTGTAGAGGGAGCTTTGCTCTGTATCTAACGCCGTGCTGTGCCTGTCCTGGGAGTGTTTGATGGGGACAGTGTAGAGGAGCTTTACTCTGTATCTAACCCCGTGCTGTACCTGTCCTGGGAGTGTTTGATGGGGACAGTGTTGAGGGAGCTTTACTCTGTATCTAACCCCGTGCTGTGCCTGTCCTGGGAGTGTGTGATGGGGACAGTGTAGAGGGAGCTTTACTCTGTATCTAACCCCGTGCTGTGCCTGTCCTGGGAGTGTGTGATGGGGACATGTAGAGGGAGCTTTACTCTGTATCTAACCCTGTGCTGTACCTGTCCTGGGAGTGTTTGATGGGCACAGTGCAGAGCGAGCTTTACTCTGTATCTAACCATGCGCTGTACCTGTCCTGGGAGTGTTTGATGGGGTCAGTATAGAGGGAGCTTTACTCTGTATCTAACCCCGTGCTGTACCTGTCCTGGGAGTGTTTAATGGGGACTGTGTAGAGGGAGCATTACTCTGTATCTAACCCTTGCTGTACCTGTTCTGGGAGTGTTTGATGGGGACAGTGTAGAGGGAGCTTTACTCTGTACCTAACCCCGTGCTGTACCTGTCCTGGGAGTGTTTGATGGGGACAGTGTAGAGGGAGCTTTACTCTGTATCTAACCCCGTGCTGTACCTGTCCTGGGGGTATTTGATGGGGACAGTGTAGAGGGATCTTTACTCAGTATCTAACCCCGTGCTGTACCTGCCCTGGGGATATTTGATGGGGACAGTGTAGAGGGAGCTTTACTCTGTATCTAACCCCGTGCTGTACCTTTCCTGGGAGTGTTTGATGGAGACAGTGTAGTGGGAGCTTTAGTCTGTAACTAACCCCGTGCTGTACCTGTCCTGGGAGTGTTTGATGGGGACAGTGTAGAGGGAGCTTTACTCTGTAACTAACCCCGTGCTGTACCTGTCCTGGGAGTGTTTGATGGGGACAGTGTAGAGGGAGCTTTACTCTGTAACTAACCCCGTGCTGTACCTGTCCTGGGAGTGTTTGATGGGGACAGTGTAGAGGGAGCTTTACTCTGTATCTAACCCCGTGCTGTACCTGTCATGGGAGTGTTTGATGGGGACAGTGTAGAGGGAGCTTTACTCTGTATCCAACCCCGTGCTGTACCTGTCCTGGGAGTGTTTGATGGGGACAGTGTCGAGGGAGCTTTACTCTGTATCTAACCCCGTGCTGTACCTTTCCTGGGAGTTTTTGATGGGGACAGTGTAGAGGGAGCTTTACTCTATATGTAACCCCGTGCTGTACCTGTCCTGGGAGTGTTTGATGGAGTCATTGTTGAGGGAGCTTTACTCTGTATCTAACCCCGTGATGTTCCTGTCCTGGGAGTGTTTGATGAGGACAGTGTAGAGGGAGCTTTACTCTGTATCTAACCCCGTGCTGTACCTGTCCTGGGAGTGTTTGATGGGGACTGTGTAGAGGGAGCTTTACTCTGTATCTAACCCCGTGCTGTACCTGTCCTGGGAGTGTTTGATGGGTACAGTGTAGAGGGAGCTTTACTCTGTATCTAACCCCGTGCTGTACCTGTCCTGGGCGTGTTTGATGGGGACAGTGCAGAGGGAGCTTTAATCTGTATCTAACCCCGTGCTGTACCTGTCCTGGGAGTGTTTGATGGGGACAGTGTAGAGGGAGCTTTACTCTGTATCTAACCCCGTGCTGTACCTATCCTGGGGGTATTTGATGGGGACAGTGTAGATGGAGCTTTACTCTGTATCTAACCCCGTGCTGTACCTGTCCTGGGGGTATTTGATGGGGACAGTGCAAAGGGAGCTTTACTCTGTATCTAACCCCGTGCTGTACCTGTCCTGGGAGTGTTTGATGGGGACAGTGTAGAGGGAGCATTACTCTGTATCTAACGCCGTGCTGTGCCTGTCCTGGGAGTGTTTGATGGGGACAGTGTAGAGGGAGCTTTGCTCTGTATCTAACGCCGTGCTGTGCCTGTCCTGGGAGTGTTTGATGGGGACAGTGTAGAGGAGCTTTACTCTGTATCTAACCCCGTGCTGTACCTGTCCTGGGAGTGTTTGATGGGGACAGTGTTGAGGGAGCTTTACTCTGTATCTAACCCCGTGCTGTGCCTGTCCTGGGAGTGTGTGATGGGGACAGTGTAGAGGGAGCTTTACTCTGGATCTAACCCCGTGCTGTGCCTGTCCTGGGAGTGTGTGATGGGGACATGTAGAGGGAGCTTTACTCTGTATCTAACCCTGTGCAGTACCTGTCCTGGGAGTGTTTGATGGGCACTGTGCAGAGCGAGCTTTACTCTGTATCTAACCATGCGCTGTACCTGTCCTGGGAGTGTTTGATGGGGTCAGTATAGAGGGAGCTTTACTCTGTATCTAACCCCGTGCTGTACCTGTCCTGGGAGTGTTTAATGGGGACTGTGTAGAGGGAGCTTTACTCTGTATCTAACCCCGTGCTGTACCTGTCCTGGGGGTATTTGATGGGGACAGTGTAGAGGGATCTTTACTCTGTATCTAACCCCGTGCTGTACCTGCCCTGGGGGTATTTGATGGGGACAGTGTAGAGGGAGCTTTACTCTGTATCTAACCCCGTGCTGTACCTTTCCTGGGAATGTTTGATGGAGACAGTGTAGTGGGAGCTTTAGTCTGTAACTAACCCCGTGCTGTACCTGTCCTGGGAGTGTTTGATGGGGACAGTGTAGAGGGAGCTTTACTCTGTAACTAACCCCGTGCTGTACCTGTCCTGGGAGTGTTTGATGGGGACAGTGTAGAGGGAGCTTTACTCTGTAACTAACCCCGTGCTGTACCTGTCCTGGGAGTGTTTGATGGGGACAGTGTAGAGGGATCTTTACTCTGTATCTAACCCCGTGCTGGACCTGTCATGGGAGTTTTTGATGGGGACAGTGTTGAGGGAGCTTTACTCTGTATCTAACCCCGTGCTGTACCTGTCCTGGGAGTGTTTGATGGGAACAATGTAGAGGGAGCTTTACTCTGTATCTAACCCCGTGCTGTACCAGTCCTGGGAGTGTTCGATGGGGACAGTGTTGCGGGAGCTTTACTCTTTATCTAACCCCGTGCTGTACCTGTCCTGGGAGTGTTTGATGGGGACAGTGTAGAGGGAGCTTTACTCTGTATCTAACCCCGTGCTGTACCTGTGCTGGGAGTGTTTGATGGGGACAGTGTAGAGGGAGCTTTACTCTGTATCTAACCCCGTGCTGTACCTGTCCTGGGAGTGTTTAATGGGGACAGTGTAGAGGGAGCTTTACTCTGTATCTAACCCCGTGCTGTACCTGTCCTGGGAGTGTTTGATGGGGACAGTGTAGAGGGAGCTTTACTCTGTATCTAACCCCGTGCTGTACCTGTCCTTGGAGTGTTTGATGGGGACAGTGTAGGGAGAGCTTTACTCTGTATCTAACCCCGTGCTGTCCCTGTCCTGGGCGTGTTTGATGGGGACAGTGTAGGGAGAGCTTTACTCTGTATCTAACCCCGTGCTGTCCCTGTCCTGGGCGTGTTTGATGGGGACAGTGTAGAGGGAGCATTACTCTGTATCTAACCCCATGCTGTACCAATCCTGCGAGTGTTTGAGGGGACATTGTAGAGGGAGCTTTACTCTGTATCTAACCCCGTGCTGTGCCTGCCCGGGGAGTGTGTGATGGGGACATGTAGAGGGAGCTTTTCTCTGTATCTAACCCTGTGCTGTACCTGTCCTGGGAGTGTTTGATGGGGTCAGTATAGAGGGAGCTTTACTCTGTATCTAACCCCGTGCTGTGCCTGTCCTGGGAGTGTGTGATGGGGACAGTGTCGAGGGAGCTTTACTCTGTATCTAACTCCATGCTGTACCTATCCTGCGAGTGTTTGAGGGGACAGTGTAGAGGGAGCTTTACTCTGTATCTAACCCCGTGCTGTGCCTGTCCTGGGAGTGTGTGATGGGGACATGCAGAGGGAGCTTTACTCTGTATCTAACCCTGTGCTGTACCTGTCCTGGGAGTGTTTGATGGGCACAGTGCAGAGGGAGCTTGACTCTGTATCTAACCCCGTGCTGTACCTGTCCTGGGAGTGTTTGATGGGGACAGTGTAGAGTGAGCTTTACTCTGTATCTAACCCCGTGCTGTGCCTGTCCTGGGAGTGTGTGATGGGGACAGTGTAGAGGGAGCTTTACTCTGTATCTAACCCCATGCTGTACCTATCCTGCGACTGTTTGAGGGGACCGTGTAGAGGGAGCTTTACTCTGTATCTAAACCCGTGCTGTACCTGTCCTGGGAGTGTTTGATGGGCACAGTGCAGAGGGAGCTTTACTCTGTATCTAACCCCGTGCTGTACCTGTCCTGGGAGTGTTTGATGGGGACAGTGTAGAGGGAGCTTTACTCTGTATCTAACGCCGTGCTGTGCCTGTCCTGGGAGTGTTTGATGGGGACAGTGTAGAGGGAGCTTTGCTCTGTATCTAACGCCGTGCTGTACCTGTCCTTGGAGTGTTTGATGGAGACAGTGTAGTGGGAGCTTTAGTCTGTAACTAACCCCGTGCTGTACCTGTCCTGGGAGTGTTTGATGGGGACAGTGTTGAGGGAGCTTTACTCTGTATCTAACCCCGTGCTGTGCCTGTCCTGGGAGTGTGTGATGGGGACAGTGTAGAGGGAGCTTTACTCTGTATCTAACCCCGTGCTGTGCCTGTCCTGGGAGTGTGTGATGGGGACATGTAGAGGGAGCTTTACTCTGTATCTAACCCTGTGCTGTACCTGTCCTGGGAGTGTTTGATGGGCACAGTGCAGAGCGAGCTTTACTCTGTATCTAACCATGCGCTGTACCTGTCCTGGGAGTGTTTGATGGGGTCAGTATAGAGGGAGCTTTACTCTGTATCTAACCCCGTGCTGTACCTGTCCTGGGAGTGTTTAATGGGGACTGTGTAGAGGGAGCTTTACTCTGTATCTAACCCTTGCTGTACCTGTTCTGGGAGTGTTTGATGGGGACAGTGTAGAGGGAGCTTTACTCTGTACCTAACCCCGTGCTGTACCTGTCCTGGGAGTGTTTGATGGGGACAGTGTAGAGGGAGCTTTACTCTGTATCTAACCCCGTGCTGTACCTGTCCTGGGGGTATTTGATGGGGACAGTGTAGAGGGATCTTTACTCAGTATCTAACCCCGTGCTGTACCTGCCCTGGGGATATTTGATGGGGACAGTGTAGAGGGAGCTTTACTCTGTATCTAACCCCGTGCTGTACCTTTCCTGGGAGTGTTTGATGGAGACAGTGTAGTGGGAGCTTTAGTCTGTAACTAACCCCGTGCTGTACCTGTCCTGGGAGTGTTTGATGGGGACAGTGTAGAGGGAGCTTTACTCTGTAACTAACCCCGTGCTGTACCTGTCCTGGGAGTGTTTGATGGGGACAGTGTAGAGGGAGCTTTACTCTGTAACTAACCCCGTGCTGTACCTGTCCTGGGAGTGTTTGATGGGGACAGTGTAGAGGGAGCTTTACTCTGTATCTAACCCCGTGCTGTACCTGTCATGGGAGTGTTTGATGGGGACAGTGTAGAGGGAGCTTTACTCTGTATCTAACCCCGTGCTGTACCTGTCCTGGGAGTGTTTGATGGGGACAGTGTCGAGGGAGCTTTACTCTGTATCTAACCCCGTGCTGTACCTTTCCTGGGAGTTTTTGATGGGGACAGTGTAGAGTGAGCTTTACTCTATATGTAACCCCGTGCTGTACCTGTCCTGGGAGTGTTTGATGGAGTCATTGTTGAGGGAGCTTTACTCTGTATCTAACCCCGTGATGTTCCTGTCCTGGGAGTGTTTGATGGGGACAGTGTAGAGGGAGCTTTACTCTGTATCTAACCCCGTGCTGTACCTGTCCTGGGAGTGTTTGATGGGGACTGTGTAGAGGGAGCTTTACTCTGTATCTAACCCCGTGCTGTACCTGTCCTGGGAGTGTTTGATGGGTACAGTGTAGAGGGAGCTTTACTCTGTATCTAACCCCGTGCTGTACCTGTCCTGGGCGTGTTTGATGGGGACAGTGCAGAGGGAGCTTTAATCTGTATCTAACCCCGTGCTGTACCTGTCCTGGGAGTGTTTGATGGGGACAGTGTAGAGGGAGCTTTACTCTGTATCTAACCCCGTGCTGTACCTATCCTGGGGGTATTTGATGGGGACAGTGTAGATGGAGCTTTACTCTGTATCTAACCCCGTGCTGTACCTGTCCTGGGGGTATTTGATGGGGACAGTGCAAAGGGAGCTTTACTCTGTATCTAACCCCGTGCTGTACCTGTCCTGGGAGTGTTTGATGGGGACAGTGTAGAGGGAGCATTACTCTGTATCTAACGCCGTGCTGTGCCTGTCCTGGGAGTGTTTGATGGGGACAGTGTAGAGGGAGCTTTGCTCTGTATCTAACGCCGTGCTGTGCCTGTCCTGGGAGTGTTTGATGGGGACAGTGTAGAGGAGCTTTACTCTGTATCTAACCCCGTGCTGTACCTGTCCTGGGAGTGTTTGATGGGGACAGTGTTGAGGGAGCTTTACTCTGTATCTAACCCCGTGCTGTGCCTGTCCTGGGAGTGTGTGATGGGGACAGTGTAGAGGGAGCTTTACTCTGTATCTAACCCCGTGCTGTGCCTGTCCTGGGAGTGTGTGATGGGGACATGTAGAGGGAGCTTTACTCTGTATCTAACCCTGTGCAGTACCTGTCCTGGGAGTGTTTGATGGGCACAGTGCAGAGCGAGCTTTACTCTGTATCTAACCATGCGCTGTACCTGTCCTGGGAGTGTTTGATGGGGTCAGTATAGAGGGAGCTTTACTCTGTATCTAACCCCGTGCTGTACCTGTCCTGGGAGTGTTTAATGGGGACTGTGTAGAGGGAGCTTTACTCTGTATCTAACCCCGTGCTGTACCTGTCCTGGGGGTATTTGATGGGGACAGTGTAGAGGGATCTTTACTCTGTATCTAACCCCGTGCTGTACCTGCCCTGGGGGTATTTGATGGGGACAGTGTAGAGGGAGCTTTACTCTGTATCTAACCCCGTGCTGTACCTTTCCTGGGAGTGTTTGATGGAGACAGTGTAGTGGGAGCTTTAGTCTGTAACTAACCCCGTGCTGTACCTGTCCTGGGAGTGTTTGATGGGGACAGTGTAGAGGGAGCTTTACTCTGTAACTAACCCCGTGCTGTACCTGTCCTGGGAGTGTTTGATGGGGACAGTGTAGAGGGAGCTTTACTCTGTAACTAACCCCGTGCTGTACCTGTCCTGGGAGTGTTTGATGGGGACAGTGTAGAGGGATCTTTACTCTGTATCTAACCCCGTGCTGGACCTGTCATGGGAGTTTTTGATGGGGACAGTGTTGAGGGAGCTTTACTCTGTATCTAACCCCGTGCTGTACCTGTCCTGGGAGTGTTTGATGGGAACAATGTAGAGGGAGCTTTACTCTGTATCTAACCCCGTGCTGTACCAGTCCTGGGAGTGTTCGATGGGGACAGTGTTGCGGGAGCTTTACTCTTTATCTAACCCCGTGCTGTACCTGTCCTGGGAGTGTTTGATGGGGACAGTGTAGAGGGAGCTTTACTCTGTATCTAACCCCGTGCTGTACCTGTGCTGGGAGTGTTTGATGGGGACAGTGTAGAGGGAGCTTTACTCTGTATCTAACCCCGTGCTGTACCTGTCCTGGGAGTGTTTAATGGGGACAGTGTAGAGGGAGCTTTACTCTGTATCTAACCCCGTGCTGTACCTGTCCTGGGAGTGTTTGATGGGGACAGTGTAGAGGGAGCTTTACTCTGTATCTAACCCCGTGCTGTACCTGTCCTTGGAGTGTTTGATGGGGACAGTGTAGGGAGAGCTTTACTCTGTATCTAACCCCGTGCTGTCCCTGTCCTGGGCGTGTTTGATGGGGACAGTGTAGGGAGAGCTTTACTCTGTATCTAACCCCGTGCTGTCCCTGTCCTGGGCGTGTTTGATGGGGACAGTGTCGAGGGAGCTTTACTCTGTATCTAACCCCGTGCTGTACCTGTCCTGGGAGTGTTTGATGGGGACAGTGTAGAGGGAGCATTACTCTGTATCTAACCCCGTGCTGTACCTGTCCTTGGAGTGTTTGATGGGGACAGTGTAGAGGGAGCTTTACTCTGTATCTAACCCCGTGCTGTACGTGTCCTGGGAGTGTTTGATGGGGACAGTGCAGAGGGAGCTTTACTCTGTATCTAACCCGTGCTGTACCTGTCCTGGGAGTGTTTGATGGGGACAGTGTAGAGGGAGCTTAACTCTGTATCTGACCCCGTGCTGTACCTGTCCTGGGAGTGTTTGATGGGGACAGTGCAGAGTGAGCTTTACTCTGTATCTAACCCCGTGCTGTACCTGTCCTGGGAGTGTTTGATGGGGACAGTGTACAGGGAGCTTTACTCTGTATCTAACCCCGTGCTGTACCTGTCCTGGGCGTGTTTGATGGGTACAGTGTATATTTTGATGTGACTGTGATTGCTGTGATTTTTGCAGCCAGGTTATTGGAGTATTTTACCGGACGGCCAGCCTCCTGGAGAAGGGGATAAAGCCCGTGTTTGTGTTCGATGGACCCGCTCCGAGAATGAAGTTTCGTGTGGTGAGTGTCACTGCCTCCGTTTCCTAGCCTCCTGGTCACAGCTGCTGAACTGATCTCTGCCCGGACACCGAGGTACTTCCTGGTGGGGGAGCGCTGGGAGGGAGTGTGGTAGAAGCTTTACAAATCCTGCGTTTGGTTGCTTTCCTGACTGAAACATCTCCTCCTGATGATTTGTGGCCAGCCGTTGTGTGTGTCGGTGTTTCGCAGTGACAGTTCCAGCTCTGTTGCTGCGTTGGTTCCCGGACCAGGTGAGAAAAGATTCACAACCCTTTGGGGCAGCACGGTAGCATTGTGGATAGCACAATTGCTTCACAGCTCCAGGGTCCCAGGTTCGATTCCGGCTTGGGTCTCTGTCTGTGCGGAGTCTGCACGTCCTCCCCGTGTCTGCGTGGGTTTCCTCCGGGTGCTCCGGTTTCCTCCCACAGTCCAAAGATGTGCAGGTTAGGTGGATTGGCCATGATAAATTGCCCTTCGTGTCCAAAATTGCACTTGGTGTTGGGTGGGG
The DNA here is from genome assembly GCF_047496885.1 of Scyliorhinus torazame. Lineage (NCBI taxonomy): Eukaryota > Metazoa > Chordata > Chondrichthyes > Carcharhiniformes > Scyliorhinidae > Scyliorhinus > Scyliorhinus torazame. The sequence goes on along the minus strand of NC_092712.1, from coordinate 11,349,326 downwards.
TTACTGGGTTATGGGGATAGGGTGGAGGTGTGGACCTTGGGTAGGGTGCTCTTTCCAAGAGCCGGTGCAGACTCGATGGGCCGAATGGCCTCCTTCTGCACTGTAAATTCTATGATAATCTATGAGTGAAGTGACATCTCCTCATCTCCGTCTGAAATGTTCTTCCCCGTTAATGTGAGATTGTGAGGACGTGATCCCTCACCAAAACCTCTAAAATTCTAGCAGGACTGGACAGGGTCGATGCAGGGAAGATGTTCCCAATGATGGGTGTGTCCAGAACCAGGGGTCACAGTCTGAGGATTCACGGTAAACCATTTCGGACAAAGATAAGGAGACATTTCTTCACACAAATGTTACGGGCCAGGGTTTAGAGAACCCCGAAGAGTATCATGACCCAGAACGTTTACTAGATTGTGGTATGGGGAGCACACGGCCCACTCTACAGGTGTGGGACAGCAGAAATGGAAAAGTATTTTTTAAAGCAAAACAATGTTTATTCTATGAACTCAAGTTAACCTTTTTAAAACATACAGTGAACATCTTAGCAACCATCAATTCAAATACAACCCCCAAAGAATACAACACTAAGTAACCCTTAATAACTTCCCAAACAACATCCAGAAGACAAAAGAAACCCCTTTTAACAGAAGCACATCAGGTTTACATTCACTACTGAGAACATTTATAATGTTGACTTCACCAAATGATCAAGAGATAGTCTTTTGATGGCAGAGAGAACAGCAGTACACCTGCTCTGTCTGGCTTCAGCTCCAACACTGAAAAGGAAACTAAAACACACCCTGCAGCCTGCTCAAAAACGAAAGTAAAAAGCTGACAGACAGCCCAGCTCCACCCACTCTCTGACATCACTGCAGAAGCAAACACCCATTTCTTAAAGGTACTCTCACTACAGATATTTATACACGCACCCATTTATAAACACCCATTTCTTAAAGGTACTCTCACCTGGCACAAAGAGTGGTGAGCCTGTGGAATTCATTACCACAGGAAGTAGTTGAGGCCAAAACATTGCAGTTAGGTACAGCCCTTGGGGAGAATGGGATCAAAGGCTACGGGGAGAAAGCAGGATTAGGCTATTGAGTTGGATGGTCAGCCATGATCGTGATGAATGGGGGAGCAGCTCGAAGGGCCGAATGGCCTCCTCCTGCTCCTATCTTCTATGTTTCTATGACCAGTGGGATCAGCCTGTCAGTGGCCGCCCTGTGAAGCCCCTCAAGAATGACATATGTTTCATTGAGATCACCCCTCAGTCCAGGGAATACAGGACTGGCCTGCTGTCCTCATTGGACACGCCCTCTTCACCTCAGGAAGCAGTCCCGTCAACCTTTGTTGGCCTGCCTCTGGAGCAGGGTGTGAAAGTGGAATATCGTCACCTGTGACCTGCCACTAGATGGAGCCGGATTATCACTGAAACGACGCAGAGAAAGATGCATTTCCAGAACGCCCCACTCAGCGGAGGACAGTGCAAACAACTCCCCACCCACTGGGGAACTGGAGTCCGAGCTGCGGCGTAGTGATCACCTTGGGACCGCAAACAACCCCCTGACACACAGATAGGTGGGGAAGTAGGTTGTGAAGAAGACATAAGGGGCCGGGATTCTCCGATTTGTTGACTGTGTGCTGACGCTGGCGTGGGATCAGTGGGTGAGCAGGAACGCGACGTGGCGCCCCTGGCCTTTCCTGCGGATACGGCCGGAGAATTGGCGGGTTCGTGGCCGCGCATGCCCGTGTCGGTGGCCTGCGGCAATCGTGCCATGCAACATGGCGCCTGCCGCGCGGGGACCCGGCCTGCCAAATAGTGCCCCCCTGTGGCCAGGCCCGCCAACCCCGGACCGCCCCACCAGTGCCCCCAGCCCCCGCCAAACACCCCCCTGCCCGCGGATCAGCTCGGTGCCACAGCGGGAGGGACGTGTCCTCTGGTTCCAGTGTGACAGAGAGCTCTGTGTCTCAGCGGGGAGGGACGTGTCCTCTGGTTCCAGTGTGACAGAGAGCTCTGTGTCACAGCGGGGAGGGACATGTCCTCTGGTTCCAGTGTGACAGAGAGCTCCGTGTCTCAGCGGGGAGGGATGTGTCCTCTGGTTCCAGTGTGACAGAGAGCTCTGTGTCACAGCGGGAAGGGACGTGTCCTCTGGTTCCAGTGTGACAGAGAGCTCTGTGCCACAGCGGGGAGGGACATGTCCTCTGGTTCCAGTGTGACAGAGAGCTCCGTGTCTCAGCGGGGAGGGATGTGTCCTCTGGTTCCAGTGTGACAGAGAGCTCTGTGTCACAGCGGGAAGGGACGTGTCCTCTGGTTCCAGTGTGACAGAGAGCTCTGTGCCACAGCGGGGAGGGACGTGTCCTCTGGTTCCAGTGAAACAGAGAGCTCTGTGTCACAGCGGGAAGGGATGTGTCCTCTGGTTCCAGTGTGACAGAGAGCTCTGCGTCACAGCGGGGAGGGACGTGTCCTCTGGTTCCAGTGTGACAGAGAGCTCTGTGTCACAGCGGGGAGGGACGTGTCCTCTGGTTCCAGTGTAACAGAGAGCTCCGTGTCTCAGCGGGGAGGGACGTGTCCTCTGGTTCCAGTGTGACAGAGAGCTCTGTGTCACAGCGGGGAGGACGTGTCCTCTGGTTCCAGTGTGACAGAGAGCTCTGTGTCACAGCGGGGAGGGACATGTCCTCTGGTTCCAGTGTGACAGTGAGCTCTGTGTCACAGCGGGGAGGGACGTGTCCTCTGGTTCCAGTGTGACAGTGAGCTCTGTGTCACAGCGGGAAGGGACGTGTCCTCTGGTTCCAGTGTGACAGAGAGCTCTGTGTCACAGCGGGGAGGGACGTGTCCTCTGGTTCCAGTGTGACAGAGAGCTCTGTGTCACAGCGGGGAGGACGTGTCCTCTGGTTCCAGTGTGACAGAGAGCTCTGTGTCACAGCGGGGAGGACGTGTCCTCTGGTTCCACTGTCACAGAGAGCTCTGTGTCACAGCGGGGAGGACGTGTCCTCTGGTTCCAGTGTGACAGAGAGCTCTGTGTCACAGCGGGGAGGACGTGTCCTCTGGTTCCAGTGTGACAGAGAGCTCTGTGTCACAGCGGGAAGGGACGTGTCCTCTGGTTCCAGTGTGACAGAGAGCTCTGTGTCACAGCGGGGAGGACGTGTCCTCTGGTTCCACTGTCACAGAGAGCTCTGTGTCACAGCGAGGAGGGACGTGTCCTCTGGTTCCAGTGTGACAGAGAGCTCTGTGTCACAGCGGGGAGGGACGTGTCCTCTGGTTCCAGTGTGACAGAGAGCTCTGTGTCACAGCGGGAGGGACACGTATCTGCTCAGCTCCCAAATCAGGGAGAACCCAGAAATTAAACACATGTCCGTACCGAGGGAGCAGAACCACGGATAAGTGACCAGAGCTCCCCCACCCCCAGTGGGCGGCAGCGGGGTGGTGGGGGATGTGGTTTGCTGAAATCGTGCGACTGTGGGAGGGAGCGATCCGGAATATTTCTCTTTCGATTCTGTTGTTATACCAAATGAACATCCGTTATTCCGCCATCCGATCTGACTGAATCAGCAATGTGTTACCTCCCAGGTTACCCCCTTTTAATCTTACAGACCGAGGGCTCAACACTGAGAATGACACCGAGGATAGCAATCCCTCTGACAGTGCGGCACTCCCTCAGTACTGACCCTCTGACAGTGCAGCACTCCCTCAGTACTGACCCTCTGACAGTGCGGCACTCCCTCAGTACTGACCCTCTGACAGTGCGGCACTCCCTCAGTACTGACCCTCTGACAGTGCGGCACTCCCTCAGTACTGACCCTCTGACAGTGCAGCACTCCCTCAGTACTGACCCTCTGACAGTGCGGCACTCCCTCAGTACTGACCCTCTGACAGTGCGGCACTCCCTCATCACTGACCCTCTGACAGTGCGGCACTCCCTCAGTACTGACCCTCTGACAGTGCGGCACTCCCTCATCACTGACCCTCTGACAGTGCGGCACTCCCTCAGTACCGACCCTCTGACAGTGCAGCACTCCCTCAGTACTGACCCTCTGACAGTGCGGCACTCCCTCAGTACCGACCCTCTGACAGTGCGGCACTCCCTCAGTACTGACCCTCTGACAGTGCAGCACTCCCTCAGTACTGACCCTCTGACAGTGCGGCACTCCCTCAGTGCTGACCCTCTGACAGTGCAGCACTCCCTCAGTACTGACCTTCTGACAGTGCGGCACTCCCTCAGTACTGACCCTCTGACAGTGCAGCACTCCCTCAGTACTGACCCTCTGACAGTGCGGCACTCCCTCAGTACTGACCCTCTGACAGTGCAGCACTCACTCAGTACTGACCCTCTGACAGTGCGGCACTCCCTCAGTACTGACCCTCTGACAGTGCAGCACTCCCTCAGTACTGACCCTCTGACAGTGCGGCACTCCCTCATCACTGACCCTCTGACAGTGCGGCACTCCCTCAGTACTGACCCTCTGACAGAGCAGCGCTCCCTCAGTACTGACCCTCTGACAGTGCAGCACTCCCTCAGTACTGACCCTCTGACAGTGCAGCACTCCATCAGTACTGACTCTCTGACAGTGCGGCACTCCCTCAGTGCTGACCCTCTGACAGTGCGGCACTCCCTCAGTGCTGACCCTCTGACAGTGCAGCACTCCCTCAGTACTGACCCTCTGACAGTGCGGCACTCCCTCAGTACTGACCCTCTGACAGTGCGGCACTCCCTCAGTACTGACCCTCTGACAGTGCGGCACTCCCTCAGTACTGACCCTCTGACAGTGCAGCACTCCCTCAGTACTGACCCTCTGACAGAGCAGCGCTCCCTCAGTACTGACCCTCTGACAGTGCAGCACTCCCTCAGTACTGACCCTCTGACAGTGCGGCACTCCCTCAGTACTGACCCTCTGACAGTGCAGCACTCCCTCAGTACTGACCCTCTGACAGTGCGGCACTCCCTCAGTACTGACCCTCTGACAGTGCGGCACTCCCTCATCACTGACCCTCTGACAGTGCGGCACTCCCTCAGTACTGACCCTCTGACAGTGCGGCACTCCCTCATCACTGACCCTCTGACAGTGCGGCACTCCCTCAGTACCGACCCTCTGACAGTGCAGCACTCCCTCAGTACTGACCCTCTGACAGTGCGGCACTCCCTCAGTACCGACCCTCTGACAGTGCGGCACTCCCTCAGTACTGACCCTCTGACAGTGCAGCACTCCCTCAGTACTGACCCTCTGACAGTGCGGCACTCCCTCAGTGCTGACCCTCTGACAGTGCAGCACTCCCTCAGTACTGACCCACTGACAGTGCAGCACTCCCTCAGTACTGACCCTCTGACAGTGCAGCACTCCCTCAGTACTGACCCTCTGACAGTGCGGCACTCCCTCAGTACTGACCCTCTGACAGTGCAGCACTCACTCAGTACTGACCCTCTGACAGTGCAGCACTCCCTCAGTACTGACCCTCTGACAGTGCGGCACTCCCTCATCACTGACCCTCTGACAGTGCGGCACTCCCTCAGTACTGACCCTCTGACAGAGCAGCGCTCCCTCAGTACTGACCCTCTGACAGTGCAGCACTCCCTCAGTACTGACCCTCTGACAGTGCAGCACTCCATCAGTACTGACTCTCTGACAGTGCGGCACTCCCTCAGTGCTGACCCTCTGACAGTGCGGCACTCCCTCAGTGCTGACCCTCTGACAGTGCAGCACTCCCTCAGTACTGACCCTCTGACAGTGCGGCACTCCCTCAGTACTGACCCTCTGACAGTGCGGCACTCCCTCAGTACTGACCCTCTGACAGTGCGGCACTCCCTCAGTACTGACCCTCTGACAGTGCGGCACTCCCTCAGTACTGACCCTCTGACAGTGCAGCACTCCCTCAGTACTGACTCTCTGACAGTGCAGCACTCCCTCAGTACTGACCCTCTGACAGTGCAGCACTCCCTCAGTACTGACCCTCTGACAGTGCGGCACTCCCTCAGTACTGATCCTCTGACAGTGCGGCACTCCATCAATACGGACCCTCTGACAGTGCAGCACTCCCTCAGTACCGACCCTCTGACAGTGCAGCACTCCCTCAGTACTGACCCTCTGACAGTGCAGCACTCCCTCAGTACTGACTCTCTGACAGTGCGGCACTCCCTCAGTACTGACCCTCTGACAGTGCAGCACTCCCTCAGTACTGACCCTCTGACAGTGCAGCACTCCCTCAGTACTGACCCTCTGACAGTGCAGCACTCCCTCAGTACTGACCCTCTGACAGTGCAGCACTCCCTCAGTACTGACCCTCTGACAGTGCAGCACTCCCTCAGTACTGACCCTCTGACAGTGCAGCACTCCCTCTGTACTGACCCTCTGACAGTGCAGCACTCCCTCAGTACTGACCCTCTGACAGTGCAGCACTCCCTCAGTACTGACCCTCTGACAGTGTAGAGGGAGCTTTACTCTGTATCTCACCCCGTGCTGTACCTGTCCTGGGAGTGTTTGATGGGGACAGTGTAGAGGGAGCTTTACTATGTATCTAACCCCGTGCTGTATCTGTCCTGGGAGTGTTTGATGGGCACAATGTAGAGGGAGCTTTACCCTGTATCTAACTCCGTGCTGTACCTGTCCTGGGAGTGTTTGATGGGCACAGTGTAGAGGGAGCTTTACCCTGTATCTAACCCCATGCTGTACCTGTCCTGGGAGTGTTTGGTGGGGACAGTGTAGAGGGAGCTTTACTCTGTATCTAACCCCGTGCTGTACCTGTCCTGGGAGTGTTTGATGGGGACAGTGTATAGGGAGCTTTACTCTTTATCTAACCCCGTGCTGTACCTGTCCTGGGAGTGTTTGATGGGCACAGTGTAGAGGGAGCTTTACTCTGTATCTTACCCCGTGCTGTACCTGTCCTGGGAGTGTTTGATGGGGACAGTGTAGAGGGAGCTTTACTCTGTATCTAACCCCGTGCTGTACCTGTCCTGGGAGTGTTTGATGGGGACAGTGTAGAGGGAGCTTTACTCTGTATCTAACCCCGTGCTGTACCTGTCCTGGGAGTGTTTGATATTGTTATGGGCCAGGGTTTAGAGAACCCCAAAGTGTATCATGGAGTTCCCCTGACCCACCACCTTTACTAGATTGTGGTATGGGGAGCACACGGCCCACTCTGCAGGTGTGATGCAACAGTGATCTAAAGTACTTTTAAATTAAAACAATGTTTATTTCTGAAACCAGTTAACACTTTATAAACCCACAGGAAACAGCTCAACAGCTATCAACGCCAATAAATCCCCCAGAGAATACAGTACTCTATAAGTAACTCTTAATCTTTCCTTGCAACATCCATAAGACAAAAAAAAAAACCTTTTCACAGAAAGACATTAGGTTTAACTTCTCTGCAGTAACATGTATTATTTTTCAATCACCAAAGGATCTGGAGACAGTCTTTAGGTGCAGAGAGAGAGATTAATACCCCTTCTGGCTGTGACTGCAGCTATCCAGCTCTGAATACGAAACTAACACACACCGTGCAGCTGCGAGCCCAAACAGAAAGTAAAAAGCTGACAGACAGCCCAGCTCCACCCACTCTCTGACATCACTGCTAAACACCCATTTCTTAAAGGTACATCCACTGCAGCTATTTTATAAACACCCATTTCTTAAAGGTACATCCACTACAGCTATTTTATATACACCCATTTCTTAAAGGTACTCGCACATGATAATGTTAGTGATTGTGTTGTAATCTCATGGGAGCCGTTCAGTGTTTGTGTTTTGACGTTAAGTGTCTTCTCCATTCCCTCGTTGATGTCTCTGTGTTTGCAGCTCTGTAAAAGACGCGGCTGGACTCCTGTCACCAAATCCCCGGAAGCCGCCAGGAAAGGTACCCAAACAAACAGCTGATTTGAGGAACATTTTCATTCGAATTTTATTCTGTGAACTTTACCGTGTAACATTCGCTTGGTGCTCATTTTGGCAGCTCAGTCCCCATTAACCATCAAAGCCCATCCCCGTTAACTATAAATCCCCATCTCCACTGTCCATCAGTCCCCAATCCCATAATCCATCAAACCCTGGGCGAAATTCTCCCCCAACGGCGGGATGCCCGCCGACTGGCGCCAAAGCCGGCGCAAATCAGACGGGCATCGCGCCGGCAAAAAGGTGCGGAAGTCTCCGCATCTTTGGCGGCCTAGCCCCGACATTGAGGGGCTAGGCCGACGCCGGAGGGATTTCCGCCCCGCCAGCTGGCGGAAATGGCGTTTGTTGCCCCGCCAGCTGGCGCGGAAATGCGGCGCATGCGCGGGAGCGTCAGCGGCCGCTGTCAGTTTCCCGCGCATGCGCAGTGGGGAGAGTCTCTTCCGCCTCCGCCATGGTGGAGGCCGTGGCGGAGGCGGAAGGGAAAGAGTGCCCCCACGGCACAGGCCCGCCCGCGGATCGGTGGGCCCCGATCGCGGGCCAGGCCACCGTGGGGGCACCCCCCGAGGTCAGATCGCCCCGCGCCCCCCCTAGGACCCCGGAGCCCGCCCACGCTGCCTGGTCCCGCCGGTAAATACCAGGTTTGATTTACGCCGGCGGGACAGGCAATTCCTGGGCGGGACTTCGGCCCATCCGGGCCGGAGAATCCAGCGGGGGGTCCCGCCAACCGGCGCGGCCGGATTCCCGCCCCCACCCAATCTCCGGGAGCAGAGACTTCGGCGGGGGCGGGATTCACGGCGGCCAACGGCCATTCTCCGACCCGGCGGGGGGTCGGAGAATGACGTCCCCTGTCTCTATTAACCATTAATCCTCATCCCCAGCCATATAATCCATCAAACCCCAGGGGTGGTGCAGTGGTTAGCACTGCTGCCTCACGGCCCCGAGGTCCCAGGTCCAATCACAGTACAGTCGCATTGTGGATAGCACAATTGCTTCACAGCTCCAGGGTCTCGGGTTCGATTCCGGCTTGGGTCACTGTCTGTGCGGAGTCTGCATATCCTTCCCGTGTCTGCGTGGGTTTCCTCCGTTGCCCTTCGTGTCCAAAATTGCCCTTAGGGTGGGGTTACTGGGTTATGGGGATAGGGTGGAGGTGTTGACCTTGGGTAGGGTGCTCTTTCCAAGAGCCGGTGCAGACTCGATGGGCCGATTGGCCTCCTTCTGCGCTGTAAATTCTATGATAATCTATGATAATCCTGGCTCTGGGTCACTGTCCGTGTGGAGTTTGTACATTCTCCCAGTGTTTGCGTGGGTTTCGCCCCCACAACCCAAAGATGTGCAGGGTAGGTGGATTGGCCACGCTAAATTGCCCCTTAATTGGAAAAAATAATTGGTACTCTAAACATATATATTTTTTAATCCATCAAACCCATCCCCATTAACCATCAAACACAATCCCCATTCACTATCAACCCTGTCCCCATTATTCATCAATCCCCATCCCCATTAACCATCAACCCCAGTCCCCATTAACCATCATTTTCTGTCCCTATTAATCATCAAACCCTGTCCCTATTATCCATTAATCCCCATCCCCATCAATCATCGTCCCGAGCTTTCTGTGGAGGCCAAATTACTGTCTTTAAGACAGAGATAGATGGGTTCTTGATTAATAAGGGGATCAGGGGTTATGGGGAGAAGGCAGGAGAATGGGGATGAGAAAATATCAGCCATGATTGAATGGCGGAGCAGACTCGATGGGCCGAGTGGCCTAATTCTGCTCCTATGTCTTATGGCCTTATGGATTGATGGTTAATGGGGACGATGATTGATGGTGGATATGGATTAATGGATAATTGGGTCAGGGGTTGATGGATAATAGGGTCAGGGTTTGATGGGCAATAGGGTCAGGGTTTGATGGATAATAGGGTCGCAGATTGATGGTTAATGGGGGTGGTGATTGATGGATAATGGGGTCAGGAAGTGATGGATATTAGAGACGGGGTTTGATGATTAATAGGGACCGAAAAAATGGTTGATGGGGACTGGGTTAATGACTAGGATTGGGTTTGATGGTTAATGGGGACTTGTTTGATTGTTAATGGGGACAGGGTTTGTTGGATCCCCGTCTCTATTATCCATGAATTTCTTTCCTAATTTTCAATCAATCCCCATCCCCATTACCCATCAATCCCCATCCCCAATATCCATCAATCCCCATCCCCATTATCCATCAATCCCCATCATCCATCAATCCCAATCCCCATTATCCATCAATCCCCATTATCCATCAATCCCCATCCCCATTATCCATCATTCCCATGATCCAGCAATCCCCATCCCCATTATCCATCAATCCCCATTATCCATCAATTCCCATTATCCATGATCCATCAATCCCCATTATCCATCAATCCCCATCCCCATTATCCATCCATCCCCATTATCCATCAATTCCCATCCCCATTATCCATCAATCCCCATCCCCATTATCCATCAATCCCCATTATCCATCAATCGCTGTCCCACCCTTTGCTCTGAAGTGTTTTGTTCTCGGTTTTGGAACTGAGATCTGGTTTTTATTCTATTCCAGGGAGCGTGGCAGCCCGGGAGCTGTGCAACTCACCGTGCGCAGAGCCGGTGGACGGGGCAACGGGGCCAACAGACCGAGGGGTATGAACGGAGCAATCGAATCCCAATATTTAAATGCTGGGGTATTAGGAAGGTGATGAGGAATGTGTTAATTGTACCCCTATCTCCACTGGGGGTGAACATTTATCGCCTGGTGGTTTGGGACGGTGTTTGGGGGGCGGGGTACTGTACAAGGTGTCCATTCTGTCACTTACCCACCCTCACGGGTATTCTCCCTGCGATGGGGGTGGAGTTGGGCTGTCTCTGGTAGTGTCCTATATTAACAGGAAGCGGTTACTCTCCCGGAATGTTCAGATCGTGTGCGCCCACCGCCTCAACATCTTGCACGTGTGTGCCCGCTGCCCAGGGAGCGGGCATGGCAGCTACATCCTGGGCACTCGGAGGTCCCCGGCATCTTCAAAGACCACCCCAGGATGACGGGCTCTTGGGGGACAAGGGGCACTGGCTGAGCTCCAGGCTGTTGACACCGGTGCGGAGACCCGTTCTAACGAGGCCGACGCTACCACGCGCGTGGTGTCATTGAGCGGTGCATCGGACTGCGCAAAACGTGGTTCCGATGCCAGGACCGCTCTGGTGGTGCCATGAAGTAAACCCCCGCCCCCCCAAGAGGGTCTCCGGGTGGTCTGGCCTCATCAGACGGAGGTCCTGCGAGAGAATGGACATGTGGTCAGTGAGCGAGAAGGGTCATGAGGAAGGTCATCTGGGTGAAGGGGCAGTGGATCCTGCCCTCTCTGGCACACGTCACCCTCGCTGTCGCTGACCCCTTTCTCCTCGGTCAACCCCGCGATCTCCAGGGCCCGTTCCTCATAGGGGGAGAGGACTCGGATCTCTGGGACCCCCCCCAGCTCCGCCCTGCCCTGCTTATTATGGCCGATTTTCTCCTGCGGGGACAATGAGCCGCTTGCCTGATGGGTCAGGGGACGTGAAGGTGGTTGCCAGGGGGTGTTGAAGATGGGATATGGGGAGGGTGCGAGGTGTCAGCCAGCGATGTGTGTGGGGGGTTTGGGAATCTGAGGGGTGGCAGGAGGAACGGATGCCAGGAGATAGGTGGTAACTTACCCTTACAGCTCGATGGGGGTCATTGGCCTTCCTCCTGATCACTGAGGGCCGCTGCCCACTGCCTCGCAGGCGGCACTGCTGACCGTGCTGGTGGCCCTACGAACCTCTCAGGGGAACCGGGTGCTCCATCTGACATCCACGGCATCAGGAAGCCTGGCCAGGTCGGCATCGCCAAAGCGCGGAGCCGGCCAGTGCGCTGCCAAGCTCGCGTGTTGACTGGGAGTGAGTGGTGAGGCTGCGTTTAAAAGCAGCTCCCCCTGGTTAGCAGCAAGATGCTGAGGCGTGAGTCGGGCCAATCAGACGTCGAGACAGCCAGTGATGGTGAGAAGCTCGTGGGGGCTCACTTTTGGCACCAAGTGCCGTTAACTACGGGCCGCGATCTCACCAACATGGCCGTCCCAAACCAACCCATCAAACGTGGACACTTCAAAATTGTTCCATTAACTCGCGCCCGTGGTCCCACCCAATTCCCTGGAAAACGGAACCACCACATCCTCACTTTTATGTTTAATTCCTCTCATAATAAAAATAATAATTCCATTGGGCTTCAGAATTACTTGCTGCATCTGCGTGCTAACCTTTTGTGACTCGTGCACTAGAACACCCAGGTCCCTCTGCACCTCAGAATCCTGCTTTCTCCTTTTAGTTAATACTCTGCTACTGGATTCTTCCTGCCCTACTGGATTCTTCCTGCCCAAGGAAACAATTCCATGTTTTCCCACAACTCCCAGAGATTGTGCTCAGTCACTCATCCAATAGGTACCCGCCTGCAAACTCCGAATGTCCTCTTCACAACATACTTTCCTCCATATTTTTGTGACGTCTACACATTCAGCTACAAGGCCTTTGCCCCCCTCATCTAAGTCATTGATATAAATTGTAAAAGGTTGAGGTTCCAGCAGAGACCCCTGCAGGACTCCACTGGTCACGTCCTGGCACTCAGAAAAAGACCCATTTATACATACTCTCTGCTTTCTGCTAGCCAATCTGCCATCCAGGCTAATGTGACACCCCCTCCACCATCAGCATTTACTTTCCACAATTACCTTTGATGTGACACCTTATCAAATGCCTTCTGCAAATCCGAGTGCAACATAAGAACTAGGAGCAGGAGTAGGCCATCTGGCCCCTCGAGCCTGCTCCGCCATTCAATGAGATCATGGCTGATCTTTTGTGGACTCAGCTCCACTTTCCGGCCCGAACACCATAACCCTTAATCCCTTTATTCTTCAAAAAACTATCTATCTTTATCTTAAAAACATTTAATGAAGGAGCCTCTACTGCTTCACTGGGCAAGGAATTCTACTAATGTCTGCAGGTTACTCCGTCACAGAACTCCATAGAAGTAAATGTAAAATACTGCAGAGGCTGGAAATCTGAAATAAAATCAGGCCATCTAGCAGCATCTGTGGAGAGAGGCACACCGAGAAACACTAACTCTGTTTGTCTCTCTGACCGGCTGGGTTTATAACCAATAGCTGGTCTCCGCAATGGGAACCTCGAAACAACGGATTGTTATAAAAACCCAGCTGGGTCACTAATGTCCTTCGGGGAAGGAAATCTGCCGCCCTTACCCGGTCTGGCCTACACGTGACTCCAGGCCCACAGCAATGTGGTTGACTCAGAACTGAGCGTCTCGTTCGGCCAGTTCCATCAGAGTGATGTACGGAGGCATCACCTTTCACTTCAGTAACATCAGGATGGAGCAGAGAGTTCATTGAGTAACATGTGGCAGTCAATGGCAGGAGCTACGCTGGAGGCAGGCAGGGAGGGAGTGGACGAGGGGGCATTGTGTCGGAGAGGGAGAGTCTGTACTGAGAGTAACGGAGGAAAGGGTTCATGGTCGATCAGCCGAACAACTCGAGCAAACCGATCCGAGGCAGAGCAGGGGGGGGCGGTTTGAGACGGATTCTCCGCGGGCATTTCCCAGCGGATGAAGAAGGTTGCTCGCCCTGACGACACGTTCATCTCCTTTCCAGGAATGTCAGCCAATGGAATCGGAACCACAAAGATTAATGACAGCAGCAAATGGAGCTGAGGGTGACGTCAACCAGAACAAAGGGCAGCAGGTGACAGAGACCACAGCTCATACACAACGAGCAGGTAAGCCAACCCATTCTGTGTGTTAATGCTGGTGAAATCCCCACACTAATCCCAAACTAATCCCACTGCCCCGCACTCTCCCCATGGCCCTGTATCAATCCCAAACTAATCTCACTGCCCCGCACTCTCCCCATAGCCCTGTATCAATCCCAAACTAATCCCACTGCCCCGCTCTCTCCCCATAGCGCTGTATCAATCCCAACCTCATCCCACTGCCCTGCTCTCTCCCCATAGCCCTGTATCAATCCCAAACTAATCCCACTGTCCCACTCTCTCCCCATAGCCCTGTATCAATCCCAAACTAATCCCACTGCCCCGCTCTCTCCCCATAGCACTGTATCAATCCCAAACTAATCCCACTGCCCCGCTCTCTCCCCATAGCCCTGTATCAATCCCAAACTAATCCCACTGCCCCGCTCTCTCCCCATAGCCCTGTATCAATCCCAAACTAATCCCACTGCCCCGCTCTCTCCACATAGCCCTGTATCAATCCCAAACTAATCTCACTGCCCGGCTCTCTCCCCATCGCCCTGTTCCAATCGCCAAACTAATCCCACTGCCCCGCACTCTCCCCATGGCCCTGTATCAATCCCCAAACTAATCCCACTGCCCCGCTCTCTCCCCATAGCCCTGTATCAATCCCAAACTAATCCCACTGTCCCACTCTCTCCCCATAGCCCTGTATCAATCCCAAACTAATCCCACTGCCCCGCTCTCTCCCCATAGCACTGTATCAATCCCAAACTAATCCCACTGCCCCGCTCTCTCCCCATAGCCCTGTATCAATCCCAAACTAATCCCACTGCCCCGCTCTCTCCCCATAGCCCTGTATCAATCCCAAACTAATCCCACTGCCCCGCTCTCTCCACATAGCCCTGTATCAATCCCAAACTAATCTCACTGCCCGGCTCTCTCCCCATCGCCCTGTTCCAATCGCCAAACTAATCCCACTGCCCCGCACTCTCCCCATGGCCCTGTATCAATCCCCAAACTAATCCCACTGCCCCGCTCTCTCCCCATAGCCCTGTATCAATCCCCAAACTAATCCCACTGCCCCGCACTCTCCCCATAGCCCTGTATCAATCCCAAACTAATCCCACTGACCTGCTCTCTCCCCATAGCCCTGTATCAATCCCAAACTAATCCCACTGCCCCGCTCTCTCCCCATAGCCCTGTATCAATCCCCAAACTAATCCCACTGCCCCGCTCTCTCCCCATAGCCCTGTATCAATCCCAAACTAATCACACTGCCCCACTCTCTCCCCATAGCCCTGTATCAATCCTAAACTAATCCCACTGCCCGCTCGCTCCCCATAACCCTGTATCAATCCCAAATTAATCCCACTGCCCCGCTCTCTCCCCAAAGCCCTGTATCAATCCCAAACGAATGCCACTGCCCCGCTCTCTCCCCATAGCCCTGTATCAATCCCAAACTAATCCCACGGCCCTGCTCTCTCCCCATAGCCCTGTATCAATCCCAAACTAATCCCACTGCCCCACTCTCTCCCCATAGCCCTGTATCAATCCCTAACTATCCCACAGTCCCGCTCGCTCCCCATAGCCCTGTATCAATCCCCAAACTAATCCCACTGCCCCGCTCTCTCCCCATAGCCCTGTATCAATCCCAAACTAATCCCACTGCCCCGCTCTCTCCCCATAGCCCTGTATCAATCCCAAACTAATCCCACTGCCCCGCTCTCTCCCCATAGCCCTGTATCAATCCCAAACTAATCCCACTGCCCCGCTCTCTCCCCATAGCCCTGTATCAATCCCAAACTAATCCCACTGCCCCGCTCTCTCCCCATAGCCCTGTATCAATCCCCAAACTAATCCCACTGCCCCACTCTCTCCCCATAGCCCTGTATCAATCCCAAACTACTCCCACTGCCCCGCTCTCACCCCATAGCCCTGTATCAATCCCCAAACTAATCCCACTGCCCCACTCTCTCCCCATAACCCTGTATCAATCCCAAACTAATCCCACTGCCCCGCTCTCTCCCCATAGCCCTGTATCAATCCCCAAACTAATCCCACTGCCCCACTCTCTCCCCATAGCCCTGTATCAATCCCAAACTAATCCCTCTGCCCAACCCTCCCCATCGCCCTGTATCAAACCCAAACTAATCCCACTGCCCCGCTCTCTCCCCATAGCCCTGTATCAATCCCCAAACCAATCCCACTGCCCCGCTCTCTACCCATAGCCCTGTATCGATCCCAAACTAATCCCACTGCCCCGCTCTCTCCACAGAGCCCTGTATCAATCCCAAACTAATCCCACTGCCCCGCTCTCCCCCCATAGCCCTGTATCAATCCTAAACTAATCCCACTGCCCCGCTCTCACCCCATAGCCCTGTATCAATCCCAAACTAATCCCACTGCCCCGCTCTCCCCCCATAGCCCTGTATCAATCCCAAACTAATCCCACTGCCCCGCTCTCTCCCCATAGCCCTGTATCAATCCCCAAACTAATCCCACTGCCCCGCTCTCTCCCCATCGCCCTGTATCAATCCCCAAACTAATCCCACTGCCCCGCTCTCTCCCCATAGCACTGTATCAATCCCAAACTAATCCCACTGCCCCGCACTCTCCCCATAGCCCTGTATCAATCCCAAACTAATCCCACTGCCCCGTACTCTCCCCATGGCCCTGTATCAATCTCAAACTAATCCCACTGCCCCGCACTCTCCCCATGGCCCTGTATCAATCCCAAACTAATCCCACTGCCCCGCACTCTCCCCATAGCCCTGTATCAATCTCTAAACTAATCCCACTGCCCCACACTCTCCCCATCGCCCTGGATCAATCCCCAAACTAATCCCACTGCCCCGCTCTCTCCCCATAGTCATGTATCAATCCCAAACTAATCCCACTGCCCCGCTCTCTCCCCATCGCCCTGTATCAATCCCCAAACTAATCCCACTGCCCCGCACTCTCCCCATAGTCATGTGTCAATCCCAAACTAATCCCACTGCCCCGCTCTCTCCCCATAGCCCTGTATCAATCCCAAACTAATCCCACTGCCCCACTCTCTCCCCATAGCCCTGTATCAATCCCCAAACTAATCCCTCTGCCCCGCTCTCTCCCCATAGCCCTGTATCAATCCCAAACTAATTCCACTGCCCGGCTCTCTCCCCATAGCCCTGTATCAATCCCAAACTAATCCCACTGCCCCGCTCTCTCCCCATAGCCTTGTATCAATCCCAAACTAATCCCACTGCCGCGCTCGCTCCCCATAGCCCTGTATCAATCCCCAAACTAATCCCACTGCCCCGCTCTGTCCCCATCGCCTTGTATCAATCCCAAACTAATCCCACTGCCCCGCTCTCTCCCCATAGCCCTGTATCAATCCCCAAACTAATCCCTCTGCCCCGCTCTCTCCCCATAGCCCTGTATCAATCCCAAACTAATTCCACTGCCCCGCTCTCTCCCCATAGCCCTGTATCAATCCCCAAACTAATCCCTCTGCCCCGCTCTCTCCCCATAGCCCCGTATCAATCCCAAACTAATCCCACTGCCCCGCTCTCTCCCCATCGCCCTGTATCAATCCCCAAACTAATCCCACTGCCCCGCTCTTTCCCCATAGCCCCGTATCAATCCCAAACTAATCCCACTGCCCCGCTCTCTCCCCATCGCCCTGTATCAATCCCCAAACTAATCCCACTGCCCCGCTCTCTCCCCATCGCCCTGTAACCATCCCCAAACTAATCCCACTGCCCCGCTCTCT
The DNA here is from genome assembly GCF_047496885.1 of Scyliorhinus torazame. Lineage (NCBI taxonomy): Eukaryota > Metazoa > Chordata > Chondrichthyes > Carcharhiniformes > Scyliorhinidae > Scyliorhinus > Scyliorhinus torazame. Next base: position 11,331,913 of record NC_092712.1, on the reverse strand, counting down.
CCCCATAGCCCCGTATCAATCCCAAACTAATCCCACTGCCCCGCTCTCTCCCCATAGCCCTGTATCAATCCCAAACTAATCCCACTGCCCCGCTCCCCCCATAGCCCTGTATCAATCCCAAACTAATCCCACTGCCCCGCTCTCTCCGCATAGCCCTGTATCAATCCCAAACTAATACCACTGCCGCGCTCTCTCCCCACAGCCCTGTATCAATCCCCAAACTAATCCCACTGCCCCGCTCTCTCCCCATCGCCCTGTATCAATCCCCAAACTAGTCCCACTGCCCCGAACTCTCCCCATCGCCCTGTATCAATCCCCAAACTAATCCCACTGCCCCGCTCTCTCCCCATCGCCCTGTATCAATCCCCAAACTAATCCCACTGCCCCACTCTCTCCCCATAGCCCTGTATCAATCCCCACCTCATCCCACTGCCCCACTCTCTCCCCATGGCACTGTATCAATCCCCAAACTAATCCCACTGCCCCGCTCTCTCCCCATAGCCCTGTATCAATCCCAAACTAATCCCACTGCCCCGCTCTCTCCCCATAGCCCTGTATCAATTCCAAACTAATCCCACTGCCCCGCTCTCTCCCCATAGCCCTGTATCAATCCCAAACTAATCTCACTGCCCCGCTCTCTCCCCATAGCCCTGTATCAATCCCAAACTAATCTCATTGCCCCGCTCTCTCCCCATAGCCCTGTATCAATCCCAAACTAATCCCTCTGCCCCGCTCTCTCCCCATAGCCCTGTATCAATGCCAAACTAATCCCACTGCCCCGCTCTCCCCCATAGCCCTGTATCAATCCCAAACTAATCCCACTGCCCCGCTCTCTCCCCATAGCCCTGTATCAATCCCCAAACTAATCCCTCTGCCCCGCTCTCTCCCCATAGCCCCGTATCTATCCCAAACTAATCCCACTGCCCCGCTCTCTCCCCATCGCCCTGTATCAATCCCCAAACTAATCCCACTGCCCCGCTCTTTCCCCATAGCCCCGTATCAATCCCAAACTAATCCCACTGCCCCGCTCTCTCCCCATCGCCCTGTATCAATCCCCAAACTAATCCCACTGCCCCGCTCTCTCCCCATCGCCCTGTATCCATCCCCAAACTAATCCCACTGCCCCGCTCTCTCCCCATAGCCCCGTATCAATCCCAAACTAATCCCACTGCCCCGCTCTCTCCCCATAGCCCTGTATCAATCCCAAACTAATCCCACTGCCCCGCTCCCCCCATAGCCCTGTATCAATCCCAAACTAATCCCACTGCCCCGCTCTCTCCGCATAGCCCTGTATCAATCCCAAACTAATACCACTGCCCCGCTCTCTCCCCACAGCCCTGTATCAATCCCCAAACTAATCCCACTGCCCCGCTCTCTCACCATCGCCCTGTATCAATCCCCAAACTAGTCCCACTGCCCCGCACTCTCCCCATCGCCCTGTATCAATCCCCAAACTAATCCCACTGCCCCGCTCTCTCCCCATCGCCCTGTATCAATCCCCAAACTAATCCCACTGCCCCACTCTCTCCCCATAGCCCTGTATCAATCCCCACCTCATCCCACTGCCCCACTCTCTCCCCATGGCACTGTATCAATCCCCAAACTAATCCCACTGCCCCGCTCTCTCCCCATAGCCCTGTATCAATCCCAAACTAATCCCACTGCCCCGCTCTCTCCCCATAGCCCTGTATCAATTCCAAACTAATCCCACTGCCCCGCTCTCTCCCCATAGCCCTGTATCAATCCCAAACTAATCTCACTGCCCCGCTCTCTCCCCATAGCCCTGTATCAATCCCAAACTAATCTCATTGCCCCGCTCTCTCCCCATAGCCCTGTATCAATCCCAAACTAATCCCTCTGCCCCGCTCTCTCCCCATAGCCCTGTATCAATGCCAAACTAATCCCACTGCCCCGCTCTCCCCCATAGCCCTGTATCAATCCCAAACTAATCCCACTGCCCCGCTCTCTCCGCATAGCGCTGTATCAATCCCAAACTAATACCACTGCCCCGCTCTCTCCCCACAGCCCTGTATCAATCCCCACCTCATCCCACTGCCCCACTCTCTCCCATGGCACTGTATCAATCCCCAAACTAATCCCACTGCCCCGCTCTCTCCCCAGAGCCCTGTATCAATCCCAAACTAATCCCACTGCCCCGCTCTCTCCCCATAGCCCTGTATCAATCCCAAACTAATCTCACTGCCCCGCTCTCTCCCATAGCCCTGTATCAATCCCAAACTAATCCCACTGCCCCGCTCTCTCCCCATAGCCCTGTATCAATCCCCAAACTAATCCCACTGCCCCGCTCTCTCCCCATAGACCTGTATCAATTCCCAAACTAATCCCACTACCCTGCTCTCTCCCCATAGCACTGTATCAATCCCAAACTAATCCCACTGACCCACACTCTCCCCATGGCCCTGTATCAATCCCCAAACTAATCCCACTGCCCCGCTCTCTCCCCATAGCCCTGTATCAATCCCAAACTAATCCCACTGCCCTGCTCTCTCCCCATAGCCCTGTATCAATCCCCAAACTAATCCCACTGCCTCACTCTCTCCCCATAGCCCTGTATCAATCCCCAAACTAATCCCACTGCCCCGCTCTCTCCCCATAGCCCTGTATCAATCCCCAAACCAATCCCACTGCCCCGCTCTCTCCCCATAGCCCTGTATCAATCCCAAACTAATCACACTGCCCCACTCTCTCCCCATAGCCCTGTATCAATCCTAAACTAATCCCACTGCCCGCTCGCTCCCCATAACCCTGTATCAATCCCAAATTAATCCCACTGCCCCGCTCTCTCCCCAAAGCCCTGTATCAATCCCAAACGAATGCCACTGCCCCGCTCTCTCCCCATAGCCCTGTATCAATCCCAAACTAATCCCACTGCCCTGCTCTCTCCCCATAGCCCTGTATCAATCCCAAACTAATCCCACTGCCCCACTCTCTCCCCATAGCCCTGTATCAATCCCTAACTATCCCACAGTCCCGCTCGCTCCCCATAGCCCTGTATCAATCCCCAAACTAATCCCACTGCCCCGCTCTCTCCCCAGAGCCCTGTATCAATCCCAAACTAATCCCACTGCCCCGCTCTCTCCCCATAGCCCTGTATCAATCCCAAACTAATCCCACTGCCCCGCTCTCTCCCCATAGCCCTGTATCAATCCCAAACTAATGCCACTGCCCCGCTCTCTCCCCATAGCCCTGTATCAATCCCAAACTAATCCCACTGCCCCGCTCTCTCCCCATAGCCCTGTATCAATCCCCAAACTAATCCCACTGACCCACTCTCTCCCCATAGCCCTGTATCAATCCCAAACTACTCCCACTGCCCCGCTCTCACCCCATAGCCCTGTATCAATCCCCAAACTAATCCCACTGCCCCACTCTCTCCCCATAACCCTGTATCAATCCCAAACTAATCCCACTGCCCCGCTCTCTCCCCACAGCCCTGTATCAATCCCCAAACTAATCCCACTGCCCCACTCTCTCCCCATAGCCCTGTATCAAACCCAAACTAATCCCACTGCCCCGCTCTCTCCCCATAGCCCTGTATCAATCCCCAAACCAATCCCACTGCCCCGCTCTCTACCCATAGCCCTGTATCGATCCCAAACTAATCCCACTGCCCCGCTCTCTCCACATAGCCCTGTATCAATCCCCAAACTAATCCCACTGCCCCACTCTCTCCCCATAGCCCTGTATCAATCCTAAACTAATCCCACTGCCCCGCTCTCACCCCATAGCCCTGTATCAATCCCAAACTAATCCCACTGCCCCGCTCTCTCCCCATAACACTGTATCAATCCCCAAACTAATCCCACTGCCCCGCTCTCTCCCCATCGCCCTGTATCAATCCCCAAACTAATCCCACTGCCCCGCTCTCTCCCCATAGCACTGTATCAATCCCAAACTAATCCCACTGCCCCGCACTCTCCCCATAGCCCTGTATCAATCCCAAACTAATCCCACTGCCCCGTACTCTCCCCAAGGCCCTGTATCAATCCCAACTAATCCCACTGCCCCGCACTCTCCCCATGGCCCTGTATCAATCCCAAACTAATCCCACTGCCCCGCACTCTCCCCATAGCCCTGTATCAATCCCTCAACTAATCCCACTGCCCCACACTCTCCCCATCGCCCTGGATCAATCCCCAAACTAATCCCACTGCCCCGCTCTCTCCCCATAGTCATGTATCAATCCCAAACTAATCCCACTGCCCCGCTCTCTCCCCATCGCCCTGTATCAATCCCCAAACTAATCCCACTGCCCCGCACTCTCCCCATAGTCATGTGTCAATCCCAAACTAATCCCACTGCCCCGCTCTCTCCCCATAGCCCTGTATCAATCCCAAACTAATCCCACTGCCCCACTCTCTCCCCATAGCCCTGTATCAATCCCCAAACTAATCCCTCTGCCCCGCTCTCTCCCCATAGCCCTGTATCAATCCCAAACTAATTCCACTGCCCGGCTCTCTCCCCATAGCCCTGTATCAATCCCAAACTAATCCCACTGCCCCGCTCTCTCCCCATAGCCTTGTATCAATCCCAAACTAATCCCACTGCCGCGCTCGCTCCCCATAGCCCTGTATCAATCCCCAAACTAATCCCACTGCCCCGCTCTGTCCCCATCGCCTTGTATCAATCCCAAACTAATCCCACTGCCCCGCTCTCTCCCCATAGCCCTGTATCAATCCCCAAACTGATCCCTCTGCCCCGCTCTCTCCCCATAGCCCTGTATCAATCCCAAACTAATCCCACTGCCCCGCTCTCTCCCCATAGCCCTGTATCAATCCCCAAACTAATCCCTCTGCCCCGCTCTCTCCCCATAGCCCCGTATCAATCCCAAACTAATCCCACTGCCCCGCTCTCTCCCCATCGCCCTGTATCAATCCCCAAACTAATCCCACTGCCCCACTCTTTCCCCATAGCCCCGTATCAATCCCAAACTAATCCCACTGCCCCGCTCTCTCCCATCGCCCTGTATCCATCCCTAAACTAATCCCACTGCCCCGCTCTCTCCCCATAGCCCCGTATCAATCCCAAACTAATCCCACTGCCCCGCTCTCTCCCCATAGCCCTGTATCAATCCCAAACTAATCCCACTGCCCCGCTCCCCCCATAGCCCTGTATCAATCCCAAACTAATCCCACTGCCCCGCTCTCTCCGCATAGCCCTGTATCAATCCCAAACTAATACCACTGCCCCGCTCTCTCCCCACAGCCCTGTATCAATCCCCAAACTAATCCCACTGCCCCGCTCTCTCCCCATCGCCCTGTATCAATCCCCAAACTAGTCCCACTGCCCCGCACTCTCCCCATCGCCCTGTATCAATCCCCAAACTAATCCCACTGCCCCGCTCTCTCCCCATCGCCCTGTATCAATCCCCAAACTAATCCCACTGCCCCACTCTCTCCCCATAGCCCTGTATCAATCCCCACCTCATCCCACTGCCCCACTCTCTCCCCATGGCACTGTATCAATCCCCAAACTAATCCCACTGCCCCGCTCTCTCCCCATAGCCCTGTATCAATCCCAAACTAATCCCACTGCCCCGCTCTCTCCCCATAGCCCTGTATCAATTCCAAACTAATCCCACTGCCCCGCTCTCTCCCCATAGCCTTGTATCAATCCCAAACTAATCTCACTGCCCCGCTCTCTCATCATCGCCCTGTATCAATCCCAAACTAATCTCACTGCCCCGCTCTCTCCCCATAGCCCTGTATCAATCCCAAACTAATCTCATTGCCCCGCTCTCTCCCCATAGCCCTGTATCAATCCCAAACTAATCCCTCTGCCCCGCTCTCTCCCCATAGCCCTGTATCAATGCCAAACTAATCCCACTGCCCCGCTCTCCCCCATAGCCCTGTATCAATCCCAAACTAATCCCACTGCCCCGCTCTCTCCGCATAGCGCTGTATCAATCCCAAACTAATACCACTGCCCCGCTCTCTCCCCACAGCCCTGTATCAATCCCCACCTCATCCCACTGCCCCACTCTCTCCCCATGGCACTGTATCAATCCCCAAACTAATCCCACTGCCCCGCTCTCTCCCCATAGCCCTGTATCAATCCCAAACTAATCCCACTGCCCCGCTCTCTCCCCATAGCCCTGTATCAATCCCAAACTAATCTCACTGCCCCGCTCTCTCCCATAGCCCTGTATCAATCCCAAACTAATCCCACTGCCCGCTCTCTCCCCATAGCCCTGTATCAATCCCCAAACTAATCCCACTGCCCCGCTCTCTCCCCATAGACCTGTATCAGTTCCCAAACTAATCCCACTACCCTGCTCTCTCCCCATAGCACTGTATCAATCCCAAACTAATCCCACTGACCCACACTCTCCCCATGGCCCTGTATCAATCCCCAAACTAATCCCACTGCCCCGCTCTCTCCCCATAGCCCTGTATCAATCCCAAACTAATCCCACTGCCCTGCTCTCTCCCCATAGCCCTGTATCAATCCCCAAACTAATCCCACTGCCTCACTCTCTCCCCATAGCCCTGTATCAATCCCCAAACTAATCCCACTGCCCCGCTCTCTCCCCATAGCCCTGTATCAATCCCCAAACCAATCCCACTGCCCCGCTCTCTCCCCATAGCCCTGTATCAATCCCAAACTAATCACACTGCCCCACTCTCTCCCCATAGCCCTGTATCAATCCTAAACTAATCCCACTGCCCGCTCGCTCCCCATAACCCTGTATCAATCCCAAATTAATCCCACTGCCCCGCTCTCTCCCCAAAGCCCTGTATCATACCCAAACGAATGCCACTGCCCCGCTCTCTCGCCATAGCCCTGTATCAATCCCAAACTAATCCCACTGCCCTGCTCTCTCCCCATAGCCCTGTATCAATCCCAAACTAATCCCACTGCCCCACTCTCTCCCCATAGCCCTGTATCAATCCCTAACTATCCCACAGTCCCGCTCGCTCCCCATAGCCCTGTATCAATCCCCAAACTAATCCCACTGCCCCGCTCTCTCCCCAGAGCCCTGTATCAATCCCAAACTAATCCCACTGCCCCGCTCTCTCCCCATAGCCCTGTATCAATCCCAAACTAATCCCACTGCCCCGCTCTCTCCCCATAGCCCTGTATCAATCCCAAACTAATGCCACTGCCCCGCTCTCTCCCCATAGCCCTGTATCAATCCCAAACTAATCCCACTGCCCCGCTCTCTCCCCATAGCCCTGTATCAATCCCCAAACTAATCCCACTGACCCACTCTCTCCCCATAGCCCTGTATCAATCCCAAACTACTCCCACTGCCCCGCTCTCACCCCATAGCCCTGTATCAATCCCCAAACTAATCCCACTGCCCCACTCTCTCCCCATAACCCTGTATCAATCCCAAACTAATCCACTGCCCCGCTCTCTCCCCACAGCCCTGTATCAATCCCCAAACTAATCCCACTGCCCCACTCTCTCCCCATCGCCCTGTATCAATCCCCAAACTAATCCCACTGCCCCGCTCTCTCCCCATAGCACTGTATCAATCCCAAACTAATCCCACTGCCCCGCACTCTCCCCATAGCCCTGTATCAATCCCAAACTAATCCCACTGCCCCGTACTCTCCCCATGGCCCTGTATCAATCCCAAACTAATCCCACTGCCCCGCACTCTCCCCATGGCCCTGTATCAATCCCAAACTAATCCCACTGCCCCACACTCTCCCTATCGCCCTGGATCAATCCCCAAACTAATCCCACTGCCCCGCTCTCTCCCCATAGTCATGTATCAATCCCAAACTAATCCCACTGCCCCGCTCTCTCCCCATCGCCCTGTATCAATCCCCAAACTAATCCCACTGCCCCGCACTCTCCCCATAGTCATGTGTCAATCCCAAACTAATCCCACTGCCCCGCTCTCTCCCCATAGCCCTGTATCAATCCCAAACTAATCCCACTGCCCCACTCTCTCCCCATAGCCCTGTATCAATCCCCAAACTAATCCCTCTGCCCCGCTCTCTCCCCATAGCCCTGTATCAATCCCAAACTAATTCCACTGCCCGGCTCTCTCCCCATAGCCCTGTATCAATCCCAAACTAATCCCACTGCCCCGCTCTCTCCCCATAGCCTTGTATCAATCCCAAACTAATCCCACTGCCGCACTCGCTCCCCATAGCCCTGTATCAATCCCCAAACTAATCCCACTGCCCCGCTCTGTCCCCATCGCCTTGTATCAATCCCAAACTAATCCCACTGCCCCGCTCTCTCCCCCTAGCCCTGTATCAATCCCCAAACTAATCCCTCTGCCCCGCTCTCTCCCCATAGCCCTGTATCAATCCCAAACTAATCCCACTGCCCCGCTCTCTCCCCATAGCCCTGTATCAATCCCCAAACTAATCCCTCTGCCCCGCTCTCTCCCCATAGCCCCGTATCAATCCCAAACTAATCCCACTGCCCCGCTCTCTCCCCATCGCCCTGTATCAATCCCCAAACTAATCCCACTGCCCCGCTCTTTCCCCATAGCCCCGTATCAATCCCAAACTAATCCCACTGCCCCGCTCTCTCCCATCGCCCTGTATCCATCCCCAAACTAATCCCACTGCCCCGCTCTCTCCCCATAGCCCCGTATCAATCCCAAACTAATCCCACTGCCCCGCTCTCTCCCCATAGCCCTGTATCAATCCCAAACTAATCCCACTGCCCCGCTCCCCCATAGCCCTGTATCAATCCCAAACTAATCCCACTGCCCCGCTCTCTCCGCATAGCCCTGTATCAATCCCAAACTAATACCACTGCCCCGCTCTCTCCCCACAACCCTGTATCAATCCCCAAACTAATCCCACTGCCCCGCTCTCTCCCCATCGCCCTGTATCAATCCCCAAACTAGTCCCACTGCCCCGCACTCTCCCCATCGCCCTGTATCAATCCCCAAACTAATCCCACTGCCCCGCTCTCTCCCCATCGCCCTGTATCAATCCCCAAACTAATCCCACTGCCCCGCTCTCTCCCCATAGCCCTGTATCAATCCCAAACTAATCCCACTGCCCCGCTCTCTCCCCATAGCCCTGTATCAATTCCAAACTAATCCCACTGCCCCGCTCTCTCCCCATAGCCCTGTATCAATCCCAAACTAATCTCACTGCCCCGCTCTCTCCCCATAGCCCTGTATCAATCCCAAACTAATCTCATTGCCCCGCTCTCTCCCCATAGCCCTGTATCAATCCCCAACTAATCCCTCTGCCCCGCTCTCTCCCCATAGCCCTGTATCAATCCCAAACTAATCCCACTGCCACGCTCTCCCCCATAGCCCTGTATCAATCCCAAACTAATCCCACTGCCCCGCTCTCTCCGCATAGCGCTGTATCAATCCCAAACTAATACCACTGCCCCGCTCTCTCCCCACAGCCCTGTATCAATCCCCACCTCATCCCACTGCCCCACTCTCTCCCCATGGCACTGTATCAATCCCCAAACTAATCCCACTGCCCCGCTCTCTCCCCATAGCCCTGTATCAATCCCAAACTAATCCCACTGCCCCGCTCTCTCCCCATAGCCCTGTATCAATCCCAAACTAATCTCACTGCCCCGCTCTCTCCCATAGCCCTGTATCAATCCCAAACTAATCCCACTGCCCCGCTCTCTCCCCATAGCCCTGTATCAATCCCCAAACTAATTCCACTGCCCCGCTCTCTCCCCATAGACCAGTATCAATTCCCAAACTAATCCCACTACCCTGCTCTCTCCCCATAGCACTGTATCAATCCCAAACTAATCCCACTGACCCACACTCTCCCCATGGCCCTGTATCAATCCCCAAACTAATCCCACTGCCCCGCTCTCTCCCCATAGCCCTGTATCAATCCCAAACTAATCCCACTGCCCTGCTCTCTCCCCATAGCCCTGTATCAATCCCCAAACTAATCCCACTGCCTCACTCTCTCCCCATAGCCCTGTATCAATCCCCAAACTAATCCCACTGCCCCGCTCTCTCCCCATAGCCCTGTATCAATCCCCAAACCAATCCCACTGCACCGCTCTCTCCCCATAGCCCTGTATCAATCCCAAACTAATCACACTGCCCCACTCTCTCCCCATAGCCCTGTATCAATCCTAAACTAATCCCACTGCCCGCTCGCTCCCCATAACCCTGTATCAATCCCAAATTAATCCCACTGCCCCGCTCTCTCCCCAAAGCCCTGTATCAATCCCAAACGAATGCCACTGCCCCGCTCTCTCCCCATAGCCCTGTATCAATCCCAAACTAATCCCACTGCCCTGCTCTCTCCCCATAGCCCTGTATCAATCCCAAACTAATCCCACTGCCCCACTCTCTCCCCATAGCCCTGTATCAATCCCTAACTATCCCACAGTCCCGCTCGCTCCCCATAGCCCTGTATCAATCCCCAAACTAATCCCACTGCCCCGCTCTCTCCCCAGAGCCCTGTATCAATCCCAAACTAATCCCACTGCCCCGCTCTCTCCCCATAGCCCTGTATCAATCCCAAACTAATCCCACTGCCCCGCTCTCTCCCCATAGCCCTGTATCAATCCCAAACTAATGCCACTGCCCCGCTCTCTCCCCATAGCCCTGTATCAATCCCAAACTAATCCCACTGCCCCGCTCTCTCCCCATAGCCCTGTATCAATCCCCAAACTAATCCCACTGACCCACTCTCTCCCCATAGCCCTGTATCAATCCCAAACTACTCCCACTGCCCCGCTCTCACCCCATAGCCCTGTATCAATCCCCAAACTAATCCCACTGCCCCACTCTCTCCCCATAACCCTGTATCAATCCCAAACTAATCCCACTGTCCCGCTCTCTCCCCACAGCCCTGTATCAATCCCCAAACTAATCCCACTGCCCCACTCTCTTCCCATAGCCCTGTATCAAACCCAAACTAATCCCACTGCCCCGCTCTCTCCCCATAGCCCTGTATCAATCCCCAAACCAATCCCACTGCCCCGCTCTCTACCCATAGCCCTGTATCGATCCCAAACTAATCCCACTGCCCCGCTCTCTCCACATAGCCCTGTATCAATCCCCAAACTAATCCCACTGCCCCACTCTCTCCCCATAGCCCTGTATCAATCCTAAACTAATCCCACTGCCCCGCTCTCACCCCATAGCCCTGTATCAATCCCAAACTAATCCCACTGCCCCGCTATCTCCCCATAACACTGTATCAATCCCCAAACTAATCCCACTGCCCCGCTCTCTCCCCATCGCCCTGTATCAATCCCCAAACTAATCCCACTGCCCCGCTCTCTCCCCATAGCACTGTATCAATCCCAAACTAATCCCACTGCCCCGCACTCTCCCCATAGCCCTGTATCAATCCCAAACTAATCCCACTGCCCCGTACTCTCCCCATGGCCCTGTATCAATCCCAAACTAATCCCACTGCCCCGCACTCTCCCCATGGCCCTGTATCAATCCCAAACTAATCCCACTGCCCCGCACTCTCCCCATAGCCCTGTATCAATCCCTAAACTAATCCCACTGCCCCACACTCTCCCCATCGCCCTGGATCAATCCCCAAACTAATCCCACTGCCCCGCTCTCTCCCCATAGTCATGTATCAATCCCAAACTAATCCCACTGCCCCGCTCTCTCCCCATCGCCCTGTATCAATCCCCAAACTAATCCCACTGCCCCGCACTCTCCCCATAGTCATGTGTCAATCCCAAACTAATCCCACTGCCCCGCTCTCTCCCCATAGTCCTGTATCAATCCCAAACTAATCCCACTGCCCCACTCTCTCCCCATAGCCCTGTATCAATCCCCAAACTAATCCCTCTGCCCCGCTCTCTCCCCATAGCCCTGTATCAATCCCAAACTAATTCCACTGCCCGGCTCTCTCCCCATAGCCCTGTATCAATCCCAAACTAATCCCACTGCCCCGCTCTCTCCCCATAGCCTTGTATCAATCCCAAACTAATCCCACTGCCGCGCTCGCTCCCCATAGCCCTGTATCAATCCCCAAACTAATCCCACTGCCCCGCTCTGTCCCCATCGCCTTGTATCAATCCCAAACTAATCCCACTGCCCCGCTCTCTCCCCATAGCCCTGTATCAATCCCCAAACTAATCCCTCTGCCCCGCTCTCTCCCCATAGCCCTGTATCAATCCCAAACTAATCCCACTGCCCCGCTCTCTCCCCATAGCCCTGTATCAATCCCCAAACTAATCCCTCTGCCCCGCTCTCTCCCCATAGCCCCGTATCAATCCCAAACTAATCCCACTGCCCCGCTCTCTCCCCATCGCCCTGTATCAATCCCCAAACTAATCCCACTGCCCCGCTCTTTCCCCATAGCCCCGTATCAATCCCAAACTAATCCCACTGCCCCGCTCTCTCCCATCGCCCTGTATCCATCCCCAAACTAATCCCACTGCCCCGCTCTCTCCCCATAGCCCCGTATCAATCCCAAACTAATCCCACTGCCCCGCTCTCTCCCCATAGCCCTGTATCAATCCCAAACTAATCCCACTGCCCCGCTCCCCCCATAGCCCTGTATCAATCCCAAACTAATCCCACTGCCCCGCTCTCTCCGCATAGCCCTGTATCAATCCCAAACTAATACCACTGCCCCGCTCTCTCCCCACAGCCCTGTATCAATCCCCAAACTAATCCCACTGCCCCGCTCTCTCCCCATCGCCCTGTATCAATCCCCAAACTAGTCCCACTGCCCCGCTCTCTCCCCATAGCCCTGTATCAATCCCAAACTAATCACACTGCCCCACTCTCTCCCCATAGCCCTGTATCAATCCTAAACTAATCCCACTGCCCGCTCGCTCCCCATAACCCTGTATCAATCCCAAATTAATCCCAATGCCCCGCTCTCTCCCCAAAGCCCTGTATCAATCCCAAACGAATGCCACTGCCCCGCTCTCTCCCCATAGCCCTGTATCAATCCCAAACTAATCCCACGGCCCTGCTCTCTCCCCATAGCCCTGTATCAATCCCAAACTAATCCCACTGCCCCACTCTCTCCCCATAGCCCTGTATCAATCCCTAACTATCCCACAGTCCCGCTCGCTCCCCATAGCCCTGTATCAATCCCCAAACTAATCCCACTGCCCCGCTCTCTCCCCATAGCCCTGTATCAATCCCAAACTAATCCCACTGCCCCGCTCTCTCCCCATAGCCCTGTATCAATCCCAAACTAATCCCACTGCCCCGCTCTCTCCCCATAGCCCTGTATCAATCCCAAACTAATCCCACTGCCCCGCTCTCTCCCCATAGCCCTGTATCAATCCCCAAACTAATCCCACTGCCCCACTCTCTCCCCATAGCCCTGTATCAATCCCAAACTACTCCCACTGCCCCGCTCTCACCCCATAGCCCTGTATCAATCCCCAAACTAATCCCACTGCCCCACTCTCTCCCCATAACCCTGTATCAATCCCAAACTAATCCCACTGCCCCGCTCTCTCCCCATAGCCCTGTATCAATCCCCAAACTAATCCCACTGCCCCACTCTCTCCCCATAGCCCTGTATCAATCCCAAACTAATCCCTCTGCCCAACCCTCCCTATCGCCCTGTATCAAACCCAAACTAATCCCACTGCCCCGCTCTCTCCCCATAGCCCTGTATCAATCCCCAAACCAATCCCACTGCCCCGCTCTCTACCCATAGCCCTGTATCGATCCCAAACTAATCCCACTGCCCCGCTCTCTCCACAGAGCCCTGTATCAATCCCAAACTAATCCCACTGCCCCGCTCTCCCCCCATAGCCCTGTATCAATCCTAAACTAATCCCACTGCCCCGCTCTCACCCCATAGCCCTGTATCAATCCCAAACTAATCCCACTGCCCCGCTCTCCCCCCATAGCCCTGTATCAATCCCAAACTAATCCCACTGCCCCGCTCTCTCCCCATAGCCCTGTATCAATCCCCAAACTAATCCCACTGCCCCGCTCTCTCCCCATCGCCCTGTATCAATCCCCAAACTAATCCCACTGCCCCGCTCTCTCCCCATAGCACTGTATCAATCCCAAACTAATCCCACTGCCCCGCACTCTCCCCATAGCCCTGTATCAATCCCAAACTAATCCCACTGCCCCGTACTCTCCCCATGGCCCTGTATCAATCCCAAACTAATCCCACTGCCCCGCACTCTCCCCATGGCCCTGTATCAATCCCAAACTAATCCCACTGCCCCGCACTCTCCCCATAGCCCTGTATCAATCCCTATACTAATCCCACTGCCCCACACTCTCCCCATCGCCCTGGATCAATCCCCAAACTAATCCCACTGCCCCGCTCTCTCCCCATAGTCATGTATCAATCCCAAACTAATCCCACTGCCCCGCTCTCTCCCCATCGCCCTGTATCAATCCCCAAACTAATCCCACTGCCCCGCACTCTCCCCATAGTCATGTGTCAATCCCAAACTAATCCCACTGCCCCGCTCTCTCCCCATCGCCCTGTATCAATCCCAAACTAATCCCACTGCCCCACTCTCTCCCCATAGCCCTGTATCAATCCCCAAACTAATCCCTCTGCCCCGCTCTCTCCCCATAGCCCTGTATCAATCCCAAACTAATTCCACTGCCCGGCTCTCTCCCCATAGCCCTGTATCAATCCCAAACTAATCCCACTGCCCCGCTCTCTCCCCATAGCCTTGTATCAATCCCAAACTAATCCCACTGCCGCGCTCGCTCCCCATAGCCCTGTATCAATCCCCAAACTAATCCCACTGCCCCGCTCTGTCCCCATCGCCTTGTATCAATCCCAAACTAATCCCACTGCCCCGCTCTATCCCCATAGCCCTGTATCAATCCCCAAACTAATCCCTCTGCCCCGCTCTCTCCCCATAGCCCTGTATCAATCCCAAACTAATCCCACTGCCCCGCTCTCTCCCCATAGCCCTGTATCAATCCCCAAACTAATCCCTCTGCCCCGCTCTCTCCCCATAGCCCCGTATCAATCCCAAACTAATCCCACTGCCCCGCTCTCTCCCCATCGCCCTGTATCAATCCCCAAACTAATCCCACTGCCCCGCTCTTTCCCCATAGCCCCGTATCAATCCCAAACTAATCCCACTGCCCCGCTCTCTCCCCATCGCCCTGTATCCATCCCCAAACTAATCCCACTGCCCCGCTCTCTCCCCATAGCCCCGTATCAATCCCAAACTAATCCCACTGCCCCGCTCTCTCCCCATAGCCCTGTATCAATCCCAAACTAATCCCACTGCCCCGCTCCCCCCATAGCCCTGTATCAATCCCAAACTAATCCCACTGCCCCGCTCTCTCCGCATAGCCCTGTATCAATCCCAAACTAATACCACTGCCCCGCTCTCTCCCCACAGCCCTGTATCAATCCCCAAACTAATCCCACTGCCCCGCTCTCTCCCCATCGCCCTGTATCAATCCCCAAACTAATCCCACTGCCCCGCTCTCTCCCCATAGCCCTGTATCAATTCCAAACTAATCCCACTGCCCCGCTCTCTCCCCATAGCCCTGTATCAATCCCAAACTAATCTCACTGCCCCGCTCTCTCCCCATAGCCCTGTATCAATCCCAAACTAATCTCATTGCCCCGCTCTCTCCCCATAGCCCTGTATCAATCCCAAACTAATCCCTCTGCCCCGCTCTCTCCCGATAGCCCTGTATCAATGCCAAACTAATCCCACTGCCCCGCTCTCCCCCATAGCCCTGTATCAATCCCAAACTAATCCCACTGCCCCGCTCTCTCCGCATAGCCCTGTATCAATCCCCAAACTAATCCCACTGACCCACTCTCTCCCCATAGCCCTGTATCAATCCCAAACTACTCCCACTGCCCCGCTCTCACCCCATAGCCCTGTATCAATCCCCAAACTAATCCCACTGCCCCACTCTCTCCCCATAACCCTGTATCAATCCCAAACTAATCCCACTGCCCCGCTCTCTCCCCACAGCCCTGTATCAATCCCCAAACTAATCCCACTGCCCCACTCTCTCCCCATAGCCCTGTATCAATCCTAAACTAATCCCACTGCCCCGCTCTCACCCCATAGCCCTGTATCAATCCCAAACTAATCCCACTGCCCCGCTCTCTCCCCATAACACTGTATCAATCCCCAAACTAATCCCACTGCCCCGCTCTCTCCCCATCGCCCTGTATCAATCCCCAAACTAATCCCACTGCTCCGCTCTCTCCCCATAGCACTGTATCAATCCCAAACTAATCCCACTGCCCCGCACTCTCCCCATAGCCCTGTATCAATCCCAAACTAATCCCACTGCCCCGTACTCTCCCCATGGCCCTGTATCAATCCCAAACTAATCCCACTGCCCCGCACTCTCCCCATGGCCCTGTATCAATCCCAAACTAATCCCACTGCCCCGCACTCTCCCCATAGCCCTGTATCAATCCCTAAACTAATCCCACTGCCCCACACTCTCCCCATCGCCCTGGATCAATCCCCAAACTAATCCCACTGCCCCGCTCTCTCCCCATAGTCATGTATCAATCCCAAACTAATCCCACTGCCCCGCTCTCTCCCCATCGCCCTGTATCAATCCCCAAACTAATCCCACTGCCCCGCACTCTCCCCATAGTCATGTGTCAATCCCAAACTAATCCCACTGCCCCGCTCTCTCCCCATAGCCCTGTATCAATCCCAAACTAATCCCACTGCCCCACTCTCTCCCCATAGCCCTGTATCAATCCCTAAACTCATCCCTCTGCCCCGCTCTCTCCCCATAGCCCTGTATCAATCCCAAACTAATTCCACTGCCCGGCTCTCTCCCCATAGCCCTGTATCAATCCCAAGCTAATCCCACTGCCCCGCTCTCTCCCCATAGCCTTGTATCAATCCCAAACTAATCCCACTGCCGCGCTCGCTCCCCATAGCCCTGTATCAATCCCCAAACTAATCCCACTGCCCCGCTCTGTCCCCATCGCCTTGTATCAATCCCAAACTAATCCCACTGCCCCGCTCTCTCCCCATAGCCCTGTATCAATCCCCAAACTAATCCCTCTGCCCCGCTCTCTCCCCATAGCCCTGTATCAATCCCAAACTAATCCCACTGCCCCGCTCTCTCCCCATAGCCCTGTATCAATCCCCAAACTAATCCCTCTGCCCCGCTCTCTCCCCATAGCCCCGTATCAATCCCAAACTAATCCCACTGCCCCGCTCTCTCCCCATCGCCCTGTATCAATCCCCAAACTAATCCCACTGCCCCGCTCTTTCCCCATAGCCCCGTATCAATCCCAAACTAATCCCACTGCCCCGCTCTCTCCCATCGCCCTGTATCCATCCCCAAACTAATCCCACTGCCCCGCTCTCTCCCCATAGCCCTGTATCAATCCCAAACTAATCCCACTGCCCCGCTCCCCCCATAGCCCTGTATCAATCCCAAACTAATCCCACTGCCCCGCTCTCTCCGCATAGCCCTGTATCAATCCCAAACTAATACCACTGCCCCGCTCTCTCCCCACAGCCCTGTATCAATCCCCAAACTAATCCCACTGCCCCGCTCTCTCCCCATCGCCCTGTATCAATCCCCAAACTAGTCCCACTGCCCCGCACTCTCCCCATCGCCCTGTATCAATCCCCAAACTAATCCCACTGCCCCGCTCTCTCCCCATCGCCCTGTATCAATCCCCAAACTAATCCCACTGCCCCACTCTCTCCCCATAGCCCTGTATCAATCCCCACCTCATCCCACTGCCCCACTCTCTCCCCATGGCACTGTATCAATCCCCAAACTAATCCCACTGCCCCGCTCTCTCCCCATAGCCCTGTATCAATCCCAAACTAATCCCACTGCCCCGCTCTCTCCCCATAGCCCTGTATCAATTCCAAACTAATCCCACTGCCCCGCTCTCTCCCCATAGCCCTGTATCAATCCCAAACTAATCTCACTGCCCCGCTCTCTCCCCATAGCCCTGTATCAATCCCAAACTAATCTCATTGCCCCGCTCTCTCCCCATAGCCCTGTATCAATCCCAAACTAATCCCTCTGCCCCGCTCTCTCCCCATAGCCCTGTATCAATGCCAAACTAATCCCACTGCCCCGCTCTCCCCCATAGCCCTGTATCAATCCCAAACTAATCCCACTGCCCCGCTCTCTCCGCATAGCGCTGTATCAATCCCAAACTAATACCACTGCCCCGCTCTCTCCCCACAGCCCTGTATCAATCCCCACCTCATCCCACTGCCCCACTCTCTCCCCATGGCACTGTATCAATCCCCAAACTAATCCCACTGCCCCGCTCTCTCCCCATAGCCCTGTATCAATCCCAAACTAATCCCACTGCCCCGCTCTCTCCCCATAGCCCTGTATCAATCCCAAACTAATCTCACTGCCCCGCTCTCTCCCATAGCCCTGTATCAATCCCAAACTAATCCCACTGCCCCGCTCTCTCCCCATAGCCCTGTATCAATCCCCAAACTAATCCCACTGCCCCGCTCTCTCCCCATAGACCTGTATCAATTCCCAAACTAATCCCACTACCCTGCTCTCTCCCCATAGCACTGTATCAATCCCAAACTAATCCCACTGACCCACACTCTCCCCATGGCCCTGTATCAATCCCCAAACTAATCCCACTGCCCCGCTCTCTCCCCATAGCCCTGTATCAATCCCAAACTAATCCCACTGCCCTGCTCTCTCCCCATAGCCCTGTATCAATCCCCAAACTAATCCCACTGCCTCACTCTCTCCCCATAGCCCTGTATCAATCCCCAAACTAATCCCACTGCCCCGCTCTCTCCCCATAGCCCTGTATCAATCCCAAACTAATCACACTGCCCCACTCTCTCCCCATAGCCCTGTATCAATCCTAAACTAATCCCACTGCCCGCTCGCTCCCCATAACCCTGTATCAATCCCAAATTAATCCCACTGCCCCGCTCTCTCCCCAAAGCCCTGTATCAATCCCAAACGAATGCCACTGCCCCGCTCTCTCCCCATAGCCCTGTATCAATCCTAAACTAATCCCACTGCCCTGCTCTCTCCCCATAGCCCTGTATCAATCCCAAACTAATCCCACTGCCCCACTCTCTCCCCATAGCCCTGTATCAATCCCTAACTATCCCACAGTCCCGCTCGCTCCCCATAGCCCTGTATCAATCCCCAAACTAATCCCACTGCCCCGCTCTCTCCCCAGAGCCCTGTATCAATCCCAAACTAATCCCACTGCCCCGCTCTCTCCCCATAGCCCTGTATCAATCCCAAACTAATCCCACTGCCCCGCTCTCTCCCCATAGCCCTGTATCAATCCCAAACTAATGCCACTGCCCCGCTCTCTCCCCATAGCCCTGTATCAATCCCAAACTAATCCCACTGCCCCGCTCTCTCCCCATAGCCCTGTATCAATCCCCAAACTAATCCCACTGACCCACTCTCTCCCCATAGCCCTGTATCAATCCCAAAGTACTCCCACTGCCCCGCTCTCACCCCATAGCCCTGTATCAATCCCCAAACTAATCCCACTGCCCCACTCTCTCCCCATAACCCTGTATCAATCCCAAACTAATCCCACTGCCCCGCTCTCTCCCCACAGCCCTGTATCAATCCCCAAACTAATCCCACTGCCCCACTCTCTCCCCATAGCCCTGTATCAAACCCAAACTAATCCCACTGCCCCGCTCTCTCCCCATAGCCCTGTATCAATCCCCAAACCAATCCCACTGCCCCGCTCTCTACCCATAGCCCTGTATCGATCCCAAACTAATCCCACTGCCCCGCTCTCTCCACATAGCCCTGTATCAATCCCCAAACTAATCCCACTGCCCCACTCTCTCCCCATAGCCCTGTATCAATCCTAAACTAATCCCACTGCCCCGCTCTCACCCCATAGCCCTGTATCAATCCCAAACTAATCCCACTGCCCCGCTCTCTCCCCATAACACTGTATCAATCCCCAAACTAATCCCACTGCCCCGCTCTGTCCCCATCGCCCTGTATCAATCCCCAAACTAATCCCACTGCCCCGCTCTCTCCCCATAGCACTGTATCAATCCCAAACTAATCCCACTGCCCCGCACTCTCCCCATAGCCCTGTATCAATCCCAAACTAATCCCACTGCCCCGTACTCTCCCCATGGCCCTGTATCAATCCCAAACTAATCCCACTGCCCCGCACTCTCCCCATGGCCCTGTATCAATCCCAAACTAATCCCACTGCCCCGCACTCTCCCCATAGCCCTGTATCAATCCCTAAACTAATCCCACTGCCCCACACTCTCCCCATCGCCCTGGATCAATCCCCAAACTAATCCCACTGCCCCGCTCTCTCCCCATAGTCATGTATCAATCCCAAACTAATCCCACTGCCCCGCTCTCTCCCCATCGCCCTGTATCAATCCCCAAACTAATCCCACTGCCCCGCACTCTCCCCATAGTCATGTGTCAATCCCAAACTAATCCCACTGCCCCGCTCTCTCCCCATAGCCCTGTATCAATCCCAAACTAATCCCACTGCCCCACTCTCTCCCCATAGCCCTGTATCAATCCCCAAACTAATCCCTCTGCCCCGCTCTCTCCCCATAGCCCTGTATCAATCCCAAACTAATTCCACTGCCCGGCTCTCTCCCCATAGCCCTGTATCAATCCCAAACTAATCCCACTGCCCCGCTCTCTCCCCATAGCCTTGTATCAATCCCAAACTAATCCCACTGCCGCGCTCGCTCCCCATAGCCCTGTATCAATCCCCAAACTAATCCCACTGCCCCGCTCTGTCCCCATCGCCTTGTATCAATCCCAAACTAATCCCACTGCCCCGCTCTCTCCCCATAGCCCTGTATCAATCCCCAAACTAATCCCTCTGCCCCGCTCTCTCCCCATAGCCCTGTATCAATCCCAAACTAATCCCACTGCCCCGCTCTCTCCCCATAGCCCTGTATCAATCCCCAAACTAATCCCTCTGCCCCGCTCTCTCCCCATAGCCCCGTATCAATCCCAAACTAATCCCACTGCCCCGCTCTCTCCCCATCGCCCTGTATCAATCCCCAAACTAATCCCACTGCCCCGCTCTTTCCCCATAGCCCCGTATCAATCCCAAACTAATCCCACTGCCCCGCTCTCTCCCATCGCCCTGTATCCATCCCCAAACTAATCCCACTGCCCCGCTCTCTCCCCATAGCCCCGTATCAATCCCAAACTAATCCCACTGCCCCGCTCTCTCCCCATAGCCCTGTATCAATCCCAAACTAATCCCACTGCCCCGCTCCCCCCATAGCCCTGTATCAATCCCAAACTAATCCCACTGCCCCGCTCTCTCCGCATAGCCCTGTATCAATCCCAAACTAATACCACTGCCCCGCTCTCTCCCCACAGCCCTGTATCAATCCCCAAACTAATCCCACTGCCCCGCTCTCTCCCCATCGCCCTGTATCAATCCCCAAACTAGTCCCACTGCCCCGCACTCTCCCCATCGCCCTGTATCAATCCCCAAACTAATCCCACTGCCCCGCTCTCTCCCCATCGCCCTGTATCAATCCCCAAACTAATCCCACTGCCCCACTCTCTCCCCATAGCCCTGTATCAATCCCCACCTCATCCCACTGCCCCACTCTCTCCCCATGGCACTGTATCAATCCCCAAACTAATCCCACTGCCCCGCTCTCTCCCCATAGCCCTGTATCAATCCCAAACTAATCCCACTGCCCCGCTCTCTCCCCATAGCCCTGTATCAATTCCAAACTAATCCCACTGCCCCGCTCTCTCCCCATAGCCCTGTATCAATCCCAAACTAATCTCACTGCCCCGCTCTCTCCCCATAGCCCTGTATCAATCCCAAACTAATCTCATTGCCCCGCTCTCTCCCCATAGCCCTGTATCAATCCCAAACTAATCCCTCTGCCCCGCTCTCTCCCCATAGCCCTGTATCAATGCCAAACTAATCCCACTGCCCCGCTCTCCCCCATAGCCCTGTATCAATCCCAAACTAATCCCACTGCCCCGCTCTCTCCGCATAGCGCTGTATCAATCCCAAACTAATACCACTGCCCCGCTCTCTCCCCACAGCCCTGTATCAATCCCCACCTCATCCCACTGCCCCACTCTCTCCCCATGGCACTGTATCAATCCCCAAACTAATCCCACTGCCCCGCTCTCTCCCCATAGCCCTGTATCAATCCCAAACTAATCCCACTGCCCCGCTCTCTCCCCATAGCCCTGTATCAATCCCAAACTAATCTCACTGCCCCGCTCTCTCCCATAGCCCTGTATCAATCCCAAACTAATCCCACTGCCCCGCTCTCTCCCCATAGCCCTGTATCAATCCCCAAACTAATCCCACTGCCCCGCTCTCTCCCCATAGACCTGTATCAATTCCCAAACTAATCCCACTACCCTGCTCTCTCCCCATAGCACTGTATCAATCCCAAACTAATCCCACTGACCCACACTCTCCCCATGGCCCAGTATCAATCCCCAAACTAATCCCACTGCCCCGCTCTCTCCCCATAGCCCTGTATCAATCCCCAAACTAATCCCACTGCCTCACTCTCTCCCCATAGCCCTGTATCAATCCCCAAACTAATCCCACTGCCCCGCTCTCTCCCCATAGCCCTGTATCAATCCCCAAACCAATCCCACTGCCCCGCTCTCTCCCCATAGCCCTGTATCAATCCCAAACTAATCACACTGCCCCACTCTCTCCCCATAGCCCTGTATCAATCCTAAACTAATCCCACTGCCCGCTCGCTCCCCATAACCCTGTATCAATCCCAAATTAATCCCACTGCCCCGCTCTCTCCCCAAAGCCCTGTATCAATCCCAAACGAATGCCACTGCCCCGCTCTCTCCCCATAGCCCTGCATCAATCCCAAACTAATCCCACTGCCCTGCTCTCTCCCCATAGCCCTGTATCAATCCCAAACTAATCCCACTGCCCCACTCTCTCCCCATAGCCCTGTATCAATCCCTAACTATCCCACAGTCCCGCTCGCTCCCCATAGCCCTGTATCAATCCCCAAACTAATCCCACTGCCCCGCTCTCTCCCCAGAGCCCTGTATCAATCCCAAACTAATCCCACTGCCCCGCTCTCTCCCCATAGCCCTGTATCAATCCCAAACTAATCCCACTGCCCCGCTCTCTCCCCATAGCCCTGTATCAATCCCAAACTAATGCCACTGCCCCTCTCTCTCCCCATAGCCCTGTATCAATCCCAAACTAATCCCACTGCCCCGCTCTCTCCCCATAGCCCTGTATCAATCCCCAAACTAATCCCACTGACCCACTCTCTCCCCATAGCCCTGTATCAATCCCAAACTACTCCCACTGCCCCGCTCTCACCCCATAGCCCTGTATCAATCCCCAAACTAATCCCACTGCCCCACTCTCTCCCCATAACCCTGTATCAATCCCAAACTAATCCCACTGCCCCGCTCTCTCCCCACAGCCCTGTATCAATCCCCAAACTAATCCCACTGCCCCACTCTCTCCCCATAGCCCTGTATCAAACCCAAACTAATCCCACTGCCCCGCTCTCTCCCCATAGCCCTGTATCAATCCCCAAACCAATCCCACTGCCCCGCTCTCTACCCATAGCCCTGTATCGATCCCAAACTAATCCCACTGCCCCGCTCTCTCCACATAGCCCTGTATCAATCCCCAAACTAATCCCACTGCCCCACTCTCTCCCCATAGCCCTGTATCAATCATAAACTAATCCCACTGCCCCGCTCTCACCCCATAGCCCTGTATCAATCCCAAACTAATCCCACTGCCCCGCTCTCTCCCCATAACACTGTATCAATCCCCAAACTAATCCCACTGCCCCGCTCTCTCCCCATCGCTCTGTATCAATCCCCAAACTAATCCCACTGCCCCGCTCTCTCCCCATAGCACTGTATCAATCCCAAACTAATCCCACTGCCCCGCACTCTCCCCATAGCCCTGTATCAATCCCAAACTAATCCCACTGCCCCGTACTCTCCCCATAGCCCTGTATCAATCCCAAACTAATCCCACTGCCCCGCACTCTCCCCATGGCCCTGTATCAATCCCAAACTAATCCCACTGCCCCGCACTCTCCCCATAGCCCTGTATCAATCCCTAAACTAATCCCACTGCCCCACACTCTCCCCATCGCCCTGGATCAATCCCCAAACTAATCCCACTGCCCCGCTCTCTCCCCATAGTCATGTATCAATCCCAAACTAATCCCACTGCCCCGCTCTCTCACCATCGCCCTGTATCAATCCCCAAACTAATCCCACTGCCCCGCACTCTCCCCATAGTCATGTGTCAATCCCAAACTAATCCCACTACCCCGCTCTCTCCCCATAGCCCTGTATCAATCCCAAACTAATCCCACTGCCCCACTCTCTCCCCATAGCCCTGTATCAATCCCCAAACTAATCCCTCTGCCCCGCTCTCTCCCCATAGCCCTGTATCAATCCCAAACTAATTCCACTGCCCGGCTCTCTCCCCATAGCCCTGTATCAATCCCAAACTAATCCCACTGCCCCGCTCTCTCCCCATAGCCTTGTATCAATCCCAAACTAATCCCACTGCCGCGCTCGCTCCCCATAGCCCTGTATCAATCCCCAAACTAATCCCACTGCCCCGCTCTGTCCCCATCGCCTTGTATCAATCCCAAACTAATCCCACTGCCCCGCTCTCTCCCCATAGCCCTGTATCAATCCCAAACTAATCCCACTGCCCCGCTCTATCCCATCGCCCTGTATCCATCCCCAAACTAATCCCACTGCCCCGCTCTCTCCCCATAGCCCCGTATCAATCCCAAACTAATCCCACTGCCCCGCTCTCTCCCCATAGCCCTGTATCAATCCCAAACTAATCCCACTGCCCCGCTCCCCCCATAGCCCTGTATCAATCCCAGACTAATCCCACTGCCCCGCACTCTCCCCATAGTCATGTGTCAATCCCAAACTAATCCCACTACCCCGCTCTCTCCCCATAGCCCTGTATCAATCCCAAACTAATCCCACTGCCCCACTCTCTCCCCATAGCCCTGTATCAATCCCCAAACTAATCCCTCTGCCCCGCTCTCTCCCCATAGCCCTGTATCAATCCCAAACTAATTCCACTGCCCGGCTCTCTCCCCATAGCCCTGTATCAATCCCAAACTAATCCCACTGCCCCGCTCTCTCCCCATAGCCTTGTATCAATCCCAAACTAATCCCACTGCCGCGCTCGCTCCCCATAGCCCTGTATCAATCCCCAAACTAATCCCACTGCCCCGCTCTGTCCCCATCGCCTTGTATCAATCCCAAACTAATCCCACTGCCCCGCTCTCTCCCCATAGCCCTGTATCAATCCCCAAACTAATCCCTCTGCCCCGCTCTCTCCCCATAGCCCTGTATCAATCCCAAACTAATCCCACTGCCCCGCTCTATCCCATCGCCCTGTATCCATCCCCAAACTAATCCCACTGCCCCGCTCTCTCCCCATAGCCCCGTATCAATCCCAAACTAATCCCACTGCCCCGCTCTCTCCCCATAGCCCTGTATCAATCCCAAACTAATCCCACTGCCCCGCTCCCCCCATAGCCCTGTTTCAATCCCAAACTAATCCCACTGCCCCGCTCTCTCCGCATAGCCCTGTATCAATCCCAAACTAATACCACTGCCCCGCTCTCTCCCCACAGCCCTGTATCAATCCCCAAACTAATCCCACTGCCCCGCTCTCTCCCCATCGCCCTGTATCAATCCCCAAACTAGTCCCACTGCCCCGCACTCTCCCCATCGCCCTGTATCAATCCCAAACTAATCCCACTGCCCCGCTCCCCCCATAGCCCTGTATCAATCCCAAACTAATCCCACTGCCCCGCTCTCTCCGCATAGCCCTGTATCAATCCCAAACTAATCCCACTGCCCCGCTCTCTCCCCATCGCCCTGTATCAATCCCCAAACTAATCCCACTGCCCCACTCTCTCCCCATAGCCCTGTATCAATCCCCACCTCATCCCACTGCCCCACTCTCTCCCCATGGCACTGTATCAATCCCCAAACTAATCCCACTGCCCCGCTCTCTCCCCATAGCCCTGTATCAATCCCAAACTAATCCCACTACCCCGCTCTCTCCCCATAGCCCTGTATCAATTCCAAACTAATCCCACTGCCCCGCTCTCTCCCCATAGCCCTGTATCAATCCCAAACTAATCTCACTGCCCCGCTCTCTCCCCATAGCCCTGTATCAATCCCAAACTAATCTCATTGCCCCGCTCTCTCCCCATAGCCCTGTATCAATCCCAAACTAATCCCTCTGCCCCGCTCTCTCCCCATAGCCCTGTATCAATGCCAAACTAATCCCACTGCCCCGCTCTCCCCCATAGCCCTGTATCAATCCCAAACTAATCCCACTGCCCCGCTCTCTCCGCATAGCGCTGTATCAATCCCAAACTAATACCACTGCCCCGCTCTCTCCCCACAGCCCTGTATCAATCCCCACCTCATCCCACTGCCCCACTCTCTCCCCATGGCACTGTATCAATCCCCAAACTAATCCCACTGCCCCGCTCTCTCCCCATAGCCCTGTATCAATCCCAAACTAATCCCACTGCCCCGCTCTCTCCCCATAGCCCTGTATCAATCCCAAACTAATCCCACTGCCCCGCTCTCTCCCCATAGCCCTGTATCAATCCCCAAACTAATCCCACTGCCCCGCTCTCTCCCCATAGACCTGTATCAATTCCCAAACTAATCCCACTACCCTGCTCTCTCCCCATAGCACTGTATCAATCCCAAACTAATCCCACTGACCCACACTCTCCCCATGGCCCTGTATCAATCCCCAAACTAATCCCACTGCCCCGCTCTCTCCCCATAGCCCTGTATCAATCCCAAACTAATCCCACTGCCCTGCTCTCTCCCCATAGCCCTGTATCAATCCCCAAACTAATCCCACTGCCTCACTCTCTCCCCATAGCCCTGTATCAATCCCCAAACTAATCCCACTGCCCCGCTCTCTCCCCATAGCCCTGTATCAATCCCCAAACTAATCCCACTGCCCCGCTCTCTCCCCATAGCCCTGTATCAATCCCAAACTAATCACACTGCCCCACTCTCTCCCCATAGCCCTGTATCAATCCTAAACTAATCCCACTGCCCGCTCGCTCCCCATAACCCTGTATCAATCCCAAATTAATCCCACTGCCCCTCTCTCTCCCCAAAGCCCTGTATCAATCCCAAACGAATGCCACTGCCCCGCTCTCTCCCCATAGCCCTGTATCAATCCCAAACTAATCCCACTGCCCCGCTCTCTCCCCATAACACTGTATCAATCCCCAAACTAATCCCACTGCCCCGCTCTCTCCCCATCGCCCTGTATCAATCCCCAAACTAATCCCACTTCCCCGCTCTCTCCCCATAGCACTGTATCAATCCCAAACTAATCCCACTGCCCCGCACTCTCCCCATAGCCCTGTATCAATCCCAAACTAATCCCACTGCCCCGTACTCTCCCCATGGCCCTGTATCAATCCCAAACTAATCCCACTGCCCCGCACTCTCCCCATGGCCCTGTATCAATCCCAAACTAATCCCACTGCCCCGCACTCTCCCCATAGCCCTGTATCAATCCCTAAACTAATCCCACTGCCCCACACTCTCCCCATCGCCCTGTATCAATCCCCAAACTAATCCCACTGCCCCGCTCTCTCCCCATAGTCATGTATCAATCCCAAACTAATCCCACTGCCCCGCTCTCTCCCCATCGCCCTGTATCAATCCCCAAACTAATCCCACTGCCCCGCACTCTCCCCATAGTCATGTGTCAATCCCAAACTAATCCCACTGCCCCGCTCTCTCCCCATAGCCCTGTATCAATCCCAAACTAATCCCACTGCCCCACTCTCTCCCCATAGCCCTGTATCAATCCCCAAACTAATCCCTCTGCCCCGCTCTCTCCCCATAGCCCTGTATCAATCCCAAACTAATTCCACTGCCCGGCTCTCTCCCCATAGCCCTGTATCAATCCCAAACTAATCCCACTGCCCCGCTCTCTCCCCATAGCCTTGTATCAATCCCAAACTAATCCCACTGCCGCGCTCGCTCCCCATAGCCCTGTATCAATCCCCAAACTAATCCCACTGCCCCGCTCTGTCCCCATCGCCTTGTATCAATCCCAAACTAATCCCACTGCCCCGCTCTCTCCCCATAGCCCTGTATCAATCCCCAAACTAATCCCTCTGCCCCGCTCTCTCCCCATAGCCCTGTATCAATCCCAAACTAATCCCACTGCCCCGCTCTCTCCCCATAGCCCTGTATCAATCCCCAAACTAATCCCTCTGCCCCGCTGTCTCCCCATAGCCCCGTATCAATCCCAAACTAATCCCACTGCCCCGCTCTCTCCCCATCGCCCTGTATCAATCCCCAAACTAATCCCACTGCCCCGCTCTTTCCCCATAGCCCCGTATCAATCCCAAACTAATCCCACTGCCCCGCTCTCTCCCCATCGCCCTGTATCAATCCCCAAACTAATCCCACTGCCCCGCTCTCTCC
This sequence comes from Scyliorhinus torazame, assembly GCF_047496885.1. Lineage (NCBI taxonomy): Eukaryota > Metazoa > Chordata > Chondrichthyes > Carcharhiniformes > Scyliorhinidae > Scyliorhinus > Scyliorhinus torazame. The sequence goes on along the minus strand of NC_092712.1, from coordinate 11,303,544 downwards.
CCATAGCCCCGTATCAATCCCAAGCTAATCCCACTGCCCCGCTCTCTCCCCATAGCCCTGTATCAATCCCAAACTAATCCCACTACCCCGCTCCCCCCATAGCCCTGTATCAATCCCAAACTAATCCCACTGCCCCGCTCTCTCCGCATAGCCCTGTATCAATCCCAAACTAATACCACTGCCCCGCTCTCTCCCCACAGCCCTGTATCAATCCCCATACTAATCCCACTGCCCCGCTCTCTCCCCATCGCCCTGTATCAATCCCAAACTAATCCCACTGCCCGGCTCTCTCCCCATAGCCCTGTATCAAACCCAAACTAATCCCACTGCCCCGCTCTCTCACCATAGCCCTGTATCAATCCCCAAACTAATCCCACTGCCCCGCTCTCACCCCATAGCCCTGTATCAATCCCAAACTAATCCCACTGCCCCGCTCTCTCCCCATAGCCCTGTATCAATCCCCAAACTAATCCCACTGCCCCGTTCTGTCCCCATCGCCCTGTATCAATCCCAAACTAATCCCACTGCCCCGCTCTCACCCCATAGCCCTGTATCAATCCCAAACTAATCCCACTGCCCCGCTCTCTCCCCATAGCCTTGTATCAATCCCAAACTAATCCCACTGCCGCGCTCACTCCCCATAGCCCTGTATCAATCCCCAAACTAATCCCACTGCCCCGCTCTGTCCCCATCGCCTTGTATCAATCCCAAACTAATCCCACTGCCCCGCTCTCTCCCCATAGCCCTGTATCAATCCCCAAACTAATCCCTCTGCCCCGCTCTCTCCCCATAGCCCTGTATCAATCCCAAACTAATCCCACTGCCCCGCTCTCTCCCCATAGCCCTGTATCAATCCCCAAACTATTCCCTCTGCCCCGCTCTCTCCCCATAGCCCTGTATCAATCCCAAACTCATCCCGCTGCCCCGCTCTCTCCCCATCGCCCTGTATCACTCCCAAACTAATCCCACTGCCCCCCTCTCTCCCCATAGCCCTGTATCAATCCCCAAACTAATCCCAATGCCCCGCTCTCACCCCATAGCCCTGTATCAATCCCCAAACTAATCCCACTGCCCAACCCTCCCACAGCCTTGTATCAATCCCCAAACTAATCCCACTGCCCCGCTCTCTCCCCATAGCCCTGTATCAATCCCAAACTAATCTCACTGCCCCGCTCTCTCCCATAGCCCTGTATCAATCCCAAACTAATCCCACTGCCCTGCTCTCTCCCCATAGCCCTGTATCAATCCCCAAACGAATCCCACAGCCCCGCTCTCTCCCGATAGACCTGTATCAATCCCCAAACTAATCCCACTACCCTGCTCTCTCCCCATAGCACTGTATCAATCCCAAACTAATCCCACTGCCCCGCTCTCTCCCCATAGCCCTGTATCAATCCCCAAACTAATCCCTCTGCCCCGCTCTCTCCCCATAGCCCTGTATCAATCCCCAAACTAATCCCTCTGCCCAGCTCTCTCCCCATAGCCCTGTATCAATCCCCAAACTAATCCCTCTGCCCCGCTCTCTCCCCATAGCCCTGTATCAATCCCCAAACGAATCCTACTGCCCCGCTCTCTCCCCATAGCCCTGTATCAATCCCCAAACTAATCCCACTGCCCAACCCTCCCACAGCCCTGTATCAATCCCCAAACTAATCCCACTGCCCCGCTCCGTCCCCATCGCCCTGTACCAAACCCCAAACTAATCACACTGCCCCGCTCTGTCCCCATAGCCCTGTATCAATCCCCAAACTAATCCCACTGTCCCGCTCTCCCCCCATAGCCCTGTATCAATCCCCAAACCAATCCCACTGCCCCGCTCTCTCCCCATAGCCCTGTATCAATCCCAAACTAATCCCACTGCCCCGCTCTCCCCCATAGCCCTGTATCAATCCCAAACTAATCCCACTGCCCGGCTCTCTCCCCATAGCCCTGTATCAAACCCAAACTAATCCCACTGCCCCGCTCTCTCACCATGGCCCTGTATCAATCCCCAAACTAATCCCACTGCCCCGCTCTCACCCCATAGCCCTGTATCAATCCCAAACTAATCCCACTGCCCCGCTCCCTCCCCATCGTCCTGTATCAAACCCAAACTAATCCCACTGCCCGGCTCTCTCCCCATAGCCCTGTATCAATCCCAAACTAATCCCACTGCCCCGCTCTCTCCCCATCGCCCTGTATCAAACCCAAACTAATCCCACTGCCCCGCTCTCTCACCATAGCCCTGTATCAATCCCCAAACTAATCCCACTGCCCCGCTCTCACCCCATAGCCCTGTATCAATCCCAAACTAATCCCACTGCCCCGCTCTCTCCCCATGGCCCTGTTTCAATCCCCAAACTAATCCCACTGCCCCGTTCTGTCCCCATCGCCCTGTATCAATCCCAAACTAATCCCACTGCCCCGCTCTCACCCCATAGCCCTGTATCAATCCCAAACTAATCCCACTGCCCCGCTCTCTCCCCATAGCCTTGTATCAATCCCAAACTAATCCCACTGCCGCGCTCGCTCCCCATAGCCCTGTATCAATCCCCAAACTAATCCCACTGCCCCGCTCTGTCCCCATCGCCTTGTATCAATCCCAAACTAATCCCACTGCCCCGCTCTCTCCCCATAGCCCTGTATCAATCCCCAAACTAATCCCTCTGCCCCGCTCTCTCCCCATAGCCCTGTATCAATCCCAAACTAATCCCACTGCCCCGCTCTCTCCCCATAGCCCTGTATCAATCCCCAAACTAATCCCTCTGCCCCGCTCTCTCCCCATAGCCCCGTATCAATCCCAAACTAATCCCACTGCCCCGCTCTCTCCCCATCGCCCTGTATCAATCCCCAAACTAATCCCACTGCCCCGCTCTCTCCCCATAGCCCCGTATCAATCCCAAACTAATCCCACTGCCCCGCTCTCTCCCCATCGCCCTGTATCAATCCCCAAACTAATCCCACTGCCCCGCTCTCTGCCCATAGACCCGTATCAATCCCAAACTAATCCCACTGCCCCGCTCTCTCCCCATAGCCCTGTATCAATCCCAAACTAATCCCACTGCCCCGCTCCCCCCATAGCCCTGTATCAATCCCAAACTAATCCCACTGCCCCGCTCTCTCCGCATAGCCCTGTATCAATCCCAAACTAATACCACTGCCCCGCTCTCTCCCCACAGCCCTGTATCAATCCCCAAACTAATCCCACTGCCCCGCTCTCTCCCCATCGCCCTGTATCAATCCCCAAACTAGTCCCACTGCCCCGCACTCTCCCCATCGCCCTGTATCAATCCCCAAACTAATCCCACTGCCCCGCTCTCTCCCCATCGCCCTGTATCAATCCCCAAACTAATCCCACTGCCCCACTCTCTCCCCATAGCCCTGTATCAATCCCCACCTCATCCCACTGCCCCACTCTCTCCCCATGGCACTGTATCAATCCCCAAACTAATCCCACTGCCCCGCTCTCTCCCCATAGCCCTGTATCAATCCCAAACTAATCCCACTGCCCCGCTCTCTCCCCATGGCCCTGTATCAATCCCAAACTAATCCCACAGCCCCGCTCTCTCCCCATAGCCCTGTATCAATCCCAAACTAATCTCACTGCCCCGCTCTCTCCCCATAGCCCTGTATCAATCCCAAACTAATCTCATTGCCCCGCTCTCTCCCCATAGCCCTGTATCAATCCCAAACTAATCCCTCTGCCCCGCTCTCTCCCCATAGCCCTGTATCAATGCCAAACTAATCCCACTGCCCCGCTCTCCCCCATAGCCCTGTATCAATCCCAAACTAATCCCACTGCCCCGCTCTCTCCGCATAGCGCTGTATCAATCCCAAACTAATACCACTGCCCCGCTCTCTCCCCACAGCCCTGTATCAATCCCCACCTCATCCCACTGCCCCACTCTCTCCCCATGGCACTGTATCAATCCCCAAACTAATCCCACTGCCCCGCTCTCTCCCCATAGCCCTGTATCAATCCCAAACTAATCCCACTGCCCCGCTCTCTCCCCATAGCCCTGTATCAATCCCAAACTAATCTCACTGCCCCGCTCTCTCCCATAGCCCTGTATCAATCCCAAACTAATCCCACTGCCCCGCTCTCTCCCCATAGCCCTGTATCAATCCCCAAACTAATCCCACTGCCCCGCTCTCTCCCCATAGACCTGTATCAATTCCCAAACTAATCCCACTACCCTGCTCTCTCCCCATAGCACTGTATCAATCCCAAACTAATCCCACTGCCCCGCTCTCTCCCCATAGCCCTGTATCAATCCCCAAACTAATCCCTCTGCCCCGCTCTCTCCCCATAGCCCTGTATCAATCCCCAAACTAATCCCTCTGCCCAGCTCTCTCCCCATCGCCCTGTATCAATCCCAAACTAATCCCACTGCCCCGCTCTCTCCCCATAGCCCTGTATCAATCCCCAAACTAATCCCTCTGCCCTGCTCTCTCCGCATAGCGCTGTATCAATCCCAAACTAATACCACTGCCCCGCTCTCTCCCCACAGCCCTGTATCAATCCCCACCTCATCCCACTGCCCCACTCTCTCCCCATGGCACTGTATCAATCCCCAAACTAATCCCACTGCCCCGCTCTCTCCCCATAGCCCTGTATCAATCCCAAACTAATCCCACTGCCCCGCACTCTCCCCATAGCCCTGTATCAATCCCAAACTAATCTCACTGCCCCGCTCTCTCGCATAGCCCTGTATCAATCCCAAACTAATCCCACTGCCCCGCTCTCTCCCCATAGCCCTGTATCAATCCCCGAACTAATCCCACTGCCCCGCTCTCTCCCCATAGACCTGTATCAATTCCCAAACTAATCCCACTACCCTGCTCTCTCCCCATAGCACTGTATCAATCCCAAACTAATCCCACTGCCCCGCTCTCTCCCCATAGCCCTGTATCAATCCCCAAACTAATTCACTCTGCCCCGCTCTCTCCCCATAGCCCTGTATCAATCCCCAAACTAATCCCTCTGCCCAGCTCTCTCCCCATCGCCCTGTATCAATCCCAAACTAATCTCACTGCCCCGCTCTCTCCACATAGCCCTGTATCAATCCCCAAACTAATCCCTCTGCCCCGCTCTCTCCCCAGAGCCCTGTATCAATCCCCAAACGAATCCTACTGCCCCGCTCTCTCCCCATAGACCTGTATCAATCCCCAAACTAATCCCACTGCCCAACCCTCCCACAGCCCTGTATCAATCCCCAAACTAATCCCACTGCCCCGCCCTCTCCCCATAGCCCTGTATCAATCCAAAACTAATCCCACTGCCCCGCTCTCTCCCCATCGCCCTGGACCAAACCCCAAACTAATCCCACTGCCCCGCTCTCCCCCCATAGCCCTGTATCAATCCCCAAACCAATCCCACTGCCCCGCTCTCTCCCCATAGCCCTGTATCAATCCCAAACTATTCCCACTGCCCGGCTCTCTCCCCATAGCCCTGTATCAATCCCAAACTAATCCCACTGCCCGGCTCTCTCCCCATAGACCTGTATCAAACCCAAACTAATCTCACTGCCCGGCTCTCTCCCATCGCCCTGTTCCAATCGCCAAACTAATCCCACTGACCCACACTCTGCCCATGGCCCTGTATCAATCCCCAAACTAATCCCACTGCCCCGCTCTCTCCCCATAGCCCTGTATCAATCCCAAACTAATCCCACTGCCCTGCTCTCTCCCCATAGCCCTGTATCAATCCCCAAACTAATCCCACTGCCTCACTCTCTCCCCATAGCCCTGTATCAATCCCCAAACTAATCCCACTGCCCCGCTCTCTCCCCAGAGCACTGTATCAATCCCCAAACTAATCCCACTGCCCCGCTCTCTCCCCATAGCCCTGTATTAATCCCAAACTAATCCCACTGCCCCGCTCTCTCCCCATAGCACTGTATCAACCCCAAACTAATCCCACTGCCCCGCTCTCTCCCCATAGCCCTTTATCAATCCCAAACTAATCCCACTGCCCCACTCTCTCCCCATAGCCCTGTATCAATCCCAAACTAATCCCACTGCCGCGCTCTCTCCCCATAGCCCTGTATCAATCCCAAACTAATCCTACTGCCCCGCTCTCTCCACATAGCCCTGTATCAATCCCAAACTAATCCCACTGCCCCGCTCTCTCCCCATAGCCCTGTATCAATCCCAAACTAATCCCACTGCCCCGCTCTCTCCCCATAGCCCTCTATCAATCCCAAACTAATCCCACTGCCCCGCTCTATCCCCATAGCCCTGTATCAATCCCAAACTAATCCCACTGCCTCGCTCGCTCCCCATAGCCCTGTATCAATCCCAAACTAATCCCACTGCCCCGCTCTCTCCACATAGCCCTGTATCAATTCCAAACTAATCCCACTGCCCCGTTCTCTCCACATGGCCCTGTATCAATCCCAAACTTATCCCACTGGAGGGATGGAGAACGAAGCAGAGGGATAGTGACTGGAATCCAGTGTGGGCCAGTGAGTACAGGGTTAACAGTAACCAGACCGCAGTGTGGGCCAGTGAGTACAGGGTTAACAGTAACCAGACCCCAGTGTGGTCCAGTGAGTACAGGGTTAACAGTGACCAGAATCGAGTGTGGGCCAGTGAGTACAGGGTTAACAGTAACCAGACCGCAGTGTGGGCCAGTGAGTACAGGGTTAACAGTAACCAGATCCCAGTGTGGACCAGTGAGTACAGGGTTAACAGTGACCAGAATGCAGTGTGGGCCAGTGAGTACAGGGTTAACAGTAACCATATCCCAGTGTGGGCCAGTGAGTACAGGGTTAACAGTAACCAGAACCCAGTGTGGTCCAGTGAGTACAGGGTTAACAGTAACCAGACCACAGTGTGGGCCAGTGAGTACAGGGTTAACAGTAACCAGATCCCAGTGTGGGCCAGTGAGTACAGGGTTAACAGTAACCAGATCCCAGTGTGGTCCAGTGAGTACAGGGTTAACAGTAACCAGACCCCAGTTAGGACCAGTGAGTACAGGGTTAACAGTAACCAGACCCCAGTGTGGTCCAGTGAGTACAGGGTTAACAGTGATCAGAACCCAGTGTGGGCCAGTGAGTGCAGGGTTATCAGTAACCAGACCGCAGTGTGGGCCAGTGAGTACAGGGTTAACAGTAACCAGATCCCAGTGTGGGCCTGTGAGTACAGGGTTAACAGTAACCAGATCCCAGTGTGGTCCAGTGAGTACAGGGTTAACAGTAACCAGACCCCAGTGTGGGCCAGTGAGTACAGGGTTAACAGTAACCAGACCCCAGTGCGGGCCGGTGAGTACAGGGTTAACAGTAACCAAGTCCCAGTGTGGGCCAGTGAGTACAGGGTTAACAGTAACCAGACCGCAGTGTGGGCCAGTGAGTACAGGGTTAACAGTAACCAGATCCCAGTGTGGTCCAGTGAGTACAGGGTTAACAGTGACCAGAATCGAGTGTGGGCCAGTGAGTACAGGGTTAACAGTAACCAGACCGCAGTGTGGGCCAGTGAGTACAGGGTTAACAGTAACCAGATCCCAGTGTGGACCAGTGATTACAGGGTTAACAGTGACCAGAATGCAGTGTGGGCCAGTGAGTACAGGGTTAACAGTAACCATATCCCAGTGTGGGCCAGTGAGTACAGGGTTAACAGTAACCAGATCCCAGTGTGGTCCAGTGAGTACAGGGTTAACAGTAACCAGACCACAGTGTGGGCCAGTGAGTACAGGGTTAACAGTAACCAGATCCCAGTGTGGGCCAGTGAGTACAGGGTTAACAGTAACCAGATCCCAGTGTGGTCCAGTGAGTACAGGGTTAACAGTAACCAGACCCCAGTTAGGGCCAGTGAGTACAGGGTTAACAGTAACCAGATCCCAGTGTGGGCCAGTGAGTACAGGGTTAACAGTAACCAGACCCCAGTGCGAGCCAGTGAGTACAGGGTTAACAGTAACCAGACCCCAGTGCGGGCCAGTGAGTACAGGGTTAACAGTAATCAGATTCCAGTGCGGGCCAGTGAGTACAGGGTTAACAGTTACCAGATCCCAGTGTGGGCCAGTGAGTACAGGGTTAACAGTAACCAGACCCCAGTGTGGGTCAGTAAGTACAGGGTTAACAGTAACCAGACCCCAGTGCGGGCCAGTGAGTACTGGGTTAAGAGTAACCAGTCCCCAGTGCGGGCCAGTGTGTACAGGGTTAACAGTATCCAGACCCCACTGTGGGCCAGTGAGTACAGTGTTAACAGTAACCGGACTGCAGTGTGGGCCAGAGAGTACAGGGTTAACAGTAACCAGATCCCAGTGTGGGCCAGTGAGTACAGGGTTAACAGTAACCAGACCGCAGTGTGGACCAGTGAGTACAGGGTTAACAGTAACCAGATCCCAGTGTGGGCCAGTGAGTACAGGGTTAACAGTAACCAGACCGCAATGTGGACCAGTGAGTACAGGGTTAACAGTAACCAGACCCCAGTGTGGTCCAGTGAGTACAGGGTTAACAGTGATCAGAACCCAGTGTGGGCCAGTGAGTGCAGGGTTATCAGTAACCAGACCGCAGTGTGGGCCAGTGAGTACAGGGTTAACAGTAACCAGATCCCATTGTGGGCCAGTGAGTACAGGGTTAACAGTAACCAGATCCCAGTGTGGTCCAGTGAGTATAGGGTTAACAGTAACCAGACCCCAGTGTGGGCCAGTGAGTACAGGGTTAACAGTAACCAGACCCCAGTGCGGGCCAGTGAGTACAGGGTTAACAGTAACCAGATCCCAGTGTGGGCCAGTGAGTACAGGGTTAACAGTAACCAGACCCCAGTGTGGGCCAGTGAGTACAGGGTTAACAGTAACCAGATCCCAGTGTGGGCCAGTGAGTACAGGGTTAACAGTAACCAGATCCCAGTGTGGGCCAGTGAGTACAGGGTTAACAGTAACCAGATCCCAGTGTGGCCCAGTGAGTACAGGGTTAACAGTAACCAGACCCCAGTGTGGGCCAGTGAGTACAGGGTTAACAGTAACTGTCATGATATTCAAACACACACATCATGATGGACACACTAACAGGCAAATCAGAACACACAACACCACAACCAATCACAGACAAGAACACCAACCACATAAAAAGCACGAGCACGACACCTGGAGGTCGGTAGGTCTGGGGAGAAGGGAACAAGAAAGAGCTGTTAAAACACCACAACCAGGGAGCCCCCCACGTGCAGAGTGCAAAGACCAAGTTGTAAATAGTGAGTTTAAATAAAGAAGCGTTGTACCATATGCAACTGTGTTGGCTCATCTGTGTGTCAGAACACCCAACACCACATGGTACAGGAGTGGATCGATACCTGCCTACTAACCTGCCATTCTGGACATGGACCACACCGGCAAACCGCAGCCGATGCAAGTCACGGGGAACCTAGGCACCAACTGGAAGCTCTACAGGCAGCGATTTGACCTGTACATCCGTGCCACCGAAAAACAGAATGCCTCGGATGATTCGAAGATTGCAATGCTCCTCTTCTACGCAGGCCCCCACCCAAACGATGTCTTTAACTCACTGGTGTTCGAAGAAGGCGAAAACCAGGCCAAATATGACACGGTCATCCTCAAACTGGACCAGCACTTTCAAGTTGAAGTAAATGAAAGTTTTGAGAGATACATCTTTCAGCAACGCCTGCAAGGTAAGGAGGAGCTTTTTCAACCCTTTTTGACGCACCTCCGGATTCTAGCGCAGTCCTGCGGTTACGGCACCACTACAGAGTCCATGATCAGGGACCAGATTGTTTTTGGCGTTGCCTCTAGTGGCCTACGCCAGCAGCTTCTTAAAATAAAGAGCCTCACCTTAGCGTCTGCTGTGGAAGCCTGTGTCCTCCATGAAAATGCTACCTGCCGTTTTGCCCGATTTCAGGCGTCCGAGTTGGCACGGAGGGGGTCCCCAGCCGTCGAATCGGCAAGCCAGGCCGCCCACGACGTTGAACGCATCCAGGCCGTCGATTTCTTCCCGCCCCACGGCCCGGACAACAGCGGCCGCTTCCCGCGCTTTTCGCGGTCTCCCGCGCAGGTGCGCGCCAAAAATAACGGCCACAACGAGGGACGCACTGCGCAGGCGCGCCCACCGCAAGATCGCACTGCGCATGCGCAGTGGCGCAACGAACGCCGTGACGTCATGACGTGCAGAAATTGTGGAGGTCTACACTTAAAAGGGCAATGTCCTGCAAAAAACCGACAGTGCAAAAGATGTGCCATGATGGGCCACTACGCAGCCCGCTGTCGTGCGGCTCAACCCATGGATCCGGCGCATCCTCGACAACCTCGCACACGAGTCAGGACCGTCCAGCCCACGCATCAAGACTTCCAGTTAAGTGATGCAGATGACCAGGATGACTTCCGAGTTGCCGTCATTGATGTCAACAAGGTCAATGCCATCAATCCAGACGATGAGTGGTGTGCCACCCTGACGGTCAACCGATCGCGCGTCGCCTTCCGTCTGGACACCGGCGCATCCGCCAACCTGATTGCTTACTCTGCAGTCCAGGCCATGAAGGTCAAACCACCCATCACACCATCCCGGCTTAAGATGGTTGACTATAACGGGAACGTTATCCCGTCCATAGGATCTTGCCAGCTACAGGTGACTCACAAGAGGTACACGGCCACACTCCCCTTCGAAGTTGTGGGCTCATCAAAGGACTCGTTACTGGGCGCACAAGCGTGTAAGGTCCTTCACCTGGTACAGCGCATCATGTCTCTCTCTCCAGATGAGATATCCGACTTCCCGGATGCTGAGTTCCACGCGAATCTCCATTCCCTCCTCGCTCACAACCAGGAGGTTTTTGAAGGCATGGGGACATTGCCACACACGTACAAGATTCGACTCAGACCGGACGCTATCCCTGTCGTTCACGCACCTCGCAGGGTTCCTGCGCCTCTCAAAGACCGCCTCAAGGCACAACTGCAGATTCTTCAGGACCAAGGGGTCCTATCCAAGGTCACGGAGCCCACGCCATGGGTCAGCTCCATGGTCTGTGTAAAGAAGCCCTCTGGCGAGCTCCGTATATGTATAGATCCAAAAGATCTGAACAACAACATCATGCGGGAACACTATCCCATCCCGAAACGAGAAGACCTCACCAGCGAGATGGCGCGAGCCAACATATTCACTAAATTGGATGCGTCCAAAGGATTCTGGCAGATCAAACTGGACCCGGCCAGCCGAAGACTATGCACATTCAACACCCCTTTTGGCAGATTCTGCTACAACCGGATGCCATTCGGCATCATTTCGGCATCTGAAGTATTCCACCGCATTATGGAGCAGATGATGGAAGGCATCGAAGGGGTACGTGTATATGTGGACGATATCATCATTTGGTCCACCACTCCGCAGGAACACATGCATCGTCTACGACGTGTCTTCACCCGCATACGGCAAAATGGCCTGCGTCTAAACCGTGCGAAGTGTGCTTTCGGCCAGACGGAGCTGAAATTCCTCGGGGACCACATCTCAAGGTCCGGGGTCCGTCCCGATGCAGACAAGGTTAGCGCCATCACAGCCATGCCACGACCGGCTGACAAGAAGGCTGTCTTAAGATTCCTGGGCATGGTCAACTTCCTTGGGAAGTTCATTCCCAACCTGGCTTCTCATACAACAAACATGCGCCATCTCGTAAAAAAATCGACGGAATTCAACTGGCACCAGTCGCATCAGCGGGAATGGGAGGAGCTCAAGCACAAACTGGTCACGGCACCAGTGCTGGCCTTCTTTGACGCGACTCGCCCTACAAAGATCTCAACAGACGCCAGCCAATCTGGTATTGGAGCGGTACTCCTGCAAAAAGACAGCACGTCATCATGGGCCCCGGTTGCGTATGCCTCACGAGCCATGACCCCTACCGAACAGCGCTACGCGCAAATCGAAAAAGAATGCCTGGGCTTGTTAACTGGACTGGACAAGTTCCACGACTATGTGTATGGCCTGCCACGATTCACGGTCGAAACTGACCACCGCCCCCTGGTCAACATCATTAACAAAGACCTGAACGACATGATTCCTCGCCTCCAGCGCATCTTACTCAAACTCAGGAGGTACGATTTTGAACTGATCTACACTCCGGGGAAGGAACTCATCGTGGCGGACACTCTTTCCCGAGCAGTGAGCACACCACCAGATGCAGAGGGGTTCGTGCGTCAAATTGAGGCACACGTGACTCTGACAGCAGCAAATCTGCCAGCTGATGATCCTAGTCTGGCCCACATACGCGCAGAGACGGCGACTGACCCTCTGCTGCAGCGAGTGATGCGCCACATGACGGAAGGGTGGCTAAAAGGGCAGTGCCCCCAGTTTTATAATGTGCGAGATGATCTCACCAATATAGACGGGGTCCTTATGAAATCGCATAGGATCGTCATTCCACACAGTGTGCGCCAGATGATTCTTCGTCAACTACACGAAGGCCACTTGGGCGTCGAAAAATGCAGACGAAGGGCCCGGGAGGCGGTATATTGGCCGGGTATTAATGAAGACATAGCCAACATGGTGCTCAACTGCACAACCTGTCAGAGGTTTCAGCCAGCGCAACCTCCGGAAACACTTCTACCACACGAGATGGTGACGTCCCCCTGGGTGAAGGTGGGTGTTGACCTATTTCACGCGCTCGGCAGAGATTACATTGTTATTATAGACTACTTCTCAAACTACCCGGAAGTCATGCCTCTCCATGATCTGACGTCGTCCGCAGTCATTGGGGCCTGCAAGGAAACGTTTGCTCGCCATGGCATTCCAAGGACTGTCATGTCAGACAATGGACCTTGTTTTGCCAGCCGTGAATGGTCGTCCTTTGCCGCAGCATATGGTTTCACTCATGTGACATCCAGCCCTCTGCATCCACAATCGAACGGGAAGGCTGAAAAGGGTGTCCACATCGCAAAGCGGCTCCTGTGCAAGGCGGCTGATGCCGGATCGGACTTTAACCTTGCCTTGCTGGCCTATCGATCGGCCCCGTTATCCACGGGCCTCTCGCCAGCGCAGCTACTAATGGGTCGTTCCCTCAGGACGACGGTACCTTCCGTCCTGGCACCGACAACAGACCATGAGGCGGTTCTTCGGAACATGCAACTGCAGCGTGATCGCCAGAAAGGTCGGTACGACACACGAGCGACGGACCTGCCCCCCCTGTCCTCCGGAGACAAAGTACGCGTCCATCAAACGTATGGTGGCTGGTCAGCACCGGCCGAAGTCCTCCGACAAGTGGCTCCCCGCTCGTTCCTGGTTCGCATGCCGGATGGTTCCGTGCGTCGCCGCAATCGGCGCGCCCTTCGCCGACTTCCACGCTCACAGCCACACAACACGCCAGATCCTCAACAGGCTTCCGAGGATGACTTTGTGGAGCTGCCGCACATCACGCCCTTTCCATCACCACCCATGGCCATGCCTGCACAGCAGCCGGTGGTTCTTGATCCACCCTTAAGGCGGTCAACCCGAATTCGTCGCAAACCCATTAGAATGGACTTATAATACAGTTCATATGTTTAATAAGTTGGACAATTTTACATGATAACCTGTTGTTGTTTATCGTTCCAGATGTCGTCTGACTGGACAACTGTTAAAATTTTTTTTTCTTCTTCTCTCGTTCGCATTTCTGTTATGTTATGGTACAACTGGATTCATGTGACGCACTCGACATCGCCCCATGTACATAGTTCCGTCATAGACACATGCTGCACACGACACACACACACTCTTAGATGCACTCACGTCACGATCATATTTATTACCACGTAGGCACATATCTTTGTAAAAAGGGGGGATGTCATGATATTCAAACACACACATCATGATGGACACACTAACAGGCAAATCAGAGTACACAACACCACAACCAATCACAGACAAGAACACCAACCACATAAAAAGCACGAGCACGACACCTGGAGGTCAGTAGGTCTGGGGAGAAGGGAACAGAAAGAGCTGTTGAAACACCACAAGCAGGGAGCCCCCCACGTGCAGAGTGCAAAGACCAAGTTGTAAATAGTGAGTTTAAATAAAGAAGCGTTGTACCATATGCAACTGTGTTGGCTCATCTGTGTGTCAGAACACCCAACACCACAGTAACCAGATCCCAGTGTGGTCCAGTGAGTACAGGGTTAACAGTAACCAGACCCCAGTGAGTACAGGGTTAACAGTAACCAGATCCCAGTGTTGGCCAGTGAGTACAGGGTTAACAGTAACCAGATCCCAGTGAGGGCCAGTGAGTACAGGGTTAACAGTAACCAGATCCCAGTGTGGGCCAGTGAGTACAGGGTTAACTGTAACCACATCCCAGTGAGGGCCAGTGAGGACAGGGTTAACAGTAACCAGATCCAAGTGTGGGCCAGTGAGTACAGGGTTAACAGTAACCAGATCCCAGTGCGGGCCAGTGAGTACAGGGTTAACAGTAACCAGATCCCAGTGTGGGTCAGTGAGTACAGGGTTAACAGTAACCAGACCCCAGTGAGGGCCAATGAGTACAGGGTTAACAGTAACCAGACCTCAGTGCGGGCCAGTAAGTACAGGGTTAACAGTAACCAGATCCCAGTGTGGGCCAGTGAGTACTGGGTTAACAGTAACCAGATCCCAGTGAGTACAGGGTTAACAGTAACCAGATCCCAGTGTGGGCCAGTGAGTACAGGGTTAACTGTAGCCAGACCCCAGTGTCGGCCAGTGAGTACAGGGTTAACAGTAACCAGATCCCAGTGTGGGCCAGTGAGTACAGGGTTAACAGTAGCCAGACCCCAGTTAGGGCCAGTGAGTACAGGGTTAACAGTAACCAGATTCCAGTGTGGGCCAGTGAGTACAGGGTTGACAGTAACCGGACCCCAGTGTGGACCAGTGAGTACAGGGTTAACAATAACCAGACCAGAATCCAGTGTGAGTCAGTGAGTACAGGGTTAACAGTAACCAGACCCCAGTGCGGGCCAGTGAGTACAGGGTTAACAGTAACCAGACCCCACTGTGGGCCAGTGAGTACAGGGTTAACAGTAACCAGACCCCACTGTGGGCCAGTGAGTACAGGGTTAACAGTAACCAGATTCCAGGGAGGGCCAGTGAGTACAGGGTTAACAGGAACCAGATCCCAGTGTGGGCCAGTGAGTACAGGGTTAACAGTAACCAGATACCAGTGTGGGTCAGTGAGTACAGGGTTAACAGTAACCAGATGCAGTGTGGGCCAGTGAGTACAGGGTTAACAGTAACCAGATGCAGTGTGGGCCAGTGAGTTCAGGGTTAACAGTAACCAGACCCCAGTGTGGGCCAGTGAGTACAGGGTTAACAGTAACCAGATCCCAGTGTGGGCCAGTGAGTACAGGGTTAACAGTAACCAGATCCCAGTGAGGGCCGGTGAGTACAGGGTTAACAGTAACCAGACCGCAGTGTTGGCCAGTGAGTACAGGGTTAACAGGAACCAGATCCCAGTGCGGGCCAGTGAGTACAGGGTTAACAGTAACCAGATCCCAATGTGGGCCAGTGAGTACAGGGTTAACAGTAACCAAACCGCAGTGGTGGCCAGTGAGTACAGGGTTAACAGGAACCAGATCCCAGTGTGGGCCAGTGAGTACAGGGTTAACAGTAACCAGATACCAGTGTGGGTCAGTGAGTACAGGGTTAACAGTAACCAGATCCCAGTGAGGGCCAGTGAGTACTGGGTTAGCAGTAACCAGACCGCAGTGTTGGCCAATGAGTACAGGGTTAACAGGAACCAGATCCCAGTGTGGGTCAGTGAGTACAGGGTTAACAGGAACCAGACCGTAGTGTGGGCCAGTGAGTACAGGGTTAACGGTAATCAGATCGCAGTGTGGTCCAGTGAGTACAGGGTTAACAGTAACCAGATCCCAGTGTGGACCAGTGAGTACAGGGCTAACAGTGACCAGAATCCAGTGTGGGCCAGTGAGTACAGGGTTAACAGTAACCAGACCGCAGTGTGGGCCAGTGAGTACAGGGTTAACAGTAACCAGATCCCAGTGTGGACCAGTGAGTACAGGGTTAACAGTGACCAGAATGCAGTGTGGGCCAGTGAGTACAGGGTTAACAGTTACCAGATCCCAGTGTGGTCCAGTGAGTACAGGGTTAACAGTAACCAGACCCCAGTGTGGGCCAGTGAGTACAGGGTTAACAGTAACCGGATCCCAGTGTGGGCCAGTGAGTACAGGGTTAACAGTAACCAGATCCCAGTGTGGTCCAGTGAGTACAGGGTTAACAGTAACCAGGCCCCAGTTAGGGCCAGTGAGTACAGGGTTAACAGTAACCAGATCCCAGTGTGGGCCAGTGAGTACAGGGTTAACAGTAACCAGACCCCAGTGCGAGCCAGTGAGTACAGGGTTAACAGTAACCAGACCCCAGTGCGGGCCAGTGAGTACAGGGTTAACAGTAACCAGACCCCAGTGCGGGCCAGTGAGTACAGGGTTAACAGTAATCAGATTCCAGTGCGGGCCAGTGAGTACAGGGTTAACAGTAACCAGATCCCAGTGTGGGCCAGTGAGTACAGGGTTAACAGTAAACAGACCCCAGTGTGGGTCAGTGAGTACAGGGTTAACAGTAACCAGTCCCCAGTGCGGGCCAGTGAGTACAGGGTTAACAGTATCCAGACCCCACTGTGGGCCAGTGAGTACAGGGTTAACAGTAACCAGATTCCAGTGAGGGCCTGTGAGTACAGGGTTAACAGTAACCAGACCCCAGTGTGGGCCAGTGAGTACAGGGTTAACAGTAACCAGATCCCAGTGTGGGCCAGTGAGTACAGGGTTAACAGAAACCAGACCGCAGTGTGGACCAGTGAGTACAGGGTTAACAGTAACCAGATCCCAGTGTGGGCCAGTGAGTACAGGGTTAACAGTAACCAGACCGCAATGTGGACCAGTGAGTACAGGGTTAACAGTAACCAGACCCCAGTGTGGTCCAGTGAGTACAGGGTTAACAGTGACCAGAACCCAGTGTGGGCCAGTGAGTGCAGGGTTAACAGTAACCAGACCGCAGTGTGGGCCAGTGAGTACAGGGCTAACAGTAACCAGATCCCAGTGTGGGCCAGTGAGTACAGGGTTAACAGTAACCAGATCCCAGTGTGGTCCAGTGTGTACAGGGTTAACAGTAACCAGACCCCAGTGTGGGCCAGTTAGTACAGGGTTAACAGTAACCAGACCCCAGTGCGGGCCAGTGAGTACAGGGTTAACAGTAACCAAGTCCCAGTGTGGGCCAGTGAGTACAGGGTTAACAGTAACCAGATCCCAGTGTGGTCCAGTGAGTACAGGGTTAACAGTAACCAGACCCCAGTGAGTACAGGGTTAACAGTAACCAGATCGCAGTGTGGGCCAGTGAGTACAGGGTTAACAGTAACCAGATCCCAGTGTGGGTCAGTGAGTACAGGGTTAACAGTAACCAGACCCCAGTGAGGGCCAGTGAGTACAGGGTTAACAGTAACCAGATCCCAGTGTGGTCCAGTGAGTACAGGGTTAACTGTAACCAGACCCCAGTGTGGGCCAGTGAGTACAGGGTTAACAGTAACCAGATCCAAGTGTGGGCCAGTGAGTACAGGGTTAACAGTAACCAGATCCCAGTGCGGGCCAGTGAGTACAGGGTTAACAGTAACCAGATCCCAGTGTGGGTCAGTGAGTACAGGGTTAACAGTAACCAAACCGCAGTGGTGGCCAGTGAGTACAGGGTTAACAGGAACCAGATCCCAGTGTGGGCCAGTGAGTACAGGGTTAACAGTAACCAGATCCCAGTGTGGGTCAGTGAGTACAGGTTTAACAGTAACCAGATCCCAGTGAGGGCCAGTGAGTACAGGGTTAACTGTAGCCAGACCCCAGTGTCGGCCAGTGAGTACAGGGTTAACAGTAACCAGATCCCAGTGTGGTCCAGAGAGTACAGGGTTAACAGTAACCAGATCCCAGTGTGGGCCAGTGAGTACAGGGTTCACAGTAACCAGATCCCAGTGTGGGCCAGTGAGTACAGGGTTAACAGTAACCAGACCCCAGTGCGGGCCAGTGAGTACAGTGTTAACAGTAACCAGACCCTAGTGCGGGCCAGTGAGTACAGGGTTAACAGTAACCAGACGCCACTGTGGGCCAGTGAGAACAGGGTTAACAGTAACCAGATCCCAGTGTGGGCCAGTAAGTACAGGGTTAACAGTAACCAGACCCCAGTGTGGACCAGTGAGTACAGGGTTAACAATAACCAGACCAGAATCCAGTGTGAGTCAGTGAGTACAGGGTTAACAGTAACCAGACCCCAGTGCGGGCCAGTGAGTACAGGGTTAACAGTAACCAGACCCCCCTGTGGGCCAGTGAGTACAGGGTTAACAGTAACCAGACCCCACTGTGGGCCAGTGAGTACAGGGTTAACAGTCACCAGATTCCAGTGAGGGCCAGTGAGTACAGGGTTAACAGTAACCAGACCCCAGTGTGGGCCAGTGAGTACAGGGTTAACAGTAACCAGATCCCAATGTGGGCCAGTGAGTACAGGGTTAACAGTAACCAGACCCCAGTGTGGCCCAGTGAGTACAGGGTTAACAGTAACCAGATCCCAGTGTGGGCCAGTGAGTACAGGGTTAACAGTAACCAGACCGCAGTGTGGACCAGTGAGTACAGGGTTAACAGTAACCAGATCCCAGTGTGGGCCAGTGAGTACAGGGTTAACAGTAACCAGACCGCAATGTGGACCAGTGAGTACAGGGTTAACAGTAACCAGACCCCAGTGTGGTCCAGTGAGTACAGGGTTAACAGTGACCAGAACCCAGTGTGGGCCAGTGAGTGCAGGGTTAACAGTAACCAGACCGCAGGGTGGGCCAGTGAGTACAGGGTTAACAGTAACCAGATCCAAGTGTGGGCCAGTGAGTACAGGGTTAACAGTAACCAGATTCCAGTGAGGGCCTGTGAGTACAGGGTTAACAGTAACCAGACCCCAGTGCGGGCCAGTGAGTACAGGGTTAACAGTAATCAGATTCCAGTGCGGGCCAGTGAGTACAGGGTTAACAGTAACCAGATCCCAGTGTGGGCCAGTGAGTACAGGGTTAACAGTAAACAGACCCCAGTGTGGGTCAGTGAGTACAGGGTTAACAGTAACCAGTCCCCAGTGCGGGCCAGTGAGTACAGGGTTAACAGTATCCAGACCCCACTGTGGGCCAGTGAGTACAGGGTTAACAGTAACCAGATTCCAGTGAGGGCCTGTGAGTACAGGGTTAACAGTAACCAGACCCCAGTGTGGGCCAGTGAGTACAGGGTTAACAGTAACCAGATCCCAGTGTGGGCCAGTGAGTACAGGGTTAACAGAAACCAGACCGCAGTGTGGACCAGTGAGTACAGGGTTAACAGTAACCAGATCCCAGTGTGGGCCAGTGAGTACAGGGTTAACAGTAACCAGACCGCAATGTGGACCAGTGAGTACAGGGTTAACAGTAACCAGACCCCAGTGTGGTCCAGTGAGTACAGGGTTAACAGTGACCAGAACCCAGTGTGGGCCAGTGAGTGCAGGGTTAACAGTAACCAGACCGCAGTGTGGGCCAGTGAGTACAGGGCTAACAGTAACCAGATCCCAGTGTGGGCCAGTGAGTACAGGGTTAACTGTAACCAGACCCCAGTGTGGGCCAGTGAGTACTGGGTTAACAGGAACCAGACCGCAGTGTGGGCCAGTGAGTACAGGGTTAACAGTAACCAGAGCCCAGTGTTGGCCAGTGAGTACAGGGTTAACAGGAACCAGACCGCAGTGTGGGCCAGTGAGTACAGGGTTAACAGTAATCAGATCGCAGTGTGGACCAGTGAGTACAGGGTTAACAGTAACCAGACCCCAGTGAGTACAGGGTTAACAGTAACCAGATCCCAGTGTTGGCCAGTGAGTACAGGGTTAACAGTAACCAGATCCCAGTGAGGGCCAGTGAGTACAGGGTTAACAGTAACCAGATCCCAGTGTGGGCCAGTGAGTACAGGGTTAACTGTAACCACATCCCAGTGAGGGCCAGTGAGTACAGGGTTAACAGTAACCAGATCCAAGTGTGGGCCAGTGAGTACAGGGTTAACAGTAACCAGATCCCAGTGCGGGCCAGTGAGTACAGGGTTAACAGTAACCAGATCCCAGTGTGGGTCAGTGAGTACAGGGTTAACAGTAACCAGACCCCAGTGAGGGCCAATGAGTACAGGGTTAACAGTAACCAGACCTCAGTGCGGGCCAGTGAGTACAGGGTTAACAGTAACCAGATCCCAGTGTGGGCCAGTGAGTACTGGGTTAACAGTAACCAGATCCCAGTGAGTACAGGGTTAACAGTAACCAGATCCCAGTGTGGGCCAGTGAGTACAGGGTTAACTGTAGCCAGACCCCAGTGTCGGCCAGTGAGTACAGGGTTAACAGTAACCAGATCCCAGTGTGGTCCAGAGAGTACAGGGTTAACAGTAACCAGATCCCAGTGTGGGCCAGTGAGTACAGGGTTAACAGTAACCAGATCCCAGTGTGGGCCAGTGAGTACAGGGTTAACAGTAGCCAGACCCCAGTTAGGGCCAGTGAGTACAGGGTTAACAGTAACCAGATCCCAGTGTGGGCCAGTGAGTACAGGGTTAACAGTAACCGGACCCCAGTGTGGACCAGTGAGTACAGGGTTAACAATAACCAGACCAGAATCCAGTGTGAGTCAGTGAGTACAGGGTTAACAGTAACCAGACCCCAGTGCGGGCCAGTGAGTACAGGGTTAACAGTAACCAGACCCCACTGTGGGCCAGTGAGTACAGGGTTAACAGTAACCAGACCCCACTGTGGGCCAGTGAGTACAGGGTTAACAGTAACCAGATTCCAGGGAGGGCCAGTGAGTACAGGGTTAACAGGAATCAGATCCCAGTGTGGGCCAGTGAGTACAGGGTTAACAGTAACCAGATAACAGTGTGGGTCAGTGAGTACAGGGTTAACAGTAACCAGATGCAGTGTGGGCCAGTGAGTACAGGGTTAACAGTAATCAGATGCAGTGTGGGCCAGTGAGTACAGGGTTAACAGTAACCAGACCCCAGTGTGGGCCAGTGAGTACAGGGTTAACAGTAACCAGATCCCAGTGTGGGCCAGTGAGTACAGGGTTAACAGTAACCAGACCCCAGTGAGGGCCAGTGAGTACAGGGTTAACAGTAACCAGATCCCAGTGAGGGCCGGTGAGTACAAGGTTAACAGTAACCAGACCGCAGTGTTGGCCAGTGAGTACAGGGTTAACAGGAACCAGATCCCAGTGCGTGCCAGTGAGTACAGGGTTAACAGTAACCAGATCCCAATGTGGGCCAGTGAGTACAGGGTTAACAGTAACCAAACCGCAGTGGTGGCCAGTGAGTACAGGGTTAACAGGAACCAGATCCCAGTGTGGGCCAGTGAGTACAGGGTTAACAGTAACCAGATACCAGTGTGGGTCAGTGAGTACAGGGTTAACAGTAACCAGATCCCAGTGAGGGCCAGTGAGTACTGTGTTAGCAGTAACCAGACCGCAGTGTTGGCCAATGAGTACAGGGTTAACAGGAACCAGATCCCAGTGTGGGTCAGTGAGTACAGGGTTAACAGGAACCAGACCGTAGTGTGGGCCAGTGAGTACAGGGTTAACGGTAATCAGATCGCAGTGTGGTCCAGTGAGTACAGGGTTAACAGTAACCAGATCCCAGTGTGGACCAGTGAGTACAGGGTTAACAGTGACCAGAATGCAGTGTGGGCCAGTGAGGACAGGGTTAACAGTAACCATATCCCAGTGTGGGACAGTGAGTACAGGGTTAACAGTTACCAGATCCCAGTGTGGTCCAGTGAGTACAGGGTTAACAGTAACCAGACCCCAGTGTGGGCCAGTGAGTACAGGGTTAACAGTAACCGGATCCCAGTGTGGGCCAGTGAGTACAGGGTTAACAGTAACCAGATCCCAGTGTGGTCCAGTGAGTACAGGGTTAACAGTAACCAGGCCCCAGTTAGGGCCAGTGAGTACAGGGTTAACAGTAACCAGATCCCCGTGTGGGCCAGTGAGTACAGGGTTAACAGTAACCAGACCCTAGTGCGAGCCAGTGAGTACATGGTTAACAGTAACCAGACCCCAGTGCGGGCCAGTGAGTACAGGGTTAACAGTAACCAGACCCCAGTGCCGGCCAGTGAGTACAGGGTTAACAGTAATCAGATTCCAGTGCGGGCCAGTGAGTACAGGGTTAACAGTAACCAGATCCCAGTGTGGGCCAGTGAGTACAGGGTTAACAGTAACCAGACCCCAGTGTGGGTCAGTGAGTACAGGGTTAACAGTAACCAGTCCCCAGTGCGGGCCAGTGAGTACAGGGTTAACAGTATCCAGACCCCACTGTGGGCCAGTGAGTACAGTGTTAACGGTAACCAGATTCCAGTGAGGGCCAGTGAGTACAGGGTTAACAGTAACCAGACCCCAGTGTGGGCCAGTGAGTACAGGGTTAACAGTAACCGGATCCCAGTGTGGGCCAGTGAGTACAGCGTTAACAGTAATCAGATCCCAGTGTGGTCCAGTGAGTACAGGGTTAACAGTAACCAGGCCCCAGTTAGGGCCAGTGAGTACAGGGTTAACAGTAACCAGATCCCAGTGTGGGCCAGTGAGTACAGGGTTAACAGTAACCAGACCCCAGTGCGAGCCAGTGAGTACAGGGTTAACAGTAACCAGACCCCAGTGCGGGCCAGTGAGTACAGGGTTAACAGTAACCAGACCCCAGTGCGGGCCAGTGAGTACAGGGTTAACAGTAATCAGATTCCAGTGCGGGCCAGTGAGTACAGGGTTAACAGTAACCAGATCCCAGTGTGGGCCAGTGAGTACAGGGTTAACAGTAACCAGACCCCAGTGTGGGTCAGTGAGTACAGGGTTAACAGTAACCAGTCCCCAGTGCGGGCCAGTGAGTACAGGGTTAACAGTAACCAGATCCCAATGTGGGCCAGTGAGTACAGGGTTAACAGTAACCAAACCGCAGTGGTGGCCAGTGAGTACAGGGTTAACAGTAACCAGATACCAGTGTGGGTCAGTGAGTACAGGGTTAACAGTAACCAGATCCCAGTGAGGGCCAGTGAGTACTGGGTTAGCAGTAACCAGACCGCAGTGTTGGCCAATGAGTACAGGGTTAACAGGAACCAGATCCCAGTGTGGGTCAGTGAGTACAGGGTTAACAGGAACCAGACCGTAGTGTGGGCCAGTGAGTACAGGGTTAACGGTAATCAGATCGCAGTGTGGTCCAGTGAGTACAGGGTTAACAGTAACCAGATCCCAGTGTGGACCAGTGAGTACAGGGTTAACAGTGACCAGAATCCAGTGTGGGCCAGTGAGTACAGGGTTAACAGTAACCAGACCGCAGTGTGGGCCAGTGAGTACAGGGTTAACAGTAACCAGATCCCAGTGTGGACCAGTGAGTACAGGGTTAACAGTGACCAGAATGCAGTGTGGGCCAGTGAGGACAGGGTTAACAGTAACCATATCCCAGTGTGGGCCAGTGAGTACAGGGTTAACAGTTACCAGATCCCAGTGTGGTCCAGTGAGTACAGGGTTAACAGTAACCAGACCCCAGTGTGGGCCAGTGAGTACAGGGTTAACAGTAACCGGATCCCAGTGTGGGCCAGTGAGTACAGGGTTAACAGTAACCAGATCCCAGTGTGGTCCAGTGAGTACAGGGTTAACAGTAACCAGGCCCCAGTTAGGGCCAGTGAGTACAGGGTTAACAGTAACCAGATCCCAGTGTGGGCCAGTGAGTACAGGGTTAACAGTAACCAGACCCCAGTGCGAGCCAGTGAGTACAGGGTTAACAGTAACCAGACCCCAGTGCGGGCCAGTGAGTACAGGGTTAACAGTAACCAGACCCCAGTGCGGGCCAGTGAGTACAGGGTTAACAGTAATCAGATTCCAGTGTGGGCCAGTGAGTACAGGGTTAACAGTAACCAGATCCCAGTGTGGGCCAGTGAGTACAGGGTTAACAGTAAACAGACCCCAGTGTGGGTCAGTGAGTACAGGGTTAACAGTAACCAGTCCCCAGTGCGGGCCAGTGAGTACAGGGTTAACAGTATCCAGACCCCACTGTGGGCCAGTGAGTACAGGGTTAACAGTAACCAGATTCCAGTGAGGGCCAATGAGTACAGGGTTAACAGTAACCAGACCCCAGTGTGGGCCAGTGAGTACAGGGTTAACAGTAACCAGATCCCAGTGTGGGCCAGTGAGTACAGGGTTAACAGAAACCAGACCCCAGTGTGGGTCAGTGAGTACAGGGTTAACAGTAACCAGTTCCCAGTGTGGGCCAGTGAGTACAGGGTTAACAGTAACCAGACCCCAGTGTGGTCCAGTGAGTACAGGGTTAACAGTGACCAGAACCCAGTGTGGGCCAGTGAGTGCAGGGTTAACAGTAACCAGACCGCAGTGTGGGCCAGTGAGTACAGGGCGAACAGTAACCAGATCCCAGTGTGGGCCAGTGAGTACAGGGTTAACAGTAACCAGATCCCAGTGTGGTCCAGTGTGTACAGGGTTAACAGTAACCAGACCCCAGTGTGGGCCAGTTAGTACAGGGTTAACAGTAACCAGACCCCAGTGCGGGCCAGTGAGTACAGGGTTAACAGTAACCAAGTCCCAGTGTGGGCCAGTGAGTACAGGGTTAACAGTAACCAGATCCCAGTGTGGTCCAGTGAGTACAGGGTTAACAGTAACCAGACCCCAGTGAGTACAGGGTTAACAGTAACCAGATCGCAGTGTGGGCCAGTGAGTACAGGGTTAACAGTAACCAGATCCCAGTGTGGGTCAGTGAGTACAGGGTTAACAGTAACCAGACCCCAGTGAGGGCCAGTGAGTACAGGGTTAACAGTAACCAGATCCCAGTGTGGTCCAGTGAGTACAGGGTTAACTGTAACCAGACCCCAGTGTGGGCCAGTGAGCACAGGGTTAACAGTAACCAGATCCAAGTGTGGGCCAGTGAGTACAGGGTTAACAGTAACCAGATCCCAGTGCGGGCCAGTGAGTACAGGGTTAACAGTAACCAGATCCCAGTGTGGGTCAGTGAGTACAGGGTTAACAGCAACCAAACCGCAGTGGTGGCCAGTGAGTACAGGGTTAACAGGAACCAGATCCCAGTGTGGGCCAGTGAGTACAGGGTTAACAGTAACCAGATCCCAGTGTGGGTCAGTGAGTACAGGTTTAACAGTAACCAGATCCCAGTGAGGGCCAGTGAGTACAGGGTTAACTGTAGCCAGACCCCAGTGTCGGCCAGTGAGTACAGGGTTAACAGTAACCAGATCCCAGTGTGGTCCAGAGAGTACAGGGTTAACAGTAACCAGATCCCAGTGTGGGCCAGTGAGTACAGGGTTCACAGTAACCAGATCCCAGTGTGGGCCAGTGAGTACAGGGTTAACAGTAACCAGACCCCAGTGCGGGCCAGTGAGTACAGTGTTAACAGTAACCAGACCCCAGTGCGGGCCAGTGAGTACAGGGTTAACAGTAACCAGACGCCACTGTGGGCCAGTGAGAACAGGGTTAACAGTAACCAGATCCCAGTGTGGGCCAGTAAGTACAGGGTTAACAGTAACCAGACCCCAGTGTGGACCAGTGAGTACAGGGTTAACAATAACCAGACCAGAATCCAGTGTGAGTCAGTGAGTACAGGGTTAACAGTAACCAGACCCCAGTGCGGGCCAGTGAGTACAGGGTTAACAGTAACCAGACCCCACTGTGGGCCAGTGAGTACAGGGTTAACAGTAACCAGACCCCACTGTGGGCCAGTGAGTACAGGGTTAACAGTCACCAGATTCCAGTGAGGGCCAGTGAGTACAGGGTTAACAGTAACCAGACCCCAGTGTGGGCCAGTGAGTACAGGGTTAACAGTAACCAGATCCCAATGTGGGCCAGTGAGTACAGGGTTAACAGTAACCAGACCCCAGTGTGGCCCAGTGAGTACAGGGTTAACAGTAACCAGACCCCAGTGTGGGCCAGTGAGTACAGGGTTAACAGTAACCAGACCCCAGTGTGGGCCAGTGAGCACAGGGTTAACAGTAACCAGATGCAGTGTGGGCCAGTGAATACAGGGTTAACAGTAACCAGATTCCAGTGAGGGCCAGTGAGTACAGGGTTAACAGTAACCAGACCCCATTGTGGGCCAATGAGTTCAGGGTTAACAGTAACCAGATCCCAGTGTGGGCCAGTGAGTACAGGGTTAACAGTAACCAGACCCCAGTGTGGGCCAGTGAGTACAGGGTTAACAGGAACCAGAGCCCAGTGTTGGCCAGTGAGTACAGGGTTAACAGGGACCAGACCGCAGTGTGGGCCAGTGAGTACAGGGTTAACAGTAATCACATCGCAGTGTGGACCAGTGAGTACAGGGTTAACAGGAACCAGACCGCACTGTGGACCAGTGAGTACAGGGTTAACAGTAACCAGAACGCAGTGTGGGCCAGTGAATACAGGGTTAACAGTAACCAGACCCCAGTGAGTACAGGGTTAACAGTAACCAGATCCCAGTGTTGGCCAGTGAGTACAGGGTTAACAGTAACCAGATCCCAGTGAGGGCCAGTGAGTACAGGGTTAACAGTAACCAGATCCCAGTGTGGGCCAGTGAGTACAGGGTTAACTGTAACCACATCCCAGTGAGGGCCAGTGAGTACAGGGTTAACAGTAACCAGATCCAAGTGTGGGCCAGTGAGTACAGGGTTAACAGTAACCAGATCCCAGTGTGGGTCAGTGAGTACAGGGTTAACAGTAACCAGACCCCAGTGAGGGCCAATGAGTACAGGGTTAACAGTAACCAGACCTCAGTGCGGGCCAGTGAGTACAGGGTTAACAGTAACCAGATCCCAGTGTGGGCCAGTGAGTACTGGGTTAACAGTAACCAGATCCCAGTGAGTACAGGGTTAACAGTAACCAGATCCCAGTGTGGGCCAGTGAGTACAGGGTTAACTGTAGCCAGACCCCAGTGTCGGCCAGTGAGTACAGGGTTAACAGTAACCAGATCCCAGTGTGGTCCAGAGAGTACAGGGTTAACAGTAACCAGATCCCAGTGTGGGCCAGTGAGTACAGGGTTAACAGTAACCAGATCCCAGTGTGGGCCAGTGAGTACAGGGTTAACAGTAGCCAGACCCCAGTTAGGGCCAGTGAGTACAGGGTTAACAGTAACCAGATCCCAGTGTGGGCCAGTGAGTACAGGGTTAACAGTAACCGGACCCCAGTGTGGACCAGTGAGTACAGGGTTAACAATAACCAGACCAGAATCCAGTGTGAGTCAGTGAGTACAGGGTTAACAGTAACCAGACCCCAGTGCGGGCCAGTGAGTACAAGGTTAACAGTAACCAGACCCCACTGTGGGCCAGTGAGTACAGGGTTAACAGTAACCAGACCCCACTGTGGGCCAGTGAGTACAGGGTTAACAGTAACCAGATTCCAGGGAGGGCCAGTGAGTACAGGGTTAACAGGAACCAGATCCCAGTGTGGGCCAGTGAGTACAGGGTTAACAGTAACCAGATACCAGTGTGGGTCAGTGAGTACAGGGTTAACAGTAACCAGATGCAGTGTGGGCCAGTGAGTACAGGGTTAACAGTAATCAGATGCAGTGTGGGCCAGTGAGTACAGGGTTAACAGTAACCAGACCCCAGTGTGTGCCAGTGAGTACAGGGTTAACAGTAACCAGATCCCAGTGTGGGCCAGTGAGTACAGGGTTAACAGTAACCAGACCCCAGTGAGGGCCAGTGAGTACAGGGTTAACAGTAACCAGATCCCAGTGAGGGACGGTGAGTACAGGGTTAACAGTAACCAGACCGCAGTGTTGGCCAGTGAGTACAGGGTTAACAGGAACCAGATCCCAGTGTGGGTCAGTGAGTACAGGGTTAACAGTAACCAGATCCCAGTGTGGACCAGTGAGTACAGGGTTAACAGTGACCAGAATGCAGTGTGGGCCAGTGAGGAGAGGGTTAACAGTAACCATATCCCAGTGTGGGCCAGTGAGTACAGGGTTAACAGTTACCAGATCCCAGTGTGGTCCAGTGAGTACAGGGTTAACAGTAACCAGACCCCAGTGTGGGCCAGTGAGTACAGGGTTAACAGTAACCAGATCCCAGTGTGGGCCAGTGAGTACAGGGTTAACAGTAACCAGACCCTAGTGCGAGCCAGTGAGTACATGGTTAACAGTAACCAGACCCCAGTGCGGGCCAGTGAGTACAGGGTTAACAGTAACCAGACCCCAGTGCGGGCCAGTGAGTACAGGGTTAACAGTAATCAGATTCCAGTGCGGGCCAGTGAGTACAGGGTTAACAGTAACCAGATCCCAGTGTGGGCCAGTGAGTACAGGGTTAACAGTAACCAGACCCCAGTGTGGGTCAGTGAGTACAGGGTTAACAGTAACCAGTCCCCAGTGCGGGCCAGTGAGTACAGGGTTAACAGTATCCAGACCCCACTGTGGGCCAGTGAGTACAGTGTTAACAGTAACCAGATTCCAGTGAGGGCCAGTGAGTACAGGGTTAACAGTAACCAGACCCCAGTGTGGGCCAGTGAGTACAGGGTTAACAGTAACCGGATCCCAGTGTGGGCCAGTGAGTACAGGGTTAACAGTAACCAGATCCCAGTGTGGTCCAGTGAGTACAGGGTTAACAGTAACCAGGCCCCAGTTAGGGCCAGTGAGTACAGGGTTAACAGTAACCAGATCCCAGTGTGGGCCAGTGAGTACAGGGTTAACAGTAACCAGACCCCAGTGCGAGCCAGTGAGTACAGGGTTAACAGTAACCAGACCCCAGTGCGGGCCAGTGAGTACAGGGTTAACAGTAACCAGACCCCAGTGCGGGCCAGTGAGTACAGGGTTAACAGTAATCAGATTCCAGTGCGGGCCAGTGAGTACAGGGTTAACAGTAACCAGATCCCAGTGTGGGCCAGTGAGTACAGAGTTAACAGTAACCAGACCCCAGTGTGGGCCAGTGAGTACAGGGTTAACAGTAACCAGTCCCCAGTGCGGGCCAGTGAGTACAGGGTTAACAGTATCCAGACCCCACTGTGGGCCAGTGAGTACAGGGTTAACAGTAACCAGATTCCAGTGAGGGCCAGTGAGTACAGGGTTGACAGTAACCAGACCGCAGTGTGGGCCAGTGAGTACAGGGTTAACAGTAACCAGATCCCAGTGTGGGCCAGTGAGTACAGGGTTAACAGTAACCAGTCCGCAGTGTGGACCAGTGAGTACAGGGTTAACAGTAACCAGATCCCAGTGTGGGCCAGTGAGTACAGGGTTAACAGTAACCAGACCGCAATGTGAACCAGTGAGTACAGGGTTAACAGTAACCAGACCCCAGTGTGGTCCAGTGAGTACAGGGTTAACAGTGACCAGAACCCAGTGTGGGCCAGTGAGTGCAGGGTTAACATTAACCAGACCGCAGTGTGGGCCAGTGAGTACAGGGTTAACAGTAACCAGATCCCAGTGTGGGCCAGTGAGTACAGGGTTAACAGTAACCAGATCCCAGTGTGGTCCAGTGTGTACAGGGTTAACAGTAACCAGACCCCAGTGTGGGCCAGTTAGTACAGGGTTAACAGTAACCAGACCCCAGTGCGGGCCAGTGAGTACAGGGTTAACAGTAACCAAGTCCCAGTGTGGGCCAGTGAGTACAGGGTTAACAGTAACCAGATCCCAGTGTGGTCCAGTGAGTACAGGGTTAACAGTAACCAGACCCCAGTGAGTACAGGGTTAACAGTAACCAGATCGCAGTGTGGGCCAGTGAGTACAGGGTTAACAGTAACCAGATCCCAGTGTGGGTCAGTGAGTACAGGGTTAACAGTAACCAGACCCCAGTGAGGGCCAGTGAGTACAGGGTTAACAGTAACCAGATCCCAGTGTGGTGCAGTGAGTACAGGGTTAACTGTAACCAGACCCCAGTGTGGGCCAGTGAGTACAGGGTTAACAGTAACCAGATCCAAGTGTGGGCCAGTGAGTACAGGGTTAACAGTAACCAGATCCCAGTGTGGTCCAGTGTGTACAGGGTTAACAGTAACCAGACCCCAGTGTGGGCCAGTTAGTACAGGGTTAACAGTAACCAGACCCCAGTGCGGGCCAGTGAGTACAGGGTTAACAGTAACCAAGTCCCAGTGTGGGCCAGTGAGTACAGGGTTAACAGTAACCAGATCCCAGTGTGGTCCAGTGAGTACAGGGTTAACAGTAACCAGATCCCAGTGTGGGTCAGTGAGTACAGGGTTAACAGTAACCAGACCCCAGTGAGGGCCAGTGAGTACAGGGTTAACAGTAACCAGATCCCAGTGTGGTCCAGTGAGTACAGGGTTAACTGTAACCAGACCCCAGTGTGGGCCAGTGAGTACAGGGTTAACAGTAACCAGATCCAAGTGTGGGCCAGTGAGTACAGGGTTAACAGTAACCAGATCCCAGTGCGGGCCAGTGAGTACAGGGTTAACAGTAACCAGATCCCAGTGTGGGTCAGTGAGTACAGGGTTAACAGTAACCAAACCGCAGTGGTGGCCAGTGAGTACAGGGTTAACAGGAACCAGATCCCAGTGTGGGCCAGTGAGTACAGGGTTAACAGTAACCAGATCCCAGTGTGGGTCAGTGAGTACAGGGTTAACAGTAACCAGATCCCAGTGAGGGCCAGTGAGTACAGGGTTAACAGTAACCAGATCCCAGTGTGGGCCAGTGAGTACAGGGTTAACTGTAAACACATCCCAGTGAGGGCCAGTGAGTACAGGGTTAACAGTAACCAGATCCAAGTGTGGGCCAGTGAGTACAGGGTTAACAGTAACCAGATCCCAGTGCGGGCCAGTGAGTACAGGGTTAACAGTAACCAGATCCCAGTGTGGGTCAGTGAGTACAGGGTTAACAGTAACCAGACCCCAGTGAGGGCCAATGAGTACAGGGTTAACAGTAACCAGACCTCAGTGCGGGCCAGTGAGTACAGGGTAAACAGTAACCAGATCCCAGTGTGGGCCAGTGAGTACTGGGTTAACAGTAACCAGATCCCAGTGAGTACAGGGTTAACAGTAACCAGATCCCAGTGTGGGCCAGTGAGTACAGGGTTAACTGTAGCCAGACCCCAGTGTCGGCCAGTGAGTACAGGGTTAACAGTAACCAGATCCCAGTGTGGTCCAGAGAGTACAGGGTTAACAGTAACCAGATCCCAGTGTGGGCCAGTGAGTACAGGGTTAACAGTAACCAGATCCCAGTGTGGGCCAGTGAGTACAGGGTTAACAGTAGCCAGACCCCAGTTAGGGCCAGTGAGTACAGGGTTAACAGTAACCAGATCCCAGTGTGGGCCAGTGAGTACAGGGTTAACAGTAACCGGACCCCAGTGTGGACCAGTGAGTACAGGGTTAACAATAACCAGACCAGAATCCAGTGTGAGTCAGTGAGTACAGGGTTAACAGTAACCAGACCCCACTGTGGGCCAGTGAGTACAGGGTTAACAGTAACCAGACCCCACTGTGGGCCAGTGAGTACAGGGTTAACAGTAACCAGATTCCAGGGAGGGCCAGTGAGTACAGGCTTAACAGGAACCAGATCCCAGTGTGGGCCAGTGAGTACAGGGTTAACAGTAACCAGATACCAGTGTGGGTCAGTGAGTACAGGGTTAACAGTAACCAGATGCAGTGTGGGCCAGTGAGTACAGGGTTAACAGTAATCAGATGCAGTGTGGGCCAGTGAGTACAGGGTTAACAGTAACCAGACCCCAGTGTGGGCCAGTGAGTACAGGGTTAACAGTAACCAGATCCCAGTGTGGGCCAGTGAGTACAGGGTTAACAGTAACCAGACCCCAGTGAGGGCCAGTGAGTACAGGGTTAACAGTAACCAGATCCCAGTGAGGGCCGGTGAGTACAGGGTTAACAGTAACCAGACCGCAGTGTTGGCCAGTGAGTACAGGGTTAACAGGAACCAGACCCCGGGGCGGGCCAGTGAGTACAGGGTTAACAGTAACCAGATCCCAATGTGGGCCAGTGAGTACAGGGTTAACAGTAACCAAACCGCAGTGGTGGCCAGTGAGTACAGGGTTAACAGGAACCAGATCCCAGTGTGGGCCAGTGAGTACAGGGTTAACAGTAACCAGATACCAGTGTGGGTCAGTGAGTACAGGGTTAACAGTAACCAGATCCCAGTGAGGGCCAGTGAGTACTGGGTTAGCAGTAACCAGACCGCAGTGTTGGCCAATGAGTACAGGGTTAACAGGAACCAGATCCCAGTGTGGGTCAGTGAGTACAGGGTTAACAGTAACCAGATCCCAGTGTGGACCAGTGAGTACAGGGTTAACAGTGACCAGAATGCAGTGTGGGCCAGTGAGGACAGGGTTAACAGTAACCATATCCCAGTGTGGGCCAGTGAGTACAGGGTTAACAGTTACCAGATCCCAGTGTGGTCCAGTGAGTACAGGGTTAACAGTAACCAGACCCCAGTGTGGGCCAGTGAGTACAGGGTTAACAGTAACCGGATCCCAGTGTGGGCCAGTGAGTACAGGGTTAACAGTAACCAGATCCCAGTGTGGTCCAGTGAGTACAGGGTTAACAGTAACCAGGCCCCAGTTAGGGCCAGTGAGTACAGGGTTAACAGTAACCAGATCCCAGTGTGGGCCAGTGAGTACAGGGTTAACAGTAACCAGACCCTAGTGCGAGCCAGTGAGTACATGGTTAACAGTAACCAGACCCCAGTGCGGGCCAGTGAGTACAGGGTTAACAGTAACCAGACCCCAGTGCGGGCCAGTGAGTACAGGGTTAACAGTAATCAGATTCCAGTGCGGGCCAGTGAGTACAGGGTTAACAGTAACCAGATCCCAGTGTGGGCCAGTGAGTACAGGGTTAACAGTAACCAGACCCCAGTGTGGGTCAGTGAGTACAGGGTTAACAGTAACCAGTCCCCAGTGCGGGCCAGTGAGTACAGGGTTAACAGTATCCAGACCCCACTGTGGGCCAGTGAGTACAGTGTTAACAGTAACCAGATTCCAGTGAGGGCCAGTGAGTACAGGGTTAACAGTAACCAGACCCCAGTGTGGGCCAGTGAGTACAGGGTTAACAGTAACCGGATCCCAGTGTGGGCCAGTGAGTACAGGGTTAACAGTAACCAGATCCCAGTGTGGTCCAGTGAGTACAGGGTTAACAGTAACCAGGCCCCAGTTAGGGCCAGTGAGTACAGGGTTAACAGTAACCAGATCCCAGTGTGGGCCAGTGAGTACAGGGTTAACAGTAACCAGACCCCAGTGCGAGCCAGTGAGTACAGGGTTAACAGTAACCAGACCCCAGTGCGGGCCAGTGAGTACAGGGTTAACAGTAACCAGACCCCAGTGCGGGCCAGTGAGTACAGGGTTAACAGTAATCAGATTCCAGTGCGGGCCAGTGAGTACAGGGTTAACAGTAACCAGATCCCAGTGTGGGCCAGTGAGTACAGAGTTAACAGTAACCAGACCCCAGTGTGGGCCAGTGAGTACAGGGTTAACAGTAACCAGTCCCCAGTGCGGGCCAGTGAGTACAGGGTTAACAGTATCCAGACCCCACTGTGGGCCAGTGAGTACAGGGTTAACAGTAACCAGATTCCAGTGAGGGCCAGTGAGTACAGGGTTAACAGTAACCAGACCGCAGTGTGGGCCAGTGAGTACAGGGTTAACAGTAACCAGATCCCAGTGTGGGCCAGTGAGTACAGGGTTAACAGTAACCAGTCCGCAGTGTGGACCAGTGAGTACAGGGTTAACAGTAACCAGATCCCAGTGTGGGCCAGTGAGTACAGGGTTAACAGTAACCAGACCGCAATGTGGACCAGTGAGTACAGGGTTAACAGTAACCAGACCCCAGTGTGGTCCAGTGAGTACAGGGTTAACAGTGACCAGAACCCAGTGTGGGCCAGTGAGTGCAGGGTTAACAGTAACCAGACCGCAGTGTGGGCCAGTGAGTACAGGGTTAACAGTAACCAGATCCCAGTGTGGGCCAGTGAGTACAGGGTTAACAGTAACCAGATCCCAGTGTGGTCCAGTGTGTACAGGGTTAACAGTAACCAGACCCCAGTGTGGGCCAGTTAGTACAGGGTTAACAGTAACCAGACCCCAGTGCGGGCCAGTGAGTACAGGGTTAACAGTAACCAAGTCCCAGTGTGGGCCAGTGAGTACAGGGTTAACAGTAACCAGATCCCAGTGTGGTCCAGTGAGTACAGGGTTAACAGTAACCAGACCCCAGTGAGTACAGGGTTAACAGTAACCAGATCGCAGTGTGGGCCAGTGAGTACAGGGTTAACAGTAACCAGATCCCAGTGTGGGTCAGTGAGTACAGGGTTAACAGTAACCAGACCCCAGTGAGGGCCAGTGAGTACAGGGTTAACAGTAACCAGATCCCAGTGTGGTCCAGTGAGTACAGGGTTAACTGTAACCAGACCCCAGTGTGGGCCAGTGAGTACAGGGTTAACAGTAACCAGATCCAAGTGTGGGCCAGTGAGTACAGGGTTAACAGTAACCAGATCCCAGTGCGGGCCAGTGAGTACAGGGTTAACAGTAACCAGATCCCAGTGTGGGTCAGTGAGTACAGGGTTAACAGTAACCAAACCGCAGTGGTGGCCAGTGAGTACAGGGTTAACAGGAACCAGATCCCAGTGTGGGCCAGTGAGTACAGGGTTAACAGTAACCAGATCCCAGTGTGGGTCAGTGAGTACAGGTTTAACAGTAACCAGATCCCAGTGAGGGCCAGTGAGTACAGGGTTAACTGTAGCCAGACCCCAGTGTCGGCCAGTGAGTACAGGGTTAACAGTAACCAGATCCCAGTGTGGTCCAGAGAGTACAGGGTTAACAGTAACCAGATCCCAGTGTGGGCCAGTGAGTACAGGGTTCACAGTAACCAGATCCCAGTGTGGGCCAGTGAGTACAGGGTTAACAGTAACCAGACCCCAGTGCGGGCCAGTGAGTACAGTGTTAACAGTAACCAGACCCCAGTGCGGGCCAGTGAGTACCGGGTTAACAGTAACCAGACGCCACTGTGGGCCAGTGAGTACAGGGTTAACAGTAACCAGATCCCAGTGTGGGCCAGTGAGTACAGGGTTAACAGTAACCAGACCCCAGTGTGGACCAGTGAGTACAGGGTTAACCATAACCAGACCAGAATCCAGTGTGAGTCAGTGAGTACAGGGTTAACAGTAACCAGACCCCAGTGCGGGCCAGTGAGTACAGGGTTAACAGTAACCAGATCCCAGTGTGGGCCAGTGAGTACAGGGTTAACAGTAGCCAGACCCCAGTTAGGGCCAGTGAGTACAGGGTTAACAGTAACCAGATCCCAGTGTGGGCCAGTGAGTACAGGGTTAACAGTAACCGGACCCCAGTGTGGACCAGTGAGTACAGGGTTAACAATAACCAGACCAGAATCCAGTGTGAGTCAGTGAGTACAGGGTTAACAGTAACCAGACCCCAGTGCGGGCCAGTGAGTACAGGGTTAACAGTAACCAGACCCCACTGTGGGCCAGTGAGTACAGGGTTAACAGTAACCAGACCCCACTGTGGGCCAGTGAGTACAGGGTTAACAGTAACCAGATTCCAGGGAGGGCCAGTGAGTACAGGGTTAACAGGAACCAGATCCCAGTGTGGGCCAGTGAGTACAGGGTTAACAGTAACCAGATACCAGTGTGGGTCAGTGAGTACAGGTTTAACAGTAACCAGATGCAGTGTGGGCCAGTGAGTACAGGGTTAACAGTAATCAGATGCAGTGTGGGCCAGTGAGTACAGGGTTAACAGTAACCAGACCCCAGTGCGGGCCAGTGAGTACAGGGTTAACAGTAACCAGATCCCAGTGTGGGCCAGTGAGTACAGGGTTAACAGTAACCAGACCCCAGTGAGGGCCAGTGAGTACAGGGTTAACAGTAACCAGATCCCAGTGAGGGCCGGTGAGTACAGGGTTAACAGTAACCAGACCGCAGTGTTGGCCAGTGAGTACAGGGTTAACAGGAACCAGATCCCAGTGCGGGCCAGTGAGTACAGGGTTAACAGTAACCAGATCCCAATGTGGGCCAGTGAGTACAGGGTTAACAGTAACCAAACCGCAGTGGTGGCCAGTGAGTACAGGGTTAACAGGAACCAGATCCCAGTGTGGGCCAGTGAGTACAGGGTTAACAGTAACCAGATACCAGTGTGGGTCAGTGAGTACAGGGTTAACAGTAACCAGATCCCAGTGAGGGCCAGTGAGTACTGGGTTAGCAGTAACCAGACCGCAGTGTTGGCCAATGAGTACAGGGTTAACAGGAACCAGATCCCAGTGTGGGTCAGTGAGTACAGGGTTAACAGGAACCAGACCGTAGTGTGGGCCAGTGAGTACAGGGTTAACGGTAATCAGATCGCAGTGTGGTCCAGTGAGTACAGGGTTAACAGTAACCAGATCCCAGTGTGGACCAGTGAGTACAGGGTTAACAGTGACCAGAATCCAGTGTGGGCCAGTGAGTACAGGGTTAACAGTAACCAGATCGCAGTGTGGGCCAGTGAGTACAGGGTTAACAATAACCAGACCAGAATCCAGTGTGAGTCAGTGAGTACAGGGTTAACAGTAACCAGACCCCAGTGCGGGCCAGTGAGTACAGGGTTAACAGTAACCAGATCCCAGTGTGGGCCAGTGAGTACAGGGTTAACAGTAGCCAGACCCCAGTTAGGGCCAGTGAGTACAGGGTTAACAGTAACCAGATCCCAGTGTGGGCCAGTGAGTACAGGGTTAACAGTAACCGGACCCCAGTGTGGACCAGTGAGTACAGGGTTAACAATAACCAGACCAGAATCCAGTGTGAGTCAGTGAGTACAGGGTTAACAGTAACCAGACCCCAGTGCGGGCCAGTGAGTACAGGGTTAACAGTAACCAGACCCCACTGTGGGCCAGTGAGTACAGGGTTAACAGTAACCAGACCCCACTGTGGGCCAGTGAGTACAGGGTTAACAGTAACCAGATTCCAGGGAGGGCCAGTGAGTACAGGGTTAACAGGAACCAGATCCCAGTGTGGGCCAGTGAGTACAGGGTTAACAGTAACCAGATACCAGTGTGGGTCAGTGAGTACAGGTTTAACAGTAACCAGATGCAGTGTGGGCCAGTGAGTACAGGGTTAACAGTAATCAGATGCAGTGTGGGCCAGTGAGTACAGGGTTAACAGTAACCAGACCCCAGTGCGGGCCAGTGAGTACAGGGTTAACAGTAACCAGATCCCAGTGTGGGCCAGTGAGTACAGGGTTAACAGTAACCAGACCCCAGTGAGGGCCAGTGAGTACAGGGTTAACAGTAACCAGATCCCAGTGAGGGCCGGTGAGTACAGGGTTAACAGTAACCAGACCGCAGTGTTGGCCAGTGAGTACAGGGTTAACAGGAACCAGATCCCAGTGCGGGCCAGTGAGTACAGGGTTAACAGTAACCAGATCCCAATGTGGGCCAGTGAGTACAGGGTTAACAGTAACCAAACCGCAGTGGTGGCCAGTGAGTACAGGGTTAACAGGAACCAGATCCCAGTGTGGGCCAGTGAGTACAGGGTTAACAGTAACCAGATACCAGTGTGGGTCAGTGAGTACAGGGTTAACAGTAACCAGATCCCAGTGAGGGCCAGTGAGTACTGGGTTAGCAGTAACCAGACCGCAGTGTTGGCCAATGAGTACAGGGTTAACAGGAACCAGATCCCAGTGTGGGTCAGTGAGTACAGGGTTAACAGGAACCAGACCGTAGTGTGGGCCAGTGAGTACAGGGTTAACGGTAATCAGATCGCAGTGTGGTCCAGTGAGTACAGGGTTAACAGTAACCAGATCCCAGTGTGGACCAGTGAGTACAGGGTTAACAGTGACCAGAATCCAGTGTGGGCCAGTGAGTACAGGGTTAACAGTAACCAGATCGCAGTGTGGGCCAGTGAGTACAGGGTTAACAGTAACCAGATCCCAGTGTGGACCAGTGAGTACAGGGTTAACAGTGACCAGAATGCAGTGTGGGCCAGTGAGGACAGGGTTAACAGTAACCATATCCCAGTGTGGGCCAGTGAGTACAGGGTTAACAGTTACCAGATCCCAGTGTGGTCCAGTGAGTACAGGGTTAACAGTAACCAGAGCCCAGTGTGGGCCAGTGAGTACAGGGTTAACAGTAACCGGATCCCAGTGTGGGCCAGTGAGTACAGGGTTAACAGTAACCAGACCCCAGTGCGGGCCAGTGAGTACAGGGTTAACAGTAACCAGACCCCAGTGCGGGCCAGTGAGTACAGGGTTAACAGTAATCAGATTCCAGTGCGGGCCAGTGAGTACAGGGTTAACAGTAACCAGATCCCAGTGTGGGCCAGTGAGTACAGGGTTAACAGTAACCAGACCCCAGTGTGGGTCAGTGAGTACAGGGTTAACAGTAACCAGTCCCCAGTGCGGGCCAGTGAGTACAGGGTTAACAGTATCCAGACCCCACTGTGGGCCAGTGAGTACAGGGTTAACAGTAACCAGATTCCAGTGAGGGCCAGTGAGTACAGGGTTAACAGTAACCAGACCCCAGTGTGGGCCAGTGAGTACAGGGTTAACAGTAACCGGATCCCAGTGTGGGCCAGTGAGTACAGGGTTAACAGTAACCTGATCCCAGTGTGGGTCAGTGAGTACAGGTTTAACAGTAACCAGATCCCAGTGAGGGCCAGTGAGTACAGGGTTAACTGTAGCCAGACCCCAGTGTCGGCCAGTGAGTACAGGGTTAACAGTAACCAGATCCCAGTGTGGTCCAGAGAGTACAGGGTTAACAGTAACCAGATCCCAGTGTGGGCCAGTGAGTACAGGGTTCACAGTAACCAGATCCCAGTGTGGGCCAGTGAGTGCAGGGTTAACAGTAACCAGACCCCAGTGCGGGCCAGTGAGTACAGTGTTAACAGTAACCAGACCCCAGTGCGGGCCAGTGAGTACAGGGTTAACAGCAACCAGACGCCACTGTGGGCCAGTGAGTACAGGGTTAACAGTAACCAGATCCCAGTGTGGGCCAGTGAGTACAGGGTTAACAGTAACCAGACCCCAGTGCGGGCCAGTGAGTACAGGGTTAACAGTAACCAAATCCCAGTGTGGGCCAGTGAGTACAGGGTTAACAGTAGCCAGACCCCAGTTAGGGCCAGTGAGTACAGGGTTAACAGTAACCAGATCCCAGTGTGGGCCAGTGAGTACAGAGTTAACAGTAACCGGACCCCAGTGTGGACCAGTGAGTACAGGGTTAACAATAACCAGACCAGAATCCAGTGTGAGTCAGTGAGTACAGGGTTAACAGTAACCAGACCCCAGTGCGGGCCAGTGAGTACAGGGTTAACAGTAACCAGACCCCACTGTGGGCCAGTGAGTACAGGGTTAACAGTAACCAGACCCCACTGTGGGCCAGTGAGTACAGGGTTAACAGTAACCAGATTCCAGGGAGGGCCAGTGAGTACAGGGTTAACAGGAACCAGATCCCAGTGTGGGCCAGTGAGTACAGGGTTAACAGTAACCGGATCCCAGTGTGGGCCAGTGAGTACAGGGTTAACAGTAACCAGATCCCAGTGTGGTCCAGTGAGTACAGGGTTAACAGTAACCAGGCCCCAGTTAGGGCCAGTGAGTACAGGGTTAACAGTAACCAGATCCCAGTGTGGGCCAGTGAGTACAGGGTTAACAGTAACCAGACCCTAGTGCGAGCCAGTGAGTACATGGTTAACAGTAACCAGACCCCAGTGCGGGCCAGTGAGTACAGGGTTAACAGTAACCAGACCCCAGTGCGGGCCAGTGAGTACAGGGTTAACAGTAATCAGATTCCAGTGCGGGCCAGTGAGTACAGGGTTAACAGTAACCAGATCCCAGTGTGGGCCAGTGAGTACAGGGTTAACAGTAACCAGACCCCAGTGTGGGTCAGTGAGTACAGGGTTAACAGTAACCAGTCCCCAGTGCGGGCCAGTGAGTACAGGGTTAACAGTATCCAGACCCCACTGTGGGCCAGTGAGTACAGTGTTAACAGTAACCAGATTCCAGTGAGGGCCAGTGAGTACAGGGTTAACAGTAACCAGACCCCAGTGTGGGCCAGTGAGTACAGGGTTAACAGTAACCGGATCCCAGTGTGGGCCAGTGAGTACAGGGTTAACAGTAACCAGATCCCAGTGTGGTCCAGTGAGTACAGGGTTAACAGTAACCAGGCCCCAGTTAGGGCCAGTGAGTACAGGGTTAACAGTAACCAGATCCCAGTGTGGGCCAGTGAGTACAGGGTTAACAGTAACCAGACCCCAGTGCGAGCCAGTGAGTACAGGGTTAACAGTAACCAGACCCCAGTGCGGGCCAGTGAGTACAGGGTTAACAGTAACCAGACCCCAGTGCGGGCCAGTGAGTACAGGGTTAACAGTAATCAGATTCCAGTGCGGGCCAGTGAGTACAGGGTTAACAGTAACCAGATCCCAGTGTGGGCCAGTGAGTACAGAGTTAACAGTAACCAGACCCCAGTGTGGGCCAGTGAGTACAGGGTTAACAGTAACCAGTCCCCAGTGCGGGCCAGTGAGTACAGGGTTAACAGTATCCAGACCCCACTGTGGGCCAGTGAGTACAGGGTTAACAGTAACCAGATTCCAGTGAGGGCCAGTGAGTACAGGGTTAACAGTAACCAGACCGCAGTGTGGGCCAGTGAGTACAGGGTTAACAGTAACCAGATCCCA
Organism: Scyliorhinus torazame; assembly: GCF_047496885.1. Lineage (NCBI taxonomy): Eukaryota > Metazoa > Chordata > Chondrichthyes > Carcharhiniformes > Scyliorhinidae > Scyliorhinus > Scyliorhinus torazame. The sequence goes on along the minus strand of NC_092712.1, from coordinate 11,263,064 downwards.
GTGTGGGCCAGTGAGTACAGGGTTAACAGTAACCAGTCCGCAGTGTGGACCAGTGAGTACAGGGTTAACAGTAACCAGATCCCAGTGTGGGCCAGTGAGTACAGGGTTAACAGTAACCAGACCGCAATGTGGACCAGTGAGTACAGGGTTAACAGTAACCAGACCCCAGTGTGGTCCAGTGAGTACAGGGTTAACAGTGACCAGAACCCAGTGTGGGCCAGTGAGTGCAGGGTTAACAGTAACCAGACCGCAGTGTGGGCCAGTGAGTACAGGGTTAACAGTAACCAGATCCCAGTGTGGGCCAGTGAGTACAGGGTTAACAGTAACCAGATCCCAGTGTGGTCCAGTGTGTACAGGGTTAACAGTAACCAGACCCCAGTGTGGGCCAGTTAGTACAGGGTTAACAGTAACCAGACCCCAGTGCGGGCCAGTGAGTACAGGGTTAACAGTAACCAAGTCCCAGTGTGGGCCAGTGAGTACAGGGTTAACAGTAACCAGATCCCAGTGTGGTCCAGTGAGTACAGGGTTAACAGTAACCAGACCCCAGTGAGTACAGGGTTAACAGTAACCAGATCGCAGTGTGGGCCAGTGAGTACAGGGTTAACAGTAACCAGATCCCAGTGTGGGTCAGTGAGTACAGGGTTAACAGTAACCAGACCCCAGTGAGGGCCAGTGAGTACAGGGTTAACAGTAACCAGATCCCAGTGTGGTCCAGTGAGTACAGGGTTAACTGTAACCAGACCCCAGTGTGGGCCAGTGAGTACAGGGTTAACAGTAACCAGATCCAAGTGTGGGCCAGTGAGTACAGGGTTAACAGTAACCAGATCCCAGTGCGGGCCAGTGAGTACAGGGTTAACAGTAACCAGATCCCAGTGTGGGTCAGTGAGTACAGGGTTAACAGTAACCAAACCGCAGTGGTGGCCAGTGAGTACAGGGTTAACAGGAACCAGATCCCAGTGTGGGCCAGTGAGTACAGGGTTAACAGTAACCAGATCCCAGTGTGGGTCAGTGAGTACAGGTTTAACAGTAACCAGATCCCAGTGAGGGCCAGTGAGTACAGGGTTAACTGTAGCCAGACCCCAGTGTCGGCCAGTGAGTACAGGGTTAACAGTAACCAGATCCCAGTGTGGTCCAGAGAGTACAGGGTTAACAGTAACCAGATCCCAGTGTGGGCCAGTGAGTACAGGGTTCACAGTAACCAGATCCCAGTGTGGGCCAGTGAGTACAGGGTTAACAGTAACCAGACCCCAGTGCGGGCCAGTGAGTACAGTGTTAACAGTAACCAGACCCCAGTGCGGGCCAGTGAGTACAGGGTTAACAGTAACCAGACGCCACTGTGGGCCAGTGAGTACAGGGTTAACAGTAACCAGATCCCAGTGTGGGCCAGTGAGTACAGGGTTAACAGTAACCAGACCCCAGTGTGGACCAGTGAGTACAGGGTTAACCATAACCAGACCAGAATCCAGTGTGAGTCAGTGAGTACAGGGTTAACAGTAACCAGACCCCAGTGCGGGCCAGTGAGTACAGGGTTAACAGTAACCAGATCCCAGTGTGGGCCAGTGAGTACAGGGTTAACAGTAGCCAGACCCCAGTTAGGGCCAGTGAGTACAGGGTTAACAGTAACCAGATCCCAGTGTGGGCCAGTGAGTACAGGGTTAACAGTAACCGGACCCCAGTGTGGACCAGTGAGTACAGGGTTAACAATAACCAGACCAGAATCCAGTGTGAGTCAGTGAGTACAGGGTTAACAGTAACCAGACCCCAGTGCGGGCCAGTGAGTACAGGGTTAACAGTAACCAGACCCCACTGTGGGCCAGTGAGTACAGGGTTAACAGTAACCAGACCCCACTGTGGGCCAGTGAGTACAGGGTTAACAGTAACCAGATTCCAGGGAGGGCCAGTGAGTACAGGGTTAACAGGAACCAGATCCCAGTGTGGGCCAGTGAGTACAGGGTTAACAGTAACCAGATACCAGTGTGGGTCAGTGAGTACAGGTTTAACAGTAACCAGATGCAGTGTGGGCCAGTGAGTACAGGGTTAACAGTAATCAGATGCAGTGTGGGCCAGTGAGTACAGGGTTAACAGTAACCAGACCCCAGTGCGGGCCAGTGAGTACAGGGTTAACAGTAACCAGATCCCAGTGTGGGCCAGTGAGTACAGGGTTAACAGTAACCAGACCCCAGTGAGGGCCAGTGAGTACAGGGTTAACAGTAACCAGATCCCAGTGAGGGCCGGTGAGTACAGGGTTAACAGTAACCAGACCGCAGTGTTGGCCAGTGAGTACAGGGTTAACAGGAACCAGATCCCAGTGCGGGCCAGTGAGTACAGGGTTAACAGTAACCAGATCCCAATGTGGGCCAGTGAGTACAGGGTTAACAGTAACCAAACCGCAGTGGTGGCCAGTGAGTACAGGGTTAACAGGAACCAGATCCCAGTGTGGGCCAGTGAGTACAGGGTTAACAGTAACCAGATACCAGTGTGGGTCAGTGAGTACAGGGTTAACAGTAACCAGATCCCAGTGAGGGCCAGTGAGTACTGGGTTAGCAGTAACCAGACCGCAGTGTTGGCCAATGAGTACAGGGTTAACAGGAACCAGATCCCAGTGTGGGTCAGTGAGTACAGGGTTAACAGGAACCAGACCGTAGTGTGGGCCAGTGAGTACAGGGTTAACGGTAATCAGATCGCAGTGTGGTCCAGTGAGTACAGGGTTAACAGTAACCAGATCCCAGTGTGGACCAGTGAGTACAGGGTTAACAGTGACCAGAATCCAGTGTGGGCCAGTGAGTACAGGGTTAACAGTAACCAGATCGCAGTGTGGGCCAGTGAGTACAGGGTTAACAATAACCAGACCAGAATCCAGTGTGAGTCAGTGAGTACAGGGTTAACAGTAACCAGACCCCAGTGCGGGCCAGTGAGTACAGGGTTAACAGTAACCAGATCCCAGTGTGGGCCAGTGAGTACAGGGTTAACAGTAGCCAGACCCCAGTTAGGGCCAGTGAGTACAGGGTTAACAGTAACCAGATCCCAGTGTGGGCCAGTGAGTACAGGGTTAACAGTAACCGGACCCCAGTGTGGACCAGTGAGTACAGGGTTAACAATAACCAGACCAGAATCCAGTGTGAGTCAGTGAGTACAGGGTTAACAGTAACCAGACCCCAGTGCGGGCCAGTGAGTACAGGGTTAACAGTAACCAGACCCCACTGTGGGCCAGTGAGTACAGGGTTAACAGTAACCAGACCCCACTGTGGGCCAGTGAGTACAGGGTTAACAGTAACCAGATTCCAGGGAGGGCCAGTGAGTACAGGGTTAACAGGAACCAGATCCCAGTGTGGGCCAGTGAGTACAGGGTTAACAGTAACCAGATACCAGTGTGGGTCAGTGAGTACAGGTTTAACAGTAACCAGATGCAGTGTGGGCCAGTGAGTACAGGGTTAACAGTAATCAGATGCAGTGTGGGCCAGTGAGTACAGGGTTAACAGTAACCAGACCCCAGTGCGGGCCAGTGAGTACAGGGTTAACAGTAACCAGATCCCAGTGTGGGCCAGTGAGTACAGGGTTAACAGTAACCAGACCCCAGTGAGGGCCAGTGAGTACAGGGTTAACAGTAACCAGATCCCAGTGAGGGCCGGTGAGTACAGGGTTAACAGTAACCAGACCGCAGTGTTGGCCAGTGAGTACAGGGTTAACAGGAACCAGATCCCAGTGCGGGCCAGTGAGTACAGGGTTAACAGTAACCAGATCCCAATGTGGGCCAGTGAGTACAGGGTTAACAGTAACCAAACCGCAGTGGTGGCCAGTGAGTACAGGGTTAACAGGAACCAGATCCCAGTGTGGGCCAGTGAGTACAGGGTTAACAGTAACCAGATACCAGTGTGGGTCAGTGAGTACAGGGTTAACAGTAACCAGATCCCAGTGAGGGCCAGTGAGTACTGGGTTAGCAGTAACCAGACCGCAGTGTTGGCCAATGAGTACAGGGTTAACAGGAACCAGATCCCAGTGTGGGTCAGTGAGTACAGGGTTAACAGGAACCAGACCGTAGTGTGGGCCAGTGAGTACAGGGTTAACGGTAATCAGATCGCAGTGTGGTCCAGTGAGTACAGGGTTAACAGTAACCAGATCCCAGTGTGGACCAGTGAGTACAGGGTTAACAGTGACCAGAATCCAGTGTGGGCCAGTGAGTACAGGGTTAACAGTAACCAGATCGCAGTGTGGGCCAGTGAGTACAGGGTTAACAGTAACCAGATCCCAGTGTGGACCAGTGAGTACAGGGTTAACAGTGACCAGAATGCAGTGTGGGCCAGTGAGGACAGGGTTAACAGTAACCATATCCCAGTGTGGGCCAGTGAGTACAGGGTTAACAGTAACCAGACCCCACTGTGGGCCAGTGAGTACAGGGTTAACAGTAACCAGACCCCACTGTGGGCCAGTGAGTACAGGGTTAACAGTAACCAGATTCCAGGGAGGGCCAGTGAGTACAGGGTTAACAGGAACCAGATCCCAGTGTGGGCCAGTGAGTACAGGTTTAACAGTAACCAGATACCAGTGTGGGTCAGTGAGTACAGGGTTAACAGTAACCAGACCCCAGTGAGGGCCAGTGAGTACAGGGTTAACAGTAACCAGATCCCAGTGAGGGCCGGTGAGTACAGGGTTAACAGTAACCAGACCGCAGTGTTGGCCAGTGAGTACAGGGTTAACAGGAACCAGATCCCAGTGCGGGCCAGTGAGTACAGGGTTAACAGTAACCAGACCCCACTGTGGGCCAGTGAGTACAGGGTTAACAGTAACCAGATTCCAGGGAGGGCCAGTGAGTACAGGGTTAACAGGAACCAGATCCCAGTGTGGGCCAGTGAGTACAGGGTTAACAGTAACCAGATACCAGTGTGAGTCAGTGAGTACAGGGTTAACAGTAACCAGATGCAGTGTGGGCCAGTGAGTACAGGGTTAACAGTAATCAGATGCAGTGTGGGCCAGTGAGTACAGGGTTAACAGTAACCAGACCCCAGTGTGGGCCAGTGAGTACAGGGTTAACAGTAACCAGATCCCAGTGTGGGCCAGTGAGTACAGGGTTAACAGTAACCAGACCCCAGTGAGGGCCAGTGAGTACAGGGTTAACAGTAACCAGATCCCAGTGAGGGCCGGTGAGTACAGGGTTAACAGTAACCAGACCGCAGTGTTGGCCAGTGAGTACAGGGTTAACAGGAACCAGATCCCAGTGCGGGCCAGTGAGTACAGGGTTAACAGTAACCAGATCCCAATGTGGGCCAGTGAGTACAGGGTTAACAGTAACCAAACCGCAGTGGTGGCCAGTGAGTACAGGGTTAACAGGAACCAGATCCCAGTGTGGGCCAGTGAGTACAGGGTTAACAGTAACCAGATACCAGTGTGGGTCAGTGAGTACAGGGTTAACAGTAACCAGATCCCAGTGAGGGCCAGTGAGTACTGGGTTAGCAGTAACCAGACCGCAGTGTTGGCCAATGAGTACAGGGTTAACAGGAACCAGATCCCAGTGTGGGTCAGTGAGTACAGGGTTAACAGGAACCAGACCGTAGTGTGGGCCAGTGAGTACAGGGTTAACGGTAATCAGATCGCAGTGTGGTCCAGTGAGTACAGGGTTAACAGTAACCAGATCCCAGTGTGGACCAGTGAGTACAGGGTTAACAGTGACCAGAATCCAGTGTGGGCCAGTGAGTACAGGGTTAACAGTAACCAGACCGCAGTGTGGGCCAGTGAGTACAGGGTTAACAGTAACCAGATCCCAGTGTGGACCAGTGAGTACAGGGTTAACAGTGACCAGAATGCAGTGTGGGCCAGTGAGGACAGGGTTAACAGTAACCATATCCCAGTGTGGGCCAGTGAGTACAGGGTTAACAGTTACCAGATCCCAGTGTGGTCCAGTGAGTACAGGGTTAACAGTAACCAGACCCCAGTGTGGGCCAGTGAGTACAGGGTTAACAGTAACCGGATCCCAGTGTGGGCCAGTGAGTACAGGGTTAACAGTAACCAGATCCCAGTGTGGTCCAGTGAGTACAGGGATAACAGTAACCAGGCCCCAGTTAGGGCCAGTGAGTACAGGGTTAACAGTAACCAGATCCCAGTGTGGGCCAGTGAGTACAGGGTTAACAGTAACCAGACCCGAGTGCGAGCCAGTGAGTACAGGGTTAACAGTAACCAGACCCCAGTGCGGGCCAGTGAGTACAGGGTTAACAGTAACCAGACCCCAGTGCGGGCCAGTGAGTACAGGGTTAACAGTAATCAGATTCCAGTGCGGGCCAGTGAGTACAGGGTTAACAGTAACCAGATCCCAGTGTGGGCCAGTGAGTACAGGGTTAACAGTAACCAGACCCCAGTGTGGGTCAGTGAGTACAGGGTTAACAGTAACCAGTCCCCAGTGCGGGCCAGTGAGTACAGGGTTAACAGTATCCAGACCCCACTGTGGGCCAGTGAGTACAGGGTTAACAGTAACCAGATTCCAGTGAGGGCCAGTGAGTACAGGGTTAACAGTAACCAGACCCCAGTGTGGGCCAGTGAGTACAGGGTTAACAGTAACCGGATCCCAGTGTGGGCCAGTGAGTACAGGGTTAACAGTAACCAGATCCCAGTGTGGTCCAGTGAGTGCAGGGTTAACAGTAACCAGGCCCCAGTTAGGGCCAGTGAGTACAGGGTTAACAGTAACCAGATCCCAGTGTGGGCCAGTGAGTACAGGGTTAACAGTAACCAGACCCCAGTGCGAGCCAGTGAGTACAGGGTTAACAGTAACCAGACCCCAGTGCAGGCCAGTGAGTACAGGGTTAACAGTAACCAGACCCCAGTGCGGGCCAGTGAGTACAGGGTTAACAGTAATCAGATTCCAGTGCGGGCCAGTGAGTACAGGGTTAACAGTAACCAGATCCCAGTGTGGGCCAGTGAGTACAGGGTTAACAGTAACCAGACCCCAGTGTGGGTCAGTGAGTACAGGGTTAACAGTAACAAGTCCCCAGTGCGGGCCAGTGAGTACAGGGTTAACAGTATCCAGACCCCACTGTGGGCCAGTGAGTACAGGGTTAACAGTAACCAGATTCCAGTGAGGGCCAGTGAGTACAGGGTTAACAGTAACCAGACCCCAGTGTGGGCCAGTGAGTACAGGGTTAACAGTAACCAGATCCCAGTGTGGGCCAGTGAGTACAGGGTTAACAGTAACCAGACCGCAGTGTGGACCAGTGAGTACAGGGTTAACAGCAACCAGATCCCAGTGTGGGCCAGTGAGTACAGGGTTAACAGTAACCAGACCGCAATGTGGACCAGTGAGTACAGGGTTAACAGTAACCAGACCCCAGTGTGGTCCAGTGAGTACAGGGTTAACAGTGACCAGAACCCAGTGTGGGCCAGTGAGTGCAGGGTTAACAGTAACCAGACCGCAGGGTGGGCCAGTGAGTACAGGGTTAACAGTAACCAGATCCCAGTGTGGGCCAGTGAGTACAGGGTTAACAGTAACCAGATCCCAGTGTGGTCCAGTGTGTACAGGGTTAACAGTAACCAGACCCCAGTGTGGGCCAGTTAGTACAGGGTTAACAGTAACCAGAGCCCAGTGCGGGCCAGTGAGTACAGGGTTAACAGTAACCAAGTCCCAGTGTGGGCCAGTGAGTACAGGGTTAACAGTAACCAGATCCCAGTGTGGTCCAGTGAGTACAGGGTTAACAGTAACCAGACCCCAGTGAGTACATGGTTAACAGTAACCAGATCGCAGTGTGGGCCAGTGAGTACAGGGTTAACAGTAACCAGATCCCAGTGTGGGTCAGTGAGTACAGGGTTAACAGTAACCAGACCCCAGTGAGGGCCAGTGAGTACAGGGTTAACAGTAACCAGATCCCAGTGTGGTCCAGTGAGTACAGGGTTAACTGTAACCAGACCCCAGTGTGGGCCAGTGAGTACAGGGTTAACAGTAACCAGATCCAAGTGTGGGCCAGTGAGTACAGGGTTAACAGTAACCAGATCCCAGTGCGGGCCAGTGAGTACAGGGTTAACAGTAACCAGATCCCAGTGTGGGTCAGTGAGTACAGGGTTAACAGTAACCAAACCGCAGTGGTGGCCAGTGAGTACAGGGTTAACAGGAACCAGATCCCAGTGTGGGCCAGTGAGTACAGGGTTAACAGTAACCAGATCCCAGTGTGGGTCAGTGAGTACAGGTTTAACAGTAACCAGATCCCAGTGAGGGCCAGTGAGTACAGGGTTAACTGTAGCCAGACCCCAGTGTCGGCCAGTGAGTACAGGGTTAACAGTAACCAGATCCCAGTGTGGTCCAGAGAGTACAGGGTTAACAGTAACCAGATCCCAGTGTGGGCCAGTGAGTACAGGGTTCACAGTAACCAGATCCCAGTGTGGGCCAGTGAGTACAGGGTTAACAGTAACCAGACCCCAGTGCGGGCCAGTGAGTACAGTGTTAACAGTAACCAGACCCCAGTGCGGGCCAGTGAGTACAGGGTTAACAGTAACCAGACGCCACTGTGGGCCAGTGAGTACAGGGTTAACAGTAACCAGATCCCAGTGTGGGCCAGTGAGTACAGGGTTAACAGTAACCAGACCCCAGTGTGGACCAGTGAGTACAGGGTTAACAATAACCAGACCAGAATCCAGTGTGAGTCAGTGAGTACAGGGTTAACAGTAACCAGACCCCAGTGCGGGCCAGTGAGTACAGGGTTAACAGTAACCAGACCCCACTGTGGGCCAGTGAGTACAGGGTTAACAGTAACCAGACCCCACTGTGGGCCAGTGAGTACAGGGTTAACAGTAACCAGATTCCAGTGAGGGCCAGTGAGTACAGGGTTAACAGTAACCAAGTCCCAGTGTGGGCCAGTGAGTACAGGGTTAACAGTAACCAGATCCCAGTGTGGTCCAGTGAGTACAGGGTTAACAGTAACCAGACCCCAGTGAGTACAGGGTTAACAGTAACCAGATCGCAGTGTGGGCCAGTGAGTACAGGGTTAACAGTAACCAGATCCCAGTGTGGGTCAGTGAGTACAGGGTTAACAGTAACCAGACCCCAGTGAGGGCCAGTGAGTACAGGGTTAACAGTAACCAGATCCCAGTGTGGTCCAGTGAGTTCAGGGTTAACTGTAACCAGACCCCAGTGTGGGCCAGTGAGTACAGGGTTAACAGTAACCAGATCCAAGTGTGGGCCAGTGAGTACAGGGTTAACAGTAACCAGATCCCAGTGCGGGCCAGTGAGTACAGGGTTAACAGTAACCAGATCCCAGTGTGGGTCAGTGAGTACAGGGTTAACAGTAACCAAACCGCAGTGGTGGCCAGTGAGTACAGGGTTAACAGTAACCAGATCCCAGTGTGGGCCAGTGAGTACAGGGTTAACAGTAACCAGACCCCAGTGTGGACCAGTGAGTACAGGGTTAACAATAACCAGACCAGAATCCAGTGTGAGTCAGTGAGTACAGGGTTAACAGTAACCAGACCCCAGTGCGGGCCAGTGAGTACAGGGTTAACAGTAACCAGACCCCACTGTGGGCCAGTGAGTACAGGGTTAACAGTAACCAGACCCCACTGTGGGCCAGTGAGTACAGGGTTAACAGTAACCAGATCCCAGCGTGGTCCAGAGAGTACAGGGTTAACAGTAACCAGATCCCAGTGTGGGCCAGTGAGTACAGGGTTAACAGTAACCAGACCCCAGTGCGGGCCAGTGAGTACAGGGTTAACAGTAACCAGACGCCACTGTGGGCCAGTGAGTACAGGGTTAACAGTAACCAGATCCCAGTGTGGGCCAGTGAGTACAGGGTTAACAGTAACCAGACCCCAGTGTGGACCAGTTAGTACAGGGTTAACAATAACCAGACCAGAATCCAGTGTGAGTCAGTGAGTACAGGGTTAACAGTAACCAGACCCCAGTGCGGGCCAGTGAGTACAGGGTTAACAGTAACCAGACCCCACTGTGGGCCAGTGAGTACAGGGTTAACAGTAACCAGACCCCACTGTGGGCCAGTGAGTACAGGGTTAACAGTAACCAGATTCCAGTGAGGGCCAGTGAGTACAGGGTTAACAGTAACCAAGTCCCAGTGTGGGCCAGTGAGTACAGGGTTAACAGTAACCAGATCCCAGTGTGGTCCAGTGAGTACAGGGTTAACAGTAACCAGACCCCAGTGAGTACAGGGTTAACAGTAACCAGATCGCAGTGTGGGCCAGTGAGTACAGGGTTAACAGTAACCAGATCCCAGTGTGGTCCAGAGAGTACAGGGTTAACAGTAACCAGATCCCAGTGTGGGCCAGTGAGTACAGGGTTAACAGTAACCAGATCCCAGTGTGGGCCAGTGAGTACAGGGTTAACAGTAACCAGACCCCAGTGAGGGCCAGTGAGTACAGGGTTAACAGTAACCAGATCCCAGTGAGGGCCGGTGAGTACAGGGTTAACAGTAACCAGACCGCAGTGTTGGCCAGTGAGTACAGGGTTAACAGGAACCAGATCCCAGTGCGGGCCAGTGAGTACAGGGTTAACAGTAACCAGATCCCAATGTGGGCCAGTGAGTACAGGGTTAACAGTAACCAAACCGCAGTGGTGGCCAGTGAGTACAGGGTTAACAGGAACCAGATCCCAGTGTGGGCCAGTGAGTACAGGGTTAACAGTAACCAGATACCAGTGTGGGTCAGTGAGTACAGGGTTAACAGTAACCAGATCCCAGTGAGGGCCAGTGAGTACTGGGTTAGCAGTAACCAGACCGCAGTGTTGGCCAATGAGTACAGGGTTAACAGGAACCAGATCCCAGTGTGGGTCAGTGAGTACAGGGTTAACAGGAACCAGACCGTAGTGTGGGCCAGTGAGTACAGGGTTAACGGTAATCAGATCGCAGTGTGGTCCAGTGAGTACAGGGTTAACAGTAACCAGATCCCAGTGCGGGCCAGTGAGTACAGGGTTAACAGTAACCAGATCCCAGTGTGGGTCAGTGAGTACAGGGTTAACAGTAACCAAACCGCAGTGATGGCCAGTGAGTACAGGGTTAACAGTAACCAGACCCCAGTGAGGGCCAGTGAGAACAGGGTTAACAGGAACCAGATCCCAGTGTGGGCCAGTGAGTACAGGGTTAACAGTAACCAGATCCCAGTGTGGGTCAGTGAGTACAGGTTTAACAGTAACCAGATCCCAGTGAGGGCCAGTGAGTACAGGGTTAACTGTAGCCAGACCCCAGTGTCGGCCAGTGAGTACAGGGTTAACAGTAACCAGATCCCAGTGTGGTCCAGAGAGTACAGGGTTAACAGTAACCAGATCCCAGTGTGGGCCAGTGAGTACAGGGTTAACAGTAACCAGATCCCAGTGTGGGCCAGTGAGTACAGGGTTAACAGTAACCAGACCCCAGTGAGGGCCAGTGAGTACAGGGTTAACAGTAACCAGATCCCAGTGAGGGCCGGTGAGTACAGGGTTAACAGTAACCAGACCGCAGTGTTGGCCAGTGAGTACAGGGTTAACAGGAACCAGATCCCAGTGCGGGCCAGTGAGTACAGGGTTAACAGTAACCAGATCCCAATGTGGGCCAGTGAGTACAGGGTTAACAGTAACCAAACCGCAGTGGTGGCCAGTGAGTACAGGGTTAACAGGAACCAGATCCCAGTGTGGGCCAGTGAGTACAGGGTTAACAGTAACCAGATACCAGTGTGGGTCAGTGAGTACAGGGTTAACAGTAACCAGATCCCAGTGAGGGCCAGTGAGTACTGGGTTAGCAGTAACCAGACCGCAGTGTTGGCCAATGAGTACAGGGTTAACAGGAACCAGATCCCAGTGTGGGTCAGTGAGTACAGGGTTAACAGGAACCAGACCGTAGTGTGGGCCAGTGAGTACAGGGTTAACGGTAATCAGATCGCAGTGTGGTCCAGTGAGTACAGGGTTAACAGTAACCAGATCCCAGTGTGGACCAGTGAGTACAGGGTTAACAGTGACCAGAATCCAGTGTGGGCCAGTGAGTACAGGGTTAACAGTAACCAGACCGCAGTGTGGGCCAGTGAGTACAGGGTTAACAGTAACCAGATCCCAGTGTGGACCAGTGAGTACAGGGTTAACAGTGACCAGAATGCAGTGTGGGCCAGTGAGGACAGGGTTAACAGTAACCATATCCCAGTGTGGGCCAGTGAGTACAGGGTTAACAGTTACCAGATCCCAGTGTGGTCCAGTGAGTACAGGGTTAACAGTAACCGGATCCCAGTGTGGGCCAGTGAGTACAGGGTTAACAGTAACCGGATCCCAGTGTGGGCCAGTGAGTACAGGGTTAACAGTAACCAGATCCCAGTGTGGTCCAGTGAGTACAGGGTTAACAGTAACCAGGCCCCAGTTAGGGCCAGTGAGTACAGGGTTAACAGTAACCAGATCCCAGTGTGGGCCAGTGAGTACAGGGTTAACAGTAACCAGACCCGAGTGCGAGCCAGTGAGTACAGGGTTAACAGTAACCAGACCCCAGTGCGGGCCAGTGAGTACAGGGTTAACAGTAACCAGACCCCAGTGCGGGCCAGTGAGTACAGGGTTAACAGTAATCAGATTCCAGTGCGGGCCAGTGAGTACAGGGTTAACAGTAACCAGATCCCAGTGTGGGCCAGTGAGTACAGGGTGAACAGTAAACAGACCCCAGTGTGGGTCAGTGAGTACAGGGTTAACAGTAACCAGTCCCCAGTGCGGGCCAGTGAGTACAGGGTTAACAGTATCCAGACCCCACTGTGGGCCAGTGAGTACAGGGTTAACAGTAACCAGATTCCAGTGAGGGCCAGTGAGTACAGGGTTAACAGTAACCAGACCCCAGTGTGGGCCAGTGAGTACAGGGTTAACAGTAACCGGATCCCAGTGTGGGCCAGTGAGTACAGGGTTAACAGTAACCAGATCCCAGTGTGGTCCAGTGAGTGCAGGGTTAACAGTAACCAGGCCCCAGTTAGGGCCAGTGAGTACAGGGTTAACAGTAACCAGATCCCAGTGTGGGCCAGTGAGTACAGGGTTAACAGTAACCAGACCCCAGTGCGAGCCAGTGAGTACAGGGTTAACAGTAACCAGACCCCAGTGCGGGCCAGTGAGTACAGGGTTAACAGTAACCAGACCCCAGTGCGGGCCAGTGAGTACAGGGTTAACAGTAATCAGATTCCAGTGCGGGCCAGTGAGTACAGGGTTAACAGTAACCAGATCCCAGTGTGGGCCAGTGAGTACAGGGTTAACAGTAACCAGACCCCAGTGTGGGTCAGTGAGTACAGGGTTAACAGTAACAAGTCCCCAGTGCGGGCCAGTGAGTACAGGGTTAACAGTATCCAGACCCCACTGTGGGCCAGTGAGTACAGGGTTAACAGTCACCAGATTCCAGTGAGGGCCAGTGAGTACAGGGTTAACAGTAACCAGACCCCAGTGTGGGCCAGTGAGTACAGGGTTAACAGTAACCAGATCCCAGTGTGGGCCAGTGAGTACAGGGTTAACAGTAACCAGACCGCAGTGTGGACCAGTGAGTACAGGGTTAACAGTAACCAGATCCCAGTGTGGGCCAGTGAGTACAGGGTTAACAGTAACCAGACCGCAATGTGGACCAGTGAGTACAGGGTTAACAGTAACCAGACCCCAGTGTGGTCCAGTGAGTACAGGGTTAACAGTGACCAGAACCCAGTGTGGGCCAGTGAGTGCAGGGTTAACAGTAACCAGACCGCAGGGTGGGCCAGTGAGTACAGGGTTAACAGTAACCAGATCCCAGTGTGGGCCAGTGAGTACAGGGTTAACAGTAACCAGATCCCAGTGTGGTCCAGTGTGTACAGGGTTAACAGTAACCAGACCCCAGTGTGGGCCAGTTAGTACAGGGTTAACAGTAACCAGACCCCAGTGCGGGCCAGTGAGTACAGGGTTAACAGTAACCAAGTCCCAGTGTGGGCCAGTGAGTACAGGGTTAACAGTAACCAGATCCCAGTGTGGTCCAGTGAGTACAGGGTTAACAGTAACCAGACCCCAGTGAGTACATGGTTAACAGTAACCAGATCGCAGTGTGGGCCAGTGAGTACAGGGTTAATAGTAACCAGATCCCAGTGTGGGTCAGTGAGTACAGGGTTAACAGTAACCAGACCCCAGTGAGGGCCAGTGAGTACAGGGTTAACAGTAACCAGATCCCAGTGTGGTCCAGTGAGTACAGGGTTAACTGTAACCAGACCCCAGTGTGGGCCAGTGAGTACAGGGTTAACAGTAACCAGATCCAAGTGTGGGCCAGTGAGTACAGGGTTAACAGTAACCAGATCCCAGTGCGGGCCAGTGAGTACAGGGTTAACAGTAACCAGATCCCAGTGTGGGTCAGTGAGTACAGGGTTAACAGTAACCAAACCGCAGTGGTGACCAGTGAGTACAGGGTTAACAGGAACCAGATCCCAGTGTGGGCCAGTGAGTACAGGGTTAACAGTAACCAGATCCCAGTGTGGGTCAGTGAGTACAGGTTTAACAGTAACCAGACCCCAGTGTGGGCCAGTGAGTACAGGGTTAACAGTAACCAGATCCAAGTGTGGGCCAGTGAGTACAGGGTTAACAGTAACCAGATCCCAGTGCGGGCCAGTGAGTACAGGGTTAACAGTAACCAGATCCCAGTGTGGGCCAGTGAGTACAGGGTTAACAGTAACCAGATCCCAGTGTGGTCCAGAGAGTACAGGGTTAACAGTAACCAGATCCCAGTGTGGGCCAGTGAGTACAGGGTTCACAGTAACCAGATCCCAGTGTGGGCCAGTGAGTACAGGGTTAACAGTAACCAGACCCCAGTGTGGGCCAGTGAGTACAGTGTTAACAGTAACAAGACCCCAGTGCGGGCCAGTGAGTACAGGGTTAACAGTAACCAGACGCCACTGTGGGCCAGTGAGTACAGGGTTAACAGTAACCAGATCCCAGTGTGGGCCAGTGAGTACAGGGTTAACAGTAACCAGACCCCAGTGTGGACCAGTGAGTACAGGGTTAACAATAACCAGACCAGAATCTAGTGTGAGTCAGTGAGTACAGGGTTAACAGTAACCAGACCCCAGTGCGGGCCAGTGAGTACAGGGTTAACAGTAACCAGACCCCACTGTGGGCCAGTGAGTACAGGGTTAACAGTAACCAGACCCCACTGTGGGCCAGTGAGTACAGGGTTAACAGTAACCAGATTCCAGTGAGGGCCAGTGAGTACAGGGTTAACAGTAACCAAGTCCCAGTGTGGGCCAGTGAGTACAGGGTTAACAGTAACCAGATCCCAGTGTGGTCCAGTGAGTACAGGGTTAACAGTAACCAGACCCCAGTGAGTACAGGGTTAACAGTAACCAGATCGCAGTGTGGGCCAGTGAGTACAGGGTTAACAGTAACCAGATCCCAGTGTGGGTCAGTGAGTACAGGGTTAACAGTAACCAGACCCCAGTGAGGGCCAGTGAGTACAGGGTTAACAGTAACCAGATCCCAGTGTGGTCCAGTGAGTACAGGGTTAACTGTAACCAGACCCCAGTGTGGGCCAGTGAGTACAGGGTTAACAGTAACCAGATCCAAGTGTGGGCCAGTGAGTACAGGGTTAACAGTAACCAGATCCCAGTGCGGGCCAGTGAGTACAGGGTTAACAGTAACCAGATCCCAGTGTGGGTCAGTGAGTACAGGGTTAACAGTAACCAAACCGCAGTGGTGGCCAGTGAGTACAGGGTTAACAGTAACCAGACCCCAGTGAGGGCCAGTGAGAACAGGGTTAACAGGAACCAGATCCCAGTGTGGGCCAGTGAGTACAGGGTTAACAGTAACCAGATCCCAGTGTGGGTCAGTGAGTACAGGTTTAACAGTAACCAGATCCCAGTGAGGGCCAGTGAGTACAGGGTTAACTGTAGCCAGACCCCAGTGTCGGCCAGTGAGTACAGGGTTAACAGTAACCAGATCCCAGTGTGGTCCAGAGAGTACAGGGTTAACAGTAACCAGATCCCAGTGTGGGCCAGTGAGTACAGGGTTCACAGTAACCAGATCCCAGTGTGGGCCAGTGAGTACAGGGTTAACAGTAACCAGACCCCAGTGCGGGCCAGTGAGTACAGTGTTAACAGTAACCAGACCCCAGTGCGGGCCAGTGAGTACAGGGTTAACAGTAACCAGACGCCACTGTGGGCCAGTGAGTACAGGGTTAACAGTAACCAGATCCCAGTGTGGGCCAGTGAGTACAGGGTTAACAGTAACCAGACCCCAGTGTGGACCAGTGAGTACAGGGTTAACAATAACCAGGCCAGAATCCAGTGTGAGTCAGTGAGTACAGGGTTAAAAGTAACCAGACCCCAGTGCGGGCCAGTGAGTACAGGGTTAACAGTAACCAGACCCCACTGTGGGCCAGTGAGTACAGGGTTAACAGTAACCAGACCCCACTGTGGGCCAGTGAGTACAGGGTTAACAGTAACCAGATTCCAGTGAGGTCCAGTGAGTACAGGGTTAACAGTAACCAGACCCCAGTGTGGGCCAGTGAGTACAGGGTTAACAGTAACCAGATCCCAATGTGGGCCAGTGAGTACAGGGTTAACAGTAACCAGACCCCAGTGTGGCCCAGTGAGTACAGGGTTAACAGTAACCAGACCCCAGTGTGGGCCAGTGAGTACAGGGTTAACAGTAACCAGACCCCAGTGTGGGCCAGTGAGTACAGGGTTAACAGTAACCAGATGCAGTGTGGGCCAGTGAATACAGGGTTAACAGTAACCAGATCCCAGTGAGGGCCAGTGAGTACAGGGTTAACAGTAACCAGACCCCATTGTGGGCCAATGAGTTCAGGGTTAACAGTAACCAGATCCCAGTGTGGGCCAGTGAGTACAGGGTTAACAGTAACCAGACCCCAGTGTGGGCCAGTGAGTACAGGGTTAACAGGAACCAGACCGCAGTGTGGGCCAGTGAGTACAGGGTTAACAGTAACCAGAGCCCAGTGTTGGCCAGTGAGTACAGGGTAAACAGGAACCAGACCGCAGTGTGGGCCAGTGAGTACAGGGTTAACAGTAATCAGATCGCAGTGTGGACCAGTGAGTACAGGGTTAACAGGAACCAGACCGCACTGTGGGCCAGTGAGTACAGGGTTAACAGTAACCAGACCCCAGTGTGGGCCAGTGAGTACAGGGTTAACAGTAACCATCCCAGTGTGGGCCACTGAGTACAGGGTTAACAGTAACCAGACCCCAGTGTGGCCCAGTGAGTACAGGGTTAACAGTTACCAGACCCCAGTGTGTGCCAGTGAGTACAGGGTTAACAGTAACCAGACCCCAGTGTGGGCCAGTGAGTACAGGGTTAACAGTAACCAGATCGCAGTGTGGGCCAGTGAGTACAGGGTTAACAGTAACCAGATCCCAGTGAGGGCCAGTGAGTACAGGGGTAACAGTAACCAGACCCCAGTGTGGGCCAAAGAGTACAGGGTTAACAGTATCCAGATCCCAGTGTGGGCCAGTGAGTACAGGGATAACAGTAACCAGACCCCAGTGTGGGCCAGTGAGTACTGGGTTAACAGTAACCAGACCCCAGTGCGGGCCAGTGAGTACAGGGTTAACAGTAACCAGATCCCAGTGTGGGCCATTGAGTACAGGGTTAACAGTAACCAGAACGCAGTGTGGGCCAGTGAATACAGGGTTAACAGTAACCATATCGCAGTGTGGGCCAGTGAGTACAGGGTTAACAGTAACCAGGCGGCAGTGTGGGCCAGTGAGTACAGGGTTAACAGTAACCAGACCCCAGTGTGGGCCAGTGAGTACAGGGTTAAGAGGAACCAGATCGCAGTGTGGGCCAGTGAGTACAGGGTTAACAGGAACCAGACCGTAGTGTGGGCCAGTGAGTACAGGGTTAACGGTAATCAGATCGCAGTGTCGACCAGTGAGTACAGGGTTAACAGTTACCAGACCCCAGTGTGGGCCAGTGAGTACAGGGTTAACAGTAACCAGATCCCAGTGTGGGCCAGTGAGTACAGGGTTAACAGTAACCAGACCCCAGTGTGGGCCAGTGAGTACAGGGTTAACAGTAATCAGACCGCAGTGTGGGCCAGTGAGTACAGGGTTAACAGTAACCAGACCGCAGTGTGGGCCAGTGAGTACAGGGTTAACAGTAACCAGACCGCAGTGTGGGCCAGTGAGTACAGGGTTTACAGTAATCAGACCCCAGTGTGGGCCAGTGAGTACAGGGTTAACAGTAACCAGACCGCAGTGTGGGCCAGTGAGTACAGGGTTAACAGTAACCAGACCGCAGTGTGGGCCAGTGAGTACAGGGTTTACAGTAACCAGACCCCAGTGTGGGCCAGTGAGTACAGGGTTAACGGTAATCAGATCGCAGTGTGGACCAGTGAGTACAGGGTTAACAGGAACCAGACCGCAGTGTGGGCCAGTGAGTACAGGGTTAAGAGTAACCAGATCGCAGTGTGGGCCAGTGAGTACAGGGTTAACAGGAACCAGACCGTAGTGTGGGCCAGTGAGTACAGGGTTAACGGTAATCAGATCGCAGTGTGGACCAGTGAGTACAGGGTTAACAGGAACCAGACCGCAGTGTGGGCCAGTGAGTACAGGGTTAACAGTAACCCGACCCCAGTGTGGGCCAGTGAGTACTGGGTTAACAGTAACCAGATCCCAGTGTGGGCCAGTGAGTACAGGGTTAACAGTAACCAGACCCCAGTGTGGGCCAGTGAGTACAGGGTTAACAGTAACCAGACCCCAGTGTGGGCCAGTGAGTACAGGGTTAACAGTAACCAGACCCCAGTGTGGGCCAGTGAGTACAGGGTTAACAGTAACCAGACCCCAGTGTGGGCCAGTGAGTACAGGGTTAACAGTAACCAGATCCCAGTGTGGGACAGTGAGTACAGGGTTAACAGTAACCAGACCCCAGTGTGGGCCAGTGAGTACAGGGTTAACAGTAACCAGATCCCAGTGTGGGCCAGTGAGTACAGGGTTAACAGTAACCAGACCCCAGTGTGGGCCAGTGAGTACAGGGTTAACAGTAACCAGACCCCAGTGTGGACCAGTGAGTACAGGGTTAACAGTAACCAGATCCCAGTGTGGTCCAGTGAGTACAGGGTTAACAGTAACCAGACCCCAGTGCGAGCCAGTGAGTACAGGGTTAACAGTAACCAGACCCCAGTGCGGGCCAGTGAGTACAGGGTTAACAGTAACCAGACCCCAGTGCGGGCCAGTGAGTACAGGGTTAACAGTAATCAGATTCCAGTGCGGGCCAGTGAGTACAGGGTTAACAGTAACCAGATCCCAGTGTGGGCCAGTGAGTACAGGGTTAACAGTAACCAGACCCCAGTGTGGGTCAGTGAGTACAGGGTTAACAGAAACCAGTCCCCAGTGCGGGCCAGTGAGTACAGGGTTAACAGTATCCAGACCCCACTGTGGGCCAGTGAGTACAGGGTTAACAGTAACCAGATTCCAGTGAGGGCCAGTGAGTACAGGATTATCAGTAACCAGAACCCAGTGTGGGCCAGTGAGTACAGGGTTAACAGTAACCAGACTGCAGTGTGGGCCAGAGAGTACAGGGTTAACAGTAACCAGATCCCAGTGTGGGCCAGTGAGTACAGGGTTAACAGTAACCAGACCGCAGTGTGGACCAGTGAGTACAGGGTTAACAGTAACCGGATCCCAGTGTGGGCCAGTGAGTACAGGGTTAACAGTAACCAGATCCCAGTGTGGTCCAGTGAGTACAGGGTTAACAGTAACCAGGCCCCAGTTAGGGCCAGTGAGTACAGGGTTAACAGTAACCAGATCCCAGTGTGGGCCAGTGAGTACAGGGTTAACAGTAACCAGACCCCAGTGCGAGCCAGTGAGTACAGGGTTAACAGTAACCAGACCCCAGTGCGGGCCAGTGAGTACAGGGTTAACAGTAACCAGACCCCAGTGCGGGCCAGTGAGTACAGGGTTAACAGTAATCAGATTCCAGTGCGGGCCAGTGAGTACAGGGTTAACAGTAACCAGATCCCAGTGTGGGCCAGTGAGTACAGAGTTAACAGTAACCAGACACCAGTGTGTGCCAGTGAGTACAGGGTTAACAGTAACCAGTCCCCAGTGCGGGCCAGTGAGTACAGGGTTAACAGTATCCAGACCCCACTGTGGGCCAGTGAGTACAGGGTTAACAGTAACCAGATTCCAGTGAGGGCCAGTGAGTACAGGGTTAACAGTAACCAGACCGCAGTGTGGGCCAGTGAGTACAGGGTTAACAGTAACCAGATCCCAGTGTGGGCCAGTGAGTACAGGGTTAACAGTAACCAGTCCGCAGTGTGGACCAGTGAGTACAGGGTTAACAGTAACCAGATCCCAGTGTGGGCCAGTGAGTACAGGGTTAACAGTAACCAGACCGCAATGTGGACCAGTGAGTACAGGGTTAACAGTAACCAGACCCCAGTGTGGTCCAGTGAGTACAGGGTTAACAGTGACCAGAACCCAGTGTGGGCCAGTGAGTGCAGGGTTAACAGTAACCAGACCGCAGTGTGGGCCAGTGAGTACAGGGTTAACAGTAACCAGATCCCAGTGTGGGCCAGTGAGTACAGGGTTAACAGTAACCAGATCCCAGTGTGGTCCAGTGTGTACAGGGTTAACAGTAACCAGACCCCAGTGTGGGCCAGTTAGTACAGGGTTAACAGTAACCAGACCCCAGTGCGGGCCAGTGAGTACAGGGTTAACAGTAACCAAGTCCCAGTGTGGGCCAGTGAGTACAGGGTTAACAGTAACCAGATCCCAGTGTGGTCCAGTGAGTACAGGGTTAACAGTATCCCGACCCCAGTGAGTACAGGGTTAACAGTAACCAGATCGCAGTGTGGGCCAGTGAGTACAGGGTTAACAGTAACCAGATCCCAGTGTGGGTCAGTGAGTACAGGGTTAACAGTAACCAGACCCCAGTGAGGGCCAGTGAGTACAGGGTTAACAGTAACCAGATCCCAGTGTGGTCCAGTGAGTACAGGGTTAACTGTAACCAGACCCCAGTGTGGGCCAGTGAGTACAGGGTTAACAGTAACCAGATCCAAGTGTGGGCCAGTGAGTACAGGGTTAACAGTAACCAGATCCCAGTGCGGGCCAGTGAGTACAGGGTTAACAGTAACCAGATCCCAGTGTGGGTCAGTGAGTACAGGGTTAACAGTAACCAAACCGCAGTGGTGGCCAGTGAGTACAGGGTTAACAGGAACCAGATCCCAGTGTGGGCCAGTGAGTACAGGGTTAACAGTAACCAGATCCCAGTGTGGGTCAGTGAGTACAGGTTTAACAGTAACCAGATCCCAGTGAGGGCCAGTGAGTACAGGGTTAACTGTAGCCAGACCCCAGTGTCGGCCAGTGAGTACAGGGTTAACAGTAACCAGATCCCAGTGTGGTCCAGAGAGTACAGGGTTAACAGTAACCAGATCCCAGTGTGGGCCAGTGAGTACAGGGTTCACAGTAACCAGATCCCAGTGTGGGCCAGTGAGTACAGGGTTAACAGTAACCAGACCCCAGTGCGGGCCAGTGAGTACAGTGTTAACAGTAACCAGACCCCAGTGCGGGCCAGTGAGTACAGGGTTAACAGTAACCAGACGCCACTGTGGGCCAGTGAGTACAGGGTTAACAGTAACCAGATCCCAGTGTGGGCCAGTGAGTACAGGGTTAACAGTAACCAGACCCCAGTGTGGACCAGTGAGTACAGGGTTAACAATAACCAGACCAGAATCCAGTGTGAGTCAGTGAGTACAGGGTTAACAGTAACCAGACCCCAGTGCGGGCCAGTGAGTACAGGGTTAACAGTAACCAGATCCCAGTGTGGGCCAGTGAGTACAGGGTTAACAGTAGCCAGACCCCAGTTAGGGCCAGTGAGTACAGGGTTAACAGTAACCAGATCCCAGTGTGGGCCAGTGAGTACAGGGTTAACAGTAACCGGACCCCAGTGTGGACCAGTGAGTACAGGGTTAACAATAACCAGACCAGAATCCAGTGTGAGTCAGTGAGTACAGGGTTAACAGTAACCAGACCCCAGTGCGGGCCAGTGAGTACAGGGTTAACAGTAACCAGACCCCACTGTGGGCCAGTGAGTACAGGGTTAACAGTAACCAGACCCCACTGTGGGCCAGTGAGTACAGGGTTAACAGTAACCAGATTCCAGGGAGGGCCAGTGAGTACAGGGTTAACAGGAACCAGATCCCAGTGTGGGCCAGTGAGTACAGGGTTAACAGTAACCAGATACCAGTGTGGGTCAGTGAGTACAGGTTTAACAGTAACCAGATGCAGTGTGGGCCAGTGAGTACAGGGTTAACAGTAATCAGATGCAGTGTGGGCCAGTGAGTACAGGGTTAACAGTAACCAGACCCCAGTGCGGGCCAGTGACTACAGGGTTAACAGTAACCAGATCCCAGTGTGGGCCAGTGAGTACAGGGTTAACAGTAACCAGACCCCAGTGAGGGCCAGTGAGTACAGGGTTAACAGTAACCAGATCCCAGTGAGGGCCGGTGAGTACAGGGTTAACAGTAACCAGACCGCAGTGTTGGCCAGTGAGTACAGGGTTAACAGGAACCAGATCCCAGTGCGGGCCAGTGAGTACAGGGTTAACAGTAACCAGATCCCAATGTGGGCCAGTGAGTACAGGGTTAACAGTAACCAAACCGCAGTGGTGGCCAGTGAGTACAGGGTTAACAGGAACCAGATCCCAGTGTGGGCCAGTGAGTACAGGGTTAACAGTAACCAGATACCAGTGTGGGTCAGTGAGTACAGGGTTAACAGTAACCAGATCCCAGTGAGGGCCAGTGAGTACTGGGTTAGCAGTAACCAGACCGCAGTGTTGGCCAATGAGTACAGGGTTAACAGGAACCAGATCCCAGTGTGGGTCAGTGAGTACAGGGTTAACAGGAACCAGACCGTAGTGTGGGCCAGTGAGTACAGGGTTAACGGTAATCAGATCGCAGTGTGGTCCAGTGAGTACAGGGTTAACAGTAACCAGATCCCAGTGTGGACCAGTGAGTACAGGGTTAACAGTGACCAGAATCCAGTGTGGGCCAGTGAGTACAGGGTTAACAGTAACCAGACCGCAGTGTGGGCCAGTGAGTACAGGGTTAACAGTAACCAGATCCCAGTGTGGACCAGTGAGTACAGGGTTAACAGTGACCAGAATGCAGTGTGGGCCAGTGAGGACAGGGTTAACAGTAACCATATCCCAGTGTGGGCCAGTGAGTACAGGGTTAACAGTTACCAGATCCCAGTGTGGTCCAGTGAGTACAGGGTTAACAGTAACCAGATCCCAGTGCGGGCCAGTGAGTACAGGGTTAACAGTAACCAGATCCCAGTGTGGGTCAGTGAGTACAGGGTTAACAGTAACCAGACCCCAGTGAGGGCCAGTGAGTACAGGGTTAACAGTAACCAGATCCCAGTGTGGTCCAGTGAGTACAGGGTTAACTGTAACCAGACCCCAGTGTGGGCCAGTGAGTACAGGGTTAACAGTAACCAGATCCCAGTGCGGGCCAGTGAGTACAGGGTTAACAGTAACCAGATCCCAGTGTGGGTCAGTGAGTACAGGGTTAACAGTAACCAAACCGCAGTGGTGGCCAGTGAGTACAGGGTTAACAGTAACCAGATCCCAGTGTGGGCCAGTGAGTACAGGGTTCACAGTAACCAGATCCCAGTGTGGGCCAGTGAGTACAGGGTTAACAGTAACCAGACCCCAGTGTGGGCCAGTGAGTACAGTGTTAACAGTAACAAGACCCCAGTGCGGGCCAGTGAGTACAGGGTTAACAGTAACCAGACGCCACTGTGGGCCAGTGAGTACAGGGTTAACAGTAACCAGATCCCAGTGTGGGCCAGTGAGTACAGGGTTAACAGTAACCAGACCCCAGTGTGGACCAGTGAGTACAGGGTTAACAATAACCAGACCAGAATCTAGTGTGAGTCAGTGAGTACAGGGTTAACAGTAACCAGACCCCAGTGCGGGCCAGTGAGTACAGGGTTAACAGTAACCAGACCCCACTGTGGGCCAGTGAGTACAGGGTTAACAGTAACCAGACCCCACTGTGGGCCAGTGAGTACAGGGTTAACAGTAACCAGATTCCAGTGAGGGCCAGTGAGTACAGGGTTAACAGTAACCAAGTCCCAGTGTGGGCCAGTGAGTACAGGGTTAACAGTAACCAGATCCCAGTGTGGTCCAGTGAGTACAGGGTTAACAGTAACCAGACCCCAGTGAGTACAGGGTTAACAGTAACCAGATCGCAGTGTGGGCCAGTGAGTACAGGGTTAACAGTAACCAGATCCCAGTGTGGGTCAGTGAGTACAGGGTTAACAGTAACCAGACCCCAGTGAGGGCCAGTGAGTACAGGGTTAACAGTAACCAGATCCCAGTGTGGTCCAGTGAGTACAGGGTTAACTGTAACCAGACCCCAGTGTGGGCCAGTGAGTACAGGGTTAACAGTAACCAGATCCAAGTGTGGGCCAGTGAGTACAGGGTTAACAGTAACCAGATCCCAGTGCGGGCCAGTGAGTACAGGGTTAACAGTAACCAGATCCCAGTGTGGGTCAGTGAGTACAGGGTTAACAGTAACCAAACCGCAGTGGTGGCCAGTGAGTACAGGGTTAACAGTAACCAGACCCCAGTGAGGGCCAGTGAGAACAGGGTTAACAGGAACCAGATCCCAGTGTGGGCCAGTGAGTACAGGGTTAACAGTAACCAGATCCCAGTGTGGGTCAGTGAGTACAGGTTTAACAGTAACCAGATCCCAGTGAGGGCCAGTGAGTACAGGGTTAACTGTAGCCAGACCCCAGTGTCGGCCAGTGAGTACAGGGTTAACAGTAACCAGATCCCAGTGTGGTCCAGAGAGTACAGGGTTAACAGTAACCAGATCCCAGTGTGGGCCAGTGAGTACAGGGTTCACAGTAACCAGATCCCAGTGTGGGCCAGTGAGTACAGGGTTAACAGTAACCAGACCCCAGTGCGGGCCAGTGAGTACAGTGTTAACAGTAACCAGACCCCAGTGCGGGCCAGTGAGTACAGG
Source organism: Scyliorhinus torazame (assembly GCF_047496885.1). Lineage (NCBI taxonomy): Eukaryota > Metazoa > Chordata > Chondrichthyes > Carcharhiniformes > Scyliorhinidae > Scyliorhinus > Scyliorhinus torazame. Next base: position 11,238,168 of record NC_092712.1, on the reverse strand, counting down.
GTTAACAGTAACCAGACGCCACTGTGGGCCAGTGAGTACAGGGTTAACAGTAACCAGATCCCAGTGTGGGCCAGTGAGTACAGGGTTAACAGTAACCAGACCCCAGTGTGGACCAGTGAGTACAGGGTTAACAATAACCAGGCCAGAATCCAGTGTGAGTCAGTGAGTACAGGGTTAAAAGTAACCAGACCCCAGTGCGGGCCAGTGAGTACAGGGTTAACAGTAACCAGACCCCACTGTGGGCCAGTGAGTACAGGGTTAACAGTAACCAGACCCCACTGTGGGCCAGTGAGTACAGGGTTAACAGTAACCAGATTCCAGTGAGGTCCAGTGAGTACAGGGTTAACAGTAACCAGACCCCAGTGTGGGCCAGTGAGTACAGGGTTAACAGTAACCAGATCCCAATGTGGGCCAGTGAGTACAGGGTTAACAGTAACCAGACCCCAGTGTGGCCCAGTGAGTACAGGGTTAACAGTAACCAGACCCCAGTGTGGGCCAGTGAGTACAGGGTTAACAGTAACCAGACCCCAGTGTGGGCCAGTGAGTACAGGGTTAACAGTAACCAGATGCAGTGTGGGCCAGTGAATACAGGGTTAACAGTAACCAGATCCCAGTGAGGGCCAGTGAGTACAGGGTTAACAGTAACCAGACCCCATTGTGGGCCAATGAGTTCAGGGTTAACAGTAACCAGATCCCAGTGTGGGCCAGTGAGTACAGGGTTAACAGTAACCAGACCCCAGTGTGGGCCAGTGAGTACAGGGTTAACAGGAACCAGACCGCAGTGTGGGCCAGTGAGTACAGGGTTAACAGTAACCAGAGCCCAGTGTTGGCCAGTGAGTACAGGGTAAACAGGAACCAGACCGCAGTGTGGGCCAGTGAGTACAGGGTTAACAGTAATCAGATCGCAGTGTGGACCAGTGAGTACAGGGTTAACAGGAACCAGACCGCACTGTGGGCCAGTGAGTACAGGGTTAACAGTAACCAGACCCCAGTGTGGGCCAGTGAGTACAGGGTTAACAGTAACCATCCCAGTGTGGGCCACTGAGTACAGGGTTAACAGTAACCAGACCCCAGTGTGGCCCAGTGAGTACAGGGTTAACAGTTACCAGACCCCAGTGTGTGCCAGTGAGTACAGGGTTAACAGTAACCAGACCCCAGTGTGGGCCAGTGAGTACAGGGTTAACAGTAACCAGATCGCAGTGTGGGCCAGTGAGTACAGGGTTAACAGTAACCAGATCCCAGTGAGGGCCAGTGAGTACAGGGGTAACAGTAACCAGACCCCAGTGTGGGCCAATGAGTACAGGGTTAACAGTATCCAGATCCCAGTGTGGGCCAGTGAGTACAGGGATAACAGTAACCAGACCCCAGTGTGGGCCAGTGAGTACTGGGTTAACAGTAACCAGACCCCAGTGCGGGCCAGTGAGTACAGGGTTAACAGTAACCAGATCCCAGTGTGGGCCATTGAGTACAGGGTTAACAGTAACCAGAACGCAGTGTGGGCCAGTGAATACAGGGTTAACAGTAACCATATCGCAGTGTGGGCCAGTGAGTACAGGGTTAACAGTAACCAGGCGGCAGTGTGGGCCAGTGAGTACAGGGTTAACAGTAACCAGACCCCAGTGTGGGCCAGTGAGTACAGGGTTAAGAGGAACCAGATCGCAGTGTGGGCCAGTGAGTACAGGGTTAACAGGAACCAGACCGTAGTGTGGGCCAGTGAGTACAGGGTTAACGGTAATCAGATCGCAGTGTCGACCAGTGAGTACAGGGTTAACAGTTACCAGACCCCAGTGTGGGCCAGTGAGTACAGGGTTAACAGTAACCAGATCCCAGTGTGGGCCAGTGAGTACAGGGTTAACAGTAACCAGACCCCAGTGTGGGCCAGTGAGTACAGGGTTAACAGTAATCAGACCGCAGTGTGGGCCAGTGAGTACAGGGTTAACAGTAACCAGACCGCAGTGTGGGCCAGTGAGTACAGGGTTAACAGTAACCAGACCGCAGTGTGGGCCAGTGAGTACAGGGTTTACAGTAATCAGACCCCAGTGTGGGCCAGTGAGTACAGGGTTAACAGTAACCAGACCGCAGTGTGGGCCAGTGAGTACAGGGTTAACAGTAACCAGACCGCAGTGTGGGCCAGTGAGTACAGGGTTTACAGTAACCAGACCCCAGTGTGGGCCAGTGAGTACAGGGTTAACGGTAATCAGATCGCAGTGTGGACCAGTGAGTACAGGGTTAACAGGAACCAGACCGCAGTGTGGGCCAGTGAGTACAGGGTTAAGAGTAACCAGATCGCAGTGTGGGCCAGTGAGTACAGGGTTAACAGGAACCAGACCGTAGTGTGGGCCAGTGAGTACAGGGTTAACGGTAATCAGATCGCAGTGTGGACCAGTGAGTACAGGGTTAACAGGAACCAGACCGCAGTGTGGGCCAGTGAGTACAGGGTTAACAGTAACCCGACCCCAGTGTGGGCCAGTGAGTACTGGGTTAACAGTAACCAGATCCCAGTGTGGGCCAGTGAGTACAGGGTTAACAGTAACCAGACCCCAGTGTGGGCCAGTGAGTACAGGGTTAACAGTAACCAGACCCCAGTGTGGGCCAGTGAGTACAGGGTTAACAGTAACCAGACCCCAGTGTGGGCCAGTGAGTACAGGGTTAACAGTAACCAGACCCCAGTGTGGGCCAGTGAGTACAGGGTTAACAGTAACCAGATCCCAGTGTGGGACAGTGAGTACAGGGTTAACAGTAACCAGACCCCAGTGTGGGCCAGTGAGTACAGGGTTAACAGTAACCAGATCCCAGTGTGGGCCAGTGAGTACAGGGTTAACAGTAACCAGACCCCAGTGTGGGCCAGTGAGTACAGGGTTAACAGTAACCAGACCCCAGTGTGGACCAGTGAGTACAGGGTTAACAGTAACCAGATCCCAGTGTGGTCCAGTGAGTACAGGGTTAACAGTAACCAGACCCCAGTGCGAGCCAGTGAGTACAGGGTTAACAGTAACCAGACCCCAGTGCGGGCCAGTGAGTACAGGGTTAACAGTAACCAGACCCCAGTGCGGGCCAGTGAGTACAGGGTTAACAGTAATCAGATTCCAGTGCGGGCCAGTGAGTACAGGGTTAACAGTAACCAGATCCCAGTGTGGGCCAGTGAGTACAGGGTTAACAGTAACCAGACCCCAGTGTGGGTCAGTGAGTACAGGGTTAACAGAAACCAGTCCCCAGTGCGGGCCAGTGAGTACAGGGTTAACAGTATCCAGACCCCACTGTGGGCCAGTGAGTACAGGGTTAACAGTAACCAGATTCCAGTGAGGGCCAGTGAGTACAGGATTATCAGTAACCAGAACCCAGTGTGGGCCAGTGAGTACAGGGTTAACAGTAACCAGACTGCAGTGTGGGCCAGAGAGTACAGGGTTAACAGTAACCAGATCCCAGTGTGGGCCAGTGAGTACAGGGTTAACAGTAACCAGACCGCAGTGTGGACCAGTGAGTACAGGGTTAACAGTAACCGGATCCCAGTGTGGGCCAGTGAGTACAGGGTTAACAGTAACCAGATCCCAGTGTGGTCCAGTGAGTACAGGGTTAACAGTAACCAGGCCCCAGTTAGGGCCAGTGAGTACAGGGTTAACAGTAACCAGATCCCAGTGTGGGCCAGTGAGTACAGGGTTAACAGTAACCAGACCCCAGTGCGAGCCAGTGAGTACAGGGTTAACAGTAACCAGACCCCAGTGCGGGCCAGTGAGTACAGGGTTAACAGTAACCAGACCCCAGTGCGGGCCAGTGAGTACAGGGTTAACAGTAATCAGATTCCAGTGCGGGCCAGTGAGTACAGGGTTAACAGTAACCAGATCCCAGTGTGGGCCAGTGAGTACAGAGTTAACAGTAACCAGACACCAGTGTGGGCCAGTGAGTACAGGGTTAACAGTAACCAGTCCCCAGTGCGGGCCAGTGAGTACAGGGTTAACAGTATCCAGACCCCACTGTGGGCCAGTGAGTACAGGGTTAACAGTAACCAGATTCCAGTGAGGGCCAGTGAGTACAGGGTTAACAGTAACCAGACCGCAGTGTGGGCCAGTGAGTACAGGGTTAACAGTAACCAGATCCCAGTGTGGGCCAGTGAGTACAGGGTTAACAGTAACCAGTCCGCAGTGTGGACCAGTGAGTACAGGGTTAACAGTAACCAGATCCCAGTGTGGGCCAGTGAGTACAGGGTTAACAGTAACCAGACCGCAATGTGGACCAGTGAGTACAGGGTTAACAGTAACCAGACCCCAGTGTGGTCCAGTGAGTACAGGGTTAACAGTGACCAGAACCCAGTGTGGGCCAGTGAGTGCAGGGTTAACAGTAACCAGACCGCAGTGTGGGCCAGTGAGTACAGGGTTAACAGTAACCAGATCCCAGTGTGGGCCAGTGAGTACAGGGTTAACAGTAACCAGATCCCAGTGTGGTCCAGTGTGTACAGGGTTAACAGTAACCAGACCCCAGTGTGGGCCAGTTAGTACAGGGTTAACAGTAACCAGACCCCAGTGCGGGCCAGTGAGTACAGGGTTAACAGTAACCAAGTCCCAGTGTGGGCCAGTGAGTACAGGGTTAACAGTAACCAGATCCCAGTGTGGTCCAGTGAGTACAGGGTTAACAGTAACCAGACCCCAGTGAGTACAGGGTTAACAGTAACCAGATCGCAGTGTGGGCCAGTGAGTACAGGGTTAACAGTAACCAGATCCCAGTGTGGGTCAGTGAGTACAGGGTTAACAGTAACCAGACCCCAGTGAGGGCCAGTGAGTACAGGGTTAACAGTAACCAGATCCCAGTGTGGTCCAGTGAGTACAGGGTTAACTGTAACCAGACCCCAGTGTGGGCCAGTGAGTACAGGGTTAACAGTAACCAGATCCAAGTGTGGGCCAGTGAGTACAGGGTTAACAGTAACCAGATCCCAGTGCGGGCCAGTGAGTACAGGGTTAACAGTAACCAGATCCCAGTGTGGGTCAGTGAGTACAGGGTTAACAGTAACCAAACCGCAGTGGTGGCCAGTGAGTACAGGGTTAACAGGAACCAGATCCCAGTGTGGGCCAGTGAGTACAGGGTTAACAGTAACCAGATCCCAGTGTGGGTCAGTGAGTACAGGTTTAACAGTAACCAGATCCCAGTGAGGGCCAGTGAGTACAGGGTTAACTGTAGCCAGACCCCAGTGTCGGCCAGTGAGTACAGGGTTAACAGTAACCAGATCCCAGTGTGGTCCAGAGAGTACAGGGTTAACAGTAACCAGATCCCAGTGTGGGCCAGTGAGTACAGGGTTCACAGTAACCAGATCCCAGTGTGGGCCAGTGAGTACAGGGTTAACAGTAACCAGACCCCAGTGCGGGCCAGTGAGTACAGTGTTAACAGTAACCAGACCCCAGTGCGGGCCAGTGAGTACAGGGTTAACAGTAACCAGACGCCACTGTGGGCCAGTGAGTACAGGGTTAACAGTAACCAGATCCCAGTGTGGGCCAGTGAGTACAGGGTTAACAGTAACCAGACCCCAGTGTGGACCAGTGAGTACAGGGTTAACAATAACCAGACCAGAATCCAGTGTGAGTCAGTGAGTACAGGGTTAACAGTAACCAGACCCCAGTGCGGGCCAGTGAGTACAGGGTTAACAGTAACCAGATCCCAGTGTGGGCCAGTGAGTACAGGGTTAACAGTAGCCAGACCCCAGTTAGGGCCAGTGAGTACAGGGTTAACAGTAACCAGATCCCAGTGTGGGCCAGTGAGTACAGGGTTAACAGTAACCGGACCCCAGTGTGGACCAGTGAGTACAGGGTTAACAATAACCAGACCAGAATCCAGTGTGAGTCAGTGAGTACAGGGTTAACAGTAACCAGACCCCAGTGCGGGCCAGTGAGTACAGGGTTAACAGTAACCAGACCCCACTGTGGGCCAGTGAGTACAGGGTTAACAGTAACCAGACCCCACTGTGGGCCAGTGAGTACAGGGTTAACAGTAACCAGATTCCAGGGAGGGCCAGTGAGTACAGGGTTAACAGGAACCAGATCCCAGTGTGGGCCAGTGAGTACAGGGTTAACAGTAACCAGATACCAGTGTGGGTCAGTGAGTACAGGTTTAACAGTAACCAGATGCAGTGTGGGCCAGTGAGTACAGGGTTAACAGTAATCAGATGCAGTGTGGGCCAGTGAGTACAGGGTTAACAGTAACCAGACCCCAGTGCGGGCCAGTGACTACAGGGTTAACAGTAACCAGATCCCAGTGTGGGCCAGTGAGTACAGGGTTAACAGTAACCAGACCCCAGTGAGGGCCAGTGAGTACAGGGTTAACAGTAACCAGATCCCAGTGAGGGCCGGTGAGTACAGGGTTAACAGTAACCAGACCGCAGTGTTGGCCAGTGAGTACAGGGTTAACAGGAACCAGATCCCAGTGCGGGCCAGTGAGTACAGGGTTAACAGTAACCAGATCCCAATGTGGGCCAGTGAGTACAGGGTTAACAGTAACCAAACCGCAGTGGTGGCCAGTGAGTACAGGGTTAACAGGAACCAGATCCCAGTGTGGGCCAGTGAGTACAGGGTTAACAGTAACCAGATACCAGTGTGGGTCAGTGAGTACAGGGTTAACAGTAACCAGATCCCAGTGAGGGCCAGTGAGTACTGGGTTAGCAGTAACCAGACCGCAGTGTTGGCCAATGAGTACAGGGTTAACAGGAACCAGATCCCAGTGTGGGTCAGTGAGTACAGGGTTAACAGGAACCAGACCGTAGTGTGGGCCAGTGAGTACAGGGTTAACGGTAATCAGATCGCAGTGTGGTCCAGTGAGTACAGGGTTAACAGTAACCAGATCCCACTGTGGACCAGTGAGTACAGGGTTAACAGTGACCAGAATCCAGTGTGGGCCAGTGAGTACAGGGTTAACAGTAACCAGACCGCAGTGTGGGCCAGTGAGTACAGGGTTAACAGTAACCAGATCCCAGTGTGGACCAGTGAGTACAGGGTTAACAGTGACCAGAATGCAGTGTGGGCCAGTGAGGACAGGGTTAACAGTAACCATATCCCAGTGTGGGCCAGTGAGTACAGGGTTAACAGTTACCAGATCCCAGTGTGGTCCAGTGAGTACAGGGTTAACAGTAACCAGATCCCAGTGCGGGCCAGTGAGTACAGGGTTAACAGTAACCAGATCCCAGTGTGGGTCAGTGAGTACAGGGTTAACAGTAACCAGACCCCAGTGAGGGCCAGTGAGTACAGGGTTAACAGTAACCAGATCCCAGTGTGGTCCAGTGAGTACAGGGTTAACTGTAACCAGACCCCAGTGTGGGCCAGTGAGTACAGGGTTAACAGTAACCAGATCCAAGTGTGGGCCAGTGAGTACAGGGTTAACAGTAACCAGATCCCAGTGCGGGCCAGTGAGTACAGGGTTAACAGTAACCAGATCCCAGTGTGGGTCAGTGAGTACAGGGTTAACAGTAACCAAACCGCAGTGGTGGCCAGTGAGTACAGGGTTAACAGTAACCAGACCCCAGTGAGGGCCAGTGAGAACAGGGTTAACAGGAACCAGATCCCAGTGTGGGCCAGTGAGTACAGGGTTAACAGTAACCAGATCCCAGTGTGGGTCAGTGAGTACAGGTTTAACAGTAACCAGATCCCAGTGTGGTCCAGTGAGTACAGGGTTAACTGTAACCAGACCCCAGTGTGGGCCAGTGAGTACAGGGTTAACAGTAACCAGATCCAAGTGTGGGCCAGTGAGTACAGGGTTAACAGTAACCAGATCCCAGTGCGGGCCAGTGAGTACAGGGTTAACAGTAACCAGATCCCAGTGTGGGTCAGTGAGTACAGGGTTAACAGTAACCAAACCGCAGTGGTGGCCAGTGAGTACAGGGTTAACAGTAACCAGACCCCAGTGAGGGCCAGTGAGAACAGGGTTAACAGGAACCAGATCCCAGTGTGGGCCAGTGAGTACAGGGTTAACAGTAACCAGATCCCAGTGTGGGTCAGTGAGTACAGGTTTAACAGTAACCAGATCCCAGTGAGGGCCAGTGAGTACAGGGTTAACTGTAGCCAGACCCCAGTGTCGGCCAGTGAGTACAGGGTTAACAGTAACCAGATCCCAGTGTGGTCCAGAGAGTACAGGGTTAACAGTAACCAGATCCCAGTGTGGGCCAGTGAGTACAGGGTTCACAGTAACCAGATCCCAGTGTGGGCCAGTGAGTACAGGGTTAACAGTAACCAGACCCCAGTGCGGGCCAGTGAGTACAGTGTTAACAGTAACCAGACCCCAGTGCGGGCCAGTGAGTACAGGGTTAACAGTAACCAGACGCCACTGTGGGCCAGTGAGTACAGGGTTAACAGTAACCAGATCCCAGTGTGGGCCAGTGAGTACAGGGTTAACAGTAACCAGACCCCAGTGTGGACCAGTGAGTACAGGGTTAACAATAACCAGGCCAGAATCCAGTGTGAGTCAGTGAGTACAGGGTTAAAAGTAACCAGACCCCAGTGCGGGCCAGTGAGTACAGGGTTAACAGTAACCAGACCCCACTGTGGGCCAGTGAGTACAGGGTTAACAGTAACCAGACCCCACTGTGGGCCAGTGAGTACAGGGTTAACAGTAACCAGATTCCAGTGAGGTCCAGTGAGTACAGGGTTAACAGTAACCAGACCCCAGTGTGGGCCAGTGAGTACAGGGTTAACAGTAACCAGATCCCAATGTGGGCCAGTGAGTACAGGGTTAACAGTAACCAGACCCCAGTGTGGCCCAGTGAGTACAGGGTTAACAGTAACCAGACCCCAGTGTGGGCCAGTGAGTACAGGGTTAACAGTAACCAGACCCCAGTGTGGGCCAGTGAGTACAGGGTTAACAGTAACCAGATGCAGTGTGGGCCAGTGAATACAGGGTTAACAGTAACCAGATCCCAGTGAGGGCCAGTGAGTACAGGGTTAACAGTAACCAGACCCCATTGTGGGCCAATGAGTTCAGGGTTAACAGTAACCAGATCCCAGTGTGGGCCAGTGAGTACAGGGTTAACAGTAACCAGACCCCAGTGTGGGCCAGTGAGTACAGGGTTAACAGGAACCAGACCGCAGTGTGGGCCAGTGAGTACAGGGTTAACAGTAACCAGAGCCCAGTGTTGGCCAGTGAGTACAGGGTAAACAGGAACCAGACCGCAGTGTGGGCCAGTGAGTACAGGGTTAACAGTAATCAGATCGCAGTGTGGACCAGTGAGTACAGGGTTAACAGGAACCAGACCGCACTGTGGGCCAGTGAGTACAGGGTTAACAGTAACCAGACCCCAGTGTGGGCCAGTGAGTACAGGGTTAACAGTAACCATCCCAGTGTGGGCCACTGAGTACAGGGTTAACAGTAACCAGACCCCAGTGTGGCCCAGTGAGTACAGGGTTAACAGTTACCAGACCCCAGTGTGTGCCAGTGAGTACAGGGTTAACAGTAACCAGACCCCAGTGTGGGCCAGTGAGTACAGGGTTAACAGTAACCAGATCGCAGTGTGGGCCAGTGAGTACAGGGTTAACAGTAACCAGATCCCAGTGAGGGCCAGTGAGTACAGGGGTAACAGTAACCAGACCCCAGTGTGGGCCAATGAGTACAGGGTTAACAGTATCCAGATCCCAGTGTGGGCCAGTGAGTACAGGGTTAACAGTAACCAGACCCCAGTGTGGGCCAGTGAGTACTGGGTTAACAGTAACCAGACCCCAGTGCGGGCCAGTGAGTACAGGGTTAACAGTAACCAGATCCCAGTGTGGGCCATTGAGTACAGGGTTAACAGTAACCAGAACGCAGTGTGGGCCAGTGAATACAGGGTTAACAGTAACCATATCGCAGTGTGGGCCAGTGAGTACAGGGTTAACAGTAACCAGACGGCAGTGTGGGCCAGTGAGTACAAGGTTAACAGTAACCAGACCCCAGTGTGGGCCAGTGAGTACAGGGTTAAGAGGAACCAGATCGCAGTGTGGGCCAGTGAGTACAGGGTTAACAGGAACCAGACCGTAGTGTGGGCCAGTGAGTACAGGGTTAACGGTAATCAGATCGCAGTGTCGACCAGTGAGTACAGGGTTAACAGTTACCAGACCCCAGTGTGGGCCAGTGAGTACAGGGTTAACAGTAACCAGATCCCAGTGTGGGCCAGTGAGTACAGGGTTAACAGTAACCAGACCCCAGTGTGGGCCAGTGAGTACAGGGTTAACAGTAATCAGACCGCAGTGTGGGCCAGTGAGTACAGGGTTAACAGTAACCAGACCGCAGTGTGGGCCAGTGAGTACAGGGTTAACAGTAACCAGACCGCAGTGTGGGCCAGTGAGTACAGGGTTTACAGTAATCAGACCCCAGTGTGGGCCAGTGAGTACAGGGTTAACAGTAACCAGACCGCAGTGTGGGCCAGTGAGTACAGGGTTAACAGTAACCAGACCGCAGTGTGGGCCAGTGAGTACAGGGTTTACAGTAACCAGACCCCAGTGTGGGCCAGTGAGTACAGGGTTAACGGTAATCAGATCGCAGTGTGGACCAGTGAGTACAGGGTTAACAGGAACCAGACCGCAGTGTGGGCCAGTGAGTACAGGGTTAAGAGTAACCAGATCGCAGTGTGGGCCAGTGAGTACAGGGTTAACAGGAACCAGACCGTAGTGTGGGCCAGTGAGTACAGGGTTAACGGTAATCAGATCGCAGTGTGGACCAGTGAGTACAGGGTTAACAGGAACCAGACCGCAGTGTGGGCCAGTGAGTACAGGGTTAACAGTAACCCGACCCCAGTGTGGGCCAGTGAGTACTGGGTTAACAGTAACCAGATCCCAGTGTGGGCCAGTGAGTACAGGGTTAACAGTAACCAGACCCCAGTGTGGGCCAGTGAGTACAGGGTTAACAGTAACCAGACCCCAGTGTGGGCCAGTGAGTACAGGGTTAACAGTAACCAGACCCCAGTGTGGGCCAGTGAGTACAGGGTTAACAGTAACCAGACCCCAGTGTGGGCCAGTGAGTACAGGGTTAACAGTAACCAGATCCCAGTGTGGGACAGTGAGTACAGGGTTAACAGTAACCAGACCCCAGTGTGGGCCAGTGAGTACAGGGTTAACAGTAACCAGATCCCAGTGTGGGCCAGTGAGTACAGGGTTAACAGTAACCAGACCCCAGTGTGGGCCAGTGAGTACAGGGTTAACAGTAACCAGACCCCAGTGTGGGCCAGTGAGTACAGGGTTAACAGTAACCAGACCCCAGTGTGGGCCAGTGAGTACAGGGTTAAGAGGAACCAGATCGCAGTGTGGGCCAGTGAGTACAGGGTTAACAGGAACCAGACCGTAGTGTGGGCCAGTGAGTACAGGGTTAACGGTAATCAGATCGCAGTGTCGACCAGTGAGTACAGGGTTAACAGTAACCAGACCGCAGTGTGGGCCAGTGAGTACAGGGTTAACAGTAACCAGATCCCAGTGTGGACCAGTGAGTACAGGGTTAACAGTGACCAGAATGCAGTGTGGGCCAGTGAGGACAGGGTTAACAGTAACCATATCCCAGTGTGGGCCAGTGAGTACAGGGTTAACAGTTACCAGATCCCAGTGTGGTCCAGTGAGTACAGGGTTAACAGTAACCAGATCCCAGTGCGGGCCAGTGAGTACAGGGTTAACAGTAACCAGATCCCAGTGTGGGTCAGTGAGTACAGGGTTAACAGTAACCAGACCCCAGTGAGGGCCAGTGAGTACAGGGTTAACAGTAACCAGATCCCAGTGTGGTCCAGTGAGTACAGGGTTAACTGTAACCAGACCCCAGTGTGGGCCAGTGAGTACAGGGTTAACAGTAACCAGATCCAAGTGTGGGCCAGTGAGTACAGGGTTAACAGTAACCAGATCCCAGTGCGGGCCAGTGAGTACAGGGTTAACAGTAACCAGATCCCAGTGTGGGTCAGTGAGTACAGGGTTAACAGTAACCAAACCGCAGTGGTGGCCAGTGAGTACAGGGTTAACAGTAACCAGACCCCAGTGAGGGCCAGTGAGAACAGGGTTAACAGGAACCAGATCCCAGTGTGGGCCAGTGAGTACAGGGTTAACAGTAACCAGATCCCAGTGTGGGTCAGTGAGTACAGGTTTAACAGTAACCAGATCCCAGTGTGGTCCAGTGAGTACAGGGTTAACTGTAACCAGACCCCAGTGTGGGCCAGTGAGTACAGGGTTAACAGTAACCAGATCCAAGTGTGGGCCAGTGAGTACAGGGTTAACAGTAACCAGATCCCAGTGCGGGCCAGTGAGTACAGGGTTAACAGTAACCAGATCCCAGTGTGGGTCAGTGAGTACAGGGTTAACAGTAACCAAACCGCAGTGGTGGCCAGTGAGTACAGGGTTAACAGTAACCAGACCCCAGTGAGGGCCAGTGAGAACAGGGTTAACAGGAACCAGATCCCAGTGTGGGCCAGTGAGTACAGGGTTAACAGTAACCAGATCCCAGTGTGGGTCAGTGAGTACAGGTTTAACAGTAACCAGATCCCAGTGAGGGCCAGTGAGTACAGGGTTAACTGTAGCCAGACCCCAGTGTCGGCCAGTGAGTACAGGGTTAACAGTAACCAGATCCCAGTGTGGTCCAGAGAGTACAGGGTTAACAGTAACCAGATCCCAGTGTGGGCCAGTGAGTACAGGGTTCACAGTAACCAGATCCCAGTGTGGGCCAGTGAGTACAGGGTTAACAGTAACCAGACCCCAGTGCGGGCCAGTGAGTACAGTGTTAACAGTAACCAGACCCCAGTGCGGGCCAGTGAGTACAGGGTTAACAGTAACCAGACGCCACTGTGGGCCAGTGAGTACAGGGTTAACAGTAACCAGATCCCAGTGTGGGCCAGTGAGTACAGGGTTAACAGTAACCAGACCCCAGTGTGGACCAGTGAGTACAGGGTTAACAATAACCAGGCCAGAATCCAGTGTGAGTCAGTGAGTACAGGGTTAAAAGTAACCAGACCCCAGTGCGGGCCAGTGAGTACAGGGTTAACAGTAACCAGACCCCACTGTGGGCCAGTGAGTACAGGGTTAACAGTAACCAGACCCCACTGTGGGCCAGTGAGTACAGGGTTAACAGTAACCAGATTCCAGTGAGGTCCAGTGAGTACAGGGTTAACAGTAACCAGACCCCAGTGTGGGCCAGTGAGTACAGGGTTAACAGTAACCAGATCCCAATGTGGGCCAGTGAGTACAGGGTTAACAGTAACCAGACCCCAGTGTGGCCCAGTGAGTACAGGGTTAACAGTAACCAGACCCCAGTGTGGGCCAGTGAGTACAGGGTTAACAGTAACCAGACCCCAGTGTGGGCCAGTGAGTACAGGGTTAACAGTAACCAGATGCAGTGTGGGCCAGTGAATACAGGGTTAACAGTAACCAGATCCCAGTGAGGGCCAGTGAGTACAGGGTTAACAGTAACCAGACCCCATTGTGGGCCAATGAGTTCAGGGTTAACAGTAACCAGATCCCAGTGTGGGCCAGTGAGTACAGGGTTAACAGTAACCAGACCCCAGTGTGGGCCAGTGAGTACAGGGTTAACAGGAACCAGACCGCAGTGTGGGCCAGTGAGTACAGGGTTAACAGTAACCAGAGCCCAGTGTTGGCCAGTGAGTACAGGGTAAACAGGAACCAGACCGCAGTGTGGGCCAGTGAGTACAGGGTTAACAGTAATCAGATCGCAGTGTGGACCAGTGAGTACAGGGTTAACAGGAACCAGACCGCACTGTGGGCCAGTGAGTACAGGGTTAACAGTAACCAGACCCCAGTGTGGGCCAGTGAGTACAGGGTTAACAGTAACCATCCCAGTGTGGGCCACTGAGTACAGGGTTAACAGTAACCAGACCCCAGTGTGGCCCAGTGAGTACAGGGTTAACAGTTACCAGACCCCAGTGTGTGCCAGTGAGTACAGGGTTAACAGTAACCAGACCCCAGTGTGGGCCAGTGAGTACAGGGTTAACAGTAACCAGATCGCAGTGTGGGCCAGTGAGTACAGGGTTAACAGTAACCAGATCCCAGTGAGGGCCAGTGAGTACAGGGGTAACAGTAACCAGACCCCAGTGTGGGCCAATGAGTACAGGGTTAACAGTATCCAGATCCCAGTGTGGGCCAGTGAGTACAGGGTTAACAGTAACCAGACCCCAGTGTGGGCCAGTGAGTACTGGGTTAACAGTAACCAGACCCCAGTGCGGGCCAGTGAGTACAGGGTTAACAGTAACCAGATCCCAGTGTGGGCCATTGAGTACAGGGTTAACAGTAACCAGAACGCAGTGTGGGCCAGTGAATACAGGGTTAACAGTAACCATATCGCAGTGTGGGCCAGTGAGTACAGGGTTAACAGTAACCAGACGGCAGTGTGGGCCAGTGAGTACAAGGTTAACAGTAACCAGACCCCAGTGTGGGCCAGTGAGTACAGGGTTAAGAGGAACCAGATCGCAGTGTGGGCCAGTGAGTACAGGGTTAACAGGAACCAGACCGTAGTGTGGGCCAGTGAGTACAGGGTTAACGGTAATCAGATCGCAGTGTCGACCAGTGAGTACAGGGTTAACAGTTACCAGACCCCAGTGTGGGCCAGTGAGTACAGGGTTAACAGTAACCAGATCCCAGTGTGGGCCAGTGAGTACAGGGTTAACAGTAACCAGACCCCAGTGTGGGCCAGTGAGTACAGGGTTAACAGTAATCAGACCGCAGTGTGGGCCAGTGAGTACAGGGTTAACAGTAACCAGACCGCAGTGTGGGCCAGTGAGTACAGGGTTAACAGTAACCAGACCGCAGTGTGGGCCAGTGAGTACAGGGTTTACAGTAATCAGACCCCAGTGTGGGCCAGTGAGTACAGGGTTAACAGTAACCAGACCGCAGTGTGGGCCAGTGAGTACAGGGTTAACAGTAACCAGACCGCAGTGTGGGCCAGTGAGTACAGGGTTTACAGTAACCAGACCCCAGTGTGGGCCAGTGAGTACAGGGTTAACGGTAATCAGATCGCAGTGTGGACCAGTGAGTACAGGGTTAACAGGAACCAGACCGCAGTGTGGGCCAGTGAGTACAGGGTTAAGAGTAACCAGATCGCAGTGTGGGCCAGTGAGTACAGGGTTAACAGGAACCAGACCGTAGTGTGGGCCAGTGAGTACAGGGTTAACGGTAATCAGATCGCAGTGTGGACCAGTGAGTACAGGGTTAACAGGAACCAGACCGCAGTGTGGGCCAGTGAGTACAGGGTTAACAGTAACCCGACCCCAGTGTGGGCCAGTGAGTACTGGGTTAACAGTAACCAGATCCCAGTGTGGGCCAGTGAGTACAGGGTTAACAGTAACCAGACCCCAGTGTGGGCCAGTGAGTACAGGGTTAACAGTAACCAGACCCCAGTGTGGGCCAGTGAGTACAGGGTTAACAGTAACCAGACCCCAGTGTGGGCCAGTGAGTACAGGGTTAACAGTAACCAGACCCCAGTGTGGGCCAGTGAGTACAGGGTTAACAGTAACCAGATCCCAGTGTGGGACAGTGAGTACAGGGTTAACAGTAACCAGACCCCAGTGTGGGCCAGTGAGTACAGGGTTAACAGTAACCAGATCCCAGTGTGGGCCAGTGAGTACAGGGTTAACAGTAACCAGACCCCAGTGTGGGCCAGTGAGTACAGGGTTAACAGTAACCAGACCCCAGTGTGGGCCAGTGAGTACAGGGTTAACAGTAACCAGATCCCAGTGTGGTCCAGTGAGTACAGGGTTAACAGTAACCAGACCCCAGTGCGAGCCAGTGAGTACAGGGTTAACAGTAACCAGACCCCAGTGCGGGCCAGTGAGTACAGGGTTAACAGTAACCAGACCCCAGTGCGGGCCAGTGAGTACAGGGTTAACAGTAATCAGATTCCAGTGCGGGCCAGTGAGTACAGGGTTAACAGTAACCAGATCCCAGTGTGGGCCAGTGAGTACAGGGTTAACAGTAACCAGACCCCAGTGTGGGTCAGTGAGTACAGGGTTAACAGAAACCAGTCCCCAGTGCGGGCCAGTGAGTACAGGGTTAACAGTATCCAGACCCCACTGTGGGCCAGTGAGTACAGGGTTAACAGTAACCAGATTCCAGTGAGGGCCAGTGAGTACAGGATTATCAGTAACCAGAACCCAGTGTGGGCCAGTGAGTACAGGGTTAACAGTAACCAGACTGCAGTGTGGGCCAGAGAGTACAGGGTTAACAGTAACCAGATCCCAGTGTGGGCCAGTGAGTACAGGGTTAACAGTAACCAGACCGCAGTGTGGACCAGTGAGTACAGGGTTAACAGTAACCGGATCCCAGTGTGGGCCAGTGAGTACAGGGTTAACAGTAACCAGATCCCAGTGTGGTCCAGTGAGTACAGG
The DNA here is from genome assembly GCF_047496885.1 of Scyliorhinus torazame. Taxonomy (NCBI): domain Eukaryota; kingdom Metazoa; phylum Chordata; class Chondrichthyes; order Carcharhiniformes; family Scyliorhinidae; genus Scyliorhinus; species Scyliorhinus torazame. Next base: position 11,221,868 of record NC_092712.1, on the reverse strand, counting down.
GTTAACAGTAACCAGGCCCCAGTTAGGGCCAGTGAGTACAGGGTTAACAGTAACCAGATCCCAGTGTGGGCCAGTGAGGACAGGGTTAACAGTAACCAGACCCCAGTGCGAGCCAGTGAGTACAGGGTTAACAGTAACCAGACCCCAGTGCGGGCCAGTGAGTACAGGGTTAACAGTAACCAGACCCCAGTGCGGGCCAGTGAGTACAGGGTTAACAGTAATCAGATTCCAGTGCGGGCCAGTGAGTACAGGGTTAACAGTAACCAGATCCCAGTGTGGGCCAGTGAGTACAGAGTTAACAGTAACCAGACACCAGTGTGGGCCAGTGAGTACAGGGTTAACAGTAACCAGTCCCCAGTGCGGGCCAGTGAGTACAGGTTTAACAGTATCCAGACCCCACTGTGGGCCAGTGAGTACAGGGTTAACAGTAACCAGATTCCAGTGAGGGCCAGTGAGTACAGGGTTAACAGTAACCAGACCGCAGTGTGGGCCAGTGAGTACAGGGTTAACAGTAACCAGATCCCAGTGTGGGCCAGTGAGTACAGGGTTAACAGTAACCAGTCCGCAGTGTGGACCAGTGAGTACAGGGTTAACAGTAACCAGATCCCAGTGTGGGCCAGTGAGTACAGGGTTAACAGTAACCAGACCGCAATGTGGACCAGTGAGTACAGGGTTAACAGTAACCAGACCCCAGTGTGGTCCAGTGAGTACAGGGTTAACAGTGACCAGAACCCAGTGTGGGCCAGTGAGTGCAGGGTTAACAGTAACCAGACCGCAGTGTGGGCCAGTGAGTACAGGGTTAACAGTAACCAGATCCCAGTGTGGGCCAGTGAGTACAGGGTTAACAGTAACCAGATCCCAGTGTGGTCCAGTGTGTACAGGGTTAACAGTAACCAGACCCCAGTGTGGGCCAGTTAGTACAGGGTTAACAGTAACCAGACCCCAGTGCGGGCCAGTGAGTACAGGGTTAACAGTAACCAAGTCCCAGTGTGGGCCAGTGAGTACAGGGTTAACAGTAACCAGATCCCAGTGTGGTCCAGTGAGTACAGGGTTAACAGTAACCAGACCCCAGTGAGTACAGGGTTAACAGTAACCAGATCGCAGTGTGGGCCAGTGAGTACAGGGTTAACAGTAACCAGATCCCAGTGTGGGTCAGTGAGTACAGGGTTAACAGTAACCAGACCCCAGTGAGGGCCAGTGAGTACAGGGTTAACAGTAACCAGATCCCAGTGTGGTCCAGTGAGTACAGGGTTAACTGTAACCAGACCCCAGTGTGGGCCAGTGAGTACAGGGTTAACAGTAACCAGATCCAAGTGTGGGCCAGTGAGTACAGGGTTAACAGTAACCAGATCCCAGTGCGGGCCAGTGAGTACAGGGTTAACAGTAACCAGATCCCAGTGTGGGTCAGTGAGTACAGGGTTAACAGTAACCAAACCGCAGTGGTGGCCAGTGAGTACAGGGTTAACAGGAACCAGATCCCAGTGTGGGCCAGTGAGTACAGGGTTAACAGTAACCAGATCCCAGTGTGGGTCAGTGAGTACAGGTTTAACAGTAACCAGATCCCAGTGAGGGCCAGTGAGTACAGGGTTAACTGTAGCCAGACCCCAGTGTCGGCCAGTGAGTACAGGGTTAACAGTAACCAGATCCCAGTGTGGTCCAGAGAGTACAGGGTTAACAGTAACCAGATCCCAGTGTGGGCCAGTGAGTACAGGGTTCACAGTAACCAGATCCCAGTGTGGGCCAGTGAGTACAGGGTTAACAGTAACCAGACCCCAGTGCGGGCCAGTGAGTACAGTGTTAACAGTAACCAGACCCCAGTGCGGGCCAGTGAGTACAGGGTTAACAGTAACCAGACGCCACTGTGGGCCAGTGAGTACAGGGTTAACAGTAACCAGATCCCAGTGTGGGCCAGTGAGTACAGGGTTAACAGTAACCAGACCCCAGTGTGGACCAGTGAGTACAGGGTTAACAATAACCAGACCAGAATCCAGTGTGAGTCAGTGAGTACAGGGTTAACAGTAACCAGACCCCAGTGCGGGCCAGTGAGTACAGGGTTAACAGTAACCAGATCCCAGTGTGGGCCAGTGAGTACAGGGTTAACAGTAGCCAGACCCTAGTTAGGGCCAGTGAGTACAGGGTTAACAGTAACCAGATCCCAGTGTGGGCCAGTGAGTACAGGGTTAACAGTAACCGGACCCCAGTGTGGACCAGTGAGTACAGGGTTAACAATAACCAGACCAGAATCCAGTGTGAGTCAGTGAGTACAGGGTTAACAGTAACCAGACCCCAGTGCGGGCCAGTGAGTACAGGTTTAACAGTAACCAGACCCCACTGTGGGCCAGTGAGTACAGGGTTAACAGTAACCAGACCCCACTGTGGGCCAGTGAGTACAGGGTTAACAGTAACCAGATTCCAGGGAGGGCCAGTGAGTACAGGGTTAACAGGAACCAGATCCCAGTGTGGGCCAGTGAGTACAGGGTTAACAGTAACCAGATACCAGTGTGGGGCAGTGAGTACAGGTTTAACAGTAACCAGATGCAGTGTGGGCCAGTGAGTACAGGGTTAACAGTAATCAGATGCAGTGTGGGCCAGTGAGTACAGGGTTAACAGTAACCAGACCCCAGTGCGGGCCAGTGACTACAGGGTTAACAGTAACCAGATCCCAGTGTGGGCCAGTGAGTACAGGGTTAACAGTAACCAGACCCCAGTGAGGGCCAGTGAGTACAGGGTTAACAGTAACCAGATCCCAGTGAGGGCCGGTGAGTACAGGGTTAACAGTAACCAGACCGCAGTGTTGGCCAGTGAGTACAGGGTTAACAGGAACCAGATCCCAGTGCGGGCCAGTGAGTACAGGGTTAACAGTAACCAGATCCCAATGTGGGCCAGTGAGTACAGGGTTAACAGTAACCAAACCGCAGTGGTGGCCAGTGAGTACAGGGTTAACAGGAACCAGATCCCAGTGTGGGCCAGTGAGTACAGGGTTAACAGTAACCAGATACCAGTGTGGGTCAGTGAGTACAGGGTTAACAGTAACCAGATCCCAATGAGGGCCAGTGAGTACTGGGTTAGCAGTAACCAGACCGCAGTGTTGGCCAATGAGTACAGGGTTAACAGGAACCAGATCCCAGTGTGGGTCAGTGAGTACAGGGTTAACAGGAACCAGACCGTAGTGTGGGCCAGTGAGTACAGGGTTAACGGTAATCAGATCGCAGTGTGGTCCAGTGAGTACAGGGTTAACAGTAACCAGATCCCAGTGTGGACCAGTGAGTACAGGGTTAACAGTGACCAGAATCCAGTGTGGGCCAGTGAGTACAGGGTTAACAGTAACCAGACCGCAGTGTGGGCCAGTGAGTACAGGGTTAACAGTAACCAGATCCCAGTGTGGACCAGTGAGTACAGGGTTAACAGTGACCAGAATGCAGTGTGGGCCAGTGAGGACAGGGTTAACAGTAACCATATCCCAGTGTGGGCCAGTGAGTACAGGGTTAACAGTTACCAGATCCCAGTGTGGTCCAGTGAGTACAGGGTTAACAGTAACCAGAGCCCAGTGTGGGCCAGTGAGTACAGGGTTAACAGTAACCGGATCCCAGTGTGGGCCAGTGAGTACAGGGTTAACAGTAACCAGACCCCAGTACGGGCCAGTGAGTACAGGGTTAACAGTAACCAGACCCCAGTGCGGGCCAGTGAGTACAGGGTTAACAGTAATCAGATTCCAGTGCGGGCCAGTGAGTACAGGGTTAACAGTAACCAGATCCCAGTGTGGGCCAGTGAGTACAGGGTTAACAGTAACCAGACCCCAGTGTGGGTCAGTGAGTACAGGGTTAACAGTAACCAGTCCCCAGTGCGGGCCAGTGAGTACAGGGTTAACAGTATCCAGACCCCACTGTGGGCCAGTGAGTACAGGGTTAACAGTAACCAGATTCCAGTGAGGGCCAGTGAGTACAGGGTTAACAGTAACCAGACCCCAGTGTGGGCCAGTGAGTACAGGGTTCACAGTAACCAGATCCCAGTGTGGGCTAGTGAGTACAGGGTTAACAGTTACTAGACCCCAGTGTGGCCCAGTGAGTACTGGGTTAACATTAACCAGTCCCCAGTGTGGGCCAGTGAGTACAGGGTTAACAGTAACCAGACCACAGTGTGGGCCAGTGAGTACAGGGTTAACAGTAACCAGATCCCAGTGTGGGTCAGTGAGTACAGGGTTAACAGGAACCAGACCCCAGTGTGGACCAGTGAGTACAGGGTTAACAGTAATCAGATCGCAGTGTGGACCAGTGAGTACAGGGTTAACAGGAACCAGACCCCAGTGTGGACCAGTGAGTACAGGGTTAACAGTAATCAGAATCCAGTGTGGGCCAGTGAGTACTGGGTTAACTGTAACCAGACCCCAGTGTGGGCCAGTGAGTACAGGGTTAACAGTCACCAGACCCCAGTGTGGGCCAGTGAGTACAGGGTTAACAGGAACCAGACCGTCGTGTGGGCCAGTGAGTACAGGGTTAACGGTAATCAGATCGCAGTGTGGACCAGTGAGTACAGGGTTAACAGGAACCAGACCGCAGTGTGGGCCAGTGAGTACAGGGTTAACAGTAACCAGATCCCAGTGTGGGCCAGTGAGTACAGGGTTAACAGTAACCAGACCCCAGTGTGGGCCAGTGAGTACAGGGTTAACAGTAACCAGACCCCAGTGTGGGCCAGTGAGTACAGGGTTAACAGTATCCAGACCCCAGTGTGGGCCAGTGTGTACAGGGTTAACAGTAACCAGACCCCAGTGTGGGCCAGTGAGTACAGGGTTATCAGTAACCAGATCGCAGTGTGGGCCAGTGAGTACAGGGTTAACAGGAACCAGACCGCAGTGTGGGCCAGTGAGTACAGGGTTAACAGTAACCAGATCCCAGTGTGGGCCAGTGAGTACAGGGTTAACAGGAACCAGACCGCAGTGTGGGCCAGTGAGTACAGGGTTAACAGTAACCAGACCCCAGTGTGGGCCAGTGAGTACAGGGTTAACAGTAACCAGATCCCAATGTGGGCCAGTGAGTACAGGGTTAACAGTAACCAGACCCCAGTGTGGGCCAGTGAGTACAGGGTTAACAGTAACCAGATCCCAATGTGGGCCAGTGAGTACAGGGTTAACAGTAACCAGACCCCAGTGTGGCCCAGTGATTACAGGGTAAACAGTAACCAGACCCCAGTGTGGGCCAGTGAGTACAGGGTTAACAGTAACCAGACCCCAGTGTGGGCCAGTGAGTACAGGGTTAACAGTAACCAGATGCAGTGTGGGCCAGTGAGTACAGGGTTAACAGTAACCAGATCCCAGTGAGGGCCAGTAAGTACAGGGTTAACAGTAACCAGACCCCAGTGTGGGCCAGTGAGTACAGGGTTAACAGTAACCAGATCCCAGTGAGGGCCAGTAAGTACAGGGTTAACAGTAACCAGACACCAGTGTGGGCCAGTGAGTACAGGGTTAACAGTAACCTGACCGCAGTGTGGGCCAGTGAGTACAGGGTTAACAGTAACCAGACCCCAGTGTTGGCCAGTGAGTACAGGGTTAACAGGAACCAGACCGCAGTGTGGGCCAGTGAGTACAGGGTTAACAGTAATCAGATCGCAGTGTGGGCCAGTGAGTACAGGGTTAACAGTAACCAGATCCCAGTGTGGGCCAGTGAGTACAGGGTTAACAGTAACCAGACCCCAGTGTGGGCCAGTGAGTACAGGGTTAACAGTAACCACATCCCAGTGTGGGCCAGTGAGTACAGGGTTAACAGTAACCAGACCCCAGTGTGGCCCAGTGAGTACAGGGTTAACAGTAACCAGACATCAGTGTGTGCCAGTGAGTACAGGGTTAACAGTAACCAGACCCCAGTGTGGGCCAGTGAGTACAGGGTTAACAGTAACCAGATCGCAGTGTGGGCCAGTGAGTACAGGGTTAACAGTAACCAGATCCCAGTGAGGGCCAGTGAGTACAGGTGTAACAGTAACCAGACCCCAGTGTGGGCCAATGAGTACAGGGTTAACAGTATCCAGATCCCAGTGTGGGCCAGTGAGTACAGGGTTAACAGTAACCAGACCCCAGTGTGGGCCAGTGAGTACAGGGTTAACAGTAACCAGACCCCAGTGCGGGCCAGTGAGTACAGGGTTAACAGTAACCAGATCCCAGTGTGGGCCAGTGAGTACAGGGTTAACAGTAACCAGATCGCAGTGTGGGCCAGTGAATACAGAGTTAACAGTAACCAGATCGCAGTGTGGGCCAGTGAGTACAGGGTTAACAGTAACCAGACCGCAGTGTGGGCCAGTGAGTACACGTTTAACAGTAACCAGACCCCAGTGTGGGCCAGTGAGTACAGGGTTAACAGTAACCAGACCCCAGTGCGGGCCAGTGAGTACAGGGTTAACAGGAACCAGCCCGTAGTGTGGGCCAGTGAGTACAGGGTTAAGAGTAACCAGATCGCAGTGTGGGCCAGTGAGTACAGGGTTAACAGGAACCAGACCGTAATGTGGGCCAGTGAGTACAGGGTTAACGGTAATCAGATCGCAGTGTGGACCAGTGAGTACAGGGTTAACAGGAACCAGACCGCAGTGTGGGCCAGTGAGTACATGGGTTAACAGTAACCAGACCCCAGTGTGGGCCAGTGAGTACAGGGTTAACAGTAACCAGATCCCAGTGTGGGCCAGTGAGTACAGGGTTAACAGTAACCAGACCCCAGTGTGGGCCAGTGAGTACAGGGTTAACAGTAACCAGACCCCAGTGTGGGCCAGTGAGTACAGGGTTTACAGTAACCAGACCCCAGTGTGGGCCAGTGAGTACAGGGTTAACAGTAACCAGACCCCAGTGTGGACCAGTGAGTACAGGGTTAACAGTAACCAGACCCCAGTGTGGGCCAGTGAGTACAGGGTTAACAGTAACCAAATCCCAGTGTGGGCCAGTGAGTACAGGGTTAACAGTAATCAGATCGCAGTGTGGACCAGTGAGTACAGGGTTAACAGGAACCAGACCGCACTGTGGGCCAGTGAGTACAGGGTTAACAGTAACTAGATCCCAGTGTGGGCCAGTGAGTACAGGGTTAACAGTAACCAGACCCCAGTGTGGGCCAGTGAGTACAGGGTTAACAGTAATCAGATCGCAGTGTGGGCCAGTGAGTACAGGGTTAACAGTAACCAGATCCCAGTGTGGGCCAGTGAGTACAGGGTTAACAGTAACCAGACCCCAGTGTGGGCCAGTGAGTACAGGGTTAACAGTAACCACACCCCAGTGTGGGCCAGTGAGTACAGGGTTAACAGTAACCAGACCCCAGTGTGGCCCAGTGAGTACAGGGTTAACAGTAACCAGACCCCAGTGTGTGCCAGTGAGTACAGGGTTAACAGTAACCAGACCCCAGTGTGGGCCAGTGAGTACAGGGTTAACAGTAACCAGACCGCAGTGTGGGCCAGTGAGTACAGAGTTAACAGTAATCAGATCGCAGTGTGGACCAGTGAGTACAGGGTTAACAGGAACCAGACCGCAGTGTGGGCCAGTGAGTACAGGGTTAACAGTAACCAGACCCCAGTGTGGGCCAGTGAGTACAGGGTTAACAGTAACCAGATCCCAGTGTGGGCCAGTGAGTACAGGGTTAACAGTAACCAGATCCCAGTGTGGGTCAGTGAGTACAGGGTTAACAGTAATCAGATCGCAGTGTGGGCCAGTGAGTACAGGGTTAACAGTAACCAGACCCCAGTGCGGGCCAGTGAGTACAGGGTTAACAGTAACCAGACCCCAGTGTGGGCCAGTGAGTACAGGGTTAACAGTAACCAGATCGCAGTGTGGGCCAGTGAGTACAGGGTTAACAGTAACCAGATCCCAATGAGGGCCAGTGAGTACAGGGGTAACAGTAACCAGACCCCAGTGTGGGCCAGTGAGTACAGGGTTATCAGGAACCAGACCGCAGTGTGGGCCAGTGAGTACAGGGTTAACAGTAACCAGATCCCAGTGTTGGCCAGTGAGTACAGGGTTAACAGTAACCAGACCGCAGTGTGGGCCAGTGAGTACAGGGTTAACAGTAACCAGATTCCAGTGAGGGCCAGTGAGTACAGGGTTAACAGCAACCAGACCGCAGTGTGGGCCAGTGAGTACAGGGTTAACAGTAACCAGACCCCAGTGTTGGCCAGTGAGTACAGGGTTAACAGTAATCAGATCGCAGTGTGGACCAGTGAGTACAGGGTTAACAGTAACCAGACCCCGGTGTGGTCCAGTGAGTACAGGGGTAACAGTAACCAGATCCCAGTGTGTGCCAGTGAGTACAGGGTTAACAGTAACGAGATCCCAGTGGGGGCCAGTGAGTACAGGGTTAACAGTAACCAGATCCCAGTGTGGGCCAGTGAGTACAGGGTTAACAGTAACCAGATCCCAGTGTGGGCCAGTGAGTACAGGGTTAACAGTAACCAGACCCCAGTGTGGGCCAGTGAGTACAGGGTTAACAGGAACCAGACCCCATTGTGGGCCAATGAGTACAGGGTTAACAGTAACCAGATCCCAGTGTGGGCCAGTGAGTACAGGGTTAACAGTAACCAGACCCCAGTGTGGGCCAGTGAGTACAGGGTTAACAGGAACCAGACCGCAGTGTGGGCCAGTGAGTACAGGGTTAACAGTAATCAGATCGCAGTGTGGACCAGTGAGTACAGGGTTAACAGGAACCAGACCGCAGTGTGGGCCAGTGAGTACAGGGTTAACAGTAATCAGATCGCAGTGTGGGCCAGTGAGTACAGGGTTAACAGTAACCAGATCCCAGTGTGGGCCAGTGAGTACAGGGTTAACAGTAACCAGACCCCAGTGTGGGCCAGTGAGTACAGGGTTAACAGGAACCAGATCGCAGTGTGGGCCAGTGAATACAGGGTTAACAGTAACCAGACCCCAGTGTGGGCCAGTGAGTACAGGGTTAACAGTAACCAGATCCCAGTGTGGGCCAGTGAGTACAGGGTTAACAGTAACCAGATCGCAGTGTGGGCCAGTGAGTACAGGGTTAACAGTAACCAGACCCCAGTGTGGGCCAGTGAGTACAGGGTTAACAGGAACCAGATCCCAGTGTGGGCCAGTGAGTACAGGGTTAACAGTAACCAGATCCCAGTGTGGGCCAGTGAGTACAGGGTTAACAGGAACCAGATCGCAGTGTGGGCCAGTGAATACAGGGTTAACAGTAACCAGACCCCAGTGTGGGCCAGTGAGTACAGGGTTAACAGTAACCAGATCCCAGTGTGGGCCAGTGAGTACAGGGTTAACAGTAACAAGATCGCAGTGTGGGCCAGTGAGTACAGGGTTAACAGTAACCAGACCGCAGTGTGGGCCAGTGAGTACAGGGTTAACAGTAACCAGACCCCAGTGTGGGCCAGTGAGTACAGGGTTAACAGTAACCAGACCCCAGTGTGGGCCAGTGAGTACAGGGTTAACAGTAACCAGACTGCAGTGTGGGCCAGTGAGTACAGGGTTAACAGTAACCAGACCCCAGTGAGTACAGGGTTAAGAGTAACCAGATCGCAGTGTGGGCCAGTGAGTACAGGGTTAACAGGAACCAGACCGCAGTGTGGGCCAGTGAGTACAGGGTTAACAGGAACCAGACCGCAGTGTGGGCCAGTGAGTACAGGGTTAACAGGAACCAGACCGCAGTGTGGGCCAGTGAGTACAGGGTTAACAGTAACCAGACCCCAGTGTGGGCCAGTGAGTACAGGGTTAACGGTAATCAGATCGCAGTGTGGGCCAGTGAGTACAGGGTTAACAGGAACCAGACCGTAGTGTGGGCCAGTGAGTACAGGGTTAACAGTAACCAGACCCCAGTGTGGGCCAGTGAGTACAGTGTTAACAGGAACCAGACCGTAGTGTGGGCCAGTGAGTACAGGGTTAACAGTAACCAGACCCCAGTGTGGGCCAGTGAGTACAGGGTTAACAGGAACCAGACCGTAGTGTGGGCCAGTGAGTACAGGGTTAACAGTAACCAGACCCCAGTGTGGGCCAGTGAGTACAGGGTTAATAGTAACCAGACCCCAGTGTGGGCCAGTGAGTACAGGGTTAACAGGAACCAGACCGCAGTGTGGGCCAGTGAGTACAGGGTTAACAGTAACCAGACCCCAGTGTGGGCCAGTGAGTACAGGGTTAACAGTAACCAGACCCCAGTGTGGGCCAGTGAGTACAGGGTTAACAGTAACCAGACCCCAGTGTGGGCCAGTGAGTACAGGGTTAACAGTAACCAGATCCCAGTGTGGGCCAGTGAATACAGGGTTAACAGTAACCAAATCCCAGTGTGGGCCAGTGAGTACAGGGTTAACAGTAACCAGATCCTCTCTCTGTTAAACAAACTACTGGGTTAAAGTGGACTGGATGATAATAATCAGAATAATAATGTTAATTAGTGTCACATGTAGTCTGACATTCCCACTGCAATGTAGTTACTGTGAATTTAGGGATCATGTTTCCCAGACAGGATGACGGGGCTAACGTCCCGAATGTTGTTACTGTTTGGAGGGGCTGTTGGGGGCCAGGCGGAAGGAATTCCTCTCCCGACAGGATCCGGACCTGGGAATGTGTCCGCACTTCCCCTTCACACCAGCCGTTTAATGTCCTGTCTCCACTTGCCCCCTCGCCAGGTGATGGCAGAGCTGCCTACGTGCCCAGGACTGGGAGGAGGGACTGCCAGCGACTCCTCACCCTCCTTGGGGTCCCGTACATCGAGGTAAATTCACGGAATTCGGCAGGACCGGTGGGGGTGGGCGCGGGGGTGGGGGGCGGGAGGGAGTTGCCTTCTTGAACTGCACCTACTGTGAACTCAAGGGGTCAGGGTTGGAGGCGAGGGTACGAGGTTGGAAGGGGGGTGGGGGGGTGGAGATGAGGGGACGGCGTCAGAGGGGAGGGGACGGGGTCGGAGGGGACGGGGTCGGAGGGGAGGAGACGGGGTCGGAGGTGAGGGTTCGGAAGGGATGTTGTCAGAGGTGAGGGGGCGATGTCGTAGGGGATGGGGTCGGAGTTGAGGGGACAGGTTCGGAGGGGATGGGCTCGGAGGGAAGATGATTATGTCGGAGGTGAGGGGACAGGATCGGAGGTGAGGGGACAAAGTCGGGGGGGAGGGGACGGGGTCGGAGGGAAGATGATGATGTCGGAGGTGAGGGGACAAGGTCAGAGGGGAGGGGATGGGGTCGGAGGTGAGGGGACAAGGTCGGAGGGGAGGGAACGGGGTCGGAGGGGAAGTTGTCAGAGGTGAGAGGGCGATGTCAGAGGTATGGGGACTGGGTCAGAGGTGAGGAGATGGGGTCGGAGGGAAGATGATGATGTTGAAGGTGAGGGGACGAGGTCGGAGGGGAAGGTACGAGGTCGGAGGTGAGGGACAGGGTGAGGGGTTGGAGTCGGAGGTGAGGGGTTGGAGGTGATCTTGTCAGAGGTGAGGGGGCAATGTCGGAGGTATGGGGACAGGGTCAGAGGTGAGGGGACAAGGTCGGAGTGAGGGGTCGGAGGGGATATTGTCAGAGGTGAGGGGGTGATGTCGGAAGTATGGGGACAGGGTCAGAGGTGAGGGGACAGGGTCGGAGGTGGGGGTCGGAGGGGATGTTGTCAGAGGTGAGGGGGTGATGTCGGAGGTATGGGGACAGGGTCAGAGGTGAGAGGACAGGGTCGGAGTGAGGGGACGAGGTCGGAGGGGAAGGTACGAGGTCGGAGGTGAGGGACAGGGTGAGGGGTTGGAGTCGGAGGTGAGGGGTCGGAGGTGATGTTGTCAGAGGTGAGGGGGCAATGTCGGAGGTATGGGGACAGGGTCAGAGGTGAGGGGACAAGGTCGGAGTGAGGGGTCGGAGGGGATGTTGTCAGAGGTGAGGGGGTGATGTCGGAGGTATGGGGACAGGGTCAGAGGTGAGGGGACAAGGTCGGAGTGAGGGGTCGGAGGGGATGTTGTCAGAGGTGAGGGGGTGATGTCGGAGGTATGGGGACAGGGTCAGAGGTGAGGGGACAGGGTCGGAGGTGAGGGGTCGGAGGGGATGTTGTCAGAGGTGAGGGGGTGATGTCGGAGTTATGGGGACAGGGTCGGAGTGAGGGGACGGGGTCGGAGGTGAGGGGACGGGGTCGGAGGGGAGGGGACAAGGTCGGAGGGGAGGGGTCGGAGGGGAAGTTGTCAGAGGTGAGGGGGCGATGTCGGAGGTATGGGGACAGGGTCAGAGGTGAGGGGACAGGGTCGGAGGGGGTGTTGTCAGAGGTGAGGGGGCGATGTCGGAGGTATGGGGACAGGGTCAGAGGTGAGGGGACAGGGTCGGCGTGAGGGGTCGGAGGGGGTGTTGTCAGAGGTGAGGGGGTGATGTCGGAGGTATGGGGACAGGGTCAGAGGTGAGGGGACAGGGTCAGAGTGAGGGGTCGGAGGGGGTGTTGTCAGAGGTGAGGGGGCGATGTCGGAGGTATGGGGATAGGGTCAGAGGTGAGGGGACAGGGTCGGAGTGAGGGGTCGGAGGGGGTGTTGTCAGGGGTGAGGGGGTGATGTCGGAGGTATGGGGACAGGGTCAGAGGTGAGGGGACAGGGTCGGAGTGAGGGGTCGGAGGGGATGTTGTCAGAGGTGAGGGGGCAGAGGTCACAGGGTTAGTGTGTGAGCCGTGATTACAGAATCACAGTGATTCTCTGCTTTGCCGGTGACAGGCCCCCAGCGAGGCAGAGGCTACGTGTGCGGCGTTGGTGAAAGCGGGGAAGGTTCACTGTACTGCCACTGAGGACATGGACGCCCTTCCATTCGGATGTACCAGGCTGGTCCGCAACGTCAGCGCCAAGAAAGACGCGTGAGTTTCAAATCAGCTGCGGGTCTGTGGGAACGCGGAGCGTTTAAACCGAGACAGCGCCCTGCACTAGGACAGGAATCAGCAACCCCCTTCACAGGGAGACCCCGGGGAGAGACCCCGGGGAGAGGGTGACCCCGGGGAGAGGGAGACCCCGGGGAGAGGGAGACCCCGGGGAGAGGGAGACCCCGGAGAGAGGGAGACCCCCTTCACTGGGAGACCCCGGGGAGAGGGAGACCCCTGGGAGAGGGAGACCCCGGGAGAGACCCCGGGGAGAGGGAGACCCCCTTCACTGGGAGACCCCGGGGAGAGGGAGACCCCTGGGAGAGGGAGACCCCGGGAGAGACCCCGGGGAGAGGGAGACCCCCTTCACTGGGAGACCCCGGGGAGAGGGAGACCCCTGGGAGAGGGAGACCCCGGGAGAGACCCCGGGGAGAGGGAGACCCCCTTCACTGGGAGACCCCGGGGAGAGGGAGACCCCGGGGAGAGACCCCAGGGAGAGGGAGACCCCAGGGAGAGGGAGACCCCGGGGAGAGGGAGACCCCGGGGAGAGGGAGACCCGGGGGAGAGGGAGACCACGGGGAGAGACCCCGGGGAGAGGGAGACCCGGGGGAGAGGGAGACCCTGGGGAGAGGGAGACCCCCTGCACAGGGAGACCCCAGGGAGAGGGAGACCCCGGGGAGAGGGAGACCCCGGGGAGAGGGAGACCCGGGGCAGAGGGAGACCACGGGGAGAGACCCCGGGGAGAGGGAGACCCCGGGGAGAGAGAGACCCCCTTCACAGGGAGAACCCGGGGAGAGGGAGACCCCGGGGAGAGAGAGACCCCCTTCACAGGGAGACCCCGGGGAGAGGGAGACCCCGGGGAGAGGGAGACCCCGGGGAGAGGGAGACCCCGGGGAGAGACCCCGGGGAGAGGGAGACCCCCTTCACAGGGAGACCCGGGGGAGAGGGAGACCCCGGGGAGAGGGAGACCCCGGGGAGAGAGAGACCCCGGGGAGAGGGAGACCCCCCTCACAGGGAGACCCCGGGGAGAGGGAGACCCCGGGGAGAGGGAGACCCCAGGGAGAGAAGGTCCCATCTTGTACCAGTCCTGGGAGTGTTTGATGGGGACAGTGTAGAGGTTGCTTTACTCTGTATCTAACCCCGTGCTGTACCTGTCCTGGGAGTGTTTGATGGGGACAGTGTAGAGGGAGCTTTACTCTGTATCTAACCCCGCGCTGTACCTGTCCTGGGAGTGTTTGATGGGGACAGTGTAGAGGGAGCTTTACTCTGTATCTAACCCCGTGCTGTGCCTGTCCTGGGAGTGTTTGATGGGGACAGTGTAGAGGGAGCTTTACTCTGTATCTAACCCCGTGCTGTACCTGTCCTGGGAGTGTTTGATGGGGACAGTGTAGAGGGAGCTTTACTCTGTATCTAACCCCGTGCTGTACCTGTCCAGGGTGCGTTTGATGGGGACAGTGTAGAGGGAGCTTTACTCTGTATCTAACCCCGTGCTGTACCTGTCCAGGGGCTGTTTGATGGGGACAGTGTAGCGGGAGCTTTACTCTGTATCTAACCCCGTACTGTACCTGTCCTGGGAGTGTTTGATGGGGACAGTGTATAGGAAGCTTTACTCTGTATCTAACCCCGTGCTGTACCTGTCCTGGGAGTGTTTGATGGGGACAGTGTAGAAGGAGCTTTACTCTGTATCTAACCCCGTGCTGTACCTGTCCTGGGAGTGTTTGATGGGGACAGTGTAGAGGGAGATTTACTCTGTATCTAACCCCGTGCTGTACCTGTCCTGGGAGTGTTTGATGGGGACAGTGTAGAGGGAGCTTTACTCTGTATGTAACCCCATGCTGTACCTGTCCTGGGAGTGTTTGATGGGGACAGTGTAGAGGGAGCTTTACTCTGTATCCAACCCCATGCTGTACCTGTCCTGGGAGTGTTTGATGGGGACAGTGTAGAGGGAGCTTTACTCTGTATCTAACCCCGTGCTGTACCTGTCCTGGGAGTGTTTGATGGGGACAGTGTAGAGGGAGCTTTGCTCTGTGTCTAACCCCGTGCTGTACCTGTCCTGGGAGTGTTTGATGGGGACAGTGTAGAGGGAGCTTTGCTCTGTGTCTAACCCCGTGCTGTACCTGTCCAGGGAGTGTTTGATGGGGACAGTGTAGAGGGAGCTTTACTCTGTATCTAACCCCGTGCTGTACCTGTCCTGGGAGTGTTTGATGGGGACAGTGTAGAGGGAGCTTTACTCTGTATCTAACCCCGTGCTGTACCTGTCCTGGGAGTGTTTGATGGGGACAGTGTAGAGGGAGCTTTGCTCTGTGTCTAACCCCGTGCTGTACCTGTCCTGGGAGTGTTTGATGGGGACAGTGTAGAGGGAGCTTTGCTCTGTGTCTAACCCCGTGCTGTACCTGTCCAGGGAGTGTTTGATGGGGACAGTGTAGAGGGAGCTTTACTCTGTATCTAACCCCGCGCTGTACCTGTCCTGGGAGTGTTTGATGGGGACAGTGTAGAGGGAGATTTACTCTGTATCTAACCCCGTGCTGTACCTGTCCTGGGAGTGTTTGATGGGGACAGTGTAGAGGGAGCTTTACTCTGTATCTAACCCCGTGCTGTACCTGTCCTGGGAGTGTTTGATGGGGACAGTGTAGAGGGAGATTTACTCTGTATCTAACCCCGTGCTGTACCTGTCCTGGGTGTGTTTGATGGGGACAGTGTAGAGGGAGCTTTACTCTGTATCTAACCCCGTGCTGTACCTGTCCTGGGAGTGTTGATGGGGACAGTGTAGAGGGAGCTTTACTCTGTATCTAACCCCGTGCTGTACCTGTCCTGGGAGTGTTTGATGGGGACAGTGTAGAGGGAGATTTACTCTGTATCTAACCCCGTGCTGTACCTGTCCTGGGTGTGTTTGATGGGGACAGTGTAGAGGGAGCTTTACTCTGTAACTAACCCCGTGCTGTACCTGTCCTGGGAGTGTTTGATGGGGACAGTGTAGAGGGAGATTTACTCTGTACCTAACCCCGTGCTGTACCTGTCCTGGGAGTGTTTGATGGGGACAGTGTAGAGGAAGCTTTACTCTGTATCTAACCCCGTGCTGTACCTGTCCTGGGAGTGTTTGATGGGGACAGTGGAGAGGGAGCTTTACTCTGTATCTAACCCCGTGCTGTACCTGTCCTGGGAGTGTTTGATGGGGACAGTGTAGAGGGAATCTTTTCTCGATAAGTGTGCACCTTTCTACCTTGATAATGGGTAGACTGTTACTGGAACTTGGTTAAGTGTGAGGCTCTCACTGATACCTGGCGGGTAGCTCTCCGGTTGCACAGGTCAATTTTCTGTCCAGATCTTGAGAAAGGGAGTGAGTGAGGTTGATGCCGTCTCCCTGGTGGAGACAGCCAGCTCCACCGAGAATACGGCGGCATCTGTAAATGGCGCCCCCATCAGCACTGAAGCCGAACTGCGCCCAGGTCCCCCCCCCGCATAATCACCCTGGCGCTACCTCTCCCCCACCACTGCGGAATTTCCATTCCCCCACCCCCCCTCCCACCCTCATGTCCGCTCCCCTCCCACTCCCACCATACGTAAATTACCCCCCCCTCCCCCCCGCCTGCAGATTTCACTGGGCCCATCCCGGAATCGCCCTTCCCGGTTCTCCTGGGACTTTCCACCTGTGTTGCCGACCCCGCGCACAGCTGGAGCGTGCCCACGACAGCCCCAACGAGTAAAATCTGCTGGTTTATAATTCGGTCACTGAGGGGTCAAAGGACATGTTGCAGAGGTGGAAGGTCAGCAGTGGCCAGGATTGGCCAATGCCATGTCCCGCTGCTTTTATCTTCAATAAATTTAGAGTACCCAATTCATTATTTCCAATTAAGGGGCAATTTAGCGTGGCCAATCCACCTACCCTGCACATCTTTGGGTTGTGGGGGCGAAACCCACGCAAACACGGGGAGAATGTGCAAACTCCACACGGACAGTGACCCAGAGCCGGGATCGAACCCGGGACCTCGGCGCCGTGAGGCAGCAGTGCTAACCATTACCCCCCCCGTGCCGCCCCTCCACCTCCTGTTTCCTGTCCCCCTTTATTGACGGTCACTGATCGGGGTCCGTTCTCCGCCGGAGGGCTCATCGCCATGGTGACCGAATTAAGGTGTTACAGCGTACCTGTCCCCTCGCGGGAATGGATACCTGGGCACCGGGGCTGGTCCCGAGGTAGAGGAGAGGGAGGACAGGAGGGAGGGAGGGCGGAACGGATCATCACAGAGGGAGGGAGAGAATGAGGGTGAGGAGCAGAGGGGGGTGGGGGTGGGGGGGGGCGGTCAGAGAGGGGGACGGAGGGGTGGAGGGTCAGAGGGATGGGGGGACAGTGGAGGGGAGGAACGGAGGGGGAGGGACAAAGAGAGAAGGAGAATTGGGATGGAGAGATAGAGGAGGACAGGGAGATCTTTCTGTATCGGAGCATTCTGCTGTACGGTTGACTTTATCCCATTTTTCCCTCATTTCCAGGCGGGTTGAGGAAATCTCCCTCCCGGAAATTCTGAAATCTCTGGACCTGACTCAGGAGCAGGTTTGTAGAGCTGCAGGTGACCTCCTACTCCAATTCTGACCTTTGTCAGTGGGTGCGCACCCACCCAGCGTTATCGCTTGGTTATCCGGGGACAGGGCACCTTTGTCCCTGTTTCCTCTGCCAGGGGGGGCCAGAACCCCACTCGGTTTCCGGGTCCGGGGGGTGGGAACAAGGGGGCTGTGGGGCGAGGAAGCGAAGCTCCCGATGGAGAAAGCTCTGCTCAGATCCGATCTGGAGTAACTGGGCCTGGCCCCTCAGGAGGAATGGTGCAGTTATTACCGTCCCAGACCCTACCCCAACAGTGGCCCAGATACTGGACTGAAACGTCAATGCCTTCGTTTATTTCTAAGACTGTGAGGAAAGGATGATTCGCTCCAGGAGGGATTGCGCGAAGAAATAGAGATTTGGTATCTTAAAACAAAACTTTATTATTAACACAATATTAAACTCTTTAACATCATACCCAGAAATAGCTTCCAATTACCCCTTAAACAATATAGTAACCACAATGCCTATCTCTCCGTCCAATTAAACAGGAAACACAGACAATTCCCAATCCCGCCGACATCCCAATGGCGCAGAGTAATTCCTGCTTTCCAGAACAGATTTGGTTCCTGTTAGAACCCCTGCAGACTCTGGCTGGATGTCTTCAAAAAAGCTGCTTCGACTGTTTTATTTCAGCTTCTTCCCTTGTCCTCAGACAAGTCCGCATTGCTTTGAATACTATAATCTTTTCTAACAACCCTAATGTGAGAGGAAACGGCCTTTATTGTGGACTCAGTCTCAGCCAAATCAGAACTCCACTCCAAAGCTTTCTCACAATGTCTGAATACCTTCGCTCCACCCAGCAATGGCATCGTCTCTCCAAGCTGTAGAACACATTAACTCCCCAGGGACTCCCCCTTGTCAAGCAACAGTGCATTAGCCCAGGCTTATACCATGGTCAATTTCACCTCTGGCTCCTAAAAGGTTTCTGGTGTTGCCAAACCAGATTTCTTTACAAAACATGACCACTGCGGCCAAACACACTGTAACCCAGGCTTTTAACCATTAAATTGCCAATGTTTATACTCCAATATATCTGCAGTCCAGCATTCGTCACAGTGTAGTGGTTCACCAGACCGATAGCAGAGTTAAATTGTCAGGGCAGGTTGCAAAGACCAGGGGCGGGATTCTACCGCGATCGGAGGGGCGGCCGTACCGGCGTGAACCCAGAGGACTCCGCAGGCCGCCCTACAAGCCAGGTCCCGCCGGGATGGACCATGTCCATCTCACGCTGGCGGGACGGGCCGCAAACGGGTCGGGGCCCGGAGAATCGCCGGGGCGGCCAACGGCCCCCGACCGGCACGATCCCCGTCCTCGCCCGACATCTGCCGCCGGAGAATTCGGCAGCCGGTGTGGGGGCAGCAGGGCGAGATTCACGCCCCCCCCCCCCCCTCCCCGCCGATTCTCCCACCCGCCGGGGGGGGTGGGGGGGTCGGAGAATCCCGCCCGAGGTTTGTACACCCTCGAGCGTAGAGGATTAAGGGAGGATCCAGTTGAGGCGTTTGAGATGATGAAAGGGTTCGATTGGAGCGATAAAGATAAACTATTTGCTGTGGTGGGGGGGGGTGGGGAGAGGGGATCAGAGTTAGGGACCAAGGCTAACGAGAGGCTAACGAGAGCGCAGGAAGCTCTTTGACTGCCTTGGCCAAAATATACCGCTGACATTTTTTGAAGCATTTATCGTCCGTCCCTAGTCATCTTCGAGCAGGAGGCAGAGAGCTGAGGCCCCTTCAGTCGGCCACTGCTGTGGGCCTGGACTCGCGTGTAGGCCAGACCAGGTAAGGACGGCAGATTTCCTTCCCTAAAGGACATTAGTGAACCAGCTGGGTTTGTAAACGACGGTCACCGTTAATGAGAGCAATGTTTATTCCAGCTTTATTAACCCTTTGAAGTCGTGTCTAAGGGGAGATGTTTTCAAAGATGAGAAATGTGTTAATGCTGGTGTTCAGAGGGATCTGGGAGTCAGCTGCAAGGAAGACAGTGATGGCCTTTATAGCGAGGGGATTGGAGAACGAGGATAAAGACGTTGGTCCCTGTGGATCACACAAGCTCACAGCTGCACACTGCCCATTCTATCTCAAATGACCCCGGAACTGTCTCAAACCTGGACAAATGAGCCATTTCACATTGCTACCACGCAGTGACTACACGAATGGTACTTCCCACCAACAGGTTTGTTGTCGAACCACAGAAACATGTTCTGCCTACCACACTATTGAGTAACATTGTGTTTTGTGCAGATTGCACAACACAATGTCAGGTCTTTCGGCTGATCGAATTAAACATTGTAATCTATCAGTTGTTCATTATGGGCAGAGTACAGACCATACTCAAACAACCAGGGGCTGGTTTAGCTCACTGGGCTAAATCGCTGGCTATTAAAGCAGGCCAGCAGCACGGTTCAATTCCCGTACCAGCCTCCCCAAACAGGTGCCGGAATGTGGCGACTAGGGGCTTTTCACAGTAACTTCATTTGAAGCCTACTCGTGACAATAAGCGATTTTCATTTCACCTGTGTTCACAAAACCCCCCATTAAAATCTGTTTGATGTGGTTCCATGATTGGGCAGCACTTGAACAATCCTGAGTGCACTCATAGCTGCACTCGGTCAGGTTCGTGCTGGGCTCACATTCTCCCCACTCCCTGTGGGAGCGAGTCCAACGTTCTCCCCACTCCCTGTGGGAGCGAGTCCCACATTCTCCCCACTCCCTGTGGGAGCGAGTCCCACATTCTCACCTCTCCCTGTGGGAGCGAGTCCAACGTTCTCCCCACTCCCTGTGGGAGTGAGTTCCACAGTCTCCCAACTCCCTGTGGGAGCGAGTCCCACATTCTCCCCACTCCCTGTGCGAGCGAGTTCCACATTTTCCCTGCTCCCCGTGGGAGCGAGTTCCACATACCCCCCACTCCCCGTGGGAGCAAGTCCCACATTCTCCCCACTCCCTGTGGGAGCGAGTTCCACATTCTCCCCACTCCGTGTGGGAACGAATCCCACATTCTCCCCACTCCCTGTGGGAACGAGTCCAACGTTCTCCCCACTCCCTGTGGGAAAGAGTTCCACATTCTCCCCATTCCCTATGGGAGCGAGCCCCACATTCTCCCCACTCCCCATGGGAGCGAGTCCCGCATTCTCCCCACTCCCTGTCATAGAATTTACAGTGCAGAAGGAGGCCATTCGGCCCATCGAGTCTGCACCGGCTTGGACTCGTTGGAACGAGTCGCTCCCACGGGGAGTGGGGGGTATGTGGAACTCGCTCCCACTGGGAGTGGGGAGAATGTGGGACTCGCTCCCACAGGGAGTGGGGAGAATGTGGAACTTGCTCCCACAGGGAGTGGGGAGAATGTGGGACTCGCTCCCACTGGGAGTGGGGAGAATGTGGGACTCGCTCCCACAGGGAGTGGGGAGAATGTGGAACTTGCTCCCACAGGGAGTGGGGAGAATGTGGGACTCGCTCCCACAGGGAGTGGGGAGAATGTGGGACTCGCTCCCACAGGGAGTGGGGGGTATGTGGGACTCGCTCCCACAGGGAGTGGGGAGAATGTGGGACTCGCTCCCACAGGGAGTGGGGAGAATGCGGGACTCGCTCCCACGGAGTGGGGAGAATGTGGAACTCACTCCCACAGGGAGTGGGGTGAAGGTGGGACTTGCTCCCACAGCGAGTGGGGAGAACGTTGGACTCGTTCCCACAGGGAGTGGGGTGAAGGTGGGACTTGCTCCCACAGCGAGTGGGGAGAACGTTGGACTCGTTCCCACAGGGAGTGGGGAGAATGTGGGACTCGCTACCACAGGGAGTGGGGAGAATGTGGGACTCGCTCCCACGGGGAGTGGGCAGAATGTGGGACTCACTCCCACGGGGAGTGGGGAGAATGTGGGACTCGCTCCCACAGGGAGTGGGGAGACTGTGGAACTCACTCCCACCGGGAGTGGGGAGAATGTGGGACTCGCTCCCACAGGGAGTGGGGAGAACGTTGGACTCGCTCCCACAGGGAGTGGGGAGAATGTGGGACTCGCTCCCACAGGGAGTGGGGAGAATGTGGGACTCGCTCCCACAGGGAGAGGGGAGAATGTGGGACTCGCTCCCACAGGGAGTGGGGAGAATGTGGGACTCGTTCCCACAGGGAGTGGGGAGAATGTGGGACTCGCTCCCACAGGGAGTGGGGAGAATGAGGGACTCGCTCCCACAGGGAGTGGGGAGAATGTGGGACTCGCTCCCACAGGGAGTGGGGAGAATGTGGGACTCGTTCCCACAGGGAGTGGGGAGAATGTGGGACTCATTCCCACAGGAAGTGGGGAGAATGTGGGACTCGCTCCCACAGAGAGTGGGGAGAATGTGGGACTCGCTCCCACAGGGAGTGGGGAGAATGTGGGACTCGTTCCCACAGGGAGTGGGGAGAATGTGGGACTCGCTCCCACAGAGAGTGGGGAGAATGTGGGACTCGCTCCCACAGGGAGTGGGGAGAATGTGGGACTCGCTCCCACAGGCAGCGGGGAGAATGTGGGACTCGCTCCCACAGGGAGTGGGGAGAATGTGGGACTCACTCCCACTGGGAGTGGGGAGAATGTGGGACTCGCTCCCACAGGGAGTGGGGAGAATGTGGGACTCACTCCCACTGGGAGTGGGGAGAATGTGGGACTCGCTCCCACAGGGAGTGGGGAGAATGTGGGACTCGCTCCCACAGGGAGTGGGGAGAATGTGGGACTCGCTCCCACAGGGAGTGGGGAGAATGTGGGACTCGCTCCCACAGGGAGTGGGGAGAATGTGGGACTCGCTCCCACAGGGAGTGGGGAGAATGTGGAACTCGCTCCCACAGGGAGTGGGGGGAATGTGGGACGTGCTCCCAATGGGAGTGGGGAGAATGTGGGACTCGCTCCCACAGGGAGTGGGGAGAATGTGGGACTCGCTCCCACAGGGAGTGGGGAGAATGTGGGACTCGCTCCCACAGGGAGTGGGGAGAACGTGGGACTCGCTCCCACAGGGAGTGGGGAGAATGTGGGACTCGCTCCCACAGGGAGTGGGGAGAATGTGGGACTCGCTCCCACAGGGAGTGGGGAGAATGTGGGACTCGTTCCCACAGGGAGTGGGGAGAATGTGGGACTCGCTCCCAGAGGGAGTGGGGAGAATGTGGGACTCGCTCCCACAGGGAGTGGGGAGAATGTGGGACTCGCTCCCACAGGGAGTGGGGAGAATGCGGACCTCGCCCCCACAGGGAGATTTTGGAGCGAATAGTGTCGACACATTGAAGGGGGAGCTGGATAAACACAGGTTGGGGGAAATTAATAGCAGGATAAGTTCCTGGGGCGAGATGAAGAGGGGCTGGGAGGAGATTGTGTGGGGAAGAAACACCAGTACGGAGCAGATGGGCCGAATGGCCTGTTTCTGAGCGGTGTGTTCTGATGCCTGGAACCTCTGGAGGATATTCCCAGGTTGTTCCCGTGACCATCATTATCCTGAGGGGTGAAGTGAGGGAAGATGAGTGACGACACCATCCTAACCCCCTCTCTCTCCTATCACTTTGCCAGTTTGTTGACCTCTGCATCCTGTTGGGCTGTGATTACTGCGATAAGATTAAGGGCATCGGACTAAAGCGAGCTCTACCACTTATACAAAGTCACAAAAGCATTGAGGAGATCATCAGGAACATCGACTGTCTGGTAAGGGCTGATAGAAGTCCCTCATTTTGAGCCGTCAGATCATTAATAACTCCAAATGTTTCAACTATTCTCATCGCTCGTTCCAGCTCCGAATAGCGAGCTTTTCAATGTTACAATATCAGAAATATCCCAGCAAACCCCTACTGGGATCCATAAATATCCCAGCAAACCCCTACTGGGATCCATAAATATCCCAGCAAACCCCTACTGGTGTCCATAAATATCCCAGCAAACCCCTACTGGGGTCCAGAAATATCCCAGCAAACCCCTACTGGGATCCATAAATATCCCAGCAAACCCCTACTGGGGTCCACAAATATCCCAGCAAACCCCTACTGGGATCCACAAATATCCCAGCAAACCCCTACTGGGGTCCACAAATAGCCCAGCAAACCCCTACTGGGGTCCACAAATATCCCAGCAAACCCCTACTGGGATCCACAAATATCCCAGCAAACCCCTACTGGGGTCCATAAATATCCCAGCAAACTTCTACTGGGGTCCACAAATATCCCAGCAAACTCCTAATGGGGTCCATATATATCCCAGCAAACTTCTACTGGGATCCATGAATATACCAGCGAACCCCTACTGGGGTCCATAAATATCCCAGCCATCCCCTACTGGGATCCATAAATATCCCAGCAAACCACTGCTAGGATCCATAAATATCCCAGCAAACTTCTATTGGGATCCATAAATATCCCAGCAAACCCCTACTGGGATCCATAAATATCCCAGTAAACCCCTACTGGGGTCCATAAATATCCCAGCAAAGTTCTACTGGGAACCATGAATATATCCCAGCAAAATTCTACTGGGATCCAAAAATATCCCAACCAACCCCTCCTGGGATCCATAAATATCCCAGCAAATGTCTACTGGGATCCATAAATATCCCAGCAAACTTCTACTGGGATCCACAAATATCCCAGCAAGCTTCTACTGGGATCCATAAATATGCCAGCAAACTTCTACTGGGATCCATTAATATCACAGCACATTTCTATTGAGATTCATAAATATTCCAGCAAACGTCTACTGGGATCCATAAATATCCCAGCAAACCCCTACTGGGATCCATAAATATCCCTGCAAACTTCTACTGGGATCCATAAATATCCCAGCAAACCCCTACTGGGATCCATAAATATCCCAGCAAACTTCTACTGGGATCCATAAATATCCCAGCAAACCCCTTCTGGGATCCATAAATATCCTAGCAAACATTTACTGGGATCCATAAATGTCCCAGCAAACCCTACCGGGATCCATAAATATCCCAGCAAATCTTTACTGGGATCCATAAATATCGCAGCAAACTTCTGCTGGGATCCATAAATATACCAGCAAACTTCTACTGGGATCCATGTATATAGCAGCAAACGTCAACTAGGATCCATAAATGTCCCAGCAAACCCCTACTGGGATCCATAAATATCCCAGCAAACCCCTACTGAGATCCATGAATATCCCAGCAAACCCCTACTGGGATCTATAATATCCAGCAATTCCCTACTGGGATCTGTAAATATCCCAGCAAACCCCTACTGGGATCTATAAATATCCCAGCAAATTTCTACTGGGATCTATAAATATCCCAGCAAACCCCTACTGGGATCTATAAATATACCAGCAAACTTCTACTGTGATCTACAAATATCCCAGCATTCTTCTACTGGGATCCATAAATACCGCAGCAAATCTCTCCTGGCACCCAGCACACTCCATCTGCTGGTGTTCCCGATGTCCTGCTCCAGGTTTATTTGCCTTCCTGTCGCAGTATCTGTGACAGACTGGCCGCCTTCCGAAACCTGTCCCTGTCACCAAGGGTGGAGAAGGGGAGGGTGACGGAGTGAAGTGAGGTGATTTTGGGGGGTGTTTGGGTGCCGGGGGGGGGGTAAACTCTGAGAAGGAAAATGTCAGAAACCCAAGGCTCAGTTTTCCTTTCTGACCCGAACAGAAATACATCCCACCAGAGGGCTGGCCTTTCCGAGAGGCCCGGGAACTCTTCCTGCAGCCGATGGTGGTGAACACAGACGAGGTGACCCTGGAATGGAGCGATCTGGATGAAGAAGGCCTGGTCCAGTTACTGGTGCACGAAAAGAAGGCCAAGTATGTGAGCAGCTTTCGGCCTCAAGAGACCTCAAGAAGGCCTAGAGGGATACGGACCCAGTAAGGGTAGAAGATTGTAGCTTAGACGGGCAGCATGGTCGGCACAGGCTTGGAGGGCCGAAGGGCCTGTTCCTGTGCTGTACATTTCTTTGTTCTAATCTCCGTGTCCGGGAACTTTCCAAAGCTGATTGTACGCTGTGACTTCCAGCGCGTAAAACCGAGACAGAGGCCAGATTGCGCTGGCAGTAGGAATTCTCTGCAGAATTATTCCCTATTCGGAGATCCACACTTTAGGGAGAACATTCCGGCCTTCGCGGAGGGAGGGGAGTGGGGTGTGGAGATGAGAATTTATTCTTTCCGCAGAGAGTTGTGGCCTGGGCGATGCTGCCTGAAAACCTGGTGGAAGCAGAGATTCAGTAACTTTCCAAATGGAAATAAATACTGGGAAAGGATTGTTTCCCAGAGCTATGGGAAAAAAACCCGGAATGGGCCTAATCACCAAGGTTCCTCAGGCAGCACCTTCCAAACCCACGACCACTGCCATCTAGCAGGACAAGAGCAGCAGATACCTGGGAACCCCACCACCTGGAGGCTCCCCTCCAAGTCACTCACCACCCAGGAAATATATCGCCGTTCCTTCACTGTCGCTGGGGCAACATCCTGGAACTCCCTCCCTAACAGCACAGTGGTGTGCCTACACCTCAGGGACTGCAGCGGTTCAAGAAGGCAGCTCACCCCCACCTTCTGAAGGGCAATTAGGGATGGGTAATAAATGCTGGCCTGACCAGCGACACGCACATTGTGTGAACGAATAAAAAACAAAACTTGGAGATCTGTGTGAAAGGGCTGACGCAGACCATTGGGCTAAATGGCCTCGTTCTGTGAGGGAAGATTTTGTGGGTACGCAGTGACCATGTTAATTAGGTCACAGCTCAGTCAAGCAGAAAACAGCCAGGCGGTCAATGTGTCAACACTCACATTATCAGCATTATCCTTGTAAATGTCTGCACCCCCTCCAGTGTCTCTGTAACAGTGCACTGAGCAGAACACGGTACCCAGTACTGTGTGTGATTGCGTGTGTGTGTGCGTGTGTGTGTGTGTGCGTGTGTGCGTGATTGTGTGTGTGTGATTGTGTGTGTGTGTGTGATTGTCTGTGTGTAAGTCAGGGAGTATGAGTGAGTGCGACTGTATGTGTCTGTATGTATGAGTGTGTGTGTATAATAACTGAGTGAGTGTGCATGTGAGTGTATGAGTGTGTGTATAAGTGAGTGAGTGTGCATGAATGAGTGTGAGCGTGTGTGTTAGTGAATGTGAGTGTGAGTGAGTGAGCAATTGTGAGCATGTGTGTATAAGTGAGGGCAGCACGGTGGCGCAGAGGGTTAGCGCTGCAGCCTCACGGCGCTGAGGTCCCAGGTTCGATCCCGGCTCTGGGTCACTGTCCGTGTGGAGTTTGCACATTATCCCCGTGTCTGGGTTTAAACTAGTATGGTAGGGGGTGGGCACGGGAGCAATAGGTCAGAAGGTGGGAGCATTGAGGGAGAACTAGGGAATAGGGACAGTGTGGCTCTGAGGCAGAGCAGACAGGGAGAGGTTGCTGAACACAGCGGGTCTGGTGGTCTGAAGTGCATATGTTTTAATGCAAGAAGTATTACGGGTAAGGCAGATGAACTTAGAGCTTGGATTAGTACTTGGAACTATGATATTGTTGCCATTACAGAGACCTGGTTGAGGGAAGGGCAGGATTGGCAGCTAAACGTTCCAGGATTTAGATGTTTCATGCGGGATAGAGGGGGATGTAAAAGGGGTGGCGGAGTTGCGCTACTGGTTAGGGAGAATATCACAGCTGTACTGCGGGAGGACACCTCAGAGGACAGTGAGGCTATATGGATAGAGATCAGGAATAAGAAGGGTGCAGTCACAATGTTGGGGCTTTACTACAGGCCTCCCAACAGCCAGCGGGAGATAGAGGAGCAGATAGGTAAACAGATTTTGGAAAAGAGCAAAAACAACAGGGTTGTGGTGATGGGAGACTTCAACTTCCCCAATATTGACTGGGACGCACTTAGTGCCAGGGGCTTAGATGGGGCAGAGTTTGTAAGGAGCATCCAGGAGGGCTTCTTAAAACAATATGTAGACTGTCCAACTAGGGAAGGGGCTGTACTGGACCTGGTATTGGGGAATGAGCCCGGCCAGGTGGTAAAAGTTTCAGTAGGGGAGCATTTCGGGAACAGTGACCACAATTCAGTAAGTTTTAAAGTGCTGGTGGACAAGGATAAGAGTGGTCCTAGGATGAATGTGCTAAATTGGGGGAAGGCTAATTATAACAATATTAGGCGGGAACTGAAGAACCTAGATTGGGGGCGGATGTTTGAGGGCAAATCAACATCTGACATGTGGGAGGCTTTCAAGTGTCAGTTGAAAGGAATTCAGGACTGGCATGTTCCTGTGAGGAAGAAGGATAAATACGGCAATTTTCGGGAACCTTGGATAACGAGAGATATTGTAGGTCTTGTCAAAAAGAAAAAGGAGGCATTTGTCAGGGCTAAAAGGCTGGGAACAGACGAAGCCTGTGTGGAATATAAGGAAAGTAGGAAGGAACTTAAGTAAGGAGTTAGGAGGGCTAGAAGGGGTCACGAAAAGTCATTGGCAAATAGGGTTAAGGAAAATCCCAAGGCTTTTTACACGTACATAAAAAGCAAGAGGGTAGCCAGGGAAAGGGTTGGCCCACTGAAGGATAGGCAAGGGAATCTATGTGTGGAGCCAGAGGAAATGGGCGAGCTACTAAATGAATACTTTGCATCAGTATTCACCAAAGAGAAGGAATTGGTGGATGTTGAGTCTGGAGAAGGGTGTGTAGATAGCCTGGGTCACATTGAGATCCAAAAAGACGAGGTGTTGGGCGTCTTAAAAAATATGAAGCTAGATAAGTCCCCAGGGCCTGATGGGATCTACCCCAGAATACTGAAGGAGGCTGGAGATGAAATTGCTGAGGCCTTGACCGAAATATTTGGATCCTCACTGTCTTCAGGTGATGTCCCGAAGGACTGGAGAATAGCCAATGTTGTTCCTCTGTTTAAGAAGGGTAGCAAGGATAATCCAGGGAACTACAGGCCGGTGAGCCTTACTTCAGTGGTAGGGAAATTACTGGAGAGAATTCTTCGAGACAGGATCTACTCCCATTTGGAAGCAAATGGACGTATTAGTGGGAGACAGCATGGTTTTGTGAAGGGGAGGTCGTGTCTCACTAACTTGATAGAGTTTTTCGAGGAGGTCACAAAGATGATTGATGCAGGTAGGGCAGTGGATGTTGCCTATATGGACTTCAGTAAGGCCTTTGACAAGGTCCCTCATGGTAGACTAGTACAAAAGGTGAAATCACACGGGATCAGGGGTGAGCTGGCAAGGTGGATACAGAACTGGCTAGGCCATAGAAGGCAGAGAGTAGCAATGGAAGGATGCTTTTCTAATTGGAGGGCTGTGACCAGTGGTGTTCCGCAGGGATCAGTGCTGGGACCTTTGCTGTTTGTAGTATATATAAATGATTTGGAGGAAAATGTAACTGGTCTGATTAGTAAGTTTGCAGACGACACAAAGGTTGGTGGAATTGCGGATAGCGATGAGGACTGTCGGAGGATACAGCAGGATTTAGATTGTTTGGAGACTTGGGCGGAGAGATGGCAGATGGAGTTTAATCCGGACAAATGTGAGGTAATGCATTTTGGAAAGTCTAATGCAGGTAGGGAATGTACAGTGAATGGTAGAACCCTCAAGAGTATTGAAAGTCAGAGAGATCTAGGAGTATAGGTCCACAGGTCACTGAAAGGGGCAACACAGGTGGAGAAGGTAGTCAAGAAGGCATACGGCATGCTTGCCTTCATTGGCCGGGGCATTGAGTATAAGAATTGGCAAGTCACGTTGCAGCTGTGTAGAACCTTCGTTAGGCCACACTTGGAGTATAGTGTTCAATTCTGGTCGCCACACTACCAGAAGGATATGGAGGCTTTAGAGAGGGTGCAGAAGAGATTTACCAGAATGTTGCCTGGTAAGGAGGGCATTAGCTTTGAGGAGCGGTTGAATAAACTCGGTTTGTTCTCACTGGAACAACGGAGGTTGAGGGGCGACCAGATAGAGGTCTACAAAATTATGAGGGACATAGACAGAGTGGATAGTCAGAGGCTTTTCCCCGGGGTAGAGGGGTCAATTACTAGGGGGCATAGGTTTAAGGTGAGAGGGGCAAGGTTTAGAGGAGATGTACGAGGCAAGTTTTTTACACAGAGGGTAGTGGGTGCCTGGAACTCGCTGCCGGAGGTGGTGGTGGAAGCAGGGACGATAGTGACATTTAAGGGGCATCTTGACAAATACATGAATAGGATGGGAATAGAGGGATACGGACCCAGGAAGTGTAGAAGATTGTAGTTTAGTCGGTCAGCATGGCCGGCACGGGCTTGGAGGGCGGAAGGGCCTGTTCCTGTGCTGTACTTTTCTTTGTTCTGCGTGGGTTTCGCCCCCACAACCCAAAGATGTGTAGAGTAGGTGGATTGGCCACGCTAAATTGCCCCTTAATTGGAAAAAATGAATTAAGTACTCTAAATTTAATGTGTGTATGAGCGGAAGCAAGTGTGAGTGAGTGTGAGTGAGTGTGAGTGAGTGTGAGTGCATGTGTATGGATGTAAGTAAATGAGGGAGTTTGTGAGTGAGTTTGTGTGAATGTGAGTAAGTGTGAGCGACTGCAAGTGAAGGTGAGTGTAAAAGTATGAGCGAGTGTGAGTGATTGCAAGTGAGTGTGAGTGAGTATGAGTGGATGTCGGGGTGAGAGTGTGAATGGATGTGAGTGAGTGTGGGGGGGAGTTTGAGGGGGTGAGTGAGTGTGAGGGGGTGTGTGTGAGTGACTGAGTGAGAAAGTGCATGAGGGGTTGGGTGAGTGGGTGAATGAGAAAATGAGTGTGTGAGTGAGCGTGTGAGTGAGTGTGAACATGTGTGTGAGTGGGTGAATGAGCGAGTGTGAGAGGGTGTGTGAGTGTGAGCATGTGAGTGAGTGTGGGCGGGTGGATGAGTGAGTGTGAGCGAGTGAGTGAGTGAATGAATGTGAGTGGGTGAGTGAGTGAACGGGCGAAGGAGTGTAACCGAGTGAGTGTGAGTGAGTAAGTGTGCGTGAGAGAGCGTGAGTGTGTGTGTGAGTGAGGGCGGGTGAGTGTGAGTGAATGAGAGAGTGTGAGCGAGTGATTGAATGAGTGTGAGTGGGTGTGTGAGTGAGTGGGGAGAGAGTGTGAGAGGGTGAGTGAGTGTGAGCAGGTGTGTGTGTGTGAGTGAGCGGGCGAGTGAGTGAGAGTGAACAGGCGAGTGAGTGTGAGTGAGTGAGTGTGAGCGGGTGAGTGAGTGTGAGCGGGCGAGTGAGTGTGAGTGAATGAGTGAGTGATAGCGTGTGTGAGTGGATGAATGAGAGTGAGAGTGGGTGAGTGTGAGTGAGTGAATGATTGAGTGGGTAGGTGGGTGAGTGGATGTGTGTGAGCGGCTGAGTGAGCAAGTCTGGGAGTGGGTGAGTGAGTGTGATTGTGTGAGTGAGTGACTATGAGTGAATGAGTGAGTGTGACTGGGTGAGTGTGAGCGGGTGAGTATGAGTGACTGCGTGAGTGGGTGAGTGTGAGCGGGTGACTGTGCGGGTGAGTGTGGGAGTGAGTGAGTGAGTGTGGGTGGGTGAATGTGACCGGGTGAGTGTGAGTAAGTGAGTGTGAGTGACTGCATGAGCGAGTGAGTGTGAGTGAGTGACTATGAGTGAATGAGTGAGTGTGTGCGTGAGTGTGGGTGGGTGAGTGAGAGTGAGAGTGAGCGGGTGAATGTGACCGGGTGAGTGTGAGTGAGTAAGTCTGAGTGGGTGAGTGTGAGTGACGGCGTGAGCGAGTGAGTGTGAGTGAGTGACTATGAGTGAATGAGCGAGTGTGTGCGTGAGCGTGAGTGAGTGTGACTGGGTGAGTGTGAACGGGTGAGTATGAGTGACTGCGTGAGTGAGTGAGTGTGAGCGGGTGAGTGTGAGCGAGTGTGGGTGAGAGTGAGCGAGTGTGGGTGAGAGTGAGCGAGTGTGGGTGAGAGTGAGTATGTGAGTGGGTGCGTGTGAGTGAGTCAGTGTGTGAGTGAGTGTGAACGGGTGAATGTGAGCGGGTGAGTGAGAATGTGAGTAAGTGTGAGTGGATGTGAGTGAGTAAGTGTGGGTGAGTGAGTGAGTGAATGTGAGCAGGTGAATGTGAGTGGGTGAGTGAGTGAGTGAATGTGAGTGGGTGAGTGAGTGAGTGAATGTGAGTGGGTGAATGCGAGTGAGTGAGTGAACGGGTGAATGAGTGTAAGCTAGTGAGTGTGTGAGTGAGTAAGCGTGCATGAGAGCGTGAGTGAGCGTGAGTGAGGGCGGGTGAGTGCGAGTGAGTGAGTGTGAGCGGGTGAGTGAATGTGAGTGTGAGTGAGTGAACGGGTGAATGAGTGTAAGCTAGTGAGTGTGTGAGCGAGTGTGGGTGAGAGTGAGTGAGAGTGAGTGTGTGAGCGGGTGAGTGTGAATGTGAGTAAGTGTGAGTGGATGTGAGTGAGTAAGTGTGGGTGAGCAGGTGTGTGTGAGTGAGTGAGTGTGAGCGGGTGAGTGAGTGAGTGAATGAGTGTGAGTGGGTAGGTGAGTGAGTGGATGTGAGTGGGCGGGTGGGTGAGTGAGTGAGTGTGAGCGGCTGAATGAGTGTGAGCGGATGAGTGAGCGAGTCTGTGAGTGGGTGAGAGAGTGCACGAGGGGGTGATGAGTGAGCGTGGAAAGTGTGAATGAGAAAATGAGTGAGTGAGTGGGCAGTGAGTGTGAGTGAGTGAGAAGGTGAGTGAGTGTGAGCAGGTGGCTGTGTAAGGGTGAGTGAGCGGGTGAGTGAGTGAGCGTGTGAGTGAGTCAGTGTGAGCGGGTGAGTGAGTGTAAGCAGGTGAATGTGAGTGAGTGAGCAGGTGAGTGAGTGTGAGCAGGTGAGTGTGAGTGAGTGAGTTAAGTGTGAGTGGATGTGAGTGAGTGTGAGCGGGTGCGTGCGTGTGAGCGAATGACTGAGTGTGAGAGAGTGAGAGTGAGTCTGAGCGGGTGAATGTGAGTGAATGAGTGTGAGTGGGTGAGTGTGAGCAGGTGAGTGAGTGGGAGTGGGTGAGTGAGTGAGTGAGCGAGTGAGTGTGTGAGTGAATAAGTGAGTGAGTGTGTGTGAGTGAGGGCGGCTGAGTGAGTGAATGAGTGAGTGGGTAGGTTAGTGAGTGGATGTGAGTGGGCGGGTGGGTGAGTGAGGGTGTGTGAGTGGGTGTGTCAGTGAGTGTGAGTGGCTGACTGAGTGTGAGCGGATGAGTGAGCAAATCTGTGAATGGGTGAGTGAGCAGGTGAGAGTGCGTGAAGGGGTGATGAGTGAGTGTGGAATGGGTGAGTGAGTGAGTAAGTGTGAGTGCATGTGAGTGGGTGAGTGAATGAGAGTGAGCAGGTGTGTGTGAGTGAATGAGTGAGTGTATGTGCGTGATTGTGAGTGAGTGAGAGTGACCGTGTGAGTGTGAGCGGGAGAGTTAGTGGGTGAGTGTGAGTGAGTGAGAGAATGAATGGGCGAGTGAGTGAGTGTGTGAGTTTGAGTGTGTGTGAGCAGGTGAGTGTGAGCAGGTGAGTGTGAGTGAGTTAGTGAGTTTGAGTGAGTGAGTGAGCGTGTGAGTGAGTGTGAGCGGGTGAGTGTGAGCGTGTGAGTGTGAGAATCTTTTCCCGGGAGAGGATAGTGTTTCCTGTTGCCGGGGTTGGTGTTGTCAGTTGGGGTAGCTGGTGTGAGAGAGGCTGCGGACTCCACACTGAGGCCTGTTTGATCGGGAAGTCAGAGTTATTACTCCACACTGAGACCTGTTTGATCGGGAATCGGAGTTATTACTCCATACTGAGGCCTGTTTGATCGGGATCCAGAGTTATTACTCCACACTGAGGCCTGTTTGATCGGGAATCGGAGTTATTACTCCACATTGAGGCCTGTTTGATCGGTAATCGGAGTTATTACTCCACATTGAGGCCTGTTTGATCGGTAATCGGAGTTATTACTCCACACTGTGGCCTGTTTGATCGGGAATCGGAGTTATTACTCCACACTGAGGCCTGTTTGATCGGGAATCGGAGTTATTACTCCACACTGAGGCCTGTTTGATCGGGGTTTGGAGTTATTACTCCACACTGAGGCCTGTTTGATCGGGCAGTCGGAGTTTTTACTCCACACTGAGGCCTGTATGATCGGGAATCGGAGTTATTACTCCACATTGAGGCCTGTTTCTTCGGGCAGTCGGAGTTATTACTCCACACTGTGGCCTGTTTGATCGGGAATTGGAGATATTACTCCACACTGAGACCTGTTTGATCGGGAATCGGAGTTATTACTCCACACTGAGGCCTGTTTGATCGGGCAGTCGGAGTTATTACTCCACACTGCGGCCTGTTTGATCGGGATTCGGATTTATTACTCCACACTGAGGCCTGTTTGATCGGGAATCGGAGTTATTACTCCACACTGAGGCCTGTTTGATCGGGAATCGGAGTTATTACTCCACACTGAGGCCTGTTTGATCGGGGTTTGGAGTTATTACTCCACACTGAGGCCTGTTTGATCGGGCAGTCGGAGTTTTTACTCCACACTGAGGCTTGTATGATCGGGAATCGGAGTTATTACTCCACATTGAGGCCTGTTTCTTCGGGCAGTCGGAGTTATTACTCCACACTGTGGCCTGTTTGATCGGGAATTGGAGATATTACTCCACACTGAGACCTGTTTGATCGGGAATCGGAGTTATTACTCCACACTGAGGCCTGTTTGATCGGGCAGTCGGAGTTATTACTCCACACTGCGGCCTGTTTGATCGGGATTCGGATTTATTACTCCACACTGAGGCCTGTTTGATCTGGCATTCGGAGTTATTGCTCCACACTGAGACCTGTTTGATTGGGAATCGGAGTTATTACTCCACACTGCGGCCTGTTTGATTGGGATTCAGAGCTATTACTCCACATTGAGGACTGTTTGATCGGAAATCCGAGTTATTACTCCACACTGCGGCCTGTTTGATCGGGAATCGGAGTTATTACTCCACACTGATGTCTGTTTGATTGGGGTTCAGAGTTATGACTCCGGACTGAGGCCTGTTTGATCGGGAATCGGAGTTATTACTCCACACCGTGGCATGTTTGATCGGGAATCGGAGTTATTACTCCACATTGTGGCCTGTTTGTTCGGGAATCAGAGCTATTACTCCACACTGAGGCCTGTTTGATCGGGAATCGGAGTTATTACTCCACACTACGGCATGTTTGATCGGGATTCTGAGTTATTACTCCAGACTGAGGCCTGTTTGATCGGGAATCGGAGCTATTACTCCACACTGAGGCCTGTTTGATCGGGAATCGGAGTTATTACTCCACACAGACCTGTTTAATTGGAAATCTGAGTTATTACTCCACACTGATGCCTGTTTGATTGGGATTCGGAGTTATTACTCCAGACTGAGGCCTGTTTGATCGGGAATCGGAGTTATTACTCCACACTGCGGCATGTTTGATCGGGAATCGGAGTTATTACTCCACACTGAGGCCTGTTTGATCGGGAATCGGAGTTATTACTCCACACTGAGACCTGTTTGATTGGGAATCGGAGATATTACTCCACAAAGTGGCCTGTTTGATCAGGATTCGGAGTTTTTACTCCACACTGAGGCCTGTTTGATCGGGAATCAGAGTTATTCCTCCACACTGAGACCTGTTTGATCGGGAATCGGAGTTATTACTCCACACTGAGGCCTGTTTGATCGGTAATCGGAGTTATTACTACACACTGAGGCCTGTTTGATCTGGCATTCTGAGTTATTGCTCCAGACTGAGACCTGTTTGATCGGGAATCGGAGTTATTACTCCACACTGAGGCCTGTTTGATCGGGATTCGGAGTTATTACTCCACACTGAGACCTGTTTGATTGGGAATCGGAGTTATTACTCCACACTGATGCCTGTTTGATCGGGCAGTCGGAGTTATTACTCCACACTGCGGCCTGTTTGATCGGGAATCAGAGTTATTACTCCGCACTGCGGCATGTTTGATCGGGAATCGGAGTTATTACTCCACACTGAGGCCTGTTTGATCGGGAAGTAGGAGTTATTACTCCACACTGAGGCCTGTTTGATTGGTAATCAGAGTTATTACTCCACACTGATGCCTGTTTGATCTGGCATTCGGAGTTATTATTCCACACTGAGACCTGTTTGATCGGGAATCGGAGTTATTATTCCACACTGAGACCTGTTTGATCGGGAATCGGAGTTATTACTCCACACTGCGGCATGTTTGATCGGGAATCGGAGTTATTACTCCACACTGCGGCCTGTTTGATCGGGAATCGGTGTTATTACTCCACACTGCAGCCTGTTTGATCAGGAATCGGAGTTATTACTCCACACAGACCTGTTTGATTGGGAATCGGAGTTATTGCTCCACACTGATGCCTGTTTGATCGGGATTCGGAGTTATTACTCCAGACTGAGGCCTGTTTGATCGGGAATCGGAGTTATTACGCCACACTGCGGCATGTTTGATCGGGAATCGGAGTTATTATTCCACACTTAGACCTGTTTGATTGGGAATCGGAGTTATTACTCCACACTGAGACAAGTTTGATCGGGAATCGGAGTTATTACTCCACACTGCGGCCTGTTTGATCGGGAATCGGAGTTATTACTCCACACTGCAGCCTGTTTGATCAGGAATCGGAGTTATTACTCCACACAGACCTGTTTGATTGGGAATCGGAGTTATTACTCCACACTGAGACCTGTTTGATCGGGATTCGGAGTTATTACTCCAGACTGAGGTCTGTTTGATCGGGAATCGGAGTTATTACTCCACACTGCGGCATGTTTGATCGGGAATCGGAGTTATTATTCCACACTGAGACCTGTTTGATCGGGAATCGGAGTTATTACTCCACACTGCGGCATGTTTGATCGGGAATCGGAGTTATTACTCCACACTGCGGCCTGTTTGATCGGGAATCGGAGTTATTACTCCACACTGCAGCCTGTTTGATCAGGAATCGGAGTTATTACTCCACACAGACCTGTTTGATTGGGAATCGGAGTTATTACTCCACACTGATGCCTGTTTGATCGGGATTCGGAGTTATTACTCCAGACTGAGGCCTGTTTGATCGGGAATCGGAGTTATTACTCCACACTGCGGCATGTTTGATCGGGAATCGGAGTTATTATTCCACACTTAGACCTGTTTGATTGGGAATCGGAGTTATTACTCCACACTGAGACCTGTTTGATCGGGAATCGGAGTTATTACTCCACACTGCGGCCTGTTTGATCGGGAATCGGAGTTATTACTCCACACTGCAGCCTGTTTGATCAGGAATCGGAGTTATTACTCCACACTGATGCCTGTTTGATCGGGATTCGGAGTTATTACTCCAGACTGAGGCCTGTTTGATCGGGAATCGGAGTTATTACTCCACACTGCGGCATGTTTGATCGGGAATCGGAGTTATTATTCCACACTTAGACCTGTTTGATTGGGAATCGGAGTTATTACTCCACACTGAGGCCTGTTTGATCGGGCAGTCGGAGTTATTACTCCACACTGCGGCCTGTTTGATCGGGAATCAGAGTTATTACTCCGCACTGCGGCATGTTTGATCGGGAATCGGAGTTATTACTCCACACTGAGGCCTGTTTGATCGGGAAGTAGGAGTTATTACTCCACACTGAGGCCTGTTTGATTGGTAATCAGAGTTATTACTCCACACTGATGCCTGTTTGATCTGGCATTCGGAGTTATTATTCCACACTGAGACCTGTTTGATCGGGAATCGGAGTTATTATTCCACACTGAGACCTGTTTGATCGGGAATCGGAGTTATTACTCCACACTGCGGCATGTTTGATCGGGAATCGGAGTTATTACTCCACACTGCGGCCTGTTTGATCGGGAATCGGTGTTATTACTCCACACTGCAGCCTGTTTGATCAGGAATCGGAGTTATTACTCCACACAGACCTGTTTGATTGGGAATCGGAGTTATTGCTCCACACTGATGCCTGTTTGATCGGGATTCGGAGTTATTACTCCAGACTGAGGCCTGTTTGATCGGGAATCGGAGTTATTACGCCACACTGCGGCATGTTTGATCGGGAATCGGAGTTATTATTCCACACTTAGACCTGTTTGATTGGGAATCGGAGTTATTACTCCACACTGAGACAAGTTTGATCGGGAATCGGAGTTATTACTCCACACTGCGGCCTGTTTGATCGGGAATCGGAGTTATTACTCCACACTGCAGCCTGTTTGATCAGGAATCGGAGTTATTACTCCACACAGACCTGTTTGATTGGGAATCGGAGTTATTACTCCACACTGAGACCTGTTTGATCGGGATTCGGAGTTATTACTCCAGACTGAGGTCTGTTTGATCGGGAATCGGAGTTATTACTCCACACTGCGGCATGTTTGATCGGGAATCGGAGTTATTATTCCACACTGAGACCTGTTTGATCGGGAATCGGAGTTATTACTCCACACTGCGGCATGTTTGATCGGGAATCGGAGTTATTACTCCACACTGCGGCCTGTTTGATCGGGAATCGGAGTTATTACTCCACACTGCAGCCTGTTTGATCAGGAATCGGAGTTATTACTCCACACAGACCTGTTTGATTGGGAATCGGAGTTATTACTCCACACTGATGCCTGTTTGATCGGGATTCGGAGTTATTACTCCAGACTGAGGCCTGTTTGATCGGGAATCGGAGTTATTACTCCACACTGCGGCATGTTTGATCGGGAATCGGAGTTATTATTCCACACTTAGACCTGTTTGATTGGGAATCGGAGTTATTACTCCACACTGAGACCTGTTTGATCGGGAATCGGAGTTATTACTCCACACTGCGGCCTGTTTGATCGGGAATCGGAGTTATTACTCCACACTGCAGCCTGTTTGATCAGGAATCGGAGTTATTACTCCACACTGATGCCTGTTTGATCGGGATTCGGAGTTATTACTCCAGACTGAGGCCTGTTTGATCGGGAATCGGAGTTATTACTCCACACTGCGGCATGTTTGATCGGGAATCGGAGTTATTATTCCACACTTAGACCTGTTTGATTGGGAATCGGAGTTATTACTC
This sequence comes from Scyliorhinus torazame, assembly GCF_047496885.1. Classification (NCBI taxonomy): domain Eukaryota; kingdom Metazoa; phylum Chordata; class Chondrichthyes; order Carcharhiniformes; family Scyliorhinidae; genus Scyliorhinus; species Scyliorhinus torazame. The sequence continues at coordinate 11,183,560 of NC_092712.1, read as the reverse complement.
CACACTGAGGCCTGTTTGATCGGGCAGTCGGAATTATTACTCCACACTGAGGCCTGTTTGATCGGGAAGTAGGAGTTATTACTCCACACTGTGGCCTGTTTGATCGGGAATCAGAGTTATTACTCCACACTGGGGCCTGTTTGATCGGGAATCGGAGTTATTACTCCACACTGAGGCCTGTTTGATCGGGATTTGGAGTTATTACTCCACACTGAGGCCTGTTTGATCGGGCAGTCGGAGTTATTACTCCACACTGCGGCCTGTTTGATCGGGAATCGGAATTATTACTCCACACTGAGACCTGTTTGATTGGGAATCGGAGTTATTACTCCACACTGCGGCCTGTTTAATCGGGATTCGGAGTTATTACTCCACACTGCGGCATGTTTGATCGGGAATCGGAGTTATTACTCCACAATTCCACCTGTTTGATTGGGAATCGGAGTTATTACTCCACACTGAGGCCTGTTTGATCGGGATTCGGAGTTATTACTCCACACTGAGGCCTGTTTGATCGAGATTCGGATTTATTACTCCACACTGAGAACATAGATCATTACAGCGCAGTACAGGCCCTTCGGCCCTCGATGTTGCGCCGACCTGTGAAACCACTCTAAAGCCCATCTACACTATTCCCTTATCGTCCATATGTCTATCCAATGACTATTTGAATGCCCTTAGTGTTGGCGAGTCCACTACTGTTGCAGGCAGGGCATTCCAAGCCCTTACTACTCTCTGAGTAAAGAACCTACCTCTGACATCTGCCTTATATCTATCACCCCTCAATTTAAAGCTATGTCCCCTCGTGCGAGACATCACCATCCGAGGAAAAAGGCTCTCACTGTCCACCCTATCCAATCCTCTGATCATCTTGTCTGCCTCAATTAAGTCACCTCTTAACCTTCTTCTCTCTAACTAAAACAGTCTCAAGTCCCTCAGCCTTTCCTCATAAGATCTTCCCTCCATACCAGGCAACATTCTGGTAAATCTCCTCTGCACCCTTTCCAATGCTTCCACATCCTTCCTATAATGCGGCGACCAGAATTGCACGCAATACTCCAAATGCGGCCGCACCAGAGTTTTGTACAGCTGCAACATGACCTCATGGCTCCGAAACTCAATCCCTCCACCAATAAAAGCTAACACACCGTACGCCTTCTTCCCAACCCTCTCAACCTGGGTGGCAACGTTCAGGGATCTATGTACATGGACACCGTGATCTCTCTGCTCATCCACACTGCCAAGAATCTTACCATTAGCCCAGTACTCAGTCTTCCTGTTATTCCTTCCAAAACGAATCACCTCACACTTTTCTGCATTAAACTCCATTTGCCACCTCTCAGCCCAGCGCTGCAGCTTATCTATGTCCCTCTGTAACTTGTAACATCCTTCCGCACTGTCCACAACTCCACCGACTTTAGTGTCATCTGCAAATTTACTCACCCATCCTTCTACGCCCTCCTCCAGGTCATTTATAAAATGACAAACAGCAGTGGCCCCAAAACAGATCCTTGTGGTACACCACTAGTAACTGGACTCCAGTCTGAACACTTCCCATCAACCACCACCCGTTGTCTTCTTCCAGCTAGCCAATTTCTGATCCAAACTGCTAAATCACCCTGAATCCCATGCTTCCGTGAGGCCTGTTTGATCGGGAATCTTATTACTTCCAGAGTTTTGTCTGTGTGTTTTTCAGGGAGAAGCGGGTTCGGAATCGGATTCAGCGACTCCGGGAGTCGTTACGTGGTGTGGAACGTCGGTGTAAGACTTTCACTGCGGAGCGACAGACACGCCTCGATGAGTTTTACACAAAAGTGAAGACATATAACTACAAGAAAGAGGTGCGAGCTCCCATTAGCCACAACACCACCAAAGGACATCCCATAATATGTCTCAGACATGCAACAGCACAGGGCCAACCGTGCCTCAGAATACACAGGCCTTGTCTCCGAGGCAGAATATTCCCGTGACTCTCTGGGTGAGATCTTCCTGCCGTCCTCACCCGGGGGGGGGGGGGGGGTCCGGGGTCCAGCCCCGCCTTTCCTCACCGGGGGGGGGGGGGTCCGGGGTCCAGCCCCGCCTTTCCTCACCGGGGGGGGGGGGGGTCCGGGGTCCGGCCCCGCCTTTCCTCACCGGGGAGGGTGGGGAGTCCGGGGTCCGGCCCCGCCTTTCCTCACCGGGGGGGGGGGGTCCGGGGCCCAGCCCCGCCTTTCCTCACCGGGGGGGGGGGGGGTCCGGGGTCCGGCCCCGCCTTTCCTCACCGGGGAGGGTGGGGGAGTCCGGGGTCCGGCCCCGCCTTTCCTCACCGGGGGGTGGGGGCGTGGGGTCCGGGGTCCAACCCCCGCCTGTCCTCACCAGGGGGGGGGGGGGAGTCCGGGGTCCGGCCCCGCCTTTCCTCACCGGGGGGGGGGGGGTCCGGGGCCCAGCCCCGCCTGTCCTCACCGGGGGGGGGGGGGGGGGGTCCGGGGTCCGGCCCCGCCTGTCCTCACCGGGGGGGGGGGGGGGGGGGTCCGGGGTCCAGGGTCCAGCCCCGCCTGTCCTCACCGGGGAGGGTGGGGAGTCCGGGGTCCGGCCCCGCCTTTCCTCACCGGGGGGGGGGGGTCCAGGGCCCAGCCCCGCCTTTCCTCACCGGGGGGGGGGGGGGTCCGGGGTCCGGCCCCGCCTGTCCTCACCGGGGGGGGGGGGGGTCCGGGGTCCGGCCCCGCCTGTCCTCACCGGGGGGGGGGGGGGGGTCCGGGGTCCAGCCCCGCCTTTCCTCACCGGGGGGGGGGGTCCGGGGTCCAGCCCCGCCTGTCCTCACCGGGGAGGGGTGGGGAGTCCGGGGTCCGGCCCCGCCTGTCCTCACCGGGGGGGGGGGGGGGGGGGGGGTCCGGGGTCCGGCCCCCGCCTGTCCTCACCGGGGGGGGGTTCCGGGGTCCGGCCCCGCCTTTCCTCACCGGTGTGGGGGGGGGGGGGGGGGGTCCGGGGTCCAGCCCCGCCTGTCCTCACCGGGGGGGGGTTCCGGGGTCCGGCCCCGCCTGTCCTCACCGGGGGGGGGGGGGGGGTCCGGGGTCCAGGGTCCAGCCCCGCCTGTCCTCACCGGGGAGGGTGGGGAGTCCGGGGTCCGGCCCCGCCTTTCCTCACCGGGGGGGGGGGTCCGGGGCCCAGCCCCCGCCTTTCCTCACCGGGGGGGGGGGGGTCCGGGGTCCGGCCCCCGCCTGTCCTCACCGGGGGGGGGGGGGGGTCCGGGGTCCGGCCCCGCCTGTCCTCACCGGGGGGGGGGGGGGGTCCGGGGTCCAGCCCCGCCTTTCCTCACCGGGGGGGGGGGGTCCGGGGTCCAGCCCCGCCTGTCCTCACCGGGGAGGGTGGGGAGTCCGGGGTCCGGCCCCGCCTGTCCTCACCGGGGGGGGGGGGGGGGGGTCCGGGGTCCGGCCCCGCCTGTCCTCACCGGGGGGGGGGTTCCGGGGTCCGGCCCCGCCTTTCCTCACCGGTGTGGGGGGGGGGGGGGGGGTCCGGGGTCCAGCCCCGCCTGTCCTCACCGGGGGGGGTTCCGGGGTCCGGCCCCGCCTTTCCTCACCGGTGTTGGGGGGGGGGGGGGTCCGGGGTCCAGCCCCGCCTGTCCTCACCGGGGGGGGGGGGGGGGTCTGGGGTCCGGCCCGCCTGTCCACCGGGGGGGGGGGTGGGGGGGGGGGTCTCTGGCCCTGCTTACGCCATACCCACCGCACGGGATTTCCGGTGTGAGCGTGGCACTCCCTCACACACTCTCACTTTCTCCCACACTCTCTCTCTCTCTCTCACACTCCCTCACACTCTCACACACCTTCCTTACTCACACTCTCTCCCACTCTCGCTCTCTCTCTCACTCCCTCACACACTCTCACTTTCTCCCACACTCTCCCTCACACTCTCTCACACACTTCCTTACTCACACTCCTCGCTCTCTCTCTCACTCTCTCCCACACTCTCACCCTCTCCCTCTCCACTCTCTCTCTCACACACTCTCTATCTCTCTCTGCACTCTCTCACACTCTCCCTCACACACTCTCTTTCACATACTCTCCCTCACACTCTCTCTCTCTCTCTCACACTCCCTCGCACTCTCTCTCCCACACACTCTCTCTCACTCTCTCTCTCTCACACATTCTCCCTCACACTCTCTCCCTCACACTCTCTCCCTCACACTCTCTCACACTCTCCCTCACACTCTCTCTCTCCCTCACACTCTCCCCTCACACTCTCCCTCACACACTCTCCTCACACTCTCCCTCACACTCTCCCTCACACTCTCCCTCACACTCTCCCTCACACGCTCTCTCACACTCGCTCTCACACTCGCTCTCACACTCTCTCACACTCTCTCTCTCACACTCTCTCTCACACTCTCTCTCACACTTTCTCTCACACACTCTCTCTCTCTGCCACACTCTCTCACACACTCTCTCGCTCTCTCACTCTCTCTCTCTCCCACACTCTCGCTCTCTCGCTCTCTCCCTCTCTCTCACTCACTCTCTCACTCTCTCTCTCACACTTGCTCTATCTCTCTCTCTCACACTCACCCTCACACTTTCTCTCACACTCTCTCTCTCTCACACTCTCTCTCTCACTTTCTCTCACACTCTCTCTCTCTGCCACACTCTCACACACACTCTCTCCCTCTCTCTCACTCCCTCTCACTCCCTCTCTCCCACACTCTCCATCTCTCTCTCACTCTCTCCCACACTCTCGCTCTCTCACTCACTCTCTCTCACACCCTCTCACACTCGCTCTATCTCTCTCTCACTCTCTCACACTCTCTCTCCCCCACACTCTCTCTCACACCCTCTCACACTCGCTCTATCTCTCTCTCACTCTCTCACACTCTCTCTCCCCCACACTCTCTCTCACACTCTCCCTCACACTCTCTCCCACACTCTCACACACTCTCCCTCACACTCTCTCTCTCACACTCTCTCTCTCTCCTTCACACTCTCTCTCTCACACTTTCTCTCACACACTCTCTCTCTCTGCCACACTCTCTCACACACTCTCTCCCTCTCTCTCACTCCGCCTCTCCCACACTCTCCCTCTCTCTCTCCCTCTCTCTCCCACACTCTCGCTCTCTCCCTCTCTCACTCACTCTCTCTCACTCACTCTCTCTCACACACTCTCTCTCACACTCGCTCTATCTCACTCTCTCACTCTCTCACACTCGCCCTCACACTCTCTCTCTCACATACTCTCCCTCACACTCTCTCTCACACTCTCTCTCTCTCTCACACTCTCTCTCACACTTTCTCTCACACACTCTCTCTCTCTGCTACACTCTCTCACACACTCTCTCCCTCTCTCTCACTCCCCCTCTCCCACACTCTCCCTCTCTCTCTCACTCTCTCCCACACTCTCGCTCTCTCCCTCTCTCACTCACTCTCTCTCAACACACTCTCTCATACTCGCTCTATCTCTCTCTCTCTCTCGCACACTCTCCCTCACACTCTCTCTCTCCCTCACACTCTCTCTCCCACACACTCTCCCACACACTCTCCCACACTCTCCCACACACTCTCCCACACTCTCTCACACTTTCTCTCACACACTCTCTCTCTCACACTCTCTCTCTCACACTCTCTCTCTCTCTCTCACACTCTCGCTCTCTCCCTCTCTCACTCACTCTCTCTCACCACTCTCCCTCACACTCTCTCTCTCCCTCACACTCTCTCACACACTCTCTCTCTCCCTCACACTCTCTCTCTTTTTCTCTCATTAACTCTCTCACTCTTTTTCTCTCATTAACTCTCTCTCTTTTTCTCTCATTAACTCTCACTCTCTCTCTCTCTCTCCGCAGGATGAGTCCTACTTCCGGACCACTCTGAAGAGACGTAAAGCTGTGAAGAGGAATCTGGGCAGGGTCCCGCTGCGTCGCTACGTCCGGGTCCAGGGCAAAGCAACCGTTCCCAGCATGCTCTGTGAGCCAGCCTTGCCCACCCAGCCAGCGGAGGCCGCAGAATATTCTCGACTCTCTCCAGGCCATGTGACCTGAACTTCCCTCTGTGCTCACTCTCCGTTTCACCCCCCCCCCCCCCCCCCCCCCAGGATTGGACAGGCTGCCCTGAGGAATGGGGCAATCCGATGGGGTTAACGATGTCCGATGCTGATGGACAGCAGAGTGACAACCCATTCAGGGATTGTAAACGCTGCCTTACCTAGTCAAATAGTCGCATGAGTGAACCAGGTGGGTTTTTACGACAATTGACAATGGTTTCATTGACGTCATTCGGCTTTTTAATTCCAGGTTTTTATTGAGTTTAAGTTTCGCCAGCTGCTGTGGCGAGGTTCGATCCCAGGACCCCCGGAGCGTTACTCTGGGTCTCTGGTTTACTGTTCCAGTCACAATACCATTGCACCCCCACCTCCCCTGACTGCACTGCAGGTCACCAGGTCAGTCAAGGAGCCTCCGTGGGATTTCTGACCATCTGACCATGACACATTCCTGCCCCCGGAACGGGTGTGGGGGGCTGACCCCAGCAGCTCCTGGGGTAATGGAACAGTACAGCACAGTACAGGCCATTCGGCCCACGATGTTGTGCCGACCATTTATCCTAAACGAAGATCAACCTAACCTAGACCCCTTCAATTTACTGCTGTCCATGTGCCTGTCTAAGAGTCGCTTAAATGTCCCCAATGACCGACTCCACCACCTCTGCTGGCAGTGATTCCACACACCCACCACTCTCTGTGTAAAGAACCTACCTCTGACATCTCCCCCTACACCTTCCTCCAATCACCTTAAAGTTATGTCCCCTCGTGACAGCCATTTCCGCCCTGGAGAAAAGTCTCTGGCTATCCACTCTATCCATGCCTCTCATCACCTTGTCCACCTCTATCAAGTCACCTCTCTGCCTTCTTCGCTCCAGGGAGAAAAGCCCTCGCTCCCTCAACCTTTCTTATCAGACATGCCCCCCAGTCCAGGCAGCATCCTGGTAAATCTCCTCTGTACCCTCGCCAAACCATCCACATCCTTCCTATAATGAGGCGACCAGACCTGGACACAATATTCTAAGTGTGGTCTAACCAGGGTTTTATAAAGCTGCAGCAAAACCTCACGGCTCTTAAACTCAATCCCCCTGTTAATGAAAGCCAACACACCATACGCCTTCTTCACAACCCTATCAACCTGGGTGGCAACTTTGGGGGATCTATATACGTGGACCCCAAGATCCCTCTGTCCCTCCACACTTTCAAGAATCCTGCCTTTCACCCTGGATTCAGCATTCAAATTCGACCTTCCAAAATGAATCACTTCACATTTATCAGGGTTGAACTCCATCTGCCACTTCTCAGCCCAGCTCTGCATCCTGTCAATGTCCTGTTGTAACCTGCAACAGCCCTCAACACTATCTACAACTCCCCCAACCTTCGTGTCATCGGCAAACTTACTAACCCACCCTTCCACTCCCTCATCCAAGGCATTTATAAAAACCACAAAGAGCCGAGGTCCCAGAACAGATCCCTGCGGGGACACCACTGGTCACCGACCTCCAGGTGGAATAGCTTCCATCCACTACCACTCGCTGTCTTCTATTGGCCAGCCAATTCTGTATCCAGACAGCCAAATTCCCCTGTATCCCATGCCTCCTGACTTTCTGAATGAGCCTACCATGGGGAACCTTATCAAAACCTTACTGAAATCCATATACACCACATCCACTGCCCGACCTTCATCAATGTGCCTCGTCACATCCTCAAAGAATTTAATGAGGCTTGTGAGGCCTGACCTGCCCCTCACAAAGCCACGCTGACTATCTTTAATCAAACTATGTTTTTCTAAATAATCATAAGTCCTCAGCGGGATTCTCCGACCCCGCGCTGGGCCGGGGAATCGCCGGGGGGGGGCGGCGTGAATCCCGCCCCGACGCTGGCTGCCGAATTCTCCAGTGGCGGGGGGCGGGAATCGCGGCGGCCGCTGGCGGCGCCCCCTGGCAGCGCCCCCCCCCCCCCCCTGGCCCGCGATGGGCCTGTTTCCGGCCGGTCCCGCCGGCGTAAATCAAACCAGGTCCGTACCGGCGGCACCTGGCTCTGTGGGCGGCCTGCGGAGTCCTCGGGGGGGGGGGGGGGGGGGCGGGGGGGGCACGGGGGATCTAGCCCCAGGGAGTGCCCCCACGGTGGCCTGGCCCGCGATCGGGGCCCACCGATCGGCGGGCGGGCCTGTGCCGTGGGGGCACTCTTTCCCTCCGCGCCGGCCTAGCCCCTGAAGGTCCGGAAGATTCCGCACCTTCCGGGCTGCCCGATGGCGGAGTGGTTCACCCCACTCCTCGGCGCCGGGACCCCCGCCCTGCCGGGTAGGGGGGAATCCCGCCCCCTATCTCTCAGAATCCTCTCCAATATTTTGCTCACCACAGACGTAAGTCTGATGGGTCTGTAATTCCCAGGGATTTCCCTATTCCCTTTCTTGAACAGGGCAACAACATGGGTTATGGGGATAGGGTGGAGGTGTGGGCTTAAATAGGGCGCTCTTTCCAAGGGCTGGCGCGGACTCGATGGGCTGAATGGACTCCTCCTGCACTGTAAATTCTGTGATTCTATGAGAGGTTGAGGGTGGGGTTGCTGGTTCTGTGGGGAGCTGCTGGTGTCTGGGGGGCTGCTGGTGTCTGGGGGGCTGCTGGTGTCTGAGACAGGCTGCTGGTGTCTGGGACGGGCTGCTGGTGTCTGGGACAGGCTGCTGGTGTCTGGGGCGGGTTGCTGGTGTCTGGGAGAGGGCTGCTGGTGTCTGGGACAGGCTGCTGGTGTCTGGGACGGGCTGCTGGTGTCTGGGACAGGCTGCTGGTGTCTGGGGCGGGTTGCTGGTGTCTGGGAGAGGGCTGCTGGTGTCTGGGGGTGGGCTGCTGGTGTCTAGGGCGGGCTGCTGGTGTCTGGGAGAGGGCTGCTGGTGTCTGGGACGGGCTGCTGGTGTCTGGGACGGGCTGCTGGTGTCTGGGGCGGGTTGCTGGTGTCTGGGAGAGGGCTGCTGGTGTCTGGGGCGGGCTGCTGGTGTCTGGGGGTGGGCTGTTGTCTGGGAGAGGGCTGCTGGTGTCTGAGACAGGCTGCTGGTGTCTGGGAGAGGGCTGCTGGTGTCTGGGATGGGCTGCTGGTGCCTGGGGCGGGTTGCTGGTGTCTGGGAGAGGGCTGCTGGTGTCTGGGACGGGCTGCTGGTGTCTGGGGCGGGTTGCTGGTGTCTGGGGGTGGGCTGTTGTCTGGGAGAGAGCTGCTGGTGTCTGGGGGTGGGCTGTTGTCTGGGAGAGGGCTGCTGGTGTCTGGGGTGCTGTTGGGTGAGCTGCTGGTATCTGGGGACGGGCTGCTGGTGTCTGAGGTGGGCTGCTGGTGTCTGGGGGTGGGCTGTTTGGGAGAGGGCTGCTGGTGTCGGGTGGTGTCTGGGGTGACTGCTGGTGTCTGGGGTGGGCTGCTGGTGTGTGGGGTGGTGTCTGGGGTGACTGCTGGTGTCTGGGAAAGAGCTGCTGGTGTCTGGGGTGGTGTCTGCGGTGACTGCTGGTGTCTGGGGTGGGCTGCTGGTGTGTGGGGTGGTGTCTGGGGTGACTGCTGGTGTCTGGGAAAGAGCTGCTGGTGTCTGGGGTGGTGTCTGCGGTGACTGCTGGTGTCTGTGGTGGGCTGCTGGTGTGGGGTGGTGTCTGGGGTGGGCTGCTGGTGTCTGGGGTGGGCTGTTGTCTGGGAGAGGGCTGCTGGTGTCTGGGGGTGGGCTGTTGTCTGGGAGAGGGCTGCTGGAGTCTGGGGGTGGGCTGTTGTCTGGGAGAGGGCTGCTGGTGTCTGGGGGTGGGCTGTTGTCTGGGTGAGGGCTGCTGGTGTCTGGGGTGGGCTGCTGGTGTCTGGGAGAGGGCTGCTGGTGTCTGGGGGTGGGCTGTTGTCTGGGTGAGGGCTGCTGGTGTCTGGGGTGGGCTGCTGGTGTCTGGGAGAGGGCTGCTGGTGTCTGGGAGAGGGCTGCTGGTGTCTGGGAGAGGGCTGCTGGTGTCTGGGGTGGTGTCTGCGGTGACTGCTGGTGTCTGGGGTGGGCTGCTGGTGTGGGGTGGTGTCTGGGGTGGGCTGCTGGTGTCTGGGGTGGGCTGTTGTCTGGGAGAGGGCTGCTGGTGTCTGGGGGTGGGCTGTTGTCTGGGAGAGGGCTGCTGGTGTCTGGGGGTGGGCTGTTGTCTGGGTGAGGGCTGCTGGTGTCTGGGGTGGGCTGCTGGTGTCTGGGAGAGGGCTGCTGGTGTCTGGGAGAGGGCTGCTGGTGTCTGGGAGAGGGCTGCTGGTGTCTGGGGGTGGGCTGTTGTCTGGGGGTAGGCTGTTGTCTGGGTGAGGGCTGCTGGTGTCTGGGGGTAGGCTGTTGTCTGGGACGGGCTGCTGGTGTCTGGGGTGGGCTGCTGGTGTCTGGGAGAGGGCTGCTGGTGTCTGGGGGTGGGCTGTTGTCTGGATGAGGGCTGCTGGTGTCTGGGGTGGGCTGCTGGTGTCTGGGAGAGGGCTGCTGGTGTCTGGGAGAGGGCTGCTGGTGTCTGGGAGAGGGCTGCTGGTGTCTGGGGTGGTGTCTGCGGTGACTGCTGGTGTCTGGGGTGGGCTGCTGGTGTGGGGTGGTGTCTGGGGTGGGCTGCTGGTGTCTGGGGTGGGCTGTTGTCTGGGAGAGGGCTGCTGGTGTCTGGGGTGGGCTGTTGTCTGGGAGAGGGCTGCTGGTGTCTGGGGGTGGGCTGTTGTCTGGGAGAGGGCTGCTGGTGTCTGGGGGTGGGCTGTTGTCTGGGTGAGGGCTGCTGGTGTCTGGGGTGGGCTGCTGGTGTCTGGGAGAGGGCTGCTGGTGTCTGGGGGTGGGCTGTTGTCTGGGTGAGGGCTGCTGGTGTCTGGGGTGGGCTGCTGGTGTCTGGGAGAGGGCTGCTGGTGTCTGGGGGTGGGCTGTTGTCTGGGGGTAGGCTGTTGTCTGGGTGAGGGCTGCTGGTGTCTGGGGGTGGGCTGTTGTCTGGGACGGGCTGCTGGTGTCTGGGGGTGGGCTGCTGGTGTCTGGGAGAGGGCTGCTGGTGTCTGGGGGTGGGCGGTTGTCTGGGAGAGGGCTGCTGGTGTCTCTGGTGGGCTGCTGGTGTCTCTGGTGGGCTGCTGGTTCCTCTCCTCCTTACACCCTATTGGCTGCCAACCATGCCAACCATCACAGCTCCTGCCTTTCCTGGCCTATCAGAAAGGCCCCAGACTCTCAATCCCTGATTGGATGATTCAGAATGAGTGAACCCCCCCTATCCCCCACCCCCAGTGTTTGGGTATTTCCTCCGCAGAATACACTCTGCCCTCCCACACAGTTTGTTTGTGAGTGAATCTCCGCTTGAGCGTGACTTTGGAATGTGCTGACACAGTCGGTGTTAATGAATGTTTACATCAGCATTGTTTTGATGCACTGAGAGAGAGGATCCAGCAACAAACACTCACACCAAACCGCTTCAGAGAAGCAAGGGCAGGTCGAGAGCTTTCAGTGAAGAGCGAACACAGCAGGGAGCGTTTACCCGGCAGTGACGAAAGAATCCGCTCCCACAAGGAAAAGTGGACAAGATCCTCAAAGCTGCATCGCAAACAATCGCGAACGGTCCCAACTGCAAACATTCCTTCGATTACTGCCTCCCAAATACTCTCCGTGTTCTACCTGTCCTGGGAGTGTTTGATGGGGACAGTGTAGAGGGAGCTTTACTCTGTATCTAACCCCGTGCTGTACCTGTCCTGGGAGTGTTTGATGGGGACAGAGTAGAGGGAGCTTTACTCCGTATCTAACCCCGTGCTGTACCTGTCCTGAGTGTGTTTGATGGGGACAGTGGAGAGGGAGCTTTACTCTGTACCTAACCCCGTGCTGTACCTGTCCTGGGAGTGTTTACTGGGGACAGTGTAGAGGGAGGTTTACTCTGTATCTAACCCCGTGCTGTACCTGTCCTGGGAGTGTTTGATGGGGACCGTGTAGAGGGAGCTTTACTCTGTATCTGACCCCGTGCTGTATCTGTCCTGGGAGTGTTTGATGGGGACAGTGTAGAGGGAGCTTTACTCTGTACCTAACGCCGTGCTGTACCTGTCCTGGGAGTGTTTGATGGGGACAGTGTAGAGGGAGCTTTACTCTGTAACTAACCCCGTGCTGTACCTGTCCTGGGAGTGTTTGATGGGGACAGTGTAGAGGGAGCTTTACTCTGTAACTAACCCTGTGCTGTACCTGTCCTGGGAGTGTTTGATGGGGACAGTGTAGAGGGAGCTTTACTCTGTACCTAACCCCGTGCTGTACCTGTCCTGGGAGTGTTTGATGGGGACAGTGTAGAGGGAGCTTTACTCTGTATCTAACCCCGTGCTGGTCCTGTCCCGGGAGTGTTTACTGGGGACAGTGTAGAGGAAGCTTTACTCTGTACCTAACCCCGTGCTGTACCTGTCCTGGGAGTGTTTGATGGGGACAGTGTAGAGGGAGCTTTACTCTGTAACTAATCCCGTGCTGTACCTGTCCTGGGAGTGTTTGATGGGGACAGTGTAGAGGGAGCTTTACTCTGTAACTAACCCCGTGCTGTACCTGTCCTGGGAGTGTTTGAAGGGGACAGTGTATAGGGAGCTTTACTCTGTATCTAACCCCGTGCTGTACCTGTCCTGGGAGTGTTTGATGGGGACAGTGTAGAGGGAGCTTTACTCTGTATCTAACCCCGTGCTGGACCTGTCCAGGGAGTGTGTGATGGGGACAGTGTAGAGGGAGCTTTACTCTGTATCTAACCCCGTGCTGTTCCTGTCCTGGGAGCGTTTGATGGGGACAGTGTAGAGTGAGCGTTACTCTGTATCTAACCCCGTGCTGTACCTGTCCTGGGAGTGTTTGATGGGGACAGTGTAGAGGGAGCTTTACTCTATATCTAATCCCGTGCTGTACCTGTCCAGGGAGTGTTTGATGAGGACAGAGTAGAGGGAGCTTTACTCTGTATCTAACTCCTTGCTGTACCTCTCCTGGGAGTGTTTGATGGGGACAGTGTAGAGGCAGCTTTACTCTGTATCTAACCCCGTGCTGTACCTGTCCTGGGAGTGTTTGACGGGGACAGTGTAGAGGGAGCTTTACTCTGTATCTAACCCCGTGCTGTACCTGTCCTTGTAGTGTTTGATGGGGACATTGTAGAGGGAGCTTTACTCTGTATCTAACCCCGTGCTGGTCCTGTCCCGGGAGTGTTTTCTGGGAACAGTGTAGAGGGAGCTTTACTCTGTACCTAACCCCGTGCTGTACCTGTCCTGGGAGTGTGTGATGGGGACAGTGTAGAGGGAGCTTTACTCTGTATCTAACCCCGTGCTGTACCTGTCCTGGGAGTGTTTGATGGGGACCGTGTAGAGGGAGCTTTACTCTATATCTAACCCCGTGCTGTACCTGTCCTGGGAGTGTTTGATGGGGACAGTGTAGAGGGAGCTTTACTCTGTATCTAACCCCGTGCTGTACCTGTCCTGGGAGTGTTTGATGGGGACAGTGTAGAGGGAGCTTTACTCTGTACCTAACCCCGTGCTGTACCTGTCCTGGGAGTGTTTGATGGGGACAGTGTAGAGGGAGCTTTACTCTGTAACTAACCCCGTGCTGTACCTGTCCTGGGAGTGTTTTCTGGGAACAGTGTAGAGGGAGCTTTACTCTGTATCTAACCCCGTGCTGTACCTGTCCTGGGAGTGTTTGATGGGGACAGTGTAGTGGGAGCTTTACTCTCTATCTAACCCCGTGCTGTACCTGTCCTGCGAGTGTTTGATGGGGACAGTGTAGAGGGAGCTTTACTCTGTATCTAACCCTGTGCTGGACCTGTCCCGGGAGTGTTTGATGGGGACAGTGTAGAGGGAGCTTTACTCTGTAACCCCGTGCTGTACCTGTCCTGGGAGTGTTTGATGGGGACAGTGTAGTGGGAGCTTTACTCTGTATCTAACCCCGTGCTGTACCTGTCCTGGGAGTGTTTGATGGGGACAGTGTAGAGGGAGCTTTACTCTGTAACCCCGTGCTTTACCTGTCCTGGGAGTGTTTGATGGGGACAGTGTAGAGGGAGCTTTAATCTGTAACCCCGTGCTGTACCTGTCCTGGGAGTGTTTGATGGGGACAGTGTAGAGGGAGCTTTACTCTGTATCTAACCCCGTGCTGTACCTGTCCTGGGAGTGTTTGATTGCCTGGACAGTATTTCCATTTTGCACTCTGATAGCCCTCTGCTCCTAAACCCAAAACATAAGACCATAGACATAGGAAGAGAATTAGGCCACATTTTTCTCATCCTCCATTCTCCTGCCTTCTCCCATATCCCCTTATTAATCAAGAACCTATCTCTGTCTTAAAGACACTCAGTGATTTGGCCTCCACAGCCTTCTGCGGCAAAGAGTTCCACAGATTCACCACCCTCTGGCTGAAGAAATTCCTCCTCATCTCTGTTTTAAAGGATCGTCCCTTTAGTCTGAGATGGTGTCCTCTGGTTCTAGTTTTTCCTACAAGTGGAAACATTCTCTCCACGTCCACTCTATCCAGGCCTCGCAGTATCCTGTAAGTTTCAATAAGATCCCCCCTCATCCTTCTAAACTCCGAGTACAGACCCAGAGTCCTCAAACGTTCCTCATACGACAAGCTCTTCATTCCATGGATCATTCTTGTGAACCTCCTCTGGATACAGAGTGGGTGAAAGCGATGGGTCTAGGCTGGGTTTGGAATGTTGGGAAGTTGCCTCCGGGAGAGGGGATGTCTGGGAGTTAATTTCCAATCAATTTCCTTTCTGTGTTCTCGTCTGTTCCTGTGATTGTAACTGTGTCTCACTGTCGCGGGAAATAAAACAAATGTAGATTTTTAGTTGATGTAAATTTGCCGGATGACATTTTGTTGTGAACCTTGGAGATTGGAGATGTTTATTCTGAGACAGGTGTGTGGTGGGAGATTCTGGAGCGCATGGAGTCGGAGCTGTGATTATTTCGCTCACAGACCAGAACCAACTGGGGATTGAAGAGCTCAACATGACAAAGTTTCAGAATCGATCAGAGACTCCACATCACATCAAATACTGCATCAATGCTGACCCTCTGACAGTGCAGCGCTCCCTCAGGACTGACCCTCTGACAGTGCGGCACTCCCTCAGTACTGACCCTCTGACAGTGCGGCACTCCCTCAGTACTGACCCTCTGACAGTGCAGCGCTCCCTCAGGACTGACCCTCTGACAGTGCGGCACTCCCTCAGTACTGACCCTCTGACAGTGCAGCGCTCCCTCAGGACTGACCCTCTGACAGTGCGGCATTCCCTCAGGACTGACTCTCTGACAGTGCAGCACTCCCTCAGTACTGACCCTCTGACAGTGCAGCACTCCCTCAGTACTGACCCTCTGACAGTGCGGCACTCCCTCAGTACTGACCCTCTGACAGTGCAGCACTCCCTCAGTACTGACCCTCTGACAGTTTGGCACTCCCTCAGTACTGACCCTCGGACAGTGCAGCACTCCCTCAGTACTGACCCTCTGACAGTTTGGCACTCCCTCAGTACTGACCCTCTGACAGCGCAGCACTCCCTCAGTACTGACCCTCTGACAGTGCGGCACTCCCTCAGTACTGACCCTCTGACAGTGCAGCACTCCCTCAGTACTGACCCTCTGACAGTGCAGCGCTCCCTCAGTACTGACCCTCTGACAGTGCAGCACTCCCTCAGTACTGACCCTCTGACAGTGCGGCACTCCCTCAGTACTGACCCTCTGACAGTGCAGCGCTCCCTCAGTACTGACCCTCTGACAGTTTGGCACTCCCTCAGTACTGACCCTCGGACAGTGCAGCACTCCCTCAGTACTGACCCTCTGACAGTTTGGCACTCCCTCAGTACTGACCCTCTGACAGCGCAGCACTCCCTCAGTACTGACCCTCTGACAGTGCGGCACTCCCTCAGTACTGACCCTCTGACAGTGCAGCACTCCCTCAGTACTGACCCTCTGACAGTGCAGCGCTCCCTCAGTACTGACCCTCTGACAGTGCGGCACTCCCTCAGTACTGACCCTCTGACAGTGCAGCACTCCCTCAGTACTGACCCTCTGACAGTGCAGCACTCCCTCAGTACTGACCCTCTGACAGTGCAGCGCTCCCTCAGTACTGACCCTCGGACAGTGCAGCACTCCCTCAGTACTGACCCTCTGACAGTTTGGCACTCCCTCAGTACTGACCCTCTGACAGCGCAGCACTCCCTCAGTACTGACCCTCTGACAGTGCGGCACTCCCTCAGTACTGACCCTCTGACAGTGCAGCACTCCCTCAGTACTCACCCTCTGACAGTGCAGCACTCCCTCAGTACTCACCCTCTGACAGTGCAACACTCCCTCAGTATTGACCCTCTGACAGTGCGGCACTTTCTCAGTACTCACCCTCTGACAGTGCAGTACTCCCTCAGTACTGACCCTCTGACAGTGCGGCACTCCCTCAGTACTGACCCTCTGACAGTGCAGCACTCCCCCAGTACTGACCCTCTGACAGTGCAGCACTCCCTCAGTACTGATCCTCTGACAGTGCAGCACTCCCTCAGTACTGACCCTCTCACAGTGCAGCACTCCCCCAGTACTGACCCTCTGACAGTGCGGCACTCCCTCAGTACTGATCCTGTGCAGCGCTCCCTCAGTACTGACCCTCTGACAGTGCAGCACTCCCTCAGTACTGACCCTCTGACAGTGCGGCACTCCCTCAGTACTGACCCTCTGACAGTGGAGCGCTCCCTCAGTACTGACCCTCTGACAGTGCAGCACTCCCTCAGTACTGACCCTCTGACAGTGCAGCACTCCCTCAGTACTGACCCTCTGACAGTGCAGCACTCCCTCAGTACTGACCCTCTGACAGTGCAGCACTCCCTCAGTACTGACCCTCTGACAGTGCAGCACTCCCTCAGTACTGACCCTCTGACAGTGCAGCAATCCCTCAGTACTGACCCTCTGACAGTGCAGCACTCCCTCAGTACTGACCATCTGACAGTGCAGCACTCCCTCAGTACTGACCCTCTGACAGTGCAGCACTCCCTCAGTACTGACCCTCTGACAGTGCAGCACTCCCTCAGTACTGACCCTCTGACAGTGCAGCAATCCCTCAGTACTGACCCTCTGACAGTGCAGCACTCGCTCAGTACTGACCCTCTGACAGTGTGGCACTGCCTCAGTACTGACCCTCTGACAGTGCAGCACTCCCTCAGTACTGACCCTCTGACAGTGCAGCGCTCCCTCAGTACTGACCCTCTGACAGTGCGGCACTCCCTCAGTACTGACCCTCTGACAGTGCGGCACTCCCTCAGTACTGACCCTCTGACAGTGCCGTACTACCTCAGTACTGACCCTCTGACAGGGCAGCACTACCTCAGTACTGACCCTCTGACAGTGCAGCACTCCCTCAGTACTGACCCACTGTCAGTGTGGCACTACCTCAGTACTGACCCTCTGACAGTGCAGCACTCCCTCAGTACTGACCCTCTGACAGTGCAGCACTCCCTCAGTACTGACCCTCTGACACTGCAGCACTCCCTCAGTACTGACCCTCTGACAGCGCAGCACTCCCTCAGTACTGACCCTCTGACAGTGCGG
The DNA here is from genome assembly GCF_047496885.1 of Scyliorhinus torazame. Taxonomy (NCBI): domain Eukaryota; kingdom Metazoa; phylum Chordata; class Chondrichthyes; order Carcharhiniformes; family Scyliorhinidae; genus Scyliorhinus; species Scyliorhinus torazame. Next base: position 11,166,067 of record NC_092712.1, on the reverse strand, counting down.
CACTCCCTCAGTACTGACCCTCTGACAGTGCGGCTCTCCCTCAGTACTGACACTCTGACAGTGCAGCAATCCCTCAGTACTGACCCTCTGACAGTGCGGCACTCCCTCAGTCCTGACCCACTGACAGTGCGGCGCTCCCTCAGTACTGACCCTCTGACAGTGCAACACTCCCTCAGTACTGACCTTCTGACAGTGCTGCACTCCCTCAGTACTGACCCTCTGACAGTGCGGCACTCCCTCAGTACTGACCCTCTGACAGTGCGGCACTCCCTCAGTACTGACCCTCTGACACTGCAGCACTCCCTCAGTCCTGACCCCCTGACAGTGCAGCACTCCCTCAGTACTGACCCTCTGACAGTGCGGCACTCCCTCAGTACTGACCCTCTGACAGTGCGGCACTCCCTCAGTACTGACCCTCTGACAGTGCGGCACTCCCTCAGTACTGACCCTCTGACAGTGCGGCACTCCCTCAGTACTGACCCTCTGACAGTGCGGCACTCCCTCAGTACTGACCCTCTGACAGTGCGGCACTCCCTCAGTACTGACCCTCTGACAGTGCGGCACTCCCTCAGTACTGACCCTCTGACAGTGCGGCACTCCCTCAGTACTGACCCTCTGACAGTGCGGCACTCCCTCAGTACTGACCCTCTGACAGTGCGGCACTCCCTCAGTACTGACCCTCTGACAGTGCGGCACTCCCTCAGTACTGACCCTCTGACAGTGCGGCACTCCCTCAGAACTGACCCTCTGTCGGTGCAGCACTCCCTCAGTACTGACCCTCTGACAGTGCAGCACTCCCCCAGTACTGACCCTCTGACAGTGCGGCACTCCCTCAGTACTGATCCTGTGCAGCGCTCCCTCAGTACTGACCCTCTGACAGTGCAGCACTCCCTCAGTACTGACCCTCTGACAGTGCATCACTCCCTCAGTACTGACCCTCTGACAGTGCAGCACTCCCTCAGTACTGACCCTCTGACAGTGCAGCACTCCCTCAGTACTGACCCTCTGACAGTGCAGCACTCCCTCAGTACTGACCTCTGACAGTGCAGCACTCCCTCAGTACTGACCCTCTGACAGTGCAGCACTCCCTCAGTACTGACCCTCTGACAGTGCGGCACTGCCTCAGTACTGACCCTCTGACAGTGCAGCGCTCCCTCAGTACTGACCCTCTGACAGTGCGGCACTCCCTCAGTACTGACCCTCTGACAGTGCAGCACTCCCTCAGTACTGACCCTCTGACAGTGCGGCACTCCCTCAGTACTGACCCTCTGACAGTGCGGCACTCCCTCAGTACTGACCCTCTGACAGTGCGGCACTCCCTCAGTACTGACCCTCTGACAGTGCGGCACTCCCTCAGTACTGACCCTCTGACAGTGCGGCACTCCCTCAGTACTGACCCTCTGACAGTGCAGCACTCCCTCAGTACTGACCCTCTGACAGTGCGGCACTCCCTCAGTACTGACCCTCTGACAGTGCGGCACTCCCTCAGTACTGACCCTCTGACAGTGCGGCACTCCCTCAGAACTGACCCTCTGTCGGTGCAGCACTCCCTCAGTACTGACCCTCTGACAGTGCAGCACTCCCCCAGTACTGACCCTCTGACAGTGCGGCACTCCCTCAGTACTGATCCTGTGCAGCGCTCCCTCAGTACTGACCCTCTGACAGTGCAGCACTCCCTCAGTACTGACCCTCTGACAGTGCATCACTCCCTCAGTACTGACCCTCTGACAGTGCAGCACTCCCTCAGTACTGACCCTCTGACAGTGCGGCACTCCCTTAGTACTGACCCTCTGACACTGCAGCACTCCCTCAGTACCGACCCTCTGACAGTGCGGCACTCCCTCAGTACTGACCCTCTGACAGTGCAGCTCTCCCTCAGTACTGACCCTCTGACAGTGCAGCACTCCCTCAGTACTGACCCTCTGACAGTGCAGCACTCCCTCAGTACTGACCCTCTGACAGTGCAGCACTCCCTCAGTACTGACCCTCTGACAGTGCAGCACTCCCTCAGTACTGACCCTCTGACAGTGCAGCACTCCCTCAGTACTGACCCTCTGACAGTGCAGCAATCCCTCAGTACTGACCCTCTGACAGTGCAGCACTCCCTCAGTACTGACCCCCTGACAGTGCGGCACTCCCTCAGTACTGACCCTCTGACAGTGCAGCACTCCCTCAGTACTGACCCTCTGACAGTGTGGCACTGCCTCAGTACTGACCCTCTGACAGTGCAGCACTCCCTCAGTACTGACCCTCTGACAGTGCAGCACTCCCTCAGTACTGACCCTCTGACAGTGCGGCACTGCCTCAGTACTGACCCTCTGGCAGTGCAGCGCTCCCTCAGTACTGACCCTCTGACAGTGCGGCACTCCCTCAGTACTGACCCTCTGACAGTGCGGCACTCCCTCAGTACTGACCCTCTGACAGTGCAGTACTACCTCAGTACTGACCCTCTGACAGGGCAGCACTCCCTCAGTACTGACCCTCTGACAGTGCAGCACTCCCTCAGTACTGACCCACTGTCAGTGTGGCACTACCTCAATACTGACCCTCTGACAGTGCAGCACTCCCTCAGTACTGACCCTCTGACAGTGCAGCACTCCCTCAGTACTGACCCTCTGACACTGCAGCACTCCCTCAGTACTGACCCTCTGACAGCGCGGCACTCCCTCAGTACTGACCCTCTGACACTGCGGCACTCCCTCAGTACTGACCCCCTGACAGTGCGGCACTCCCTCAGTACTGACCCTCTGACAGTGCGGCACTCCCTCAGTACTGACCCTCTGACAGTGCGGCACTCCCTCAGTACTGACCCTCTGACAGTGCGGCACTCCCTCAGTACTGACCCTCTGACAGTGCGGCACTCCCTCAGTACTGACCCTCTGACAGTGCAGCACTCCCTCAGTACTGACCCTCTGACAGTGCGGCACTCCCTCTGTACTAACTCTCTGACAGTGCAGCACTCCCTCAGTACTGACCCCCTGACAGTGCAGCACTCCCTCAGTACTGACCCTCTGACAGTGCGACACTCCCTCAGTACTGACCCTCTGACAGTGCGGCACTCCCTCAGTACTGACCCTCTGACAGTGCGGCACTCCCTCAGTACTGACCCTCTGACAGTGCAGCACTCCCTCAGTACTGACCCTCTGACAGTGCGGCACTCCCTCAGTACTGACCCTCTGACAGTGCATCACTCCCTCAGTACTGACCCTCTGACAGTGCAGCACTCCCTCAGTACTGACCCGCTGACAGTGCGGCACTCCCTCAGTACTGACCCTCTGACAGTGCGGCACTCCCTCAGTACTGACCCTCTGACAGTGCGGCACTCCCTCAGTACTGACCCTCTGACAGTGCTGCACTCCCTCAGTACTGACCCTCTGACAGTGCGGCACTCCCTCAGTACTGACCCTCTGACAGGGCAGCACTCCCTCAGTACTGACCCCCTGACAGTGCGGCACTCCCTCAGTACTGAACCTCTGACAGTGCGGCACTCCCTCAGTACTGACCCTCTGACAGTGCGGCACTCCCTCAGTACTGACCCTCTGACAGTGCAGCGCTCCCTCAGTACTGACCCTCTGACAGTGCGGCACTCCCTCAGTACTGACCCTCTGACAGTGCAGCACTCCCTCAGTACTGACCCTCTGACAGTGCAGTACTACCTCAGTACTGACCCTCTGACAGTGCAGCACTCCCTCAGTACTGACCCTCTGACAGTGCTGCACTGTCAGTGTGGCACTACCTCAGTACTGACCCTCTGACAGTGCGGCACTCCCTCAGTACTGACCCTCTGACACTGCAGCACTCCCTCAGTACTGACCCTCTGACAGCGCAGCACTCCCTCAGTACTGACCCTCTGACAGTGCGGCACTCCCTCAGTACTGACCCTCTGACAGTGCGGCGCTCCCTCAGTACTGACCCTCTGACAGTGCAGCACTCCCTCGGTACTGACCCTCTGACAGTGTGGCACTCCCTCAGTACTGACCCTCTGACAGTGCATCACTCCCTCAGTACTGACCCTCTGACAGTGCGGCACTCCCTCAGTACTGACCCTCTGACAGTGCAGCACTCCCTCAGTACTGACTCTCTGACAGTGCAGCACTCCCTCAGTATTGACCCTCTGACAGTGCGGCACTCCCTCAGTACTGACCCTCTGACAGTGCAGCACTCCCTCAGTATTGACCCTCTGACAGTGCAGCACTCCCTCAGTATTGACGCTCTGACAGTGCAGCACTCCCTCAGTACTGACCCTCTGACTGTGCGGCACTCACTCAGTACTGACCCTCTGACAGTGCAGCACTCCCTCAGTATTGACCCTCTGACAGTGCAGCACTCCCTCAGTATTGACCCTCTGACAGTGCGGCACTCCCTCAGTACTGACCCTCTGACAGTGCAGCACTCCCTCAGTACTGACCCTCTGACAGTGCGGCACTCCCTCAGTACTGACCCTCCGACAGTGCAGCACTCCCTCAGTACTGACCATCTGACAGTGCAGCACTCCCTCAGTACTGACCCTCTGACAGTGCGGCACTCCCTCAGTACAGACCCTCTGACAGTGCGGCACTCCTTCAGGACTGACCCTCTGACAGTGCCGCACTCCCTCAGTACAGACCCTCTGACAGTGCAGCACTCCCTCAGTACTGACCCTCTGACAGTGCAGCACTCCCTCAGTACTGACCCTCTGACAGTGCGGCACTCCCTCAGTACTGACCCTCTGACAGTGCGGCACTCCCTCAGTACTGACCCTCTGACAGTGCGGCAATCCCTCAGTACTGACCCTCTGACAGTGCGGCGCTCCCTCAGGCAGTTTGGAGAATGAGCAAGTTGTAATAATGAGGAAGGCTGTGCCTGTGAGTTGATAACTTTCCAAATGGGATTAGCAGATATGTTCCTTCGCCATAAACCCCTCCTGTCCCTGCTGAAGCCGGGACTTCTTTGAGGGGGGACAGTTTTCCCAGCTGTGTGGGACGTGCAAGAGAGTGAATCTGAACAGACAATGATGGAAACACTCAATGGCTCCGAGGGGGGAGCGAGTAACAGAGTTAACGTTTCGCATCCAATCTAATGTCTGCGCAAATCTCTCCACACATTCTGTTGGGCGTCTCCAGCATTTTCCGTTGGTTTTATTTCAGATATTCGGCATCTGCAGTATTTTGCTTTTCACGGTGCGAGTGTGGGACTAATTGGATGACTTTCAAAGGGCTAGCAGGGGGTATGGGGCTGTATGGCCTCTGGACGATGAACAGTTTGAAGCTGGAGGTTGGAGCGAGAGGGTTTAATCAGTACAGCTCAACTGTCAGAGTAAACACACCATTTATTCACAACACACCCCACCTGAGCTAAACGGGTTCCGGCCCCCCCCCACCAGGCATCCTGCTAACTACGTCACTTACGCTGAGATTAACTCTTCGTGTGTGAGTGGAACTGAGACCCATTGCCAGCCTCGATGTGCTGAATTTAAACCCGGTCTCATGACCCTGTGTCACAGCCCTGCCGCCCCAGGTACCCAGCGAAACCCCTTCTCCAGCTCCAACTTTGACACCGGCCTGCGCCTCATCCTCTCTCACCCCGGCCTCGCCCTGCCCCCTGAACGGTGGCCCTTTGCCAGGGTGCACTCGGTTCTGCTAACCGTCCAGATTCTCTAAACCCAGGGTTGCTGTCACCTAATCACCAGCCTCCCGAATTGCAGCCTCTGCACATTAGAGATTTTAAGCAGAAAATAACAGAGCCCAGGGTCTGAAATTATCCTGAATTATAGAGAGATGGTGACTGAGGGGAGGGTGAGGCACACACGCTGCTCAAGGGAATAACACTGAGCAGCAATACACAATATTTACACCCAGTTAGTAAGCAGCCAATACATCAACATCGCAGGCCATCCAGCCCACCATTCCTGTACTGTCCCTTTCAAACACCTATTGCGCTGCCCCAGAGTGATGCCGTCAGGGGAAGCCGGCAACGCGATTGGCCGGAGAATCGGTCCAGAATCGTGGCCGGCGCTGGGGTGACGCCAGATCGCCATCGTCCTGCGCCTCGACAGCGGCGCCACCGCGTTCCACTCTGCATGTACTGTAATCGGCGTTGGCACGTGGTTCGCGAGCCAGACCTGGTATTCCCGGCGGCCTTCCCGATCCCGGACAGCGAGCTTCACTTGTGCTCTTAAAATTCTGGAAAGAGGCACCGTGGCTGCTGAGGGGGTGGGACAGGCGGAGGCGGGACCGTGGGCTGACGGGCTGGACACTGGCTTCGTAGGGGTGGGGGGGGGGGGGGCTGCCAGGGCTGGGGAGGGCCAGCGAGGGGGAGGGGGGGTGGACACGCACCAGGAGGGTCTGTGCCATCATCGTCAGCTCCTGCAAGGCGAGACACATGATTGCATCGTGGTCTGGGGCGGGGGTGTCGGTCGGGGCCGTGCTGGGTGACACACGGGGCATGGAGAACCGCACCTCAGCGGCGTCTCACTTCCTCGCCCGATGCCGACCTCCGTCCAGGCGACCTCCCTTTTCTCCCCGCCGCCGGCCACGTCCAGTGCCCGCTTCCCGGGCACAGCGATGGGCCGCAGGTCCCCCTCCTGTCTTCTCCCGCTCCCGGCGATTAATAACAATCGCTTATTGTCACGAGTAGGCTTCAGTGGAGTTACTGTGAAAAGCCCCTAGTCGCCACATTCCGCCGCCTGTTCGGGGAGGCCGGTTCGGGAATTGAACCCGCGCTGCTGGCCTTGTTCTGCATTGCAAGCCAGCTGTTTAGCCCACTGTGCTAAACCAGCCCCAGTGTTGGGGGGTGGGGGGGGGGGGGGGTGGGGGGGGGAAACAGTGTTAGACAGTCTGGCGCGGGCAGCCCAGGGGGTGGGCAGCTGATGCCCTCAGTGTCCAGGGCCGCCAGCCATGCTGGGCTGTATGGCATGTGGGGTAGAGCGGGGGTTCGGCTGTACTCCGGGTGGGGGGGAGGGGGTTTTGGGGTTACGGGTGTGTGGGACGGGGGGGCTCGCTGGCCGCTCGGAGCAGGTTCTGCATTTCTTTTTCTAAAATATTTTGTTCAAGTTATTTTCATATAAACAAACAAAAGCAGAAGAACATTATAAATAACCCCCCCCCCCCATCTCCCATTTTAACCCTCTTACCCCCCCCCCCTACTGACCCTTCAAACCTCCATCAAGAAATCCGTAAACGGCTTCCACCTCCGGGTGAACCCATCGCCCGACCCCCTCAAGACAAACGTAAACCCCTCCCCCCTCGGGACCCCGCCAGCTCGCTCACTCACCCCCCACCCCCCCCCCCCCCCCCCCCCGCCCTCGGCGGACCCGAGTCCCTCCACCCGAGCTCGATCCGTCTCCGGCCTATCAGGGAGGCAAAGGCCAGAACATTGACCTCGCTCACCCCCTGGGCTCCTGGGTGTCCCGACACCCCCAATATCGCCACCTCGGGGCCACCTTTACCCCAACACCTCGGACGTTACGTCCCCAAAACCCCTCCCAGATTCTCCTCAGCTTCGGACACGCCCAAAATATGTGGACAGGATTCGCGCCCAACCTCCTCACACACACACACACACACACACAAACCCAGAGATCAGCCCATTGACTGAAAAGCGACTCCGGGATGAAGATGGGGACGGTCTGAAACACGAACAGGAACCTGAGCCGTGTCGTCATTATCACCGTCTGCCCCCAAGCCCTGCCAGGGACGCCAGCAGCACGTCCCCCCACCTCTTAAACTCCCCCTTCGCCTGCTCCACCAGCTGTGCCAGGTTCAGTTTGTGCAGCTGTGCCCGACATGAGTCACCTGGATGCCCAAGTATCAAACGCTCGCCCCCCACCACCTTGAACGGCAGCTCCTCTCCTGCCCTCTGCTCTCAATCGGGAACACCTCGCTCTTCCCCATGTTCAGCCGGTATCCGGAAAACCGGCTCACTTCCTCCAAAATCCCCATGGTGTCCCCGATACTGCCCAATGGGTCCAAAATGTACAGCAACAGGTCATCCGCGTACAGCGAGACCCTGTGTTCAGCACCCCCCCCCCACCACCCCGGCTCAATCCCCCCCCCACCGGCTCAATCACTCTCCAGTCCCTCGACGCCACTGCCGGAGGCTCTATCGCCAAAGTAATATTAATAATCTTTATTGTCATAAGTAGACTTACATTAACACTGCAATGAAGTTACTATGGACCCTGGAGCTGTGAAGCAACAGTGCTAACCACTGTGCTACCATGCCACCCATGAAGTGAAGAGCAGTGAGCAGCAGGGACACCCCTGCCCTGCACCCCCCCCCCCCCCCCCCCCCCCCCCCCGGGTGCAGCCCAAAATGTCCCGAATCGCTCGGTTCGTCAGCACACTTGCGCCCGGCGCCTTGTACAGCAACCGGACCCAGTCCACAAACCCCTGCCTGAACCCAAACCGCCCCAACACCTCCCACAAATACCCCCACTCCACCCGATCAAACGCCTTCTCCGCGCGCATCTCCATCACCTCCTGCCCCTCCGGAGGCATGATGATTACATTGAGCACCCCCTCACATTCACCGTCAACTGCCTCCCCTTCACACAACCTGTTTCTTATCATAGAATTTACAGTGCAGAAGGAAGCCATTCGGCCCATCGAGTCGGCACCGGCTCTTGGAAAGAGCACCCTACCCAGGCCCACACCTCCACCCTATCCCCATAACCCAGTAACCCCAGCCAACACTAAGGGCAATTTTGGACACTAAGGGCAATTTATCATGGCCAATCCACCTACCCTGCACATCTTTGGACTGTGGGAGGAAACCGGAGCACCCGGAGGAAACCCACGCAGACACGGGGAGGACGTGCAGACTCCGCACAGACAGTGACCCAAGCTGGAATCGAACCTGGGACCCTGGAGCTGTGAAGCAATTGTGCTATCCACAATGCTACCGTTCTTCCTCGCCTATCACTGCCGGGACGCAGCCCTCGTGTCTCGAGGTGTGGCACCTATATTAGAGGATGTACAGTAGAACCTACACTACAGGTTCGCCTGTAGCCCCTGCCTGCTGGTTTCGCCATTTCGCCAGCTGCTGTGGGAGGCCACACATCTGACAGCAATAAAGCCTCAGTTTGATTCAACTTTCGTCTTTGTCCAATTGATCGTGCCTCAATTTATTGCTATCAGTTTCTAAATATGGACCTCCGTATCAAACCGGATCGCCTGCAGCTGGATCCGCACTCAAGCGAAGCCAGAAAGGACTTCCAGCACTGGCTAGCTTGCTTCGAAGCGTATATCAACGCGGCACCAACCCCTGTTCTGGAGGTCGGAAGATCCAGATCTTATATTCCAGGTTGAGCTCCAAAGTCTTTCCGTTAATCCAGGACGAGCCAAACTACGCTGAAGCCATGACTCTGCTCAAGGACAACTACGCACAGAAAACGAACACGCTCTTCGCCAGGCACGCACTCGCCACTCGCTCTCAACTCCCTGGTGAGTCCATAGAAGACTTCTGGTGGGCCCTAATCCCACTAGTCCGGGACTGTGACTGTCAGGCCGTTACGGCCACCGAACACTCAGACCTCCTTATGCGGGACACTTTTGTGACTGGAATTGGGTCAGACCTCATACACCAGCGACTCCTAGAAGGGGCCACGCGCGACCCCGCAGAGACTAAAACGCTAGCGCTCTCCATGACGGTCGCCCTGCGCAACGTCCAGTCCTACGCCCCCAATCGCCCCCACCCCTCCTACGCTTCGTGGACCCCTCAGACAGCCGCCCCAGTGGGGGTGCTGCCCACCCAATACGCCTGCGCTGCACGCCAGCCAGTGAACCCCGGGGACCCCGATGTTATCTTTGCGGCCAACAGAAGCACCCCCGCCAACGCTGCCCGGCCCGCGCTGCCCTTTGTAAAGCCTGCGGGAAGAAGGGCCACTTCGCCGCAGTCGCGCTCAGTAGCCGCGATCGCCCCCACCCCCCCCGGTCACGGACAATGGGCGCCGCCATCCCCCCCCCCTCAGACCACGCGGGCGCCACCATCTTCCCATCCGCGTGACACGTGCGTTCCATGGGTGCCACCATCTTGTCCCACCCCCGCAACATGCGTTCAATGGGCGCCGCCATTTTGCAACCCGCAAGATCTTTGGGCGCCGCCATCTTGTCCCCCCCTCAGCACATGGGCACCACCAGCGTGCCAGGACCCGGGCTCACCAGCCGCCCCATTACCCGACGACCAACCAAGGCTCGCCTCCATGTCAATCGACCAGTCTCGCCCGCATAACCTGACCAACGCATCCACCAGCGTGAAAGTTGACGGCCACGTAACCTCCTGCCTGCTGGACTCCGGGAGCACCGAGAGCTTCATCCACCCGGATACGGTGAGGCGCTGCTCCCTCGCGGTACACCCCGCCAACCAAAGAATCTCCCTGGCCTCCGGATCCCATTGCGTGGCGATCCGGGGGTACTGTACGGTCACGCTCACGGTCCAGGGCGTAGAATTCCACAGCTTTCGCCTCTCCGTCCTCCCTAACCTCTGCGCTGCTCTAATCCTCGGCCTGGATTTCCAGTGTATCCTCCAGAGCCTAACCCTGAAATCCGGCGGGCCCTTACCACCCCTCACTGTGTGCGGCCTCGCGACACGAAAGGTCGACCCACCTTCCCTCTTTGCCAATCTAACTCCAGATTGCAAACCCGTCGCCACCAGGAGCAGACGGTACAGCACCCAGGACAAGACCTTCATCAGGTCCGAAGTCCAGCGGCTGCTTCGGGAGGGAGTCATCGAGGCCAGCAACAGCCCTGGAGTGTTAAAACTGGGGAGAAACACAGGATGGTCGTGGACTACAGCCAGACCATCAATCGGTACACGCAGCTCGACGCGTACCCCCTCCCACGCATATCTGACATGGTTAACCAGATTGCACAGTACCGGATCTTCTCAACGGTGGACCTGAAATCCACTTACCACCAGGTCCCCATCCGTAAATCGGACCGGCCATACACTGCCTTCGAGGCAGACGGCCGCCTATACCACTTCCTTAGGGTCCCCTTCAGCATCACTAACGGGGTCTCAGTCTTCCAAAGGGAGATGGACCGAATGGTCGACCGGTACGGGTTGCGGGCCACGTTTCCGTACCGAGACAACGTCACCATCTGTGGCCATGATCAGCAGGACCACGACGCCAACCTCGCTAAATTTCTCCACACCGCCACTCTCCTAAACCTCACGTACAACAAGGAGAAGTGCGTGTTCAGCACAACCCGCTTCGCCACCCTCGGCCACGTGGTCCAGAACGGAGTTCAGGGGCCCGATCCCGACCGCATGCACCCCCTCATGGAGCTCCCCCTCCCCCACTGCCCCAAGGCCCTCAAACGCTGCCTGGGGTTCTTCTCATACTACGCCCAGTGGGTCCCAAACTATGCGGACAAGGCCCGCCCACTCATACAGTCCACCCACTTCCCCCTGACGGCCGAGGCCCAACAGGCCTTCGCCCGGATCAGAGCTGATATTGCCAAGGCTGGGATGCACGCTGTAGATGAGACGCTGCCCTTCCAAGTAGAAAGCGACGCATCGGGAGTCGCCCTTGCCGCCACCCTCAACCAGGCAGGCAGGCCCGTGGCATTCTTTTCCCGCACCCTTCATGCCTCTGAAATTCGGCACTCATCCGTCGAAAAGGGGGCCCAGGCTATCGTTGAAGCTGTGTGACATTGGAGGCATTACCTGGCCGGCAGGAGATTCTCTCTCCTCACTGACCAACGGTCGGTAGCCTTCATGTTCAACAACACACAGCGGGGCAAGATCAAAAATGATAAAATCTTGCGGTGGAGAATCGAGCTCTCCACCTATAATTACGAGATTAAGTATCGCCCCGGCAAACTCAACGAGCCCCCAGGCGCCCTATCCCGAGGTACATGTGCCAGCGCACAGGTAGACCGACTCCGGACCCTGCACGACAGCGTTTGTCACCCAGGGGTCACTCGGTTGTACCACTTCATTAAGGCACGAAATTTGGCCTACTCCGTCGAGGAAGTAAGGATGATCACCAGGGACTGCCAGGTCTGTGCGGAGTGCAAACCGCACTTCTACCGGCCGGACCGCGCGCGCCTGGTGAAGGCCTCCCGCCCCTTTGAACGCCTCAGCGTGGATTTGAAAGGCCCCCTCCCCTCCACCGATCGACACACGTATTTCCTCAGTGTGATCGATGAATACTCCCAGTTCCCCTTCGCCATCCCATGCCCCGACATGACGTCTGCCACCATCATTAAAGCCCTCAATTCGATCTTCACTCTGTTCAGTTTCCCCGCCTACATCCACAGTGACAGGGGATCCTCATTCATGAGTGATGAGCTGCGTCAGTTCCTGCTCAGCAGGGGTATCGCCTCCAGCAGGACGACAAGCTACAACCCCCGGGGAAACGGGCAGGTAGAGAGGGAGAATGGGACGGTCTGGAGGGCCGTCCAGCTGGCCCTACGGTCCAGAAACTTCCCGGCCTCCCGCTGGCAGGAGGTCTTCCCTGATGCACTCCATTCCATTCGCTCGTTACTCTGCTCCGCCACGAACAATACACCACAGGAACGTCTCTTTGCCTTCCCCAGGAAGTCCACATCCGGGGTTTCACTCCCGACTTGGCTCACAGCTCCGGGAACCGTGCTTCTCCGTAAACATGTCCGACTCCACAAGGCGGACCCGTTGGTGGAGAGGGTGCACACAAACCCCCAGTACGCCTACATGGCATTCCCCGACGGCCGCCAGGATACTGTCTCCCTCAGGGACCTGGCACCAGCAGGCTCCACCCCACACCACCCCCGTCGCCCCCGTATCAGCGACAGGGTAGAGGGGCGTTCCCCCTCCTTTGCTTCCTCAGCTGGTGGGCTAGCATCCTGCTCGCCTTCTCACCACACACTGCCCCCCCCCCCTCCCACCCCCTCCCCGTACTCACACACTGCCCCCCCCCCGACCCCCCCCCGTACTCACACACTGCCCCCCCGACCCCCCCCCGTACTCACACACTGCCCCCCTGACCCCCCCCCGTACTCACACACTGCTCCCACCGACCCCCCCCCCCGTACTCACACACTGCCCCCCCCCTGACCCCCCCCCCTCCCCGTACTCTCACACTGCCCGCCCCGGCCCCCCCCTCCCCGTACTCACACACTGTCCCCCCCGACCCCCCCCCGTACTCACACACTGACCCCCTGACCCACCCCGTACTCACACACTGCCCCCCGACCCCCCCCATAATCGCACACTGCCCCCCCGACCCCCCCCGTACTCACACACTGCCCCCCCCGACCCCCCCCCGTACTCACACACAGTCCCCCGACCCCCCCCCCGTACTCACACACTGCCCCCCTGACCGCCCCCCCGTACTCACACTGCCCCCCCTGAACCCCCCTCCCCGTACTCACACACTGGCCCCCTGACCCCTCCCCCGTACTCACACACTGCTCCCCGACCCCCCCCCGTACTCACACACTGCCCCCCGACTCCCCCCCCCGTACTCACACACTGCCCCCCTGACCCCCCCGTACTCACACACTGCCCCCCGACCCCCCCCCCGTACTCACACACTGCCCCCCGACCCCCCCCCCGTACTCACACACTGCCCCCTGACCCCCCCCGTACTCACACACTGCCCCCCGACCCCGCCCCGTACTCACACACTGGCCCCCTGACCCCCCCCGTACTCACACACTGCCCCCTGACCCTCCCCCCGTACTCACACACTGCCCCCCGACCCCTCCCCCGTACTCACACACTGGCCCCCTGACCCCCCCCCCGTACTCACACACTGGCCCCCTGACCCCCCCCCGTACTCACACACTGCCCCCCTGACCCCCCCCCCCCGTACTCACACTGCCCCCCCCTGAACCCCCCCCTCCCCGTACTCACACACTGGCCCCCTGACCCCTCCCCCGTACTCACACACTGCTCCCCGACCCCCCCCCGTACTCACACACTGCCCCCCGACCCCCCCCCGTACTCACACACTGCCCCCCTGACCCCCCCGTACTCACACACTGCCCCCCGACCCCCCCCCCGTACTCACACACTGCCCCCCCGACCCCCCCCCGTACACACACTGCCCCCTGACCCCCCCCGTACTCACACACTGCCCCCCTGCCCCCCCCCCCTACTCTCACACTGCCCCCCCGACCCCCCCCGTACTCACACACTGCCCCCCCCACCCACCCCCGTACTCACACACTGGCCCCCTGACCCCCCCCCGTACTCACACACTGCCCCCCGACCCCTCCCCCGTACTCACACACTGGCCCCCTGACCCCCCCCGTACTCACACACTGCCCCCTGACCCCCCCCCGTACTCACACACTGCCCCCCCGACTCCCCCCCGTACTCACACACTGCCCCCCGACACCCCCATACTCACACACTGCCCCCCTGACCCCCCCCCGTACTCACACACTGCCCCCCCTGACCCCCCCCGTACTCACACACTGCCCCCTGACCCTCCCCCCGTACTCACACACTGCCCCCCGACCCCTCCCCCGTACTCACACACTGCTCCCCGACCCCCCCCGTACTCACACACTGCCCCCCGACCCCCGCCCCGTACTCACACACTGCCCCCCTGACCCCCCCGTACTCACACACTGCCCCCCGACCCCCCCCCCCGTACTCACACACTGCCCCCCGACCCCCCCCCGTACTCACACACTGCCCCCTGACCCCCCCCGTACTCACACACTGCCCCCCGACCCCGCCCCGTACTCACACACTGGCCCCCTGACCCCCCCCGTACTCACACACTGCCCCCTGACCCTCCCCCCCGTACTCACACACTGCCCCCCGACCCCTCCCCCGTACTCACACACTGGCCCCCTGACCCCCCCCGTACTCACACACTGCCCCCCTGACCCCCCCCCCCCGTACTCACACTGCCCCCCCCCCTGAACCCCCCCCTCCCCGTACTCACACACTGGCCCCCTGACCCCTCCCCCGTACTCACACACTGCTCCCCGACCCCCCCCCCGTACTCACACACTGCCCCCCGACCCCCCCCCCGTACTCACACACTGCCCCCCTGACCCCCCCGTACTCACACACTGCCCCCGACCCCCCCCCCGTACTCACACACTGCCCCCCCGACCCCCCCCGTACACACACTGCCCCCTGACCCCCCCCGTACTCACACACTGCCCCCCTGCCCCCCCCCCTACTCACACACTGCCCCCCGACCCCCCCCGTACTCACACACTGCCCCCCCCCACCCACCCCCGTACTCACACACTGGCCCCCTGACCCCCCCCCCGTACTCACACACTGCCCCCCGACCCCTCCCCCGTACTCACACACTGGCCCCCTGACCCCCCCCCGTACTCACACACTGCCCCCTGACCCCCCCCGTACTCACACACTGCCCCCCCGACTCCCCCCCCGTACTCACACACTGCCCCCCGACACCCCCATACTCACACACTGCCCCCCTGACCCCCCCCCGTACTCACACACTGCCCCCCCTGACCCCCCCCGTACTCACACACTGCCCCCCTTGACCCCCCCCCGTACTCAAACACTGCCCCCCGACCCCCCCCGTACTCACACACTGCCCCCCGACCCCCCCCCATACTCACACACTGCCCCCCTGACCCCCCCGTACTCACACACTGCCCCCCCTGACCCCCCCCGTACTCACACACTGCCCCCTTTGACCCCACCCGTACTCACACACTGCCCCCCGACCCCCCTGTACTCACACACTGCCCCCCGACCCCCCCCCGTACTCATACACTGCCCCCGACCCCCCCCCGTACTCACACACTGCCCCCCCGACCCCCCCCGTACTCACACACTGCCCTCCCCGACCCCCCCCGTACTCACACACTGCCCCCCGACCCCCCCCCCGTACTCCTACACTGCCCCCCGTCCCCCCCGTACTCACACACTGCCCCCCCCGAACCCCCCCCGTACTCACACACTGACCCCCGACCCCCCCCGTACTCACACACTGCCCCCCCGACCCCCCCCGTACTCATACACTGCCCCCCGACCCCCCCCCCCCCGTACTCACACACTGCCCTCCCCGAGCCCCCCCCGTACTCACACACTGCCCCCCCGACCCCCCCCGTACTCACACACTGCCCCCTGACCCCCCCCGTACTCAAACACTGCCCCCCAGACCCCCCCGTACTCACACACTGCCCCCCGACCCCCCCCGTACTCACACACTGCCCCCCGACCCCCCCCCCCGTACTCACACACTGCCCCCCGACCCCCCCCCGTACTCACACACTGCCCCCCGACCCCCCCCCCGTACTCACACACTGCCCCCCAGACCCCCCCCGTACTCACACAATGCCCCCCCCCGACCGACCCCCCCCACCGTACTCACACACTGCCCCCCCCCGACCGACCCCCCCCCACCGTACTCACACACTGGCCCCCCCGACCCCCCCCCGTACTCACACACTGCCCCCCCCGACCGACCCCCCCCACCATACTCACACTCTGCCCCCCCCGACCCCCCCCGTACTCGCACACTGCCCCCCCGACCCCCCCGTAATCACACACTGCCCCCCTGACCCCCCCGTACTCACACACTGCCCCCCTGACCCCCCCGTACTCACACTCTGCCCCCCCCGACCCCCCCCGTACTCGCACACTGCCCCCCCGACCCCCCCGTAATCACACACTGCCCCCCTGACCCCCCCGTACTCGCACACTGCCCCCCCGACCCCCCCGTAATCACACACTGCCCCCCTGACCCCCCCGTACTCACACACTGCCCCCCCGACCCCCCCCCGTACTCGCACACTGCCCCCCCGACCCCCCCGTAATCACACACTGCCCCCCTGACCCCCCCGTACTCACACACTGCCCCCCTTGACCCCCCCCCGTACTCACACACTGCCCCCCCCGACCCCCCCCCCGTACTCACACACTGCCCCCTGACCCCCCCCGTACTCACACACTGCCCCCCGACCCCCCCCCCGTACTCACGCACTGCCCCCCGACCCCCCCCCCGTACTCACACACTGCCCCCCCCCGACCCCCCCCGTACTCACACACTGCCCCCCGACCCCCCCCCCGTACTCACACACTGCCCCCCCGACCCCCCCCGTACTCATACACTGCCCCCCGACCCCCCCCCGTACTCACACACTGCCCTCCCCGATCCCCCCCCCCCGTACTCACACACTGCCCCCCCGACCCCCACCCGTACTCACACACTGCCCCCCCCGTACTCACACACTGCCCCCCGACCCCCCCCTGTACTCACACACTGCCCCCTGACCCCCCCCCCCGTACTCACACACTGCCCCCCGACCCCCCCCGTACTCACACACTGCCCCCTGACCCCCCCCGTACTCACACACTGCTCCCCCCGACCGACCCCCCCCCACCGTACTCACACACTGGCCCCCCCTACCCCCCCCCGTACTCACACACTGCCCCCCCGGCCCCCCCCCGACCCCCCCCCCGTACTCACACACTGCCCCCCCGACCCCCCCTGTACTCACACACTGCCCCCCCGACCCCCCCCGTACTCACACACTGGCCCCCTGACCCCCCCCCGTACTCACACACTGCCCCCCCGACCCCCCCCGTACTCACACACTGCCCCCCGACCCCCCCCGTACTCACACACTGCCCCCCAACCCCCCCCGTACTCACACACTGCCCCCCGACCCCCCCCCGTACTCACACACTGCCCCCTGACCCCCCCCCGTACTCACACACTGCCCCCCCGACCCCCCCCCGTACTCACACTGCCCCCCGACCCCCCCCCCCGTACTCACACACTGCCCCCCCGACCCCCCCCCGTACTCACACACTGCCCCCCCGACCCCCCCCCCGTACTCACACACTGCCCCCCGACCGCCCCCCCGTACTCACACACTGCCCCCCGACCCCCCCCCGTACTCACACGGCCCCCCGACCCCCCCCCGTACTCACATCCTGCCCCCCCGACCCCCCCCGTACTCACACACTGCCCCCCCGACACCCCCCCCGTACTCACACACTGCCCCCCCGACCCCCCCCCGTACTAGAACACTGCCCCCCCGATCCCCCCCGTACTCACACACTGCCCCCTGACCCCCCCCGTACTCACACACTGCCCCCCTGACCCCCCCCCGTACTCTCACACTGCCCCCCCGTACTCACACACTGCCCCCCTCCCCCCCGTACTCACACACTGCCCCCCCGACCCCCCCCCCGTACTCACACTCTGCCCCCTGACCCCCCCGTACTCACACACTGCCCCTCCGACCCCCCCCGTACTCACACATTGCCCCCCCCTGAGCCCCCCGTACTCACACACTGCCCCCCCGACCCCCCCCCGTACTCACACACTGCCCCCCGACCCCCCCCCCGTACTCACACACTGCCCCCCGATCCCCCCCCCGTACTCACACACTGCCCCCCCCGACCCCCCCCCGTACTCACACACTGCCCCCCCGACCCCCCCGTACTCACACACTGCCCCCCCCGACCCCCCCCCCCCGTACTCACACACTGCCCCCCCGACCCCCCCGTACTCACACACTGCCCCCCCGAACCCCCCCCGTACTCACACACTGCCCCCCCGACCCCCCCCCATACTCACACACTGCCCCCCGACCCCCCCCCGTACTCACACACTGCCCCCCTGACCCCCCCCCGTACTCACACACTGCCCCCCGACCCCCCCGTACTCACACACTGCCCCCCTGACCCCCCCCCGTACTCACACACTGCCCCCCCGACCCCCCCCGTACTCACACACTGCCCCCCCGACCCCCCCGTACTCACACACTGCCCCCCGACCCCCCCCCCCGTACTCACACACTGCCCCCCCGACCCCCCTGTACTCACACACTGCCCCCCGACCCCCCCCGTACTCACACACTGCCCCCCCGACCCCCCCCGTACTCACACACTGCCCCCCGACCCCCCCCCGTACTCACACACTGCCCCCCGACCCCCACCCCCGTACTCACACACTGCCCCCCCGACCCCCCCCCCCGTACTCACACACTGCCCCCCGACCCCCCCCGTACTCACACACTGCTCCCCCGACCCCCCCCATACTCACACACTGCCCCCCTGACCCCCCCCGTACTCACACACTGCCCCCCTGACCCCCCCCCCGTACTCACACACTGACCCCCCCGACCCCCCCCGTACTCACACACTGCCCCCCGACACCCCCCCGTACTCACACACTGCCCCCCCGACCCCCCCCCCCGTACTCACACGCTGGCCCCCCGACCCCCCCCGTACTCACACTGCCCCCCTGACCCCCCCCGTACTCACACACTGGCCCCCCGACCCCCCCCCCCGTACTCACACACTGGCTCCCCGACCCCCCCCCGTACTCACACACTGCCCCCCTGACCCCCCCCCCGTACTCACACACTGCCCCCCCCGACCCCCCCCCGTACTCGCACACTGCCCCCCCGACCCCCCCCGTACTCACACACTGCCCCCCTGACCCCCCCGCCGTACTCACACACTGCCCCCCCGACCCCCCCCCGTACTCACACACTGCCCCCCCGACCTCCCCCCCGTACTCACACACTGCCCCCCCGACCCCCCCGTACTCACACACTGCCCCCCCGACCCCCCCTGTACTCACACACTGCCCCCCCGACCTCCCCCCCGTACTCACACACTGCCCCCCCGACCCCCCCGTACTCACACACTGCCCCCCCGACCCCCCCCGTACTCACACACTGCCCCCCCCGACCCCCCCCCGTACTCGCACACTGCCCCCCCGACCCCCCCCCGTACTCACACACTGCCCCCCGACCCCCCCCCCGTACTCACACACTGCCCCCCCCGACCCCCCCCGTACTCACACACTGCCCCCCGACCCACCCCCCCCGTACTCACACACTGCCCCCCGACCCACCCCCCCGTACTCACACACTGCCCCCCGACCCCCCCCCGTACTCACCCACTGCCCCCCCGACCCCCCCCCGTACTCACACACTGCCCCCCCGACCCCCCCCCGTACTCACACACTGTCCCCCTGACCCCCCCCGTACTCACACACTGCCCCCCGACCCACCCCCCCCGTACTCACACACTGCCCCCCGACCCCCCTCCCGTACTCACACACTGCCCCCCCGACCCCCCCCCCGTACTCACACACTGCCCCCCGACCCACCCCCCCCCGTACTCACACACTGCCCCCCGACCCACCCCCCCCCGTACTCACACACTGCCCCCCGACCCCCCCCCCCGTACTCACACACTGCCCCCCGACCCCCCTCCCGTACTCACACACTGCCCCCCCGACCCCCCCCCGTACTCGCACACTGCCCCCCCGACCCCCCCCCCGTACTCGCACACTGCCCTCCCCGACCCCCCCCCGTACTCGCACACTGCCCCCCCGACCCCCCCCCCCCCCCCCCCCCCCGTACTCACACACTGCCCCCCTGAGCCTCAGTAACTGCCCCCTCGTCTTCCCCTCAGACACCAACCCAAACTCCACCTGGAGCCTCTGTTTCTCCTTCAACACCCTGCCTCCGGATCCTCCGCGTGCCTCCTATCCCCCCTCAGTATCTCCTCTACCAGCCTGGCCCTCTCCCCCCGCTCCACTTTCTCCCTGTGCATCCGAATTGGAATGAACTCGCCCCCCCCCCCCCCCCCTCGCCACCACCTTGAGCACCTCCCACAGCGCGGCGTCCGTGACCTCCCCCCCCAGTGTCGTTTAAATGTCGGCCCTCACCCACTCCCCCACCTCCTCATCCGCCAACAGCCCCACATCCAGCCTCCACTGCGGGCACTGCCCCCCTACCCCCCAGCCCCCGGTCCAGTCGCAAATGAACCCAATGCGCCGTGTGGTCAAACGCCACAACCGCCAAATACTCCGAGCGGCCACCCCCACCGGCAGCGCCCTGTCCACCACGAAGAGGTCCCGGGCTCCCAAACTTCCAACCCCCACCCCCCCAATGTGCGCCATAGACCCCTTCAGCTCCTTCACCACCGCCGAGACCCTCACCGAGCTCGGGCTCCCCCGCCCCACCCCACCCCAAACCCCCCTAATAATAAACCGGGGCGAGTCCAAGTCTGGAATCTTCCACAGTATCCGCTTCATGAAATCGACATCACCCCAATGTGGGGCATAAACGTTTAGCAGGACCACCGGCTTCCCCCTCACCAACCTCCCTCCCACTGCCCCCCCCCCCCACTCCGACACAAAACACCATCCCCATCCCCCCACCCCCCACCCCGCCTCCTGACAAACCCCCACTTCACTCCCGTTAACTCACCCGCCCAGGCGAGCATGGTGCCCCCTGCCCAACGCCTCAAACCTCTCTGCCACCCGCAACTCGCCCCCCCCCCCTATCCACACCCCCTAAAGGTACACTCACCCTCGGCGTTCCCCCATGGAAAACCTGCCTTCCGGAAAACACACCATCAAAAGCTCTCCCAAGAAAAGCTTTTCAGAAAAACAAAGACTCGCACAAACTCTCCCAAAGTTCAATGTCCGCACCCTCCGCCCAGTGCTCACCAATTCCATCGCCTCGTCTGACGTGCCAAAATAGTGCCCCCCCCCCTTCTGGAAAGTCACCCAGAGGCGAGCCGGGTACAACATCCCAAACTTCACCCCCTTCTTAAAGAGGGCAGCCTTGACCCGGTTGGACCCGGCTCCCGGTATACCCGCAGCTCGCTCCCTTCCCAGGTCCACTTCCCAGTCTGCCTCTCCCATCGAAGGATCCTCTCCTTGTCCAGGAAACGGTGTGGCCACGCCACCATCACCCCCGGCAGCTCGCCCGTGCCCTGTGCGCTCGCTCGACCTCCAGGGTCTGGTCAAGGGCCCCCCCCTGCCCGTGCCCTGTGCGCTTGCTCGACCTCCAGGGTCTGGTCAAGGGCCCCCCCCCCCCCTGCCCGTGCCCATCATGATGCCTGAACTCAATATAAAACCTCCCGCCCTGACTCAAGCCCAGATGCGGCGCCGGTTTTGCTGCCCCGGCTCCGACACGCCGGATTCTCCGATTTCCACGCAGGGGGTCCGTGGTGTTTTACGTGGGGAGGATCACTGCTGCCCCAGCACCCATCCTCTGACCGGTGAGGGGCTATCAGCCATGCTGCGTAAAACCCCCGACCTGCATGAAATAAACGTCCGGAGAATGGCCGAGTCCGCGCATGCACACGGCGCGACCGCAGCGGTCACGTCACGCAACATGGGGCTGGCTGTGGCATGGACCCGGGCTGCCAGATAGTGACTCCCTGTAACCCCCCTCGCAACCCCCGGACCACTCCCCACCATTCCCCCGAGCCCCCCCGAACCCCCCCCCCCCACCCGCCGGCCAGCAAAACAGCTCCCCCCCCCCCGCCCCCCTGACTGTGGCGGCGCTGGACATGGTCCGCAGCCGCGCTGGACACGGTCCGCAGCCGCGCTGGACACGGTCCGCAGCCGCGCTGGACACGGTCCACAGCCGCGCTGGACACGGTCCGCAGCCGCGCTGGACACGGTCCGCAGCCGCGCTAGACACGGTCCGCAGCCCCGCTGGACACGGTCCGCAGCCGCGCTGGACACGGTCCGCAGCCGCGCTGGACACGGTCCTGGGCCGAGCAGTTGCCATACCAGGCTGTGATGCAGCCCGATAGGATGCTTTCTATGGTGCATCTGTAAAAGTTGGTAAGAGTCAATGTGGACATGCCAAACTTCCTTAGTTTCCTGAGGAAGTATAGGCGCTGTTGTGCTTTCTTGGTGGTAGCGTCGACGTGGGTGGACCAGGACAGATTTTTGGAGATGTGCACCCCTAGGAATTTGAAACTGCTAACCATCTCCACCTCGGCCCCGTTGATGCTGACAGGGGTGTGTACAGTACTTTGCTTCCTGAAGTCAATGACCAGCTCTTTAGTTTTGCTGGCATTGAGGGAGAGATTGTTGTCGCTACACCACTCCACTAGATTCTCTATCTCCCTCCTGTATTCAGACTCATCGTTGTTCGAGATCCGGCCCACTATGGTCGTATCGTCAGCAAACTTGTAGATGGAGTTGGAACCAAGTTTTGCCACGCAGTCGTGTGTGTACAGGGAGTAGAGTAGGGGGCTAAGTCCACAGCCTTGCGGGGCGCCGGTGTTGAGGACTATTGTGGAGGAGGTGTTGTTGTTCATTCTTACTGATTGTGGTCTGTGGGTCAGAAAATCGAGGATCCAGTTGCAGAGTGGGGAGCCAAGTCCTAGGTTTTGGAGCTTTGATATGAGCTTGGCTGGGATTATGGTGTTGAAGGCGGAGCTGTAGTCAATAAATAGGAGTCTAATGTAGGAGTCCTTGTTTTCGAGATGCTCTAGGGATGAGTGTAGGGCCAGGGAAATGGCGTCTGCTGTGGACAGGTTGCGAGGGAATGCGAATTGCAGTCGATCGAGGCGTTCTGGAGTATGGAGGTGATGCACTTCATGATCAACCTCTCGAAGCACTTCATTACGACTGAAGTCAGGGCCACTGGTCGGTAGTCATTGAGGCACGTTGCCTGGTTCTTCTTTGGCACCGGTATGATGGTGGTCTTCTTGAAGCAGGTGGGGACCTCGGAGTGGAGTAGGGACAGGTTAAAGATGTCCGCGAACACCTGTGCCAGCTGGTCCGCGCAGGCTCTGAGTGCACGACCAGGGATCCCGTCCGGGCCCGTCGCCTTCCGAGGGTTCACTTTCAGGAAGGCCGATCTGACTTCGGAAGCTGTGATGGTGGGTATGGGTGAATTATGGGCTGCTGGGGCACTCGACAGCGGATTGTTGGTTACCTGCTCAAACCGAGCATAGAATGCATTGAGTTCATCGGGGAGGGGTGCGCTGCTGCCAGAGATACTGTTCGGCTTCGCTTTGTAGCCCGTTATGTTGTTTAGTCCTTGCCACAACCGGCGAGAGTCTGTCTGTGACTCTAGCTTGGTTTGATATTCTCTCTTGGCATTCCGGATGGCTTTGCGGAGGTCGTACCTGGATTTCTTGTCTAAGTCAGGGTCATCTGCCTTGAACGCCTCAGATCTGTCCTTCAGTAGGGAGTCAATCTCGCGATTGACTTGGGAATATATCGGCCGTTCCTTCACTGTCGCTGGGGCAACATCCTGGAACTCCCTCCCTAACAGCACAGTGGGTGTACCTACACCACGTGGACTGCAGCGGGTCAAGAAGGCAGCTCACCGCCACCCTCTGAAGGGCAACTCGGGGTGGGCGATAAATGCTGGGCCTAACCAACGACCCCACACCCCGTAAATGAATTAAAGAAAGCCCCTTATCTCAAAGCTCAGGGTGCAATCTCACACTGGCACTCAATAAATCAAAATTGTTTGTTAAATCCCCAGTTAACCTTGTGCAGCTCCTGGGGTTTATGTTGGCTGTAAGGTGGAAAACCGCCTCTCTCGGCCAGTAGAATTCTCTCCCCCTCCTGTGTGCTGAGAGAAGTTACCTTTTCATGCTGTTACCGTGAAATTTAACCTTCCTCATTCCTGACTCATTTCTTCAGGTTTTTAGTTGAGGTTCTAATCTCGCCCTCGGGCCCGATGCTCCACTTGGAGCCCAGCGACACCCCTCCCCACCTCCAACATTGCCCTGGTCCTCACCCCGTCTCATCTCAGCCTCGTCCGACCCCCTGAACTATGGCCCTTCGCCAGGGTGCACTCGGTTCTGCTAACCATCCAGATTCTCTAAGCCCAGGGTTGCTGTCATCTAATCCCCAGCATTAGTGAGCAATGTTCTGAAGAAAATAACAGAGCCCAGGGTCTGAAATTATCCTGAATTACAGAGTGATGGTGACTGAGGGGAGGGTGAGGCACTCACACGTGAGTTACTGGGTAGACTTCCCCGGCACTCACAGGTATTTAAACCGAGTTCAGCAGCAGAGAATCGAGCCTCCTCCTCCATCACTCGGTTCAGGTTGTCTTCTCCTCCGCCTGCTCCTCCGTCACTTTATCCCACACTCGGAGAGAAGCGGTACTTCACCGTCATGAACTGGACACTTTGGCTGTCGTTGGGGATTGTGGCTTTCCTCATGGTGGTCCGAGATGGAGGTAAGATAGTGTCCGAGTGTCGATCATTTCCGTCTTCATTTTAAAAAAAAAATCATCTTTATTCGGATTTTCACAAAATATCAACAACAGAATGAGAAAGGAACCCGATAGAGTTAAATACAGAACAAAGTAAAACAGCCCTCGTGCCCCCCTCCCCCTATACATAAATAATAAATTAACACCCCGAATTAACACATAGCAAACATAGCAAATATATACACCCCCTCAGATCCCCCAGTATAGACAAACAAAATAAAATAGAACCCCACCCCCACCCCCCCCAGTGTTGCTGCTGCTGCTGACCATTGTCTACCGTTCTGCCAGGAAGTCCAAGAACGGTTGCCACTGCCTAAAGAACCCTTGCACCGATCCCCTTCATTCCCCCTCTCCAATTTAATAAACTCCGCCATATCGCTGATCCAGGATTCCACGCTTGGGGGCCTCGCGTCCTTCCACTGAAGGAGAATCCTTCGCCGGGCTACCAGGGACGCAAAGGCCAGAATTCTGGCCTCTTTCGCCTCCTGCACTCCCGGCTCCTCTGCAACCCCAAATATTGTGAGCCCCCAGCCCGGTTTGACCCTGGATCCTACCACCCTCGACATCGTCCTCGCTACGCCCTTCCAAAATTTCTCCAGCGCTGGGCATGCCCAGAACATATGGGTGTGGTTTGCTGGGCTCCCTGAGCACCGTACACACCTGTCCTCACCCCAAAAAAACCAGCTCATCCTTGTTCCGGTCATGTGTGCCCTGTGCAGCACCTTAAACTGTATGAGGCTGAGCCTCGCGCACGAAGAGGAAGAATTCACCCTCCCCAAGGCATCTGCCCACGTCCCCTCTTCGATCTCCTCTCCCAACTCCTCCTCCCACTTACCTTTCAACTCCACGACCGAGGCCTCCTCCTCCTCCTGCATCACCTGGTAAGTTTCCGAGATCTTCCCCACTCCCACCCACCCTCCCGAGAGCACCCTGTCCTGTACTGTGTGTGGCAGTAGCCGCGGGAATTCCACCACGTGCCGTCTGGCAAACGCCCTTACCTGTAAGTACCTGAAGGTGTTCCCCGGGGGGAGCCCGTACTTCTCCTCCAGCTCACCCAGCCTCACGAACTTCCCGTCCACAAACAGGTCCCCCAACTTTTGTATCCCTGCCCTGTGCCACCCCGAAAACCCTCCACCTGTTCTTCCTGGGGCGAACCGGTGGTTCCCCCGTAATGGGGTCCACGCCGAGGCCCCAACTTCCCCCCCCTATGCCGCCTCCACTGCCCCCAGATTTTGAGGGCCGCCATCACCACCGGGCTCGTGGTATACCTCCTTGGAGGGAGCGGCAGCGGCGCCGTTGCCAGCGCCCCCAGATCCGTACCCACACAGGACGCTGTCTCCAACCTCTTCCATGCAGCCCCCTCCCCCTCCATCACCCACTTGCGCACCATCGTCGCATTGGCGGCCCAGTAGTACCCACAGAGGTTGGGCAGCGCCAGCCCCCCCATCCCTACTCCGCTCCAGGAACACCCTTCTCACCCTCGGAGTCCCTCACGCCCACACAATGCTCCTGTTGACCCGCCTAAAGAAGGCCTTCGGGATAAAAATGGGGAGGCACTGGAACAGGAACAAAAACCTTGGGAGCACCGTCATTTTGACTGACTGCACCCTACCCGCCAGGGACAGCGGCAACGCGTCCCACCTCTTGAACTCCTCCTCCATTTGCTCCACCAGCCTCGTGAAATTAAATCTATGCAGGGCCCCCCAGCTCCTGGCCACCTGGACCCCCAAATACCTGAAGCTCCTCTCTGCCCTTTGTCCCCTGGGTGAACCACGAACAACTCGCTCTTCCCCATGTTGAGCTTGTACCCTGAGAAATCCCCGAACTCCCTGAGGATCCTCATTACCTCCAGCATTCCCCCCATCGGGTCCACCACATATAGCAGCAAGTCGTCCGCATGGAGCGACACCCTATGCCCCTCCCCACCCCGCACCACCGCCTTCGCTCGATTGTACCCGGCCTTCCTCTTCGCCACCTCCGCACTCCAGTCCTGGTATATCCGAACCTCCGCGTTCTCCCACCTGCTGCTCCTCTCCTTCTTGGCCCACCTGAGCACACACTCACTATCGACGAACCGATGGAACCGCACCAGCACCGCCCGCGGAGGCTCGTTAGCCTTGGGCCTCCTCGGCAGCACTCTATGGGCCCCTTCCAGCTCCAGGGGCCCCTGGACGGACCCCGCTCCCATCAGCGAGTTCAACATGGTGACCACATAGGCCCCCACGTCCGGCCCCTCCAGCCCCTCCGGGAGGCCCAGAATCCGCAGATTCTTCCGCCTCGACCGATTCTCCATCTCCTCGAACCGCTCCTGCCATTTCTTGTGGAGTGCCTCGTGCGCGTCCACCTTTACCGCCAGGCCTAAGATCTCGTCCTCGTTGTCAGAGATCTTTTGTCGAGCCTCGCGGATCGCCACCCCCCTGGGCCGCCTGTGTCTCCAGCAGCTTATCAATAGAAG
Organism: Scyliorhinus torazame; assembly: GCF_047496885.1. Classification (NCBI taxonomy): domain Eukaryota; kingdom Metazoa; phylum Chordata; class Chondrichthyes; order Carcharhiniformes; family Scyliorhinidae; genus Scyliorhinus; species Scyliorhinus torazame. The sequence goes on along the minus strand of NC_092712.1, from coordinate 11,138,686 downwards.
CCTTCATCGGCTCTGGCAGGTCCGTTTTTATCTCTCTGAGGCAGCGCTGGATACCCTCCTGTTGCTCCTCCGCCCACTGCCTCCACGCTGCCTGGTCTCCGCCCGCCGCCATTTTGTTTTTCTTCCCTCCCTTCTTCGGGTTCACCACCACCTTTTTTGTCGCCCCGCTCCTGGTAAACGCCATATACTGACGGGGAGCTGTTATTAACTCCTTCCCACACCGGGAAACGTCGAAGAAAATGCCGTTGGGGGCCCTGAAAAGAGCACAAAAGTCAGTTTTTAGCGGGAGCCGCCGAATGTGCGACTTAGCTCCGCATAGCCGCAACCGAAAGTCCATTTCCGTCTTCATTTGATCAAGCGGGCACCTTGGGCCGGATACTCCGTTAGCCGACGGCGAAATCGGGAATGGTGATTGGGCGGAGAATTGGTTCCGAGACCGGAATTGCGGCGGGCGCATATTTGACGCCAAACCGCGACGCTCCAGCACCTCGACAGCGGCGTCAATGCGTTTCACTCTGCACGTGCCAGAGCCTCCGTTTGTGCATCATGAGCGGGCCCGACCCGGTATTCTCCGGGGCCTCCGCCATTCTCCGCCTCCGACAGGCCGAGTCCCCGATGACACGGCTCACTGGTGCTGAGGGTGAGAGAGGGGCCGGCGGAAGGTGTCCGACATCGCCACAGTTTGCTGTCAGTTGTGCCGCTGGCTGGGGGTCTTCCCCAGGGCCGGGGGAGGGTGCTTCTCCAGGGCCGGGGGAAGTACCGGGGGGTGTCCAGGAGGTGGGCTGTGAGGTTGGGGGGGGGGTTAGACGGGCACGGAACACCATTGCCGCAGCCGTGCAAGGCAGCCATGCAGCTGTGCCCGTCGCTGACTGCTCACTGTGAACTTAGTGCCATCGTTCGTATGGGTGTCCCCCTCTGGGTGCCCCCTGCCCCAGGACCACCCACCAGCTGTATGGGCGGGCTCCAGCACAGTGCCAGGGATGAGTGTGTGTGTGGGGAGTGTAATGTGTGTGTGCGGCTGGGATGAGTGTGTGTGGGGAGTGTAATGTGTGTGTGCGGCTGGGATGAGTGTGTGTGGGGAGTGTAATGTGTGTGTGCGGCTGGGATGAGTGTGTGTGGGGAGTGTAATGTGTGTGTGCGGCTGGGATGAGTGTGTGTGGGGAGTGTAATGTGTGTGTGCGGCTGGGATGAGTGTGTGTGGGGAGTGTAATGTGTGTGTGCGGCTGGAATGAGTGTGTGTGGGGAGTGTAATGTGTGTGTGCGGCTGGGATGAGTGTGTGTGGGGAGTGTAATGTGTGTGTGCGGCTGGGGTGAGTGTGTGTGGGGAGTGTAATGTGTGTGTGCGGCTGGGATGAGTGTGTGTGGGGAGTGTAATGTGGGTGTGTAGCTGGGTGAGTGTGTGTGGGGAGTGTAATGTCTGCGTGTAGCTGGGTGAGTGTGTGTGGGGAGTGTAATGTGTGTGTGCGGCTGGGATGAGTGTGTGTGGGGAGTGTAATGTGTGTGTGCGGCTGGGATGAGTGTGTGTGGGGAGTGTAATGTGTGTGTGCGGCTGGGATGAGTGTGTGTGTGGAGTGTAATGTGTGTGTGCGGCTGGGATGAGTGTGTGTGGGGAGTGTAATCTGTGTGTGCGGCTGGGATGAGTGTGTGTGGGGAGTGTAATGTGTGTGTGCGGCTGGGATGAGTGTGTGTGGGGAGTGTAATGTGTATGCGAGGCTGGGTGAGTGTGTGGGGGGAGTGTAATGTGTGTGTGCGGCTGAGATGAGTGTGTGTGGGGAGTGTAATGTGTGTGTGCGGCTGAGATGAGTGTGTGGGGAGTGTAATGTGTGTGCGAGGCTGGTTGAGTGTGTGTGGGGAGTGTAATGTGTGTGCGAGGCTGGGATGAGTGTGTGTGGGGAGTGTAATGTGTGTGTGCGGCTGGGATGAGTGTGTGTGGGGAGTGTAATGTGTATGCGAGGCTGGGTGAGTGTGTGTGGGGAGTGTAATGTGTGTGTGCGGCTGAGATGAGTGTGTGTGGGGAGTGTAATGTGTGTGTGCGGCTGGGATGAGTGTGTGTGGGGAGTGTAATGTGTATGCGAGGCTGGGTGAGTGTGTGTGGGGAGTGTAATGTGTGTGTGCGGCTGAGATGAGTGTGTGTGGGGAGTGTAATGTGTGTGTGCGGCTGAGATGAGTGTGTGGGGAGTGTAATGTGTGTGCGAGGCTGGTTGAGTGTGTGTGGGGAGTGTAATGTGTGTGCGAGGCTGGGATGAGTGTGTGTGGGGAGTGTAATGTGTGTGTGCGGCTGGGATGAGTGTGTGTGGAGAGTGTAATGTGTATGCGAGGCTGGGTGAGTGTGTGTGGGGAGTGTAATGTGTGTGTGCGGCTGAGATGAGTGTGTGTGGGGAGTGTAATGTGTGTGTGCGGCTGAGATGAGTGTGTGGGGAGTGTAATGTGTGTGCGAGGCTGGTTGAGTGTGTGTGGGGAGTGTAATGTGTGTGCGAGGCTGGGATGAGTGTGTGTGGGGAGTGTAATGTGTGTGTGTGGCTGGGTGAGTGTGTGGGGAGTGTAATGTGTGTATGCGAGGCTGGGATGAGTGTGTGTGGGGAGTGTAATGTGTGTGTGCGGCTGGGATGAGTGTGTGTGGGGAGTGTAATGTGTGTGCGGCTGGGATGAATGTGTGTGGGGAGTGTAATGTGGGTGTGCGGCTGGGATGAGTGTGTGTGGAGAGTGTAATGTGTGTGTGCGGCTGGGATGAGTGTGTGTGGGGAGTGTAATGTGTGTGCGAGGCTGGGTGAGTGTGTGTGGGGAGTGTAATGTGTGTGTGCGGCTGGGATGAGTGTGTGTGGGGAGTGTAATGTGTGTGTGCGGCTAGGATGAGTGTGTGTGGGGAGTGTAATGTGTGTGTGCGGCAGGGATGAGTGTGTGTGGGGAGTGTAATGTGTGTGTGCGGCTAGGATGAGTGTGTGTGGGGAGTGTAATGTGTGTGTGCGGCAGGGATGAGTGTGTGGGGAGTGTAATGTGTGTGTGCGGCTGGGATGAGTGTGTGTGGGGAGTGTAATGTGTATGTGCGGCTGGGATGAGTGTGTGTGGGGAGTGTAATGTGTGTGCGGCTGGGATGAGTGTGTGTGGGGAGTGTAATGTGTGTGTGTGGCTGGGTAAGTGTGTGTGGGGAGTGTAATGTGTGTGTGTGGCTGGGATGAGTGTGTGCGGGGAGTGTAATGTGTATGCGAGGCTGGGTGAGTGTGTGTGGGGAGTGTAATGTGTGTGTGCGGCTGAGATGAGTGTGTGGGGAGTGTAATGTGTATGTGCGGCTGGGATGAGTGTGTGTGGGGAGTGTAATGTGTGTGTGCGGCTGGGATGAGTGTGTGTGGGGAGTGTAATGTGTGTGCGAGGCTGGTTGAGTGTGTGTGGGGAGTGTAATGTGTGTGCGAGGCTGGGATGAGTGTGTGTGGGGAGTGTAATATGTGTGTGTGGCTGGGATGAGTGTGTATGGGGAGTGTAATGTGTGTGTGCGGCTGGGATGAGTGTGTGTGGGGAGTGTAATGTGTGTGTGTGGCTGGGTGAGTGTGTGGGGAGTGTAATGTGTGTATGCGAGGCTGGGATGAGTGTGTGTGGGGAGTGTAATGTGTGTGTGCGGCTGGGATGAGTGTGTGTGGGGAGTGTAATGTGTGTGCGGCTGGGATGAATGTGTGTGGGGAGTGTAATGTGGGTGTGCGGCTGGGATGAGTGTGTGTGGGGAGTGTAATGTGTGTGTGCGGCTGGGATGAGTGTGTGTGGGGAGTGTAATGTGTGTGCGAGGCTGGGTGAGTGTGTGTGGCGAGTGTAATGTGTGTGTGCGGCTGGGATGAGTGTGTGTGGGGAGTGTAATGTGTGTGTGCGGCTAGGATGAGTGTGTGTGGGGAGTGTAATGTGTGTGTGCGGCAGGGATGAGTGTGTGTGGGGAGTGTAATGTGTGTGTGCGGCTAGGATGAGTGTGTGTGGGGAGTGTAATGTGTGTGTGCGGCAGGGATGAGTGTGTGGGGAGTGTAATGTGTGTGTGCGGCTGGGATGAGTGTGTGTGGGGAGTGTAATGTGTATGTGCGGCTGGGATGAATGTGTGTGGGGAGTGTAATGTGTGTGTGCGGCTGGGATGAGTGTGTGTGGGGAGTGTAAAGTGTGTGCGAGGCTGGTTGAGTGTGTGTGGGGAGTGTAATGTGTGTGCGAGGCTGGGATGAGTGTGTGTGGGGAGTGTAATGTGTGTGTGTGGCTGGGTGAGTGTGTGGGGAGTGTAATGTGTGTATGCGAGGCTGGGATGAGTGTGTGTGGGGAGTGTAATGTGTGTGTGCGGCTGGGATGAGTGTGTGTGGGGAGTGTAATGTGTGTGCGGCTGGGATGAATATGTGTGGGGAGTGTAATGTGGGTGTGCGGCTGGGATGAGTGTGTGTGGGGAGTGTAATGTGTGTGTGCGGCTGCGATGAGTGTGTGTGGGGAGTGTAATGTGTGTGCGAGGCTGGGTGAGTGTGTGTGGGGAGTGTAATGTGTGTGTGCGGCTGGGATGAGTGTGTGTGGGGAGTGTAATGTGTGTGTGCGGCTAGGATGAGTGTGTGTGGGGAGTGTAATGTGTGTGTGCGGCAGGGATGAGTGTGTGTGGGGAGTGTAATGTGTGTGTGCGGCTAGGATGAGTGTGTGTGGGGAGTGTAATGTGTGTGCGGCAGGGATGAGTGTGTGGGGAGTGTAATGTGTGTGTGCGGCTGGGATGAGTGTGTGTGGGGAGTGTAATGTGTATGTGCGGCTGGGATGAGTGTGTGTGGGGAGTGTAATGTGTGTGCGGCTGGGATGAGTGTGTGTGGGGAGTGTAATGTGTGTGTGTGGCTGGGTAAGTGTGTGTGGGGAGTGTAATGTGTGTGTGTGGCTGGGATGAGTGTGTGCGGGGAGTGTAATGTGTATGCGAGGCTGGGTGAGTGTGTGTGGGGAGTGTAATGTGTGTGTGCGGCTGAGATGAGTGTGTGGGGAGTGTAATGTGTATGTGCGGCTGGGATGAGTGTGTGTGGGGAGTGTAATGTGTGTGTGCGGCTGGGATGAGTGTGTGTGGGGAGTGTAATGTGTGTGCGAGGCTGGTTGAGTGTGTGTGGGGAGTGTAATGTGTGTGCGAGGCTGGGATGAGTGTGTGTGGGGAGTGTAATATGTGTGTGTGGCTGGGATGAGTGTGTATGGGGAGTGTAATGTGTGTGTGCGGCTGGGATGAGTGTGTGTGGGGAGTGTAATGTGTGTGTGTGGCTGGGTGAGTGTGTGGGGAGTGTAATGTGTGTATGCGAGGCTGGGATGAGTGTGTGTGGGGAGTGTAATGTGTGTGTGCGGCTGGGATGAGTGTGTGTGGGGAGTGTAATGTGTGTGTGCGGCTGGGATGAGTGTGTGTGGGGAGTGTAATGTGTGTGCGGCTGGGATGAATGTGTGTGGGGAGTGTAATGTGGGTGTGCGGCTGGGATGAGTGTGTGTGGGGAGTGTAATGTGTGTGTGCGGCTGGGATGAGTGTGTGTGGGGAGTGTAATGTGTGTGCGAGGCTGGGTGAGTGTGTGTGGCGAGTGTAATGTGTGTGTGCGGCTGGGATGAGTGTGTGTGGGGAGTGTAATGTGTGTGTGCGGCTAGGATGAGTGTGTGTGGGGAGTGTAATGTGTGTGTGCGGCAGGGATGAGTGTGTGTGGGGAGTGTAATGTGTGTGTGCGGCTAGGATGAGTGTGTGTGGGGAGTGTAATGTGTGTGTGCGGCAGGGATGAGTGTGTGGGGAGTGTAATGTGTGTGTGCGGCTGGGATGAGTGTGTGTGGGGAGTGTAATGTGTATGTGCGGCTGGGATGAATGTGTGTGGGGAGTGTAATGTGTGTGTGCGGCTGGGATGAGTGTGTGTGGGGAGTGTAAAGTGTGTGCGAGGCTGGTTGAGTGTGTGTGGGGAGTGTAATGTGTGTGCGAGGCTGGGATGACTGTGTGTGGGGAGTGTAATATGTGTGTGTGGCTGGGATGAGTGTGTGTGGGGAGTGTAATGTGTGTGTGCGGCTGGGATGAGTGTGTGTGGGGAGTGTAATGTGTGTGTGTGGCTGGGTGAGTGTGTGGGGAGTGTAATGTGTGTATGCGAGGCTGGGATGAGTGTGTGTGGGGAGTGTAATGTGTGTGTTCGGCTGGGATGAGTGTGTGTGGGGAGTGTAATGTGTGTGCGAGGCTGGGATGAGTGTGTGTGGGGAGTGTAATGTGTGTGCGAGGCTGGGATGAGTGTGTGTGGGGAGTGTAATGTGTGTGCGAGGCTGGGTGAGTGTGTGTGGGGAGTATAATGTGTGTGCGAGGCTGGGATGAGTGTGTGTGGGGAGTGTAATGTCTGTGTGCGGTTGGGATGAGTGTGTGTGGGGAGTGTAATGTGTGTGCGAGGCTGGGTGAGTGTGTGTGGGGAGTGTAATGTGTGTGTGCGGCTGGGATGAGTGTGTGTGGGGAGTGTAATGTGTGTGTGCGGCTAGGATGAGTGTGTGTGGGGAGTGTAATGTGTGTGTGCGGCAGGGATGAGTGTGTGTGGGGAGTGTAATGTGTGTGTGCGGCTAGGATGAGTGTGTGTGGGGAGTGTAATGTGTGTGTGCGGCAGGGATGAGTGTGTGTGGGGAGTGTAATGTGTGTGTGCGGCTGGGATGAGTGTGTGTGGGGAGTGTAATGTGTGTGCGAGGCTGGGCTGAGTGTGTGTGGTGAGTGTAATGTGTGTGTGTGGCTGGGATGAGTGTGTGTGGGGAGTGTAATGTGTGTGTGCGGCTGGGATGAGTGTGTGTGGGGAGTGTAATGTGTGTGTGCGGCTGGGATGAGTGTGTGTAGGGAGTGTAATGTGTGTGTGCGGCTGGGGTGAGTGTGTGTGGGGAGTGTAATGTGTGTGCGGCTGGGATGAGTGTTTGTGGGGAGTGTAATGTGTGTGTGTGGCTGGGATGAGTCTGTGGGGAGTGTAATGTGTGTGTGCGGCTGGGATGAGTGTATGTGGGGAGTGTAATGTGTGTGTGTGTCTGGGATGAGTGTGTGTGGGGAGTGTACATAGAACAATACAGCGCAGTACAGGCCCTTCGGCCTACGATGTTGCACCGAAACAAAAGCCATCTAACCTACACTATGCCATTATCATCCATATGTTTATCCAATAAACTTTTAAATGCCCTCAATGTTGGCGAGTTCACTACTGTAGCAGGTAGGGCATTCCACGGCCTCACTACTCTTTGCGTAAAGAACCTACCTCTGACCTCTGTCCTATATCTATTACCCCTCAGTTTAAAGTTATGTCCCCTCGTGCCAGCCATTTCCATCCACGGGAGAAGGCTCTCACTGTCCACCCTATCCAACCCCCTGATCACTTTGTATGCCTCTATTAAGTCTCCTCTTAACCTTCTTCTCTCCAACGAAAACAACCTCAAGTCCATCAGCCTTTCCTCATAAGATTTTCCCTCCATACCAGGCAACATCCTGGTAAATCTCCTCTGCACCCGCTAAAAAGCCTCCACGTCCTTCCTACAATGCGGTGACCAGAACTGTACGCAATACTCCAAATGCGGCCGTACCAGAGTTCTGTACAGCGGCAACATGACCTCCTGACTCCGGAACTCAATCCCTCTACCAATAAAGGCCAACACTCCATAGGCCTTCTTCACAACTCTATCAACCTGGGTGGCAACTTTCAGGGATCTCTGTACATGGACACCTAGATCCCTCTGCTCATCCACACTTTCAAGAACTTTACCATTAGCCAAATATTCCGCATTCCTGTTATTCCTTCCAAAGTGAATCACCTCACACTTCTCTACATCAAACTCCATTTGCCACCTCTCAGCCCAGCTCTGCAGCTTATGTGTATGTGCGGCTGGGATGAGTGTGTGTGGGGAGTGTAATGTGTATGTGCGGCTGGGATGAGTGTGTGTGGGGAGCGTAATGTGTGTGTGTGGCTGGGTGAGTGTGTGTGGGGAGCGTAATGTGTATGTGCGGCTGGGATGAGTGTGTGTGGGGAGCGTAATGTGTGTGTGTGGCTGGGTGAGTGTGTGTGGGGAGTGTAATGTGTATGTGCGGCTGGGATGAGTGTGTGTGGGGAGTGTAATGTGCGTGTGTGGCTGGGTGAGTGTGTGTGGGGAGTGTAATGTGCGTGTGTGGCTGGGGTGAGTGTGTGTGGGGAGTGTAATGTGAGTGCGGCTGGGATGAGTATGTGTGGGGAGTGTAATGTGTATGTGTGGCTGGGATGAGTGTGTGTGGGGAGTGTAATGTGTGTGTGTGGCTGGGTGAGTGTGTGTGGGGAGTGTAATGTGTATGTGTGGCTGGGTGAGTGTGTGTGAGGAGTGTAATGTGTGTGTGCGGCTGGGGTGAGTGTGTGTGGGGAGTGTAATGTGTGTGTGCAGCTGGGATGAGTGTGTGTGGGGAGTGTAATGTGTGTGTGTCGCTGGGATGAGTGTGTGTGGGGAGTGTAATGTGTGTGTGTGGCTGGGATGAGTGTGTGTGGGGAGTGTAATGTGTGTGAGGCTGGGATGAGTGTGTGTGGGGAGTGTAATGTGTGTGCGCAGCTGGGATGAGTGTGGGTGGGGAGTGTAATGTGTGTGTGCGGTTGGGATGAGTGGGTGTGGGGAGTGTAATGTGTGTGTGAGGCTGGGATGAGTGTGCGTGGGGAGTGTAATGTGTGTGCGAGGCTGGGATGAGTGTGTGTGGGGAGTGTAATGTGTGTGTGCGGCTGGGATGAGTGTGTGTGGGGAGTGTAATGTGTGTGTGCAGCTGGGATGAGTGTGTGTGGGGAGTGTAATGTGTGTGTGTGGCTGGGATGAGTGTGTGTGGGGAGTGTAATGTGTGTGTGCGAGGCTGGGATGAGTGTGTGTGGGGAGTGTAATGTGTGTGCGAGGCTGGGATGAGTGTGTGTGGCGAGTGTAATGTGTATGCGAGGCTGGGATGAGTGTGTGTGGGGAGTGCAATGTGTGTGTGCGGGTGGGATGAGTGTGAGTGGCGAGTGTAATGTGTATGCGAGGCTGGGATGAGTGTGTGTGGGGAGTGTAATGTGTGTGTGCGGTTGGGATGAGTGTGTGTGGGGAGTGTAATGTGTGTGTGTGGCTGGGATGAGTGTGTGTGGGGAGTGTAATGTGTGTGTGTGTGGCTGGGATGAGTGTGTGTGGGGAGTGTAATGTGAGTGTGCGGCTGGGATGAGTGTGTGTGGGGAGAGTAATGTGTGTGTGCGACTGGGATGAGTGTGTGTGGGGAGTGTAATGTGTGTGTGTGGCTGGGATGAGTGTGTGTGGGGAGTGTAATGTGTGTGAGGCTGGGATGAGTGTGTGTGGGGAGTGTAATGTGTGTGTGCGGCTGGGATGAGTGTGTGTGGGGAGTGTAATGTGTATGCGAGGCTGGGATGAGTGTGTGTGGGGAGTGTAATGTGTGTGTGCGGTTGGGATGAGGGTGTGTGGGGAGAGTAATGTGTGTGTGTGGCTGGGATGTGTGTGTGGGGAGTGTAATGTGTGTGTGCGGCTGGGATGAGTGTGTGTGGGGAGTGTAATGTGTGTGCGGCTGGGATGACTGTGTGTGGGGAGTGTAATGTGTGTGTGCGGCTGGATGAGTGTGTGTGGGGAGTGTAATGTGTGTGTGCGGCTGGGATGAGTGTGTGTGGGGAGTGTAATGTGTGTGCGGCTGGGATGTGTGCGTGTGGGGACTGTATGTGTGTGTGCGGCTGGGATGAGTGTGTGTGGGGAGTGTAATGTGTGTGTGAGGCTGGGATGAGTGTGCGTGGGGAGTGTAATGTGAGTGTGGCTGGGATGAGTGTGTGTGGGGAGTGTAATGTGTGTGTGCGGCTGGGATGAGTGTGTGTGGGGAGTGTAATGTGTGTGTGAGGCTGGGATGAGTGTGTGTGGGGAGTGTAATGTGAGTGTGGCTGGGATGAGTGTGTGTGGGGAGTGTAATGTGTGTGTGCGGCTGGGATGAGTGTGTGTGGGGAGTGTAATGTGTGTGTGCGGCTGGGATGAGTGTGTGTGGGGAGTGTAATGTGTATGCGAGGCTGGGATGAGTGTGCGTGGGGAGTGTAATGTGAGTGTGCGGCTGGGATGAGTGTGTGTGGGGAGTGTAATGTGTGTGTGCGGCTGGGATGAGTGTGTGTGGGGAGTGTAATGTGTGTGTGCGGCTGGGATGAGTGTGTGTGGGGAGTGTAATGTGTGTGTGCGGCTGGGATGAGTGTGCGTGGGGAGTGTAATGTGAGTGTGGCTGGGATGAGTGTGTGTGGGGAGTGTAATGTGTGTGTGCTGCTGGGGTGAGTGTGTGTGGGGATTGTAATGTGTGTGTATGGCTGGGATGAGTGTGTGTGGGGAGTGTAATGTGTGTGTGCGGCTGGGTGTGTGTGTGGGCAGTGTAATGTGTGTGCGAGGCTGGGTGAGTGTGTGTGGGGAGTGTAATGTGTGTGTGCGGCTGGGATGAGTGTGCATGGGGAGTGTAATGTGTGTGTGCGAGGCTGGGATGAGTGTGTGTGGGGAGTGTAATGTGTGTGTGCGGCTGGGATGAGTGTGTGTGGGGATTGTAATGTGTGTGTATGGCTGGGATGAGTGTGTGTGGGGAGTGTAATGTGTGTGTGCGGCTGGGATGAGTGTGTGTGGGGAGTGAAATGTGTGTGTGCGGCTGGGATGAGTGTGTGTGGGGAGTGAAATGTGTGTGTGCGGCTGGGATGAGTGTGCGTGTGGTGTGTAAGCTGTGTGTGCGGCTGGGATGGGTGTGTGTGGGGAGTGTAATGTGTGTGTGAGGCTGGGATGAGTGTGTGTGGGGAGTGTAATGTGTGTGTGGCTGGGATGAGTGTGTGTGTGGGGAGTGTAATGTGTGTGTGAGGCTGGGATGAGTGTGTGTGGGGAGTGTAATGTGTATGCGAGGCTGGGATGAGTGTGCGTGGGGAGTGTAATGTGTGTGTGCGGCTGGGATGAGTGTGTGTGGGGAGTGTAATGTGTGTGTGCGGGTGGGATGAGTGTGTGTGGTGAGTGTAATGTGTGTATGCGGCTGGGATGAGTGTGTGTGGGGAGTGTAATGTGTGTGTGCGGGTGGGATGAGTGTGCGTGGGGAGTGTAATGTGTGTGTGCGGCTGGGATGAGTGTGTGTGGGGAGTGTAATGTGTGTGTGCGGGTGGGATGAGTGTGTGTGGTGAGTGTAATGTGTGTGTGCGGCTGGGATGAGTGTGCGTGGGGAGTGTAATGTGTGGGTGCAGCTGGGATGAGTGCGTTTGGGGAGTGTAATGTGTGTGTGCGGCTGGGATGAGTGTGTGCGGGGAGTGTAATGTGTGTGTGTGTGCGGCTGGGATGAGTGTGTGTGGGGAGTGTAATGTGTGTATGCGAGGCTGGGATGAGTGTGCGTGGGGTGTGTAATGTGTGTGTGCGGCTGGGATGAGTGTGTGTGGGGAGTGTAATGTGTGTGTGAGGCTGGGATGGGTGTGTGTGGGGAGTGTAATGTGTGTGTGCGGCTGGGATGAGTGTGTGTGGGGAGTGTAATGTGTATGCGAGGCTGGGATGGGTGTGTGTGGGGAGTGTAATGTGTGTGTGCGGCTGGGATGAGTGTGCGTGGGGAGTGTAATGTGTCTGTGAGGCTGGAATGAGTGTGAGTGGGGAGTGTAATGTGTGTGCGGCTGGGATGAGTGTTTGTGGGGAGTGTAATGTGTGTGTGTGGCTGGGATGAGTCTGTGGGGAGTGTAATGTGTGTGTGCGGCTGGGATGAGTGTATGTGGGGAGTGTAATGTGTGTGTGTGTCTGGGATGAGTGTGTGTGGGGAGTGTACATAGAACAATACAGCGCAGTACAGGCCCTTCGGCCTACGATGTTGCACCGAAACAAAAGCCATCTAACCTACACTATGCCATTATCATCCATATGTTTATCCAATAAACTTTTAAATGCCCTCAATGTTGGCGAGTTCACTACTGTAGCAGGTAGGGCATTCCACGGCCTCACTACTCTTTGCGTAAAGAACCTACCTCTGACCTCTGTCCTATATCTATTACCCCTCAGTTTAAAGTTATGTCCCCTCGTGCCAGCCATTTCCATCCACGGGAGAAGGCTCTCACTGTCCACCCTATCCAACCCCCTGATCACTTTGTATGCCTCTATTAAGTCTCCTCTTAACCTTCTTCTCTCCAACGAAAACAACCTCAAGTCCATCAGCCTTTCCTCATAAGATTTTCCCTCCATACCAGGCAACATCCTGGTAAATCTCCTCTGCACCCGCTAAAAAGCCTCCACGTCCTTCCTACAATGCGGTGACCAGAACTGTACGCAATACTCCAAATGCGGCCGTACCAGAGTTCTGTACAGCGGCAACATGACCTCCTGACTCCGGAACTCAATCCCTCTACCAATAAAGGCCAACACTCCATAGGCCTTCTTCACAACTCTATCAACCTGGGTGGCAACTTTCAGGGATCTCTGTACATGGACACCTAGATCCCTCTGCTCATCCACACTTTCAAGAACTTTACCATTAGCCAAATATTCCGCATTCCTGTTATTCCTTCCAAAGTGAATCACCTCACACTTCTCTACATCAAACTCCATTTGCCACCTCTCAGCCCAGCTCTGCAGCTTATGTGTATGTGCGGCTGGGATGAGTGTGTGTGGGGAGTGTAATGTGTATGTGCGGCTGGGATGAGTGTGTGTGGGGAGCGTAATGTGTGTGTGTGGCTGGGTGAGTGTGTGTGGGGAGCGTAATGTGTATGTGCGGCTGGGATGAGTGTGTGTGGGGAGCGTAATGTGTGTGTGTGGCTGGGTGAGTGTGTGTGGGGAGTGTAATGTGAGTGCGGCTGGGATGAGTATGTGTGGGGAGTGTAATGTGTATGTGTGGCTGGGATGAGTGTGTGTGGGGAGTGTAATGTGTGTGTGTGGCTGGGTGAGTGTGTGTGGGGAGTGTAATGTGTATGTGTGGCTGGGTGAGTGTGTGTGAGGAGTGTAATGTGTGTGTGCGGCTGGGGTGAGTGTGTGTGGGGAGTGTAATGTGTGTGTGCAGCTGGGATGAGTGTGTGTGGGGAGTGTAATGTGTGTGTGTCGCTGGGATGAGTGTGTGTGGGGAGTGTAATGTGTGTGTGTGGCTGGGATGAGTGTGTGTGGGGAGTGTAATGTGTGTGAGGCTGGGATGAGTGTGTGTGGGGAGTGTAATGTGTGTGCGCAGCTGGGATGAGTGTGGGTGGGGAGTGTAATGTGTGTGTGCGGTTGGGATGAGTGGGTGTGGGGAGTGTAATGTGTGTGTGAGGCTGGGATGAGTGTGTGTGGGGAGTGTAATGTGTGTGCGGCTGGGATGAGTGTGTGTGGGGAGTGTAATGTGTGTGTGAGGCTGGGATGAGTGTGTGTGGGGAGTGTAATGTGTGTGTGCGGCTGGGATGAGTGTGTGTGGGGAGTGTAATGTGTGTGTGCAGCTGGGATGAGTGTGTGTGGGGAGTGTAATGTGTGTGTGTGGCTGGGATGAGTGTGTGTGGGGAGTGTAATGTGTGTGTGCGAGGCTGGGATGAGTGTGTGTGGGGAGTGTAATGTGTGTGTGCGAGGCTGGGATGAGTGTGTGTGGCGAGTGTAATGTGTATGCGAGGCTGGGATGAGTGTGTGTGGGGAGTGCAATGTGTGTGTGCGGGTGGGATGAGTGTGAGTGGCGAGTGTAATGTGTATGCGAGGCTGGGATGAGTGTGTGTGGGGAGTGTAATGTGTGTGTGCGGTTGGGATGAGTGTGTGTGGGGAGTGTAATGTGTGTGTGTGGCTGGGATGAGTGTGTGTGGGGAGTGTAATGTGTGTGTGTGGCTGGGATGAGTGTGTGTGGGGAGTGTAATGTGAGTGTGCGGCTGGGATGAGTGTGTGTGGGGAGAGTAATGTGTGTGTGCGACTGGGATGAGTGTGTGTGGGGAGTGTAATGTGTGTGTGTGGCTGGGATGAGTGTGTGTGGGGAGTGTAATGTGTGTGAGGCTGGGATGAGTGTGTGTGGGGAGTGTAATGTGTGTGTGCGGCTGGGATGAGTGTGTGTGGGGAGTGTAATGTGTATGCGAGGCTGGGATGAGTGTGTGTGGGGAGTGTAATGTGTGTGTGCGGTTGGGATGAGGGTGTGTGGGGAGAGTAATGTGTGTGTGTGGCTGGGATGTGTGTGTGGGGAGTGTAATGTGTGTGTGCGGCTGGGATGAGTGTGTGTGGGGAGTGTAATGTGTGTGCGGCTGGGATGAGTGTGTGTGGGGAGTGTAATGTGTGTGTGCGGCTGGATGAGTGTGTGTGGGGAGTGTAATGTGTGTGTGCGGCTGGGATGAGTGTGTGTGGGGAGTGTAATGTGTGTGTGCGGCTGGGTGAGTGTGTGTGGGGAGTGTAATGTGTGTGTGCGGCTGGGATGTGTGCGTGTGGGGACTGTATGTGTGTGTGCGGCTGGGATGAGTGTGTGTGGGGAGTGTAATGTGTGTGTGAGGCTGGGATGAGTGTGCGTGGGGAGTGTAATGTGAGTGTGGCTGGGATGAGTGTGTGTGGGGAGTGTAATGTGTGTGTGCGGCTGGGATGAGTGTGTGTGGGGAGTGTAATGTGTATGCGAGGCTGGGATGAGTGTGTGTGGGGAGTGTAATGTGAGTGTGGCTGGGATGAGTGTGTGTGGGGAGTGTAATGTGTGTGCGCGGCTGGGATGAGTGTGTGTGGGGAGTGTAATGTGTGTGTGCGGCTGGGATGAGTGTGCGTGGGGAGTGTAATGTGTGTGTGCGGCTGGGATGAGTGTGTGTGGGGAGTGTAATGTGAGTGTGGCTGGGATGAGTGTGTGTGGGGAGTGTAATGTGTGTGCGAGGCTGGGATGAGTGTGTGTGGGGAGTGTAATGTGTGTGTGCGGCTGGGATGAGTGTGTATGGGGAGTGTAATGTGTGTGTGCGAGGCTGGGATGAGTGTGTGTGGGGAGTGTAATGTGTGTGTGCGAGGCTGGGATGAGTGTGTGTGGGGATTGTAATGTGTGTGTATGGCTGGGATGAGTGTGTGTGGGGAGTGTAATGTGTGTGCGGCTGCGATGAGTGTGTGTGGGGAGTGTAATGTGTGTGTGCTGCTGGGATGAGTGTGTGTGGGGAGTGTAATGTGTGTGTGCGGCTGGGATGAGTGTGTGGGGGGAGTGTAATGTGTATGCGTGGCTGGGATGAGTGTGTGTGGGGAGTGTAATGTGTTGTTGAGGCTGGGATGAGTGTGTGTGGGGAGTGTAATGTGTGTGCGTCTGGGATGAGTGTGTGTGGGGAGTGTAATGTGTGTGTGCGGCTGGGATGAGTGTGTGTGGGGAGTGTAATGTGTGTGTGCGGCTGGGATGAGTGTGTGTGGGGAGTGTAATGTGTGTGTGCGGCTGGGATGAGTGTGTGTGGGGAGTGAAATGTGTGTGTGCGGCTGGGATGAGTGTGTGTGGGGAGTGAAATGTGTGTGTGCGGCTGGGATGAGTGTGCGTGTGGTGTGTAAGCTGTGTGTGCGGCTGGGATGGGTGTGTGTGGGGAGTGTAATGTGTGTGTGAGGCTGGGATGAGTGTGTGTGGGGAGTGTAATGTGTGTGTGGCTGGGATGAGTGTGTGTGGGGAGTGTAATGTGTGTGTGCGGCTGGGATGAGTGTGTGTGGGGAGTGAAATGTGTGTGTGCGGCTGGGATGAGTGTGTGTGGGGAGTGAAATGTGTGTGTGCGGCTGGGATGAGTGTGCGTGTGGTGTGTAAGCTGTGTGTGCGGCTGGGATGGGTGTGTGTGGGGAGTGTAATGTGTGTGTGAGGCTGGGATGAGTGTGTGTGGGGAGTGTAATGTGTGTGAGGCTGGGGTGAGTGTGTGTGGGGAGTGAAATGTGTGTGTGCGGCTGGGATGAGTGTGTGTGGGGAGTGTAATGTGTGTGTGCGGGTGGGATGAGTGTGTGTGGGGAGTGTAATGTGTGTGTGCGGCTGGGATGAGTGTGTGTGGTGAGTGTAATGTGTGTATGCGAGGCTGGGATGAGTGTGCGTGGGGAGTGTAATGTGTGGGTGCAGCTGGGATGAGTGCGTTTGGGGAGTGTAATGTGTGTGTGCGGCTGGGATGAGTGTGTGTGGGGAGTGTAATGTGTGTATGCGAGGCTGGGATGAGTGTGCGTGGGGTGTGTAATGTGTGTGTGCGGCTGGGATGAGTGTGTGTGGGGAGTGTAATGTGTGTGTGAGGCTGGGATGGGTGTGTGTGGGGAGTGTAATGTGTGTGTGCGGCTGGGATGAGTGTGTGTGGGGAGTGTAATGTGTATGCGAGGCTGGGATGGGTGTGTGTGGGGAGTGTAATGTGTGTGTGCGGCTGGGATGAGTGTGCGTGGGGAGTGTAATGTGTGTGTGCGGCTGGGATGAGTGTGTGTGGGGAGTGTAATGTGTGTGAGGCTGGGATGAGTGTGTGTGGGGAGTGTAATGTGTTGTTGAGGCTGGGATGAGTGTGCGTGGGGAGTGTAATCTGTGTGTGCTGCTGGGATGAGTGTGTGTGGGGAGTGTAATGTGTGTGTGCGGCTGGGATGAGTGTGTGTGGGGAGTGTAATGTGTGTGTGGCTGGGATGAGTGTGTGTGGGGACTGTAATGTGTGTGTGCGGCTGGGATGAGTGTGTGTGGGGAGTGTAATGTGTGTGTGCGGCTGGGATGAGTGTGTGGGGGGAGTGTAATGTGTATGCGTGGCTGGGATGAGTGTGTGTGGGGAGTGTAATGTGTTGTTGAGGCTGGGATGAGTGTGTGTGGGGAGTGTAATGTGTGTGCGTCTGGGATGAGTGTGTGTGGGGAGTGTAATGTGTGTGTGCGGCTGGGATGAGTGTGTGTGGGGAGTGTAATGTGTTGTTGAGGCTGGGATGAGTGTGCGTGAGGAGTGTAATCTGTGTGTGCAGCTGGGATGAGTGTGTGTGGGGAGTGTAATGTGTGTGTGCGGCTGGGATGAGTGTGCGTGGGGAGTGTAATATGTGGGTGCGGCTGGGATGTGTGTGTGTGGGGAGTGTAATATGTGTGTGTAGCTGGGATGAGTGTGTGTGGGGAGTGTAATGTGTTTGTGCGGCTGGGATGAGTGTGTGTGGGGAGTGTAATGTGTGTGTGCAGCTGGGATGAGTGTGTGCGGGGAGTGTAATGTGTGGGTGCGGCTGGGATGAGTGTGTGGGCTCTGTCTCGCTCAAGGCTCTCTCTCTCTGTCTCTGTCTCTCTGGGCTCTGTCTCTCTCTGGGCTCTGACTCTCTGGGCTCTGTCTCTCTCTGGGCTCTGTCTCTCTGGGCTCTGTCTCTCTCTGGGCTCTGACTCTCTGGGCTCTGTCTCTCTCTGGGCTCTGACTCTCTGGGCTCTGTCTCTCTCTGGGCTTTGTTTCTCTGGGCTCTGTCTCTCTCTGGGCTTTGTTTCTCTGGGCTCTGTCTCTCTCTGGGCTCTGCCTCTCTCTGGGCTCTGTCTCTCACACTGGGTTCTGTCTCTCACTGGGCTCTGTCTCACACTGGGTTCTGTCTCTCTCTGGGCTCTGTCTCTCTCTCTGGGCTCCGCCTCACTCTGGGCTCTGTCTCCCTGGGCTCTGTCTCTCACACTGGGCTCTGTCTCTCTCTGGGCTCTGTCTCCTAGGGCTCTGTCTCTCACTGGGCTCTGTCTCTCACTGGGCTCTGTCTCTCACTGGGCCCTGCCTCTGTCTGGGCTCTGTCTCTCACTGGGCTGTCTCTCACTGGGCTCTGTCTCTCTCTGGGCTCTGTCTCTCACTGGGCTCTGTCTCTCACTGGGCCCTGCCTCTGTCTGGGCTCTGTCTCTCACTGGGCTGTCTCTCACTGGGCTTTGTCTCTCACACTGGGCTCTGTCTCTCACTGGGCTCTGTCTCTCACTGGGCTCTGTCTCTCACACTCGGCTCTGTCTCTCTCTGGGCTCTGTCTCTCACTGGGCTCTGTCTCTCTCTGGGCTCTGTCTCTCACACTCGGCTCTGTCTCTCTCTGGGCTCTGTCTCTCACTGGGCTCTGTCTCTCTCTGGGCTCTGTCTCTCACACTGGGCTCTGTCTCTCACTGTGTTCTGTCTCTCACTGGGCTCTCTCTCTCACTGGGCTCTCTCTCTCACTGGGCTCTGTCTCTCACTGGGTTCTGTCTCTCACTGGGCTCTCTCTCTCACTGGGCTCTGTCTCTCACTGGGCTCTGTCTCTCACACTGGGCTCTGTTTCTCTCTGGGCTCTGTTTCTCTCTGGGCTCTGTCTCTCACACTGGGATCTGTCTCTCACTGGGCTCTGTCTCTCACACTGGGCTCTGTCTCTCACTGGGCTCTGTCTCTCACTGGGCTCTGTCTCTCACTGGGCTCTGTCTCTCACACTGGGCTCTGTCTCTCTCTGGGCCCTGTCTCTCACTGGGCTCTATCTCGCTCTGGGCACTGTCTCGCAGTGGGCTCTGTCGCACTCTGGCCTCGGTCTATAGGCTCTGTCTCTCTCTGGGCTCTGCCTCTCTCTGGGTCCTGTCACTCTTTGGGCACTGTCTCGCAGTGGGCTTGTTCTCTCTGGGCTCTGTCTCGCTCTGGGCTCTGTCTCTCTCTGGCTCGCTCTCTCTGGGCTCTGTCTCTCTGGGCTCTGTCTCTGTCTGGGCTCTGTCTCTGCCTGGGCTCTGTCTCTCTCTGGGCACTGTCTCTCACTGGGCTATGTCTCTCTCTGGGCTCTGTCTCTCTCTGGGTTCTGTCTCTCTGGGCTCTGTCTCTGTCTGGGCTCTGTCTCTCTCTGGGCTCTGTCTCTCTCTGGGCCCTGTCTCTCTCTGGGCTCTGTCTCTCTGGGCTCTGACTCTCTGGGCTCTGTCTCTCTCGGCTCTGTCTCTCTCAGGGCTCTGTCTCTCTCTGGGCTCTGTCTCTGTCTGGGCCCTGTCTCTCTCTGGGCTCTGTCTCTCTGGGCTCTGACTCTCTGGGCTCTGTCTCTCTCGGCTCTGTCTCTCTCTGGACTCTGTCTCTCTCTGTCTCTCTCTCTCTGTCTCTGTCTCTCTGGGCTCTGTCTCTCTGGGCTCTGTCTCTCTGGGCTCTGTCTCTCTCTGGGCTCTGTCTCTCTCTGGGCTCTGTCTCTCTCTGGGCTCTGTCTCTCTGGGCTCTGTCTCTCTCTCTCTGTCTCTGTCTCTCTGGGCTCTGTCTCTCTGGGCTCTGTCTCTCTCTGGGCTCTGTCTCTCTCTGGGCTTTGTCTCTCACACTGGGCTCTGCCTCTCACTGGGCTCTGTCTCTCACTGGGCTCTCTCATTCTCTGGGCTCTGTCTCTCTCTGGGCTCTGTCTCTCACACTGGGCTCTGTTTCTCTCTGGGCTCTGTCTCTCTCTGGGCTCTGTCTCTCTGGGCTCTGTTTCTCTCTGGGCTCTGTCTCTCTGGGCTCTGTCTCTCTGGGCTCTGTCTCTCTCTATCCGTAACCTCTTTTCATTGACACTTTTTGTAGAGTGCACATTTTCCCACAGGGATTTATTGTCAATGTGACAGTCAATAGGTATATTACCCAAATCCCCTAATCCCAAAATTTCTGTCAATATCATACTTATATAAAAGGCCATATCCACCGCCTCTACAAGGCTTAATGTCTCAGCAGCCAAAGTGCTTTTTACCACTCTCCTTATTTTCTTTGTTTCCCACACAAGTGGGCAACATTTACCATTGTTCCCGATAAAGGAAAATTATAAAACCTCCTGCGCTTGAAACCCCATCACATAAATTTGCGGAGGACGCATCATTATAAACTATGAGTTTCAAGTGCTTAAGGTCACCTAAAGCCGGGAACTTCCAAACACATTCCTGCATTTTTAGTTTGGCCAACACTTTATTTGCTCTTAATATGTCTTCCACTTTGGGATCATTCATTTTTGTACTCAACTCTAAGGCATCAAAACTCACGTCCGGTCTAGTCTGTCTACCTAACCAGTTCAGTTGCCCAATTAAACTTCACAGTTGCTCTTTTTCTATCTTTGAAACCATTGCGTCTTTTTGTGAAACTCGGCCACGACTAATTGCTATTGGGCTGATGCTCTCCAAATAGGATTGCTGACGTAAAGTTGCCCCTAACTTAGTCTGTCCAATTTCCAGTCCAATATATTTAAATGCACCGGAAGCCTGACTTCCAACCCTGAATTCTTTCCTCAAACCAGAGATTACAATAGCTTCAAAATCACTAGTCCCACCCCACAGAAAATCAGCGACATGCATTATAAAGATTCCAGAAAGATTTCCTTTATAGTGCCAGTAAAACATTGCAGGATCTGCTTTCAACTGGCAACAGCCTAACTTTAACAAAACTGACCTTACCGAAAAATACCAGACTCTAGATGCATCATTTAATCCATATACACATTTGTTCAACTTCCAGAGTACCCCTTCTGTGTTAGCTGCTTCTTTAGGAGGGCGGAGAAAAATGTCTCTCTGGAGCTGATGCCCCTGCAAAAAGGCAGCTTTTATATCTATAGATTTGCATTCCCATGCCGTTGTGGCTAATAGAGCCAAGAAGATCCTTAAAATAACCTTTCCTGCTGTAGGTCAATCTACCCTTCAATCCTGATCTTCTAAGTTTTCTTCAAATCCGCTTGCCACAAGCCTGGCCTTTGCCTTATAAGTTCTATCCGGAAGAACCTTTTCCGTGCAATTCCATCTGTGGGATAGAGCTCTTTGTCCCCTATCCGGTACTTCCGTGTATACCCCAAATTCACACCAACTATGCAATTCTTGCTGTTTAGCATCTTTGATAACTTTTTCATCTAATTTATTTGAAGCCACCAAAATCTCATGTGCATGTGGGCTTCTACTCCTATTTGTATTCGTAGTCTTATTCATGTTCCGAGATCTTGACAAACTACGTCCCCTCTCCCGCCTGGTATCTCGTTCTGTACTGCTACGGCTTGATCTTTCCCTTCTGCTGTGCTGTGGGAGGTCCTTTCGACCTTTTCCTGCGGACCTGTTCACTGTCCGATGTACTATCTGAACTGGCACTGCGTTTCTGTGCCCTCCATTTTTGAACTTTGTTTTCCCAATCCATTGTCTTGACTCCTTCCCCTGAATGCTGTACATTCAACCAATGTTTATACTTTCCAGTGGCCTTCCCTGCTCTACTAATAACAGTTGCATCCTTCCATTGACTAGGCCCTTCAGGCAAGTATGTCACTTTTGTACCAACTTTTGGCAGTTGCCCTTTCGGAAAAATGGCCTGTTCTAATTCATCAGAAGTGTTGTGTTCCTCCACAGAAACTCTGTCTATATCAGTTAATTGGTCCTCATAGTTCTGTAACACATGCGTACCAGATGACTCTGGTTCCTCTTCATGTCTGTCTGCTCTGTCTAAATTTGAATATTTGTAATCTGTACCCATTATCCTTGATGAATGTACCCTGACAGTTTGATTACCATGTTGCAAAATAATTGTTTTGCCATCTATGCGTCTGATCTTCCCTGGGCCTTTCCATTCATTAGAATTGTCTCCCTTATAGTATACCATGCCTCCATGCTGAAAAACAGCATCTGATGGCCGTACGTTATGTCTTAAAGCTCTGCGAATTCTTTCAGAGACTTCTGCTTCCAAAAAAGCTTTTCTACTGCTATGTAATGCATTTAAATGTTCAGCAAAACCAGAGCCAATTGTAGTCCCTTCCCAAGCTGGAGGCTGGTCATCCAAAATGGACGGAATTTTAGGATTTCTATCAAACACTAATTGATAAGGACTATAGCCCCCAACCATCTGCAATGAATTCTTTGCATGTACTGCCCATGCTAAAGCTGAATTTAGCCTGCAATTTGGTCGATCTGCCAAAATTTTCCGAAGCAGGTCATCGATGACAGCATTTCTTTCACAGACACCATTACTAAATGGGCTTTCTGCAGCCGTATTCATAACTCTGATATTCATGTTTTCACACATATCCCATAACTCATCATTAGCAAATTCTCCCCTATTGTCCGTAAGGAATTTTGCCGGTGGACCCATTCCTGTCCCTATCCATTTTTCCATGATTTGATCCAGAATTACTCTCTTTTCTTTACTTCGTACAATCGTTGATTGACTAAATCTGGTTGCTAAATCTACAAAATGTAAAATAAATATATTATTTGCTTTATCCCTGATCTTAAGGTCCATGGCCACAATGTCGTTAAAATCCCTGGCCAAGGGTAGGGTTACTATCGGTCATGCTGGTGTCCTTCTGTACTTCCTACAAACTTCACAGCGGTCACTAACCTGTCCTATCATTTTAGTATAGTCGTCATCCCTTACCCCTGCATCCTTTAATAAATTTTTCAGCCTCCGAGGAGACGGATGTGCAAATTGCCTCTGCAGTTTTAATACCACAAGCTTTTTATCAGCTAAAGTCCCATTTTCAACTGCCATTAACACATCCTTAACCACTCTACTTGAAATATTATTTGCTAGTAATGGAATACAATAGGGTCCCGACTGTGTAAATTGTAAGTTCACCGTCTTTCCAAAAACTGTTGCCTGATCCTGTTCCATATCCAGTTTCATGTGGGCTTTCTTCATCGATGGTCTGCTCAGAAGCAAAGGTATCTCACTTGATACAACATCCGTGCTCATGAAATAATTCACTCCGGCAATATTGCAAGGGATCACCACTCTTTTCAGCGACTTCAGAGTATTATCATCCCCAAACCTGAAACTTGTGGAACTTTCAAATTCCTTAACCGTGTTACGATTTTCAGCATTCAAAGAGTCCAGGTAACATTTTAACCAGTCAATTCCACACACAGTAGATGTGCAGCCACTGTCCAATGCAGCACAATTGAAGGATTCTGCAACTAACACCCTCATTCCCGGCGTAAAACTGCTTGTCAATAGGACAATGCCTTCTTTCTGGTCACTATCTTTTTCCTCTTCTGACTCTTCCGTGTCATGTGTCGCTTCAAACACTCTATCATAACGAGTTGGACAGTTGAAAGCATAATGGTATTGAGAGTCACATCGAAAACATCGATTTATCATGCCCCGTGCATTTCTGAGGTTCATCTTCCTATTGTAGGTTCTAACTAGGTTTCTGTCTTCATAATTTCCTTGTCTCGGTCTCAGTCTAGAGTCTTGGAACCTGTTTGTAGCCGTGCGATTTCGCCATCCTGTTACTAGTGTATCTTCCATATTCTGCCTTATTGCAGACTGACCTATTTGGGTCATCAGAGCCATCGGAATCGAATGTTTCCCCAGAAACTTTTGTAAAGCTTCTGTCATCTGCTCGAATAAGGTATCCTTATCAGTAAACTGAACTCGTGTTAAAACCAGGAGCCTATCCATGTTGCTCACTCTAGCACAGTCAAGTAATTTAAAGGCCAACACAAGACTGGAAATTCCAGGTTGTGTTTCTGCAGCCTTTTATATAGTCTGCCAAATTCCATTATATAGTCTTCCATGGAGATATCCTCCATTTTCCGGAACTTATCAAAATCCGACCATGCTTCATACGCACTTAACAAGTCATCTTTCTTATAAATCTTATCCATATAATGTAATAAAGTCTCCAGACCTTCTTCTGAGTCTAACTCTCCCAATTCCAGCTCAGAAAGCACTTTGTTTCGGATTTTACTGCCATATGGTCGAGAAAGAGCCAATGCCATACCTTGTTTTCTCTTTCCCAAAGCAGTTACTTTAGTCCACATAACTACTGCACTTCTCCATTGGTCGTACGCTTCCCTTTCAGAAAATAAGGGAGGATAGTCACATCCAGCCATCTTTATCCTCGGTTCAGCCATATATCCCTTTTTTTCTTTTCTCACTCACTCCTGGTTTGATCAGGAAAAGTTGTATCTTTCAACCCTTCACATTTACACAGCAACCATCCTCTGCTACCAATTTTTAGACGTTTTAGTTGCTGTGATATGAAGAGTCTAAAGTTCTGTTCCTTTTTCATAAACACACATTTATTTCCTTCCAACAGCCTTTGCACAAATCTCTCACTATACACTACCTGCCAGAGGCCACCTGAAGCCCCTTTACATATCAGTGTCAATTAATGGATACTTAACATAAATGAGACAACTAATTGCAATGTCTCTTAGCCCATTACGTAACAGGAGTCGGCCATCTTGCCCCTTGAGCCTGCTCCGCCATTCAATGAGATTTAATAGAGTTTACAGTGCAGAAGGAGGCCATTCGGCCCATCGAGTCTACACCGGCCCTTGGAAAGAGCACCCAACCCAAGCCCACACCTCCATCCCATCCCCTTCACCCAGTAATCCCAATTAACCTTTTTGGACACTAAGGGCAGTTTATCATGGCCAATCCACCTAACCTGCACATCTTTGGACTGTGGGAGGAAACCGGAGCACCCGGAGGAAACCCACGCACACACGGGGAGGATGTGCAGACTCCGCACAGACAGTGACCCAAGCCGGAATCAAACCTGGGACCCTGGAGCTGTGAAGCAATTGTGCTATCCACAATGCTACCATGGCTGATCTTTTGTGGACCGTAACCACTTATTCCTTTGCTCAAACATCTATCTATCTTTATCTTAAAAACGTTTAAAGAAGGAGCCTCAACTGCTTCACTGGGCAAGGAATTCCAGGATTCACAACCCTTTGGGTGAAGAAGTTCCTCCTACACTCCGTCCTAAATCTACTTCCCCTTATTTTGAGGCTATGCCCCCTAGTTCTGCTTTCACCCGCCAGTGGAAACAACCTGCCCGCATCTATCCTATCTATTCCCTTCATAATTTTATATGTTTCAATAAGATCCCCCCGCATCCTTCTAAACTCCAATGAGTACAGTCCCAGTCTACTCAACGTCTCGTCATAATCTAATCCCCTCAACTCTGGGATCAACCTAGTGAATCTCCTCTGCACTCCCTCCAGTGCCAATATGTCCTTTCTCAGGTAAGGAGACCAAAACTGAACACAATACTCCAGGTGTGGCCTCACTAACACCTTATACGATTGCAGCATAACCTCACTAGTCTTGAATTCCACCCCTCTAGCAATGAAAGACAAAACTCGATTAGCCTTCTTAATCACCTGTTGCACCTGTAAACCAACTTTTTGCGACTCATGCACTAGCACACCCAGGTCTCTCTGCACAGCAGCATGTTTTAAGATTTTATCATTTAAATAATAATCCCTTTTGCTGTTATTCCTACCAAAATGGATAACCTCACATTTGTCAACACTGTATTCCATCTGCCAGACCCTAGCCCATTCACTTAGCCTATCCAAATCCCTCTGCAGACTTCCAGTATCCTCTGCACTTTTTGCTTTACCACTTATCTTAGTGTCGTCTGCAAACTTGGACACATTGCCCTTGGTCCCCAACTCCAAATCATCGATGTAAATTGTGAACAGCTATGGGCCCAACACTGATCCCTGAGGGACACCACTAGCTACTGATTGCCAACCAGAGAAACACCCATTAATCCCCACTCTTTGCTTTCTATTAATTAACCAATCCTCTATCCATGCTAACACATTACCCGTAACATCCAGCACCTTTATCCTATGCAGTTTATACCTCGTTTCTAGACCTTCTCCACTCTAAGGAGACCAGAGCGGTCTCACTCGGTACACTCACTTATTTTTGGATAATAACAGACTTTTAATTGTCTCCCTTCCAGACACCGCAGAACCACCTGAAGAAGGCAAACAGACAGGTTTGTACATTCTTACACTAACAGAACGTTCACTGTAACATTCTCGGCGGGGGGGGGGGGAATTTAAATTCAATTCATTAAATCTGGTCTCAGTAATAATAATGATAAGTAATAACAGGATTGTTACCGAAACCCATCTGGGTCCCTAATGTCCTTTAGGGAAGGGGAAATCTGCCGCCCTTACCCAGCCTGGCCTCCATGTGACTCCAGACCCCAGGGGCCACAATTCAGAATAAGGGGAGGCCATTCAGGACTGAGATGAGGAGGAATTTCTTCACTCAGAGAGAGGGCGACCTGTGGGACTCACTCCCCCAGAGGCTGAGGAAGCTCAATCATTGAGTATGTTCAAGACGGCACCAAGGTCAGCTGTGATTGTATTGAATGGTGGAGCCGGATGGATGGGCCGAATGGCCTCCCCCTGCTCCGATTGGGTCTCTCAGCTGCAAAGCTATTCACAGCCCAAAGCTTGGCCGTACTCACTGTCCAGTGAACGGTGCGTATTGGTGATCACTACCCTGTGAACTGAAATCCAACAGGAGGCCGCACCTTCAGGAGGAAGGCCTCAGGCCTACAGGCATGCAGTATCTTTCTGGACCGAGTGAATGCAAACAAGAGAGGGGGACTGGGGGACGCAGAGTCAGTCACGTGTCGAGGCCTCCATGTTTCAACATGCCCATTGGTTTCTTTCCAGAAGTCTTCATGAACAAGGTCACGGCAAAGAACTTCATCAAACGGCTGAAGAGATCGACAGATTTAACTGATCTACTGGAAAGGTTCGATAAATGGGGCAATGTTTAAATTGAAACTTAACTCTGAGGCAAATCGCTTGATGGAGGATAGATAGAGAGAGGGATCGAAACAAAGAAAGAGAGAGAATTATAGAACTGGAAGAATCGAGATTGATTTTATTTCCCCGTGCCATTTGGACATTATTTCCCACCCTCATTACCCTCGAGAACTGCCTCCTTGAAACCAGGGAGCAGGTGGTGTGACATGTAGAATGTCACTTCTTCGTTAGTATCGTGGTTAGTATACCCGCCTGTAACGCGGGAGACCGGGATTCAATTCCCCGACGAGGAATGTATGCATATTTGGGGCAGCACGGTGGCACAGTGGCTAGCACAGTGGCTTCACAGCTCCAGGGTCCCAGGTTCGATTCCCGGCTTGGGTCACTGTCTGTGCGGAGTCTGCACGTTCTCCCCGTGTGTGCGTGGGTTTCCTCCGGGTGCTCAGGTTTCCTCCCACAGTCCAAAGATGTGCTGTTGGATGAATTGGACATTCTGAATTCTCCCTCCGTGTACTCGAACAGGCGCCGGAATGTGGCGAATAGAGGGTTTTCTGGTAGTCCTGCTGTCTCACGGCGCTGAGGTCCCAGGTTCGATCCCGGCTCTGGGTCACAGTCCGTGTGGAGTTTGCACATTCTCCCCGTGTCTGCGTGGTTTTCACCCCCACAACCCAAAGATGTGCAGGGTAGGTGGATTGGTGACGCTAAATTGCCCCTGAATTGGAAAAAAATGAATTGGGTACTCTAAATTTTAAAACAATACTCGGGGATTTTCACAGTAACTTCATTGCAGTGTTAATGTAAGCCTACTTGTGACAATAAAGATTGTTATGATTATATGTCGAGAATATAAAAGGTTAATGTAATACCACAATTGACCACTAGATGGAGTTAGATGCAGACCTATATAAAGCACTGACTCCCAGGCATCTGGGAGAGAGTGCAGAGGAGAAGTCTAGAGAGTACAGAGTAGAGTTATAGATAGAGTGTAGAGACTAGTATTAGTGGAGTGTAGATTACTAGATTATTGCTTGCTATAGGAGTAAGTGGTCGAGCTTTAATAAGTAGTGTAATAAATGTTAGCTTTGTTAATGAACTTCGCAGCTGTGGCCTTTGTGAACACTGCGACACCCATCCTGATAACAAGACTCGCAAAGAACACCACAGGTGGGGTGTTGGTAATGTCACTGGGCTAGTAATCCAGAGACTCAGGTTAATGGTCTGGGGACATGGCTTCGAATCCCACTGTCAGCAGGTCGGTAAATTCAATTAATAAATCTGGAATTGATAACACCTCAGTAAAGGTGACCATGAATCTATCGTGGAAACTATCCTGGAGACATAGAAAATAGAAGCAGCAGAAAACCACCTGGTTCACTCGTGTCCTTCAGAGAGGGAAAACTGCCGCCGTTATCTGGTCTGGCCTACATCAATCCCAAACTAATCCCACTGCCCCGCTCTCTCCCCTTAGCCCTGTATCAATCCCAAACTAATCCCACTGCCCCGCTCTCTCCGCATAGCCCTGTATCAATCCCAAACTAATCCCACTGCCCCGCTCTCTCCCCTTAGCCCTGAATCAATCCCCAAACTAAACCCACTGCCCCACGCTCTTCCCATAGCCCTGTATCAATCCCAAACTAAACCCACTGCCCCACACTCTCCCCATAGCCCTGTATCAATCCCCAAACTAATCCCACTGCCCCACTCTCTCCCCATAGCCCTGTATCAATCCCAAACTAATCCCACTGACCCGCTCTCTCCCCATAGCCTTGTATCAATCCCAAACTAATCCCACTGCCCCGCTCTCTCCCCATAGCCCTATATCAATCCCAAACTAATCCCACTGTTCCACTCTCTCCACATAGCCCTGTATCAATCCCCAAACTTATCCCACAGCCCCGCTGTCTCCCCATAGCCCTGTATCAATCCCAAACTAATCCCACTGCCCCACTCTCTCGCCATAGCCCTGTATCAATCCCAAACTAATCCCACTGCCCCACTCTCTCCCAATAGCCCTGTATCACTCTCAAACTAATCCCACTGCCACACTCACTCCCCATAGCACTGTATCAATCCCAAACAAATCCCACTGCCCCACTCTCTCCCCATAGCCCTGTATCAATCCCAAACTAATCCCACTGCCCCACTCTCTCCCCATAGCCCTGTATCAATCCCAAACTAATCCCACTGCCCCACTCTCTCCCCATAGCTCTGTATCAATCCCCAAACCAATGCCACTGCCACACTTCCTCCCCATAGCCCTGCATCAATCCCAAACTAATCCCACTGCCCCGCTCTCTCATCATAGCCCTGGATCAATCCCAAACTAATCCCACTGCCCCGCACTCTGATCATAGCCCTGGATCAATCCCAAACTAAACCCACTGCCCCGCTGTCTCCCCATAGCCCTGTATCAATCCCAAACTAATCCCACTGCCCCACTCTCTCCCCATAGCCCTGTATCAATCCCAAACTAATCCCACTGCCCTGCTCTCCCCCATAGCCCTGGATCAATCCCAAACTAATCCCACTGCCCCGCACTCTGATCATAGCCCTGGATCAATCCTAAACTAATCCCACTGCCCGCTCTCTCCCCATAGCCCTGTATCAATCCCAAACTAATCCCACTGCCCTGCTCTCTCCCCATAGCCCTGGATCAATCCTAAACTAATCCCACTGCCCGCTCTCTCCCCATAGCCCTGTATCAATCCCAAACTAATCCCTCTGCCCCGCTGTCTCCCCATAGCCGTGTATCAATCCCAAACTAATCCCACTGCCCCGCTCTCTTTCCATAGCCCTTTATCAATCCCAAACTTATCCCACTGCCCCGCTCTCTCCCCATAGCCCTGTATCAATCCCAAACTAATCCCACTGACCCGCTCTCTCCCCATAGCCCTGTATCAATCCCAAACTAATCCCACTGACCCGCTCTCTCCCCATATCAATCCCAAACTAATCCCACTGACCCGCTCTCTCCCCATAGCCCTGTATCAATCCCAAACTAATCCCACTACCCCACTCTCTCCCCATAGCCCTGAATCAATCCAAAACTAATCCCACTGCCCCGCTCTCTCCCCATAGCACTGTATCAATCCCAAACTAATCTCACTGTCCCACTCTCTCCCCATAGCCCTGTATCAATCCCAAACTAATCCCACTGCCCCGCTCTCTCCCCATAGCCCAGTGTCAATCCCAAACTAATCCCACTGCCCTGCTCTCTCCCCATAGCCATGTATCAATCCCAAACTTCTCCCACTGCCCCGCTCTCTCCCCGTAGCCCTGTATCAATCCCAAACTAATCCCACTGACCCGCTCTCTCCCCATAGCCCTGTATCAATCCCAAACTAATCCCACTGTTCCACTCTCTCCCCATAGCCCTGTGTCAATCCCCAAATTTATCCCACTGCCCCGCTGTCTCCCCATAGCCCTGTATCAATCCCAAACTAATCCCACTGCCCCACTCTCTCCCCATAGCCCTGTATCAATCCCAAACTAATCCCACTGCCCCACTCTCTCCCCATAGCCCTGTATCACTCTCAAACTAATCCCACTGCCCCACTCACTCCCCATAGCCCTGTATCAATCCCAAACTAATCCCACTGCCCCACTCTGTCCCCATAGCCCTGTATCACTCTCAAACTAATCCCACTGCCCACTCTCTCCCCATAGCCCTGTATCAATCCCAAACTAATCCCACTGCCCCACTCTCCCCCCATAGCCATGTATCAATCCCCAAACCAATGCCACTGCCACACTTCCTCCCCATAGCCCTGCATCAATCCCAAACTAATCCCACTGCCCCGCTCTCTCATCATAGCCCTGGATCAATCCCAAACTAATCCCACTGCCCCGCACTCTCATCATAGCCCTGGATCAATCCCAAACTAATCCCACTGCCCCGCTGTCTCCCCATAGCCATGTATCAATCCCAAACTAATCCCACTGCCCCGCTCTCTCCCCATAGCCCTGTATCACTCCCAAACTAATCCCACTGCCCCGCTCTCTCCCCATAGCCCTGTATCACTCCCAAACTAATCCCACTGCCCCGCTCTCTCATCATAGCCCTGTATCACTCCCAAACTAATCCCACTGCACCGCTCTCTTTCCATAGCCCTTTATCAATCCCAAACTTATCCCACTGCCCCGCTCTCTCCCCATCGCCCTGTATCAATCCCAAACAAATCCCACTGACCCGCTCTCTCCCCATAGCCCTGTATCAATCCTAAACTAATCCCACTGACCCGCTCTCTCCCCATAGCCCTGTATCAATCCCAAACTAATCCCACTGACCCGCTCTCTCCCCATAGCCCTGTATCAATCCCAAACTAATCCCACTGCCCCACTCTCTCCCCATAGACCTGTATCAATCTAAAACTAATCCCACTGCCCCGCTCTCTCCCCATAGCACTGTATCAATCCCAAACTAATCTCACTGTCCCACTCTCTCCCCATAGCCCTGTATCAATCCCAAACTAATCCCACTGCCCCGCTCTCTCCCCATAGCCCTGTATCAAGCCCCAAACTAATCCCACTGCCCCACTCTCTCCCCATAGCCCTGTATCAATCCCAAACTTCTCCCACTGCCCCGCTCTCTCCCCATAGCCCTGTATCAATCCCAAACTTCTCCCACTGCCCCGCTCTCTCCCCATAGCCCCATATCAATCCCAAACAATCCCACTGACCCGCACTCTCCCCATAGCCCTGTATCAATCCCAAACTAATCCCACTGTTCCACTCTCTCCCCATAGCCCTGTATCAATCCCCAAACTTATCCCACTGCCCCGCTGTCTCCCCATAGCCCTGTATCAATCCCAAACTAATCCCACTGTTCCACTCTCTCCCCATAGCCCTGTATCAATCCCCAAACTTATCCCACTGCCCCGCTGTCTCCCCATAGCCCTGTATCAATCCCAA
This sequence comes from Scyliorhinus torazame, assembly GCF_047496885.1. Lineage (NCBI taxonomy): Eukaryota > Metazoa > Chordata > Chondrichthyes > Carcharhiniformes > Scyliorhinidae > Scyliorhinus > Scyliorhinus torazame. The sequence continues at coordinate 11,107,515 of NC_092712.1, read as the reverse complement.
ACTAATCCCACTGCCCCACTCTCTCCCCATAGCCCTGTATCAATCCCAAACTAATCCCACTGCCCCGCTCTCTCATCATAGACCTGGATCAATCCCAAACTTATCCCACTGACCCGCTCTCTCCCCATAGCCCTGTATCAGTCTCAAACTAATCCCACTCTTCCACTCCCTCCCCATAGCCCTGCATCAATCCCAAACTAATCCCACAGCCTCGCTCTCTCCCCTTAGCCCTGTATCAAACCCAAACTAATCCCACTGCCCCGCTCTCTCCCCATCGCCCTGTATCAAACCCAAACTAATCCCACTGCCCCGCTCTCTCCCCATAGCCCTGTATCAATCCCAAACTAATCCCACTGCCCCATTCTCTCCCCATAGCCCTGTATCAATCCCAAACTTATCCCACTGCCCCGCTCACTCCCCATAGCCCTGTGTCAATCCCAAACTAATCCCACTGCCCCGCTCTCTCCCTATAGCCCTGTATCAATCCCAAACTAATCCCACTGCCCCGCTCTCTCCCCATAGCCCTGTATCAATCCCAAACTAATCCCACTGCCGCATTCTCTCCCCATAGCCCTGTATCAATCCCAAACTTATCCCACTGCCCCGCTCACTCCCCATAGCCCTGTATCAATCCCAAACTAATCCCACTGCCCCGCTCTCTCCCCATAGCCCTGTATCAATCACAAACTAATCCCACTGTCCCGCTCTCTCCCCATAGCCCTGTATCAATCCCCAAACCAGTCCCACTGCCCCACTCTCTCCCCATAGCCCTGTATCAAACCCAAACTAATCCCACTGTTCCACTCTCTCCGAGTACCCCTTCATTTTTTTTTATAACCTTGTCTCCCTCCCTAACAGCACAGTGGATGCACCTACACCACACGGACCGCAACGGTTCAAGAAGGCAGCTCACCACCACCAAGGACAGTTCTTTGTGACAACAGATGCTGGCTTTACCAGTCACACCCACTCTGCTGTTAGGGAGGGAGTTCCAGGAACTTTACCCTTCACAGCTCCAGGGTCCCAGGTTCGATTCCCGGCTTGGGTCACTGTCTGTGCGGAGTCTGCACGTTCTCCCCGTGTCTGCGTTGGGTTTCCTCCGGGTGCTCCGGTTTCCTCCCACAAGTCCCGAAATACGTGCTTGTTAGATGAATCAGGCATTCTGAATTCTCCCTCAGTGTACCCGAACAGGTGCCGGAATGTGGCGACTAGGGGCTTTTCACAGTAACCTCATCGCAGTGTTAATGTAAGCCTACTTGTGACACGAATAACAAATTTAAAAAACGTGGAAGGGGTCTGTGATCTGTGTTTGCCTCTTCTAATTCCAGCATTACTGAAGGAGTGGAAGGGGCTTGGGAAAAGGTGAAGGAAGTCTTGGAGGAAATAACTGACATAGAAATAATTGATTAGCGAGAAGATGGCGGACGTTACGCTCCCGACCAGACTTTGTCCTCACCTGCTGGGTATCAACTTCAATCATTAACAACACCATGGAAATAACCAAGAATTAAAGTATTAATTTACTGGGGCAGATACCCACTGAATTCAAAACCTGTGTACCACACACTGTGTACAATATACTCACATATACACTGAATTCTGGTTTGTATATCACACTCTGTGTGCAATATACTCACATGTACACTGAATTCTGGTTTGTATATCACACTCTGTGTGCAATATACTCACATGTACACTGAATTCTGGTTTGTATATCACACTCTGTGTACAATATACTCACATGTACACTGAATTCTGGTTTGTATATCACACTCTGTGTGCAATATACTCACATGTACACTGAATTCTGGTTTGTATATCACACTCTGTGTGCAATATACTCACATGTACACTGAATTCTGGTTTGTATATCACACTCTGTGTGCAATATACTCACATGTACACTGAATTCTGGTTTGTATATCACACTCTGTGTACAATATACTCACATGTACACTGAATTCTGGTTTGTATATCACACTCTGTGTACAATATACTCACATGTACACTGAATTCTGGTTTGTATATCACACTCTGTGTACAATATACTCACATGTACACTGAATTCTGGTTTGTATATCACACTCTGTGTACAATATACTCACATGTACACTGAATTCTGGTTTGTATATCACACTCTGTGTACAATATACTCACATGTACACTGAGTTCAAAATCTGTACATCACACACTGTTTATCACATACTCACTGCGCACTCTGAATTCAGGACCTGTATATAACACGCTGTGTACAACATACTCACTGTACACGTTGAATTCAGATTCTGTATATCATAAACTGTATAATATGCTCACTGTACTAACTGAATCCAGGACTTGTATATCACACACTGTGTACACTATACTCACTGTGCACACTGAATTCAGGATGTGTATACCACACACTGTGCACATTATGCAGACTGTGCACACTGAATTCAGGATCTGTATACCAAACACTGTACAATATACTCACTGTACGCACTGAATTCAGGATGTGTATACCATACGCTGTGTACAATAATAATTTTAATAAACGTTCTGTTTTTTATATGAGTCACTTTTACTTGTCAAAGTGTTAGTGAAACGCAAGGTTCAACTCCAGTTGTGTGAGTCTCAATCACTCTGTTTAAACCTGACAATTGTTGACTGGAACAAAAATTGAAACCGAGAAGATCATGAGGAGTAGCAGCAGAAGTAGGCCATTCGGCCCATCGAGTCTGCCCAACGTTCAACGAGATCAAGACTGATCTGATATAATTCTCAACTCCACTTTCCTGCCTTATCCCCATAACCCTCGATTCCCTCAGTGATTAAAAATCTCTATCCCAGCCTTAAACATACTTAACGGCCCAGCCTCTCCAGCTCTCTGCGGTGAAGAATTCCACAGATTCACTCCCTTCTGAGAGAAGAAATTCCTCCTCGTCTCTGTCTGAAATGGGCGACCCCTCACTCTGAGATTCTGCCCTCTGGTCCTAGACTCTCCCACCAGAGGAAACATCCTCTCAGCATCGACCATGTCAAACTCCCCGAGAATCCGATATGTCTCAATAAGGTCACATCTCATTCTTCTAAACTCCAATGAACACAGACCCAACCTACTCAACCTCCCCTCATTAGAAAATCCATCCGTACCCGGGATCAACCTGGTGAACTATAACCGAAGAATATTTATAGATGCTCCCTTACTTTAATACCAGTTGGTGCAACAAGAATACTTGCAGGCAATCCCAACAGTAAAACAATATTGTTTGTTTGACTAGCTTGAGATAGCCCTTTACAGCAGTATCGCTATTGGTATATAATCATTTGGACACAGTCCCTTACTGATTATCATATCTGTGTGTGTCCATTCACAAAGAGTCCCTTACTACATTGTCACTATTTGTGAATTACCGTTTAGAGAAATCCTTTTTTTCATTATTTATGTCTGTCTATTTACATACAGTCCCTTATTGCAGTGTCACTGTTTTGAATGACTATTTAGAGACAGTCCCTTACTGCACCGTCACTGTTTATGAATTATTGGGTGCAATTTAGTGGCCTCGTTACGATCTTGCTCGAGCGAAATGAGGCCGGTGAATAGCGGGAGAGGCCAAAAACAAGAATCGCACTGGGCGCCAAACAGTTTGCGATGCAACTGGCCCACTCGCGGAGGCGAATTCGGGATCTTACTGCACCATCACTATTTCTGAATTATTATTTAGAGACAGTCCCTTACTGCACTGTCACTATTTATGAATTATTATTTAGAGACAGTCCTTTACTGCACCGTCACTATTTAGGAATTATTATTTAGAGACAGTCCCTTACTGCACTATCACTATTTAGGAATTATTATTTACATACAGTCCCTTACTGCACTGTCACTATTTAGGAATTATTATTTAGAGACAGTCCCTTACTGCACTGTCACTATTTAGGAATTATTATTTAGAGACAGTCCCTGAGTTGTGATGCTATTTTATTTTGTGATGCTCCTAAGGCTCCTTAGGGTCGTGCCCCTAAGGCACGACCTGTGTGTCTGACTGCGCTGTGGCGGTGCAGTGTCAGCCTGTCCTGTGCCAGACTGGACATGGCCTCCTGACGTCAATGACCTGAATGAGCTGGTCCAATGCCAAATCCCCAAAGTGCCCAAAATGTCCTGGCAGCGACTTCAGTAATCAAATGTACAGTCTGTACAAATGTTTTACCCTTTTTCACCGTCCCCCCGCCCCCGTCTCCTCAAACACGGTCACAAACACCCCGCACCTTTTCTCAAAACCCTCTGCTGAGCCCCTTAACTCATACTTTATCTTCTCTAACCGCAGGAAGTCGTACAGGTCACCCAACCATGCCGCTACCCCCAGTGGCGATGCCGACCGCCACTCCAGCAAAATCCGCAACCGTGCAATCAGAGAGGCGAAGGCCACGACATCGGCCTTCCTCCTCTCCATGAGCTCCGGCTTCTCTGAAACCCCAAATATCACCACCAAAGGGTCCGGGTCCACGTCCTCCTCCACTAGGCAGGGCAGCACGGTAGCACAGTGATTAGCACAATTGCTTCACAGCTCCAGAGTCCCAGGTTCGATTCCGGCTTGGGTCACTGTCTGTGCGGAGTCTGCACATCCTCCCCGTGTCTGCGTGGGTTTCCTCCGGGTGCTCTGGTTTCCTCCCACAGTCCAAAGATGTGCAGGTTAGGTGGATTGGCTATGCTAAATTGCCCATAGTGTCCAAAATTGCCCCTAGTGTTGGGTGGGGTTACTGGGTTATGGGGATAGGGTGGAGGTGTTGACCTTGGGTAGGGTGCTCTTTCCAAGAGCCGGTGCAGACTCGATGGGCCGAATGGCCTCCTTCTGCACTGCAGATTCTATGAAGACCACGAACACTCCCGCCCAGAATCTTCCCAATTTTTCACCACCCCAAAACATGTGCGCGTGATTCGCTGGCCCCCGCCCACACCTCTCACACTCATCTACTACCCCCTGAAAGAACCCACTCATTCTCGCCCGAGTCATATGCACCCTGTGCACCATCTTAAACCATATCAGGCTCATCCTTGCACAAGAGGAGGTCCCGTTTACCCTTCGCAGTGCCTCACTCTATACTCCCCAATTGATCTCCATTCCCAACTCCACCTCCCATTTCTCCCTGATCTTCACCTTCCTGCTCCCCCAGCCACTTATATATATCCCCAATTCTTCCCTCCCCTTCCACATCCGGAAGCAGCAGTCGCTCCAGCAGGATGTATCCCGGCAATCTAGGGAACCCCTTCCAGACCTTTCGTACAAAGTCCCTAACCTGTAGATACCTGAACTCACTCCCCCTCGGCAGCTCTACCCTCTCCCTGAGCTCCTCCAGACTGGCGAACCCTTCCTCCAAATACAGATCCCTCACCTTGACCAGCCCCACTTCCCTCCACCTCCTGTATACACCATCTCCCCCCCCCCCGGCTCAAACCCATGGCTCGGGATTCTCCTGGAATTGGCGGTCGGGCCCGTACCGGTGCCAAAGAGCGGCGTGAATCACTCCGGCGTTGGCCGCCCGGCACTTGCGGAATCCTCTGTGCTTCTGGGGGCTAGGCCGGCGCTGGAGGGGTTGGAGCCGCACGCGCAGCGCCGCCGGCGTGTTTCCTGCGCAGGGGGTTTCGTCGCCGCGCCGGCCATGCGCGGAGGGAAAGAGCGGCCCCACGGCACAGGCCCGCATGCAGATCGGTGGGCTCGATCACGGGCCAGGCCACTGTGGAGGACCCCCTCCGGGGCGGAACCCCCCGTGCCCCCCCCGCCCCCCCCCCCCGAGGACCCCGCTAACCGCCCTCCAAGCTAGGGCCCGCCGGGATGGACCATGTCCATTTCACGCCGGCGGGACCGGCAGGAAACGGGCAGCCGCTTGGCCCATCGGGGCCAGGAGAATTGCCGGGGGGGGGGGGCCGCTGCCAATGGCCCCCGACCGGCGCGATCCCCGCCCCCCCCGCCCGAAAACCGGCGCCGGAGGATTCGGCAGCCGCCGGGGGAGCGGGGGAGCGGGATTCACGCCGACCCTCGGTGATTCTCCCACCCGGCAGAGGGTCGGTGAATCCCGCCCATGATTCTCGCACAGCGGCGTTAGCACCGACATCCCTTCCGCCCTAAAACACCTCCTCAGCTGATTCCATATCTTCACCGTGGACTGCACCACTGGGCTCCCTGAATACCTACTCGGAGCCATTGGCAATGCTGCCGTCACCATCGCCCTCAAACTAGACCCCTTACAAGACTCCTCCTCCATCCTAACCCACTCTACCCCTTCCCCTTCCCACCACCGCCGCACCTTGTCCACATTCGCCGCCCAATAATAATGAAGCAAGTTTGGCAACGCCAACCCCCCCCTGCTGCCTCTGCCTCTGTAGCAGGGTCCTCCCCACCCTCGGCACCTTCCCCGCCCAAACAAAGTCAGAGATGATTGTGTCCACTTTCCGAAAAAAGGCCTTTGGTATAAAGATCGGGAGAGCCTGAAAGATAACAAGAACCTCGGCAGAATATCCATTTTCACCACTTGGACCCTCCCCGCCAACGTTCAGTACAGTGTATCCCACCTCTTCAGATCCTCCCTGGCCTCCTCCACCAGCTTCATTAAGTTCCACTCATGGAGCCCCGTCCATTCCCTCGCTGCCTGAATCCCCAAGTACCTAAACCTATCCCTCATGACCGTAAATGGCATCCCCCCTAAATTAGCCCGCTGTGCCAGCTCATTCACCGGGAATACCTCGCTTTTCCCTACATTCAGCTTGTATCCCGAGAACCCTCCAAACCTCCCCAGCAGGCCCATAATCCTTCCATGCCTTCTCCCCTTACTCATGCACCCCTCATGCCCTAAACAGTTGCCCAGGAAGGAATTTAAATCTGCTGGTTAAAAAGGGGAATTGAGTATCACTTTAGGGTGGCACGGTAGCACAGTGGATAGCACAGTGGCTTCACAGCGCCAGGGTCCCAGGTTCAATTCCCTGCTGGGTCACTGTCTGTGCGGAGTCTGCACGTTCTCCCCGTGTCTGCGTGGGTTTCCTCCGGGTGCTCCGGTTTCCTCCCACAAGTCCCGAAAGATGTGCAAATTAGGTGGATTGGCTGTGATAAATTGCCCTTAGTGTCCAAAAAAGGTGAGGAGGGGTTATTGGGTTATGGGGATAGGGTTGAAGTGAGGGCTTAAGTGGGTCGGTGCAGACGCGATGGGCCGAATGTTCTCCTTCTGCACTGTATGTTCTATGTATCTATGTAACAAGTCTGAGACCAGCAAGAGGGCCGGGTGCTGGGCCTCACCTTTGAAAAGGGGTTTCTGCTTTTACTTGTATTTGTTATTGAATTGGAACAGTTAAGGGGGAATTCATTAAGGGTTGTACATAGATTACTGTCGCTGTGTGAGGTGTTTATTTTTGTAGTTGGTAAAAATTCTTACAGTGTGTGTTTATACAAATGTGAACGAAATTTGTAGCATAAAGCTTGATTTTTCATGAAAAGCGCCTGAGAAGTCTGTTGAATAACACGTGAAAGGCAGGTTCCTGCGGGCACCGGAACAAGAATCAATACACAGTCAGAGGTCAGGGGGACTCCAAGATACACTTTGGAGTTTTCTAAACCCTGGCCCATAACAACACACACACACATGTGTACACACACATACGTGTACGCACATACCTGTACACACACATATGTGTACACAAGTGTGTACATACTCACCCATGCATGTACACACACATGCACATGCTCAAAAAATGTGTACCCACCCAGACATACACACACACACACACACACACATGTGCATACCCAGACACATTCACATACATATGTACACATCCAAACAGACTCACACCGATGTGTACACACCCAGGCACACACACACGTGTACACACACATACACACTCACACACCTATTGGTGTCCTGACAACCAGAGGGTCAGTACTGAGGGAGTGTCGCACTGTCAGAGGGTCAGTACTGAGGGAGTGCTGCACTGTCAGAGGGTCAGGACTGAGGGAGTGCTGCACTGTCAGAGGGTCAGTACTGAGGGAGTGCTGCGCTGTCAGAGGGTCAGTACTGAGGGAGTGCTGCACTGCCAGAGGGTCAGTACTGAGGGAGCGCTGCACTGTCAGAGGGTCAGTACTGAGGGAGTGCCGCACTGTCAGAGAGTCAGTACTGAGGGAGTGCTGCACTGCCAGAGGGTCAGTACTGAGGGAGTGCCGTACTGTCAGAGGGTCAGTACTGAGGGAGTTCTGCACTGTCAGAGGGTCAGTACTGAGTGAGTGCTGCACTGTCAGAGGGTCAGTACTGAGGGAGTGCTGCACTGTCAGAGGGTCAGTACTGATGGAGTGCTGCACTGTCAGTGGGCCAGTACTGAGGGAGTGCCGCACTGTCAGAGGGTCAGTACTGAGGGAGTGCTGCACTGTCAGAGGGTCAGTACTGAGGGAGTGCAGCACTGTCAGAGGGTCAGTACTGAGGGAGTGCTGCACTGTCAGACGGTCAGTACTGAGGGAGTGCTGCGCTGTCAGAGGTTCAGTTCTGAGGGAGTGCTGCACTGTCAGAGGGTCAGTACTGAGGGAGCGCCGCACTGTCAGAGGGTCAGTACTGAGGGAGTGCTGCACTGTCAGAGGGTCAGTACTGAGGGAGCGCCGCACTGTCAGAGGGTCAGTACTGAGCGAGTGCTGCACTGTCAGAGTGTCAGTACTGAGGGAGTGCCGCACTGTCAGAGGGTCAGTACTGAGGGAGGGCTGCACTGTCAGAGGGTCAGTACTGAGGGAGTGCCGCACTGTCAGAGGGTCAGTACTGAGGCAGTGCCGCACTGTCAGAGGTTCAGTACTGAGGGAGTGCTGCACTGTCAGAGGGTCAGTACTGAGCGAGTGCTGCACTGTCAGAGTGTCAGTACTGAGGGAGTGCCGCACTGTCAGAGGGTCAGTACTGAGGGAGGGCTGCACTGTCAGAGGGTCAGTACTGAGGGAGTGCCGCACTGTCAGAGGGTCAGTACTGAGGGAGTGCCGCACTGTCAGAGGGTCAGTACTGAGGGAGTGCCGCACTGTCAGAGGGTCAGTACTGAGGGAGTGCTGCACTGTCAGAGGGTCAGTACTGAGGGAGCGCTGCACTGTCAGAGGGTCAGTACTGAGGGAGTGCTGCACTGTCAGAGGGTCAGTACTGAGGGAGCGCTGCACTGTCAGAGGATCAGTACTGAGGGAGTGTGCACTGTCAGAGGGTCAGTACTGAGGGAGTGCCGCACCGTCAGAGGGTCAGTACTGAGGGAGTGCTGCACAGTCAGAGGGTCAGTACTGAGGGAGTGCCGCACTGTCAGGGGGTCAGTATTGATGGAGTGCGCACTGTCAGAGTGTCAGTATTGAGGGAGCGCTGCACTGTCAGAGGGTCAGTACTGAGGGAGTGTGCACTGTCAGAGGGTCAGTACTGAGGGAGTGCCACACCGTCAGAGGGTCAGTACTGAGGGAGTGCTGCACTGTTAGAGGGTCAGTACTGAGGGAGTGCTGCACTGTCAGAGGGTCAGTACTGAGGCAGTGCTGCACTGTCAGAGTGTCAGTATTGATGGAGCGCGCACTGTCAGAGGGTCAGTACTGAGGGAGTGCTGTACTGTCAGAGGGTCAGTACTGAGTGAGTGCTGCACTGTCAGAGGGTCAGTACTGAGGGAGTGCTGCACTGTCAGAGGGTCAGTACTGATGGAGTGCTGCACTGTCAGAAGGTCAGTACTGAGGGAGCGCCGCACTGTCAGAGAGTCAGTACTGAGGGAGTGCTGCACTGTCAGAGGGTCAGTACTGAGGGAGTGCTGCACTGTCAGAGAGTCAGTACTGAGGGAGTGCTGCACTGTCTGACGGTCAGTACTGAGGGAGTGCAGCACTGTCAGAGGGTCAGTACTGAGGGAGTGCTGCGCTGTCAGAGGGTCAGTACTGAGGGAGCGCCGCACTGTCAGAGGGTCAGTACTGAGGGAGTGCTGCACTGTCAGAGGGTCAGTACTGAGGGAGCGCCGCACTGTCAGAGGGTCAGTCCTGAGGGAGTGCCGCACTGTTAGAGGGTCAGTACTGAGGGAGTGCCGCACTGTCAGAGGGTCAGTACTGAGGGAGTGCCGCACTGTCAGAGGGTCGGTACTGAGGCAGTGCCGCACTGTCAGAGGGTCAGTACTGAGGCAGTGCCGCACTGTCAGAGGTTCAGTACTGAGGGAGTGCTGCACTGTCAGAGGGTCAGTACTGAGCGAGTGCTGCACTGTCAGAGTGTCAGTACTGAGGGAGTGCCGCACTGCCAGAGGGTCAGTACTGAGGGAGCGCCGCACTGTCAGAGGGTCAGTACTGAGGGTGTGCCGCACTGTCAGAGGCTCAGTACTGAGGCAGTGCCGCACTGTCAGAGGGTCAGTACTGAGGGAGTGCTGCACTGTCAGAGGGTCAGTACTGAGCGAGTGCCGCACTGTCAGAGGGTCAGTACTGAGGGAGTGCCGCACTGTCAGACGGTCAGTACTGAGGGAGTGCCGCACTGTCAGAGGGTCGGTACTGAGGCACTGCCGCACTGTCAGAGGGTCAGTACTGAGGGAGTGCCGCACTGTCAGAGGGTCAGTACTGAGGAAGTGCCGCACTGTCAGAGGGTCAGTACTGAGGGAGTGCCGCACTGTCAGAGGGTCAGTACTGAGGGAGTGCTGCACTGTCAGAGGGTCAGTACTGAGGGAGTGCCGCACTGTCAGAGGGTCAGTACTGAGGGAGTGCAGCACTGTCAGAGGGTCAGTACTGAGCGAGTGCTGCGCTGTCAGAGGGTCAGTACTGAGGGAGCGCCGCACTGTCAGAGGGTCAGTACTGAGGGAGTGCTGCACTGTCAGAGGGTCAGTACTGAGGGAGTGCTGCACTGTCAGAGGGTCAGTACTGAGGGAGTGCTGCCCTGTCAGAGGGTCAGTACTGAGGGAGTGCCGCACTGTCAGAGGGTCAGTACTGAGGGAGTGCCGCACTGTCAGAGGGTCAGTACTGAGGGAGTGCCGCACTGTCAGAGGGTCAGTACTGAGGGAGTGCTGAACTGTCAGAGGGTCAGTACTGAGGGAGTGCTGCCCTGTCAGAGGGTCAGTACTGAGGGAGTGCCGCACTGTCAGAGGGTCAGTACTGAGGGAGTGCTGCACTGTCAGAGGGTCAGTACTGAGGGAGTGCTGTAGAGGGAGTGATGGGGGAAGTGGAATGGTTAAGTCTGACTGAGTGCTGGATGAGTTGACGTTAATGTGAGAGGTGTGTGGCCTGTTAGATTACTGGAATTAACTGTGACGGGTTTGCAGTAAGCAGTGTTTACAGGAGGTATTTACACAGAGTTAGTTATTAGTCAGTACACCGAGCTGTCTGCCCGTTCCACAGCTTGTCCCTCTGATCTCTGTCTGTCTGAGAGTCTGTGTGAGGGTTTTCTGAGCTGATGTCTCTGTATTTTCCTCATTGCTGCCGTCACCATGTGAACTTGGACAAGCTGTTTGTGCCAACTGGAGCGGGGACATTTTGTGAAGTCTTTGTTGACCCGTCCTGATTTTGACCACCTCGATTAAATGTCCACTGACCTTCTCCGCTGACCTTAACTGCGCAGTTAATCTCTCCACATTGACTGACCTTCCTGCTCCCTGGAAGCATCCTGACCCAGCTCCTCCGCACCCTCTCCAGGCCCCTGCGCTGTCCCTGGAGCGCCCAGCTGTGACCCAGCCAGTGCTTTATTAAAGTTGAATGTAATTCCCTGTCATTTGTGGTGTGTACAGAACAGCACAAGGCCATTTGGCCCCTCTCCCCGGTGCCAACACTTTGAAAGAGATTTTCAATGTCTCCCTCCCCGCATGATTCTGCTAATTCCGTTGTGTCTCAGTATCTTGGTGCGCGGTTGGAGGCCTTCCCGATCGGCCTTGCCAGTTGCAGGGATTCGCGTGCGTGCCGCCAGCTCTGTCCGCTCCCGCTGCAGCTTTAACGAACAATTCTGCCGTCCTTCCATTTCAATTTGATTGTCTCACCTCGTTGTTGCAAACAGAATCCTCTCCCGTCAGCACGGGAGGATTCCCGATAATCCGGCCCGGAAGGTGCAAACAGTCCCGGCGGGGCTCGCCGTTTCAACCGAAACGGGTGGGGGGGATTCGCCGCGGCGGTCGCCGGGGTGGTGGGAAAGGTGATTGGGCGGAGGATCCGTTCTGACGCCGAAATCGCAATTCTCCGTCGCCTCGACCGCGGCGTCAATGGGTTCCACTCCGCACGTACAGTAAACACCGTTTGCGCGTCATTAGCGGGTCCAACCCGCGATTCCCCGGGGCCGCCGAGGTTCTCCACTTCCACAGGGAGAATTCACGGTGCTGCAGCTGGTGAAGGAGAGAGAGTGGGTACGTAACGTGCCCAACATCGCTACAAATTGCAGACCGTTGTGCCGCTCGCTGTGGAGCTTCTGCCAGGGCCGGGGGGGGGGGTGGGGGGTGGCGGGGGTTGGCCAGGAGGTGGGCTGTGGGGTCATGGTGGACTGCAGACGCTGACTGCTCACAGTGAACGCAGGGCAATCGTTCGTATGGGTGTCCTCGCAGTCAGCGTCACAGTGAAGCAGTCTGGGAACGGTGTCCTCGCAGTCAGTCACAGTAAAGCAGTCTGGGAACGGTGTCCTGACAGTCAGCGTCACAGTGAAGCAGTCTGGGAACGGTGTCCTCGCAGTCAGTGTCACAATGAAGCATTCTGGGAACTGTGTTCTCGCAGTCAGTGTCACAATGAAGCAGTCTGGGAATGGTGTCCTCGCAGTCAGTCACAGTGAAGCAGTCTGGGAGCGGTGTCCTCGCAGTCAGTGACACAGTGAAGCAGTCTGGGAACGGCGTCCTCACAGTCAGTCACAGTGAAGCAGTCTGGGAACGGTGTACTCACAGTCAGTGTCACAGTGAAGCAGCCTGGGAACGGTGTCCTCGCAGTCAGCGTCACAGTGAAGCAGTCTGGGAACGGTGTCCTCGCAGTCAGTGTCACAGTGAAGCAGTCTGGGAACGGTGTCCTGACAGTCAGTGTCACAGTGAAGCAGTCTGGGAACGGTGTCCTCGCAGTCAGTGTCACAGTGAAGCAGCCTGGGAACGGTGTCCTCGCAGTCAGCGTCACAGTGAAGCAGTCTGGGAACGGTGTCCTCGCAGTCAGTGTCACAGTGAAGCAGTCTGGGAACGGTGTCCTCGCAGTCAGCATCACAGTGAAGCAGTCTGGGAACGGTGTCCTCGCAGTCAGTCACAGTGAAGCAGCCTGGGAACATTGTCCTCGCAGTCAGTGTCACAGTGAAGCAGTCTGGGAACGGTGTACTCACAGTCAATGTCACAGTGAAGCAGTCTGGGAGCGGTGTCCTCGCAGTCAGCGTCACAGTGAAGCAGTCTGGGAACGGTGTCCTCGCAGTCAGTGTCACAGTGAAGCAGTCTGGGAATGGTGTCCTCGCAGTCAGTGTCACAGTGAAGCAGTCTGGGAACGGTGCCCTCGCAGTCAGTGTCACAGTGAAGCAGTCTGGGAACGGTGTCCTCGCAGTCAGCGTCACAGTGAAGCAGTCTGGGAACGGTGTCCTCGCAGTCAGCGTCACAGTGAAGCAGTCTGGGAACGGGGTCCTCGCAGTCAGTGTCACAGTGAAGCAGTCTGGGAACGGTGTTCTCGCAGTCAGCGTCACAGTGAAGCAGTCTGGGAATGGGGTCCTCGCAGTCAGTGTCACAATGAAGCAGTCTGGGAACGGTGTCCTCGCAGTCAGTGTCACAGTGAAGCAGTCTGGGAACGGTGTCCTCGCAGTCAGCGTCACAGTGAAGCAGTCTGGGAACGGTGTCCTCACAGTCAGTGTCACAGTGAAACAGTCTGGGAACGGTGTACTCACAGTCAGTCACAGTGAAGCAGTCTGGGAACGGTGTCCTCGCAGTCAGTCACAGTGAAGCAGTCTGGGAACGGTGTCCTCGCAGTCAGCGTCACAGTGAAGCAGTCTGGGAACGGTGTCCTCACAGTCAGTGTCACAGTGAAACAGTCTGGGAACGGTGTCCTCGCAGTCAGTCACAGTGAAGCAGTCTGGGAACGGTGTCCTCGCAGTCAGTGTCACAGTGAAGCAGTCTGGGAACGGTGTCCTCGCAGTCAGTCACAGTGAAGCAGTCTGGGAACGGTGTCCTCACAGTCAGTCACAGTGAAGCAGTCTGGGAACGGTGTCCTGACAGTCAGCGTCACAGTGAAGCAGTCTGGGAACAGTGTCCTCGCAGTCAGTGTCACAGTGAAGCAGTCTGGGAACGGTGTCCTCGCAGTCAGTCACAGTGAAGCAGTCTGGGAACGGTGTCCTCACAGTCAGTCACAGTGAAGCAGTCTGGGAACGGTGTCCTCGCAGTCAGTGTCACAGTGAAGCAGTCTGGGAACGGTGTCCTCACAGTCAGCGTCACAGTGAAGCAGTCTGGGAACGGTGTCCTCACAGTCAGTGTCACAGTGAAGCAGTCTGGGAACGGTGTCCTCGCAGTCAGCGTCACAGTGAAGCAGTCTGGGAACGGTGTCCTCGCAGTCAGTGACACAGTGAAGCAGTCTGGGAACGGTGTCCTCGCAGTCAGTCACAGTGAAGCAGTCTGGGAACGGTGTCCTCACAGTCAGTGTCACAGTGAAGCAGTCTGGGAACGGTGTCCTCGCAGTCAGTCACAGTGAAGCAGTCTGGGAACGGTGCCCTCGCAGTCAGTCACAGTGAAGCAGTCTGGGAACGGTGTCCTCGCAGTCAGTGTCACAGTGAAGCAGTCTGGGAACGGTGTCCTCGCAGTCAGTGTCACAGTGAAGCAGTCTGGGAACGGTGTCCTCGCAGTCAGCGTCACTGTGAAGCAGTCTGGGAACGGTGACCTCGCAGTCAGCGTCACAGTGAAGCAGTCTGGGAACGGTGTCCTCGCAGTCAGTCACAGTGAAGCAGTCTGGGAACGGTGTCCTCACAGTCAGCGTCACAGTGAAGCAGTCTGGGAACGGTGTCCTCGCAGTCAGTGACACAGTGAAGCAGTCTGGGAACGGTGTCCTCGCAGTCAGTGTCACAGTGAAGCAGTCTGGGAACGGTGTCCTGCAGTCAGTGTCACAGTGAAGCAGTCTGGGAACGGTGTCCTCACAGTCAGCGTCACAGTGAAGCAGTCTGGGAACGGTGTCCTCGCAGTCAGTGTCACAGTGAAGCAGTCTGGGAACGGTGTCCTCGCAGTCAGTCACAGTGAAGCAGTCTGGGAACGGTGTCCTCGCAGTCAGTGTCACAGTGAAGCAGTCTGGGAACGGTGTCCTCGCAGTCAGTGTCACAATGTAGCAGTCTGGGAACGGTGTCCTGACAGTCAGTGTCACAGTGAAGCAGTCTGGGAACGGTGTCCTCGCAGTCAGCGTCACAGTGAAGCAGTCTGGGAACGGTGTCCTGACAGTCAGTGTCACAGTGAAGCAGTCTGGGAGCGGTGTCCTCGCAGTCAGTGTCACAGTGAAGCATTCTGGGAACGGTGTCCTCGCAGTCAGCGTTACAGTGAAGCAGTCTGGGAACGGTGTCCTCGCAGTCAGTGTCACAATGAAGCAGTCTGGGAACGGTGTCCTGACAGTCAGTGTCACAGTGAAGCAGTCTGGGAGCGGTGTCCTCGCAGTCAGTGTCACAGTGAAGCATTCTGGGAACGGTGTCCTCGCAGTCAGCGTCACAGTGAAGCAGTCTGGGAACGGTGTCCTCGCAGTCAGTGTCACAGTGAAGCAGTCTGGGAACGGTGTCCTCGCAGTCAGTGTAACAGTGAAGCAGTCTGGGAACGGTGTCCTCGCAGTCAGTCACAGTGAAGCAGTCTGGGAACGGTGTCCTCGCAGTCAGCGTCACAGTGAAGCAGTCTGGGAACGGTGTCCTCGCAGTCAGTGTCACAGTGAAGCAGTCTGGGAACGGTGTCCTCGCAGTCAGGGTCACAGTGAAGCAGTCTGGGAACGGTGTCCTCACAGTCAGCGTCACAGTGAAGCAGTCTGGGAACGGTGTCCTCGCATTCAGTGTCACAGTGAAGCAGTCTGGGAACGGTGTCCTCGCAGTCAGTCACAGTGAAGCAGTCTGGGAACGGTGTCCTCACAGTCAGTGTCACAGTGAAGCAGTCTGGGAACGGTGTCCTCACAGTCAGTCACAGTGAAGCAGTCTGGGAACCGTGTCCTGACAGTCAGCGTCACAGTGAACCAGTCTGGGAACGGTGTCCTCGCAGTCAGCGTCACAGTGAAGCAGTCTGGGAACGGTGTCCTCACAGTCAGTCACAGTGAAGCAGTCTGGGAACGGTGTCCTCGCAGTCAGTGTCACAATGAAGCAGTCTGGGAACGGTGTCCTCGCAGTCAGTGTCACAGTGAAGCAGTCTGGGAACGGTGTCCTCGCAGTCAGTGTCACAGTGAAGCAGTCTGGGAACGGGGTCCTCGCAGTCAGTGTCACAGTGAAGCAGTCTGGGAACGGTGTCCTCGCAGTCAGTCACAGTGAAGCAGTCTGGGAACGGTGTCCTCGCAGTCAGCGTCACAGTGAAGCAGTCTGGGAACGGTGTCCTCGCAGTCAGTCACAGTGAAGCAGTCTGGGAACGGTGTCCTCGCAGCGTCACAGTGAAGCAGTCTGGGAACGGTGTCCTCGCAGTCAGCATCACAATGAAGCAGTCTGGGAACGGTGTCTTCGCAGTCAGTGTCACAGTGAAGCAGTCTGGGAACGGTGCCCTCGCAGTCAGCGTAACAGTGAAGCAGTCTGGGAACGGTGTCCTCGCAGTCAGTGTCACAGTGAAGCAGTCTGGGAACGGTGTCCTCACAGTCAGTCACAGTGAAGCAGTCTGGGAACGGTGTCCTCGCAGTCAGTGTCACAATGAAGCAGTCTGGGAACGGTGTCCTCGCAGTCAGTGTCACAGTGAAGCAGTCTGGGAACGGGGTCCTCACAGTCAGTGTCACAGTGAAGCAGCCTGGGAACGGTGTCCTCGCAGTCAGTCACAGTGAAGCAGTCTGGGAACGGTGCCCTCGCAGTCAGTCACAGTGAAGCAGTCTGGGAACGGTGTCCTCGCAGTCAGTGACACAGTGAAGCAGTCTGGGAACGGTGTCCTCGCAGTCAGTGTCACAGTGAAGCAGTCTGGGAACGGTGTCCTGCAGTCAGTGTCACAGTGAAGCAGTCTGGGAACGGTGTCCTCGCAGTCAGTGTCACAGTGAAGCAGTCTGGGAACGGTGTCCTCACAGTCAGTCACAGTGAAGCAGTCTGGGAACGGTGTACTCACAGTCAGTGTCACAGTGAAGCAGCCTGGGAACGGTGTCCTCGCAGTCAGCGTCACAGTGAAGCAGTCTGGGAACGGTGTCCTCGCAGTCAGTGTCACAGTGAAGCAGTCTGGGAACGGTGTCCTGACAGTCAGTGTCACAGTGAAGCAGTCTGGGAACGGTGTCCTCGCAGTCAGTGTCACAGTGAAGCAGCCTGGGAACGGTGTCCTCGCAGTCAGCGTCACAGTGAAGCAGTCTGGGAACGGTGTCCTCGCAGTCAGTGTCACAGTGAAGCAGTCTGGGAACGGTGTCCTCGCAGTCAGCATCACAGTGAAGCAGTCTGGGAACGGTGTCCTCGCAGTCAGTCACAGTGAAGCAGCCTGGGAACATTGTCCTCGCAGTCAGTGTCACAGTGAAGCAGTCTGGGAGCGGTGTCCTCGCAGTCAGTGACACAGTGAAGCAGTCTGGGAACGGCGTCCTCACAGTCAGTCACAGTGAAGCAGTCTGGGAACGGTGTACTCACAGTCAGTGTCACAGTGAAGCAGCCTGGGAACGGTGTCCTCGCAGTCAGCGTCACAGTGAAGCAGTCTGGGAACGGTGTCCTCGCAGTCAGTGTCACAGTGAAGCAGTCTGGGAACGGTGTCCTGACAGTCAGTGTCACAGTGAAGCAGTCTGGGAACGGTGTCCTCGCAGTCAGTGTCACAGTGAAGCAGCCTGGGAACGGTGTCCTCGCAGTCAGCGTCACAGTGAAGCAGTCTGGGAACGGTGTCCTCGCAGTCAGTGTCACAGTGAAGCAGTCTGGGAACGGTGTCCTCGCAGTCAGCATCACAGTGAAGCAGTCTGGGAACGGTGTCCTCGCAGTCAGTCACAGTGAAGCAGCCTGGGAACATTGTCCTCGCAGTCAGTGTCACAGTGAAGCAGTCTGGGAACGGTGTACTCACAGTCAATGTCACAGTGAAGCAGTCTGGGAGCGGTGTCCTCGCAGTCAGCGTCACAGTGAAGCAGTCTGGGAACGGTGTCCTCGCAGTCAGTGTCACAGTGAAGCAGTCTGGGAATGGTGTCCTCGCAGTCAGTGTCACAGTGAAGCAGTCTGGGAACGGTGCCCTCGCAGTCAGTGTCACAGTGAAGCAGTCTGGGAACGGTGTCCTCGCAGTCAGCGTCACAGTGAAGCAGTCTGGGAACGGTGTCCTCGCAGTCAGCGTCACAGTGAAGCAGTCTGGGAACGGGGTCCTCGCAGTCAGTGTCACAGTGAAGCTGTCTGGGAACGGTGTTCTCGCAGTCAGCGTCACAGTGAAGCAGTCTGGGAATGGGGTCCTCGCAGTCAGTGTCACAATGAAGCAGTCTGGGAACGGTGTCCTCGCAGTCAGTGTCACAGTGAAGCAGTCTGGGAACGGTGTCCTCGCAGTCAGCGTCACAGTGAAGCAGTCTGGGAACGGTGTCCTCACAGTCAGTGTCACAGTGAAACAGTCTGGGAACGGTGTACTCACAGTCAGTCACAGTGAAGCAGTCTGGGAACGGTGTCCTCGCAGTCAGTCACAGTGAAGCAGTCTGGGAACGGTGTCCTCGCAGTCAGCGTCACAGTGAAGCAGTCTGGGAACGGTGTCCTCACAGTCAGTGTCACAGTGAAACAGTCTGGGAACGGTGTCCTCGCAGTCAGTCACAGTGAAGCAGTCTGGGAACGGTGTCCTCGCAGTCAGTGTCACAGTGAAGCAGTCTGGGAACGGTGTCCTCGCAGTCAGTCACAGTGAAGCAGTCTGGGAACGGTGTCCTCACAGTCAGTCACAGTGAAGCAGTCTGGGAACGGTGTCCTGACAGTCAGCGTCACAGTGAAGCAGTCTGGGAACAGTGTCCTCGCAGTCAGTGTCACAGTGAAGCAGTCTGGGAACGGTGTCCTCGCAGTCAGTCACAGTGAAGCAGTCTGGGAACGGTGTCCTCACAGTCAGTCACAGTGAAGCAGTCTGGGAACGGTGTCCTCGCAGTCAGTGTCACAGTGAAGCAGTCTGGGAACGGTGTCCTCACAGTCAGCGTCACAGTGAAGCAGTCTGGGAACGGTGTCCTCACAGTCAGTGTCACAGTGAAGCAGTCTGGGAACGGTGTCCTCGCAGCCAGCGTCACAGTGAAGCAGTCTGGGAACGGTGTCCTCGCAGTCAGTGACACAGTGAAGCAGTCTGGGAACGGTGTCCTCGCAGTCAGTCACAGTGAAGCAGTCTGGGAACGGTGTCCTCACAGTCAGTGTCACAGTGAAGCAGTCTGGGAACGGTGTCCTCGCAGTCAGTCACAGTGAAGCAGTCTGGGAACGGTGCCCTCGCAGTCAGTCACAGTGAAGCAGTCTGGGAACGGTGTCCTCGCAGTCAGTGTCACAGTGAAGCAGTCTGGGAACGGTGTCCTCGCAGTCAGTGTCACAGTGAAGCAGTCTGGGAACGGTGTCCTCGCAGTCAGCGTCACTGTGAAGCAGTCTGGGAACGGTGACCTCGCAGTCAGCGTCACAGTGAAGCAGTCTGGGAACGGTGTCCTCGCAGTCAGTCACAGTGAAGCAGTCTGGGAACGGTGTCCTCACAGTCAGCGTCACAGTGAAGCAGTCTGGGAACGGTGTCCTCGCAGTCAGTGACACAGTGAAGCAGTCTGGGAACGGTGTCCTCGCAGTCAGTGTCACAGTGAAGCAGTCTGGGAACGGTGTCCGGCAGTCAGTGTCACAGTGAAGCAGTCTGGGAACGGTGTCCTCACAGTCAGCGTCACAGTGAAGCAGTCTGGGAACGGTGTCCTCGCAGTCAGTGTCACAGTGAAGCAGTCTGGGAACGGTGTCCTCGCAGTCAGTCACAGTGAAGCAGTCTGGGAACGGTGTCCTCGCAGTCAGTGTCACAGTGAAGCAGTCTGGGAACGGTGTCCTCGCAGTCAGTGTCACAATGTAGCAGTCTGGGAACGGTGTCCTGACAGTCAGTGTCACAGTGAAGCAGTCTGGGAACGGTGTCCTCGCAGTCAGCGTCACAGTGAAGCAGTCTGGGAACGGTGTCCTGACAGTCAGTGTCACAGTGAAGCAGTCTGGGAGCGGTGTCCTCGCAGTCAGTGTCACAGTGAAGCATTCTGGGAACGGTGTCCTCGCAGTCAGTGTCACAATGAAGCAGTCTGGGAACGGTGTCTTCGCAGTCAGTGTCACAGTGAAGCAGTCTGGGAACGGTGCCCTCGCAGTCAGCGTAACAGTGAAGCAGTCTGGGAACGGTGTCCTCGCAGTCAGTGTCACAATGAAGCAGTCTGGGAACGGTGTCCTGACAGTCAGTGTCACAGTGAAGCAGTCTGGGAGCGGTGTCCTCGCAGTCAGTGTCACAGTGAAGCATTCTGGGAACGGTGTCCTCGCAGTCAGCGTCACAGTGAAGCAGTCTGGGAACGGTGTCCTCGCAGTCAGTGTCACAGTGAAGCAGTCTGGGAACGGTGTCCTCGCAGTCAGTGTCACAGTGAAGCAGTCTGGGAACGGTGTCCTCGCAGTCAGTCACAGTGAAGCAGTCTGGGAACGCTGTCCTCGCAGTCAGCGTCACAGTGAAGCAGTCTGGGAACGGTGTCCTCGCAGTCAGTGTCACAGTGAAGCAGTCTGGGAACGGTGTCCTCGCAGTCAGGGTCACAGTGAAGCAGTCTGGGAACGGTGTCCTCACAGTCAGCGTCACAGTGAAGCAGTCTGGGAACGGTGTCCTCGCATTCAGTGTCACAGTGAAGCAGTCTGGGAACGGTGTCCTCGCAGTCAGTCACAGTGAAGCAGTCTGGGAACGGTGTCCTCACAGTCAGTGTCACAGTGAAGCAGTCTGGGAACGGTGTCCTCACAGTCAGTCACAGTGAAGCAGTCTGGGAACCGTGTCCTGACAGTCAGCGTCACAGTGAACCAGTCTGGGAACGGTGTCCTCGCAGTCAGCGTCACAGTGAAGCAGTCTGGGAACGGTGTCCTCACAGTCAGTCACAGTGAAGCAGTCTGGGAACGGTGTCCTCGCAGTCAGTGTCACAATGAAGCAGTCTGGGAACGGTGTCCTCGCAGTCAGTGTCACAGTGAAGCAGTCTGGGAACGGTGTCCTCGCAGTCAGTGTCACAGTGAAGCAGTCTGGGAACGGGGTCCTCGCAGTCAGTGTCACAGTGAAGCAGTCTGGGAACGGTGTCCTCGCAGTCAGTCACAGTGAAGCAGTCTGGGAACGGTGTCCTCGCAGTCAGCGTCACAGTGAAGCAGTCTGGGAACGGTGTCCTCGCAGTCAGTCACAGTGAAGCAGTCTGGGAACGGTGTCCTCGCAGCGTCACAGTGAAGCAGTCTGGGAACGGTGTCCTCGCAGTCAGCATCACAATGAAGCAGTCTGGGAACGGTGTCTTCGCAGTCAGTGTCACAGTGAAGCAGTCTGGGAACGGTGCCCTCGCAGTCAGCGTAACAGTGAAGCAGTCTGGGAACGGTGTCCTCGCAGTCAGTGTCACAGTGAAGCAGTCTGGGAACGGTGTCCTCACAGTCAGTCACAGTGAAGCAGTCTGGGAACGGTGTCCTCGCAGTCAGTGTCACAATGAAGCAGTCTGGGAACGGTGTCCTCGCAGTCAGTGTCACAGTGAAGCAGTCTGGGAACGGGGTCCTCACAGTCAGTGTCACAGTGAAGCAGCCTGGGAACGGTGTCCTCGCAGTCAGTCACAGTGAAGCAGTCTGGGAACGGTGCCCTCGCAGTCAGTCACAGTGAAGCAGTCTGGGAACGGTGTCCTCGCAGTCAGTGACACAGTGAAGCAGTCTGGGAACGGTGTCCTCGCAGTCAGTGTCACAGTGAAGCAGTCTGGGAACGGTGTCCTGCAGTCAGTGTCACAGTGAAGCAGTCTGGGAACGGTGTCCTCGCAGTCAGTGTCACAGTGAAGCAGTCTGGGAACGGTGTCCTCACAGTCAGTCACAGTGAAGCAGTCTGGGAACGGTGTACTCACAGTCAGTGTCACAGTGAAGCAGCCTGGGAACGGTGTCCTCGCAGTCAGCGTCACAGTGAAGCAGTCTGGGAACGGTGTCCTCGCAGTCAGTGTCACAGTGAAGCAGTCTGGGAACGGTGTCCTGACAGTCAGTGTCACAGTGAAGCAGTCTGGGAACGGTGTCCTCGCAGTCAGTGTCACAGTGAAGCAGCCTGGGAACGGTGTCCTCGCAGTCAGCGTCACAGTGAAGCAGTCTGGGAACGGTGTCCTCGCAGTCAGTGTCACAGTGAAGCAGTCTGGGAACGGTGTCCTCGCAGTCAGCATCACAGTGAAGCAGTCTGGGAACGGTGTCCTCGCAGTCAGTGTCACAGTGAAGCAGTCTGGGAACGGTGTCCTCACAGTCAGTGTCACAGTGAAGCAGTCTGGGAACGGTGTCCTCGCAGTCAGTCACAGTGAAGCAGCCTGGGAACATTGTCCTCGCAGTCAGTGTCACAGTGAAGCAGTCTGGGAGCGGTGTCCTCGCAGTCAGTGACACAGTGAAGCAGTCTGGGAACGGCGTCCTCACAGTCAGTCACAGTGAAGCAGTCTGGGAACGGTGTCCTCGCAGTCAGCGTCACAGTGAAGCAGTCTGGGAACGGTGTCCTCGCAGTCAGTGTCACAGTGAAGCAGTCTGGGAACGGTGTCCTCACAGTCAGTGTCACAGTGAAGCAGCCTGGGAACGGTGTCCTCGCAGTCAGCGTCACAGTGAAGCAGTCTGGGAACGGTGTCCTCGCAGTCAGTGTCACAGTGAAGCAGTCTGGGAACGGTGTCCTGACAGTCAGTGTCACAGTGAAGCAGTCTGGGAACGGTGTCCTCGCAGTCAGTGTCACAGTGAAGCAGCCTGGGAACGGTGTCCTCGCAGTCAGCGTCACAGTGAAGCAGTCTGGGAACGGTGTCCTCGCAGTCAGTGTCACAGTGAAGCAGTCTGGGAACGGTGTCCTCGCAGTCAGCATCACAGTGAAGCAGTCTGGGAACGGTGTCCTCGCAGTCAGTCACAGTGAAGCAGCCTGGGAACATTGTCCTCGCAGTCAGTGTCACAGTGAAGCAGTCTGGGAACGGTGTACTCACAGTCAATGTCACAGTGAAGCAGTCTGGGAGCGGTGTCCTCGCAGTCAGCGTCACAGTGAAGCAGTCTGGGAACGGTGTCCTCGCAGTCAGTGT
Source organism: Scyliorhinus torazame (assembly GCF_047496885.1). NCBI lineage: Eukaryota > Metazoa > Chordata > Chondrichthyes > Carcharhiniformes > Scyliorhinidae > Scyliorhinus > Scyliorhinus torazame. The sequence goes on along the minus strand of NC_092712.1, from coordinate 11,084,287 downwards.
CACAGTGAAGCAGTCTGGGAATGGTGTCCTCGCAGTCAGTGTCACAGTGAAGCAGTCTGGGAACGGTGCCCTCGCAGTCAGTGTCACAGTGAAGCAGTCTGGGAACGGTGTCCTCGCAGTCAGCGTCACAGTGAAGCAGTCTGGGAACGGTGTCCTCGCAGTCAGCGTCACAGTGAAGCAGTCTGGGAACGGGGTCCTCGCAGTCAGTGTCACAGTGAAGCAGTCTGGGAACGGTGTTCTCGCAGTCAGCGTCACAGTGAAGCAGTCTGGGAATGGGGTCCTCGCAGTCAGTGTCACAATGAAGCAGTCTGGGAACGGTGTCCTCGCAGTCAGTGTCACAGTGAAGCAGTCTGGGAACGGTGTCCTCGCAGTCAGCGTCACAGTGAAGCAGTCTGGGAACGGTGTCCTCACAGTCAGTGTCACAGTGAAACAGTCTGGGAACGGTGTACTCACAGTCAGTCACAGTGAAGCAGTCTGGGAACGGTGTCCTCGCAGTCAGTCACAGTGAAGCAGTCTGGGAACGGTGTCCTCGCAGTCAGCGTCACAGTGAAGCAGTCTGGGAACGGTGTCCTCACAGTCAGTGTCACAGTGAAACAGTCTGGGAACGGTGTCCTCGCAGTCAGTCACAGTGAAGCAGTCTGGGAACGGTGTCCTCGCAGTCAGTGTCACAGTGAAGCAGTCTGGGAACGGTGTCCTCGCAGTCAGTCACAGTGAAGCAGTCTGGGAACGGTGTCCTCACAGTCAGTCACAGTGAAGCAGTCTGGGAACGGTGTCCTGACAGTCAGCGTCACAGTGAAGCAGTCTGGGAACAGTGTCCTCGCAGTCAGTGTCACAGTGAAGCAGTCTGGGAACGGTGTCCTCGCAGTCAGTCACAGTGAAGCAGTCTGGGAACGGTGTCCTCACAGTCAGTCACAGTGAAGCAGTCTGGGAACGGTGTCCTCGCAGTCAGTGTCACAGTGAAGCAGTCTGGGAACGGTGTCCTCACAGTCAGCGTCACAGTGAAGCAGTCTGGGAACGGTGTCCTCACAGTCAGTGTCACAGTGAAGCAGTCTGGGAACGGTGTCCTCGCAGTCAGCGTCACAGTGAAGCAGTCTGGGAACGGTGTCCTCGCAGTCAGTGACACAGTGAAGCAGTCTGGGAACGGTGTCCTCGCAGTCAGTCACAGTGAAGCAGTCTGGGAACGGTGTCCTCACAGTCAGTGTCACAGTGAAGCAGTCTGGGAACGGTGTCCTCGCAGTCAGTCACAGTGAAGCAGTCTGGGAACGGTGCCCTCGCAGTCAGTCACAGTGAAGCAGTCTGGGAACGGTGTCCTCGCAGTCAGTGTCACAGTGAAGCAGTCTGGGAACGGTGTCCTCGCAGTCAGTGTCACAGTGAAGCAGTCTGGGAACGGTGTCCTCGCAGTCAGCGTCACTGTGAAGCAGTCTGGGAACGGTGACCTCGCAGTCAGCGTCACAGTGAAGCAGTCTGGGAACGGTGTCCTCGCAGTCAGTCACAGTGAAGCAGTCTGGGAACGGTGTCCTCACAGTCAGCGTCACAGTGAAGCAGTCTGGGAACGGTGTCCTCGCAGTCAGTGACACAGTGAAGCAGTCTGGGAACGGTGTCCTCGCAGTCAGTGTCACAGTGAAGCAGTCTGGGAACGGTGTCCTGCAGTCAGTGTCACAGTGAAGCAGTCTGGGAACGGTGTCCTCACAGTCAGCGTCACAGTGAAGCAGTCTGGGAACGGTGTCCTCGCAGTCAGTGTCACAGTGAAGCAGTCTGGGAACGGTGTCCTCGCAGTCAGTCACAGTGAAGCAGTCTGGGAACGGTGTCCTCGCAGTCAGTGTCACAGTGAAGCAGTCTGGGAACGGTGTCCTCGCAGTCAGTGTCACAATGTAGCAGTCTGGGAACGGTGTCCTGACAGTCAGTGTCACAGTGAAGCAGTCTGGGAACGGTGTCCTCGCAGTCAGCGTCACAGTGAAGCAGTCTGGGAACGGTGTCCTCGCAGTCAGTGTCACAGTGAAGCAGTCTGGGAGCGGTGTCCTCGCAGTCAGTGTCACAGTGAAGCATTCTGGGAACGGTGTCCTCGCAGTCAGCGTTACAGTGAAGCAGTCTGGGAACGGTGTCCTCGCAGTCAGCGTCACAGTGAAGCAGTCTGGGAACGGTGTCCTCGCAGTCAGTGTCACAATGAAGCAGTCTGGGAACGGTGTCCTGACAGTCAGTGTCACAGTGAAGCAGTCTGGGAGCGGTGTCCTCGCAGTCAGTGTCACAGTGAAGCATTCTGGGAACGGTGTCCTCGCAGTCAGCGTCACAGTGAAGCAGTCTGGGAACGGTGTCCTCGCAGTCAGTGTCACAGTGAAGCAGTCTGGGAACGGTGTCCTCGCAGTCAGTGTCACAGTGAAGCAGTCTGGGAACGGTGTCCTCGCAGTCAGTCACAGTGGAGCAGTCTGGGAACGGTGTCCTCGCAGTCAGCGTCACAGTGAAGCAGTCTGGGAACGGTGTCCTCGCAGTCAGTGTCACAGTGAAGCAGTCTGGGAACGGTGTCCTCGCAGTCAGTGTCACAGTGAAGCAGTCTGGGAACGGTGTCCTCACAGTCAGCGTCACAGTGAAGCAGTCTGGGAACGGTGTCCTCGCATTCAGTGTCACAGTGAAGCAGTCTGGGAACGGTGTCCTCGCAGTCAGTCACAGTGAAGCAGTCTGGGAACGGTGTCCTCACAGTCAGTGTCACAGTGAAGCAGTCTGGGAACGGTGTCCTCACAGTCAGTCACAGTGAAGCAGTCTGGGAACCGTGTCCTGACAGTCAGCGTCACAGTGAACCAGTCTGGGAACGGTGTCCTCGCAGTCAGCGTCACAGTGAAGCAGTCTGGGAACGGTGTCCTCACAGTCAGTCACAGTGAAGCAGTCTGGGAACGGTGTCCTCGCAGTCAGTGTCACAATGAAGCAGTCTGGGAACGGTGTCCTCGCAGTCAGTGTCACAGTGAAGCAGTCTGGGAACGGTGTCCTCGCAGTCAGTGTCACAGTGAAGCAGTCTGGGAACGGGGTCCTCGCAGTCAGTGTCACAGTGAAGCAGTCTGGGAACGGTGTCCTCGCAGTCAGTCACAGTGAAGCAGTCTGGGAACGGTGTCCTCGCAGTCAGCGTCACAGTGAAGCAGTCTGGGAACGGTGTCCTCGCAGTCAGTCACAGTGAAGCAGTCTGGGAACGGTGTCCTCGCAGCGTCACAGTGAAGCAGTCTGGGAACGGTGTCCTCGCAGTCAGCATCACAATGAAGCAGTCTGGGAACGGTGTCTTCGCAGTCAGTGTCACAGTGAAGCAGTCTGGGAACGGTGCCCTCGCAGTCAGCGTAACAGTGAAGCAGTCTGGGAACGGTGTCCTCGCAGTCAGTGTCACAGTGAAGCAGTCTGGGAACGGTGTCCTCACAGTCAGTCACAGTGAAGCAGTCTGGGAACGGTGTCCTCGCAGTCAGTGTCACAATGAAGCAGTCTGGGAACGGTGTCCTCGCAGTCAGTGTCACAGTGAAGCAGTCTGGGAACGGGGTCCTCACAGTCAGTGTCACAGTGAAGCAGCCTGGGAACGGTGTCCTCGCAGTCAGTGTCACAGTGAAGCAGTCTGGGAACGGTGCCCTCGCAGTCAGTCACAGTGAAGCAGTCTGGGAACGGTGCCCTCGCAGTCAGTCACAGTGAAGCAGTCTGGGAACGGTGTCCTCGCAGTCAGTGACACAGTGAAGCAGTCTGGGAACGGTGTCCTCGCAGTCAGTGTCACAGTGAAGCAGTCTGGGAACGGTGTCCTGCAGTCAGTGTCACAGTGAAGCAGTCTGGGAACGGTGTCCTCGCAGTCAGTGTCACAGTGAAGCAGTCTGGGAACGGTGTCCTCGCAGTCAGTCACAGTGAAGCAGTCTGGGAACGGTGTCCTCGCAGTCAGTCACAGTGAAGCAGTCTGGGAACGGTGTCCTCGCAGTCAGTGTCACAGTGAAGCAGTCTGGGAACGGTGTCCTCGCAGTCAGTGTCACAATGTAGCAGTCTGGGAACGGTGTCCTCGCAGTCAGTCACAGTGAAGCAGTCTGGGAACGGTGTCCTCGCAGTCAGCGTCACAGTGAAGCAGTCTGGGAACGGTGTCCTGACAGTCAGTGTCACAGTGAAGCAGTCTGGGAACGGTGTCCTCGCAGTCAGTCACAGTGAAGCAGTCTGGGAACGGTGTCCTCGCAGTCAGCGTCACAGTGAAGCAGTCTGGGAACGGTGTCCTCGCAGTCAGTGTCACAATGTAGCAGTCTGGGAACGGTGTCCTGACAGTCAGTGTCACAGTGAAGCAGTCTGGGAACGGTGTCCTCGCAGTCAGCGTCACAGTGTAGCAGTCTGGGAACGGTGTCCTGACAGTCAGTGTCACAATGAAGCAGTCTGGGAACGGTGTCCTTGCAGTCAGTGTCACAGTGAAGCAGTCTGGGAACGGTGTCCTCACAGTCAGCGTCACAGTGAAGCAGTCTGGGAACGGTGTCCTCGCAGTCAGTGTCACAATGAAGCAGTCTGGGAACGGTGTCCTGACAGTCAGTGTCACAGTGAAGCAGTCTGGGAACGGTGTCCTCGCAGTCAGTCACAGTGAAGCAGTCTGGGAACGGTGTCCTCGCAGTCAGTGTCACAGTGAAGCAGTCTGGGAACGGTGTCCTCGCAGTCAGTCACAGTGAAGCAGTCTGGGAACGGTGTCCTCGCAGTCAGCGTCACAGTGAAGCAGTCTGGGAACGGTGTCCTCGCAGTCAGTCACAGTGAAGCAGTCTGGGAACGGTGTCCTCGCAGTCAGTGCCACAGTGAAGCAGTCTGGGAACGGTGTCCTCGCAGTCAGTGTCACAGTGAAGCAGTCTGGGAACGGTGTCCTCGCAGTCAGTGTCACAGTGAAGCAGTCTGGGAACGGTGTCCTCGCAGTCAGCGTCACAGTGAAGCAGTCTGGGAACGGTGTCCTCACAGTCAGCGTCACAGTGAAGCAGTCTGGGAACGGTGTCCTCGCATTCAGTGTCACAGTGAAGCAGTCTGGGAACGGTGTCCTCGCAGTCAGCATCACAGTGAAGCAGTCTGGGAACGGTGTCCTCGCAGTCAGTGTCACAGTGAAGCAGTCTGGGAACGGTGTCCTCACAGTCAGTCACAGTGAAGCAGTCTGGGAACCGTGTCCTGACAGTCAGCGTCACAGTGAACCAGTCTGGGAACGGTGTCCTCGCAGTCAGTGTCACAGTGAAGCAGTCTGGGAACGGTGTCCTCACAGTCAGTCACAGTGAAGCAGTCTGGGAACGGTGTCCTCGCAGTCAGTGTCACAGTGAAGCAGTCTGGGAACGGGGTCCTCGCAGTCAGTGTCACAGTGAAGCAGTCTGGGAACGGTGTCCTCGCAGTCAGTCACAGTGAAGCAGTCTGGGAACGGTGTCCTCGCAGTCAGCGTCACAGTGAAGCAGTCTGGGAACGGTGTCCTCGCAGTCAGTCACAGTGAAGCAGTCTGGGAACGGTGTCCTCGCAGTCAGTCACAGTGAAGCAGTCTGGGAACGGTGTCCTCGCAGCGTCACAGTGAAGCAGTCTGGGAACGGTGTCCTCACAGTCAGTCACAGTGAAGCAGTCTGGGAACGGTGTCCTCGCAGTCAGTGTCACAGTGAAGCAGTCTGGGAACGGTGTCCTCGCAGTCAGTCACAGTGAAGCAGTCTGGGAACGGTGTCCTCGCAGTCAGCGTCACAGTGAAGCAGTCTGGGAACGGTGTCCTCGCAGTCAGTGTCACAGTGAAGCAGTCTGGGAACGGTGTCCTCGCAGTCAGTGTCACAGTGAAGCAGTCTGGGAACGGTGTCCTCACAGTCAGCGTCACAGTGAAGCAGGATGGGAACGGTGTCCTCGCATTCAGTGTCACAGTGAAGCAGTCTGGGAACGGTGTCCTCGCAGTCAGTCACAGTGAAGCAGTCTGGGAACGGTGTCCTCACAGTCAGTGTCACAGTGAAGCAGTCTGGGAACGGTGTCCTCACAGTCAGTCACAGTGAAGCAGTCTGGGAACCGTGTCCTGACAGTCAGCGTCACAGTGAACCAGTCTGGGAACGGTGTCCTCGCAGTCAGCGTCACAGTGAAGCAGTCTGGGAACGGTGTCCTCACAGTCAGTCACAGTGAAGCAGTCTGGGAACGGTGTCCTCGCAGTCAGTGTCACAATGAAGCAGTCTGGGAACGGTGTCCTCGCAGTCAGTGTCACAGTGAAGCAGTCTGGGAACGGTGTCCTCGCAGTCAGTGTCACAGTGAAGCAGTCTGGGAACGGGGTCCTCGCAGTCAGTGTCACAGTGAAGCAGTCTGGGAACGGTGTCCTCGCAGTCAGTCACAGTGAAGCAGTCTGGGAACGGTGTCCTCGCAGTCAGCGTCACAGTGAAGCAGTCTGGGAACGGTGTCCTCGCAGTCAGTCACAGTGAAGCAGTCTGGGAACGGTGTCCTCGCAGCGTCACAGTGAAGCAGTCTGGGAACGGTGTCCTCGCAGTCAGCATCACAATGAAGCAGTCTGGGAACGGTGTCTTCGCAGTCAGCGTAACAGTGAAGCAGTCTGGGAACGGTGTCCTCGCAGTCAGTGTCACAGTGAAGCAGTCTGGGAACGGTGTCCTCACAGTCAGTCACAGTGAAGCAGTCTGGGAACGGTGTCCTCGCAGTCAGTGTCACAATGAAGCAGTCTGGGAACGGTGTCCTCGCAGTCAGTCACAGTGAAGCAGTCTGGGAACGGTGTCCTCGCAGTCAGTGTCACAGTGAAGCAGTCTGGGAACGGGGTCCTCACAGTCAGTGTCACAGTGAAGCAGTCTGGGAACGGTGTCCTCGCAGTCAGTGTCACAGTGAAGCAGTCTGGGAACGGGGTCCTCACAGTCAGTGTCACAGTGAAGCAGCCTGGGAACGGTGTCCTCGCAGTCAGTCACAGTGAAGCAGTCTGGGAACGGTGCCCTCGCAGTCAGTCACAGTGAAGCAGTCTGGGAACGGTGTCCTCGCAGTCAGTGACACAGTGAAGCAGTCTGGGAACGGTGTCCTCGCAGTCAGTGTCACAGTGAAGCAGTCTGGGAACGGTGTCCTGCAGTCAGTGTCACAGTGAAGCAGTCTGGGAACGGTGTCCTCGCAGTCAGTGTCACAGTGAAGCAGTCTGGGAACGGTGTCCTCGCAGTCAGTCACAGTGAAGCAGTCTTGGAACGGTGTCCTCGCAGTCAGTGTCACAGTGAAGCAGTCTGGGAACGGTGTCCTCGCAGTCAGTGTCACAATGTAGCAGTCTGGGAACGGTGTCCTGACAGTCAGTGTCACAGTGAAGCAGTCTGGGAACGGTGTCCTCGCAGTCAGTCACAGTGAAGCAGTCTGGGAACGGTGTCCTCGCAGTCAGCGTCACAGTGAAGCAGTCTGGGAACGGTGTCCTCGCAGTCAGTGTCACAATGTAGCAGTCTGGGAACGGTGTCCTGACAGTCAGTGTCACAGTGAAGCAGTCTGGGAACGGTGTCCTCGCAGTCAGCGTCACAGTGTAGCAGTCTGGGAACGGTGTCCTGACAGTCAGTGTCACAATGAAGCAGTCTGGGAACGGTGTCCTTGCAGTCAGTGTCACAGTGAAGCAGTCTGGGAACGGTGTCCTCACAGTCAGCGTCACAGTGAAGCAGTCTGGGAACGGTGTCCTCGCAGTCAGTGTCACAATGAGGCAGTCTGGGAACGGTGTCCTCACAGTCAGCGTCACAGTGAAGCAGTCTGGGAACGGTGTCCTCGCAGTCAGTGTCACAATGAAGCAGTCTGGGAACGGTGTCCTGACAGTCAGTGTCACAGTGAAGCAGTCTGGGAACGGTGTCCTCGCAGTCAGTCACAGTGAAGCAGTCTGGGAACGGTGTCCTCGCAGTCAGTGTCACAGTGAAGCAGTCTGGGAACGGTGTCCTCGCAGTCAGTCACAGTGAAGCAGTCTGGGAACGGTGTCCTCGCAGTCAGCGTCACAGTGAAGCAGTCTGGGAACGGTGTCCTCGCAGTCAGTCACAGTGAAGCAGTCTGGGAACGATGTCCTCGCAGTCAGTGTCACAGTGAAGCAGTCTGGGAACGGTGTCCTCGCAGTCAGTGTCACAGTGAAGCAGTCTGGGAACGGTGTCCTCGCAGTCAGTGTCACAGTGAAGCAGTCTGGGAACGGTGTCCTCGCAGTCAGCGTCACAGTGAAGCAGTCTGGGAACGGTGTCCTCACAGTCAGCGTCACAGTGAAGCAGTCTGGGAACGGTGTCCTCGCATTCAGTGTCACAGTGAAGCAGTCTGGGAACGGTGTCCTCGCAGTCAGCATCACAGTGAAGCAGTCTGGGAACGGTGTCCTCGCAGTCATTGTCACAGTGAAGCAGTCTGGGAACGGTGTCCTCACAGTCAGTCACAGTGAAGCAGTCTGGGAACCGTGTCCTGACAGTCAGCGTCACAGTGAACCAGTCTGGGAACGGTGTCCTCGCAGTCAGTGTCACAGTGAAGCAGTCTGGGAACGGTGTCCTCACAGTCAGTCACAGTGAAGCAGTCTGGGAACGGTGTCCTCGCAGTCAGTGTCACAGTGAAGCAGTCTGGGAACGGGGTCCTCGCAGTCAGTGTCACAGTGAAGCAGTCTGGGAACGGTGTCCGCGCAGTCAGTCACAGTGAAGCAGTCTGGGAACGGTGTCCTCGCAGTCAGCGTCACAGTGAAGCAGTCTGGGAACGGTGTCCTCGCAGTCAGTCACAGTGAAGCAGTCTGGGAACGGTGTCCTCGCAGTCAGTCACAGTGAAGCAGTCTGGGAACGGTGTCCTCGCAGCGTCACAGTGAAGCAGTCTGGGAATGGTGTCCTCACAGTCAGTCACAGTGAAGCAGTCTGGGAACGGTGTCCTCGCAGTCAGTGTCACAGTGAAGCAGTCTGGGAACGGTGTCCTCGCAGTCAGCGTAACAGTGAAGCAGTCTGGGAACGGTGTCCTCGCAGTCAGCGTAACAGTGAAGCAGTCTGGGAACGGTGTCCTCGCAGTCAGCGTCACAGTGAAGCAGTCTGGGAACGGTGTCCTCGCAGTCAGTGTCACAGTGAAGCAGTTTGGGAACGGTGTCCTCACAGTCAGCGTCACAGTGAAGCAGTCTGGGAACGGTGTCCTCGCAGTCAGCGTAACAGTGAAGCAGTCTGGGAACGGTGTCCTCGCAGTCAGCGTCACAGTGAAGCAGTCTGGGAACGGTGTCCTCGCAGTCAGCGTCACAGTGAAGCAGTCTGGGAACGGTGTCCTCGCAGTCAGTGTCACAGTGAAGCAGTCTGGGAACGGTGTCCTCACAGTCAGTCACAGTGAAGCAGTCTGGGAACGGGGTCCTCGCAGTCAGTGTCACAGTGAAGCAGTCTGGGAACGGTGTCCTCGCAGTCAGTCACAGTGAAGCAGTCTGGGAACAGTGTCCTCGCAGTCAGTGTCACAGTGAAGCAGTCTGGGAACGGTGTCCTCGCAGTCAGTGTCACAGTGAAGCAGTCTGGGAATGGTGTCCTCGCAGTCAGCGTCACAGTAAAGCAGTCTGGGAACGGTGTCCTGACAGTCAGTGTCACAGTGAAGCAGTCTGGGAACGGTGTCCTCGCAGTCAGTGTCACAGTGAAGCAGTCTGGGAACGGTGTCCTCGCAGTCAGTGTCACAGTGAAGCAGTCTGGGAACGGTGTCCTCGCAGTCAGCGTCACAGTAAAGCAGTCTGGGAACGGTGTCCTCGCAGTCAGTGTCACAGTGAAGCAGTCTGGGAACGGTGTCCTCGCAGTCAGCGTCACAGTGAAGCAGCCTGGGAACGGTGTCCTCGCAGTCAGCGTCACAGTGAAGCAGTCTGGGAACGGTGTGCTCACAGTCAGCGTCACAGTGAAGCAGTCTGGGAATGGTGTCCTCACAGTCAGTCACAGTGAAGCAGTCTGGGAACGGTGTCCTCACAGTCAGTGTCACAGTGAAGCAGTCTGGGAACGGTGTCCTCACAGTCAGCGTCACAGTGAAGCAGTCTGGGAACGGTGTCCTCGCAGTCAGTGTCACAATGAAGCAGTCTGGGAACGGTGTCCTCACAGTCAGTCACAGTGAAGCAGTCTGGGAACGGTGTCCTCGCAGTCAGTCACAGTGAAGCAGTCTGGGAACGGTGTCCTCGCAGTCAGTGTCACAGTGAAGCAGTCTGGGAACGGTGTCCTCGCAGTCAGTGTCACAGTGAAGCAGTCTGGGAACGGTGTCCTCGCAGTCAGTGTCACAGTGAAGCAGTCTGGGAACGGTGTCCTCGCAGTCAGTGTCACAGTGAAGCAGTCTGGGAACGGTGTCCTCACAGTCAGCGTCACAGTGAAGCAGTCTGGGAACGGTGTCCTCACAGTCAGCGTCACAGTGAAGCAGTCTGGGAACTGTGTCCTCGCAGTCAGTGTCACAGTGAAGCAGTCTGGGAACGGTGTCCTCGCAGTCAGTGTCACAGTGAAGCAGTCTGGGAACGGTGTCCTCGCAGTCAGCGTCACAGTGAAGCAGTCTGGGAACGGTGTCCTCGCAGTCAGTGTCACAGTGAAGCAGTCTGGGAACGGTGTCCTCGCAGTCAGTGTCACAGTGAAGCAGTCTGGGAACGGTGTCCTCGCAGTCAGTGTCACAGTGAAGCAGTCTGGGAACGGTGTCCTCGCAGTCAGCGTCACAGTGAAGCAGTCTGGGAACGGTGTCCTCGCAGTCAGTGTCACAGTGAAGCAGTCTGGGAACGGTGTCCTCACAGTCAGCATCACAGTGAAGCAGTCTGGGAACGGTGTCCTCACAGTCAGCGTCACAGTGAAGCAGTCTGGGAACGGGGTCCTCACAGTCAGTCACAGTGAAGCAGTCTGGGAACGGTGTCCTCACAGTCAGTGTCACAGTGAAGCAGTCTGGGAACGGTGTCCTCGCAGTCAGCGTCACAGTGAAGCAGTCTGGGAGCGGTGTCCACACAGTCAGTCACAGTGAAGCAGTCTGGGAACGGTGTCCTCGCAGTCAGCGTCACAGTGAAGCAGTCTGGGAACGGTGTCCTCGCAGTCAGCGTCACAGTGAAGCAGTCTGGGAACGGTGTCCTCGCAGTCAGCGTCACAGTGAAGCAGTCTGGGAACGGTGTCCTGCAGTCAGCGTCACAGTGAAGCAGTCTGGGAACGGTGTCCTCGCAGTCAGTGTCACAGTGAAGCAGTCTGGGAACGGTGTCCTCACAGTCAGCGTCACAGTGAAGCAGTCTGGGAACGGGGTCCTCACAGTCAGTCACAGTGAAGCAGTCTGGGAACGGTGTCCTCACAGTCAGTGTCACAGTGAAGCAGTCTGGGAACGGTGTCCTCGCAGTCAGTGTCACAGTGAAGCAGTCTGGGAGCGGTGTCCACACAGTCAGTCACAGTGAAGCAGTCTGGGAACGGTGTCCTCGCAGTCAGCGTCACAGTGAAGCAGTCTGGGAACGGTGTCCACACAGTCAGTCACAGTGAAGCAGTCTGGGAACGGTGTCCTCGCAGTCAGTCACAGTGAAGCAGTCTGGGAACGGTGTCCTCGCAGTCAGTGTCACAGTGAAGCAGTCTGGGAACGGTGTCCTCACAGTCAGTCACAGTGAAGCAGTCTGGGAACGGTGTCCTCACAGTCAGCGTCACAGTGAAGCAGTCTGGGAACGGTGTCCTCGCAGTCAGTGTCACAGTGAAGCAGTCTGGGAACGGCGTCATCGCAGTCAGTGTCACAGTGAAGCAGTCTGGGAACGGTGTCCTCGCAGTCAGTCACAGTGAAGCAGTCTGGGAACGGCGTCATCGCAGTCAGTGTCACAGTGAAGCAGTCTGGGAACGGTGTCCTCGCAGTCAGTCACAGTGAAGCAGTCTGGGAACGGTGTCCTCGCAGTCAGCGTCACAGTGAAGCAGTCTGGGAACGGTGTCCTCACATTCAGTCACAGTGAAGCAGTCTGGGAACGGTGTCCTCGCAGTCAGTGTCACAGTGAAGCAGTCTGGGAACGGTGTCCTCGCAGTCAGTGTCACAGTGAAGCAGTCTGGGAACGGCGTCCTCGCAGTCAGTCACAGTGAAGCAGTCTGGGAACAGTGTCCTCGCAGTCAGTCACAGTGAAGCAGTCTGGGAACGGTGTCCTCACTGTCAGCGTCACAGTGAAGCAGTCTGGGAACGGTGTCCTCGCAGTCAGCGTCACAGTGAAGCAGTCTGGGAACAGTGTCCTCGCAGTCAGTGTCACAGTGAAGCCGTCTGGGAACGGTGTCCTCGCAGTCAGCGTCACAGTGAAGCAATCTGGGAACGGTGTCCTCGCAGTCAGTGTCACAGTGAAGCAGTCTGGGAACGGTGTCCTCGCATTCAGTGTCACAGTGAAGCAGTCTGGGAACGGTGTCCTCACAGTCAGTGTCACAGTGAAGCAGTCTGGGAACGGTGTCCTCACAGTCAGTGTCACAGTGAAGCAGTCTGGGAACGGTGTCCTCGCAGTCAGTGTCACAGTGAAGCAGTCTGGGAACGGTGTCCTCGCAGTCAGTGTCACAGTGAAGCAGTCTGGGAACGGTGTCCTCACAGTCAGTGTCACAGTGAAGCAGTCTGGGAGCGGTGTCCTGACAGTCAGTGTCACAGTGAAGCAGTCTGGGAACGGTGTCCTCACAGTCAGTGTCACAGTGAAGCAGTCTGGGAGCGGTGTCCTGACAGTCAGTGTCACAGTGAAGCAGTCTGGGAACGGTGTCCTCGCAGTCAGTGTCACAGTAAAGCAGTCTGGGAACGGTGTCCTCGCAGTCAGTGTCACAGTGAAGCAGTCTGGGAGCGGTGTCCTGACAGTCAGTGTCACAGTGAAGCAGTCTGGGAACGGTGTCCTCGCAGTCAGTCACAGTGAAGCAGTCTGGGAACGGTGTCCTCGCAGTCAGTCACAGTGAAGCAGTCTGGGAACGGTGTCCTCGCAGTCAGCATCACAGTGAAGCAGTCTGGGAACGGTGTCCTGACAGTCAGTGTTATAGTGAAGCAGTCTGGGAACGGTGTCCTGACAGTCAGTGTCACAGTGAAGCAGTCTGGGAACGGTGTCCTGACCGTCAGTGCCACAGTGAAGCAGTCTGGGAACGGTGTCCTCGCAGTCAGTCACAGTGAAGCAGTCTGGGAACGGTGTCCTCGCAGTCAGTGTCACAGTGAAGCAGTCTGGGAACGGTGTCCTCGCAGTCAGTGTCACAATGAAGCAGTCTGGGAACGGTGTCCTCGCAGTCAGTCACAGTGAAGCAGTCTGGGAACGGTGTCCTCGCAGTCAGTCACAGTGAAGCAGTCTGGGAACGGTGTCCTCACAGTCAGTGTCACAGTGAAGCAGTCTGGGAACGGTGTCCTCACAGTCAGTGTCACAGTGAAGCAGTCTGGGAACGGTGTCCTCGCTGTCAGTGTCACAATGAAGCAGTCTGGGAACGGTGTCCTGACAGTCAGTGTCACAGTGAAGCAGTCTGGGAACGGGGTCCTCGCAGTCAGCGTCACAGTGAAGCAGTCTGGGAACGGTGTCCTCGCAGTCAGTGTCACAGTGAAGCAGTCTGGGAACGGTGTCCTCGCAGTCAGCGTCACAGTGAAGCAGCCTGGGAACGGTGTCCTCGCAGTCAGCGTCACAGTGAAGCAGTCTGGGAACGGTGTGCTCACAGTCAGCGTCACAGTGAAGCAGTCTGGGAATGGTGTCCTCACAGTCAGTCACAGTGAAGCAGTCTGGGAACGGTGTCCTCACAGTCAGTGTCACAGTGAAGCAGTCTGGGAACGGTGTCCTCACAGTCAGCGTCACAGTGAAGCAGTCTGGGAACGGTGTCCTCGCAGTCAGTGTCACAATGAAGCAGTCTGGGAACGGTGTCCTCACAGTCAGTCACAGTGAAGCAGTCTGGGAACGGTGTCCTCGCAGTCAGTCACAGTGAAGCAGTCTGGGAACGGTGTCCTCGCAGTCAGTGTCACAGTGAAGCAGTCTGGGAACGGTGTCCTCGCAGTCAGTGTCACAGTGAAGCAGTCTGGGAACGGTGTCCTCGCAGTCAGTGTCACAGTGAAGCAGTCTGGGAACGGTGTCCTCGCAGTCAGTGTCACAGTGAAGCAGTCTGGGAACGGTGTCCTCACAGTCAGCGTCACAGTGAAGCAGTCTGGGAACGGTGTCCTCACAGTCAGCGTCACAGTGAAGCAGTCTGGGAACTGTGTCCTCGCAGTCAGTGTCACAGTGAAGCAGTCTGGGAACGGTGTCCTCGCAGTCAGTGTCACAGTGAAGCAGTCTGGGAACGGTGTCCTCGCAGTCAGCGTCACAGTGAAGCAGTCTGGGAACGGTGTCCTCGCAGTCAGTGTCACAGTGAAGCAGTCTGGGAACGGTGTCCTCGCAGTCAGTGTCACAGTGAAGCAGTCTGGGAACGGTGTCCTCGCAGTCAGTGTCACAGTGAAGCAGTCTGGGAACGGTGTCCTCGCAGTCAGTGTCACAGTGAAGCAGTCTGGGAACGGTGTCCTCGCAGTCAGCGTCACAGTGAAGCAGTCTGGGAACGGTGTCCTCGCAGTCAGTGTCACAGTGAAGCAGTCTGGGAACGGTGTCCTCACAGTCAGCATCACAGTGAAGCAGTCTGGGAACGGTGTCCTCACAGTCAGCGTCACAGTGAAGCAGTCTGGGAACGGGGTCCTCACAGTCAGTCACAGTGAAGCAGTCTGGGAACGGTGTCCTCACAGTCAGTGTCACAGTGAAGCAGTCTGGGAACGGTGTCCTCGCAGTCAGCGTCACAGTGAAGCAGTCTGGGAGCGGTGTCCACACAGTCAGTCACAGTGAAGCAGTCTGGGAACGGTGTCCTCGCAGTCAGCGTCACAGTGAAGCAGTCTGGGAACGGTGTCCTCGCAGTCAGCGTCACAGTGAAGCAGTCTGGGAACGGTGTCCTCGCAGTCAGCGTCACAGTGAAGCAGTCTGGGAACGGTGTCCTGCAGTCAGCGTCACAGTGAAGCAGTCTGGGAACGGTGTCCTCGCAGTCAGTGTCACAGTGAAGCAGTCTGGGAACGGTGTCCTCACAGTCAGCGTCACAGTGAAGCAGTCTGGGAACGGGGTCCTCACAGTCAGTCACAGTGAAGCAGTCTGGGAACGGTGTCCTCACAGTCAGTGTCACAGTGAAGCAGTCTGGGAACGGTGTCCTCGCAGTCAGTGTCACAGTGAAGCAGTCTGGGAGCGGTGTCCACACAGTCAGTCACAGTGAAGCAGTCTGGGAACGGTGTCCTCGCAGTCAGCGTCACAGTGAAGCAGTCTGGGAACGGTGTCCACACAGTCAGTCACAGTGAAGCAGTCTGGGAACGGTGTCCTCGCAGTCAGTCACAGTGAAGCAGTCTGGGAACGGTGTCCTCGCAGTCAGTGTCACAGTGAAGCAGTCTGGGAACGGTGTCCTCACAGTCAGTCACAGTGAAGCAGTCTGGGAACGGTGTCCTCACAGTCAGCGTCACAGTGAAGCAGTCTGGGAACGGTGTCCTCGCAGTCAGTGTCACAGTGAAGCAGTCTGGGAACGGCGTCATCGCAGTCAGTGTCACAGTGAAGCAGTCTGGGAACGGTGTCCTCGCAGTCAGTCACAGTGAAGCAGTCTGGGAACGGCGTCATCGCAGTCAGTGTCACAGTGAAGCAGTCTGGGAACGGTGTCCTCGCAGTCAGTCACAGTGAAGCAGTCTGGGAACGGTGTCCTCGCAGTCAGCGTCACAGTGAAGCAGTCTGGGAACGGTGTCCTCACATTCAGTCACAGTGAAGCAGTCTGGGAACGGTGTCCTCGCAGTCAGTGTCACAGTGAAGCAGTCTGGGAACGGTGTCCTCGCAGTCAGTGTCACAGTGAAGCAGTCTGGGAACGGCGTCCTCGCAGTCAGTCACAGTGAAGCAGTCTGGGAACAGTGTCCTCGCAGTCAGTCACAGTGAAGCAGTCTGGGAACGGTGTCCTCACTGTCAGCGTCACAGTGAAGCAGTCTGGGAACGGTGTCCTCGCAGTCAGCGTCACAGTGAAGCAGTCTGGGAACAGTGTCCTCGCAGTCAGTGTCACAGTGAAGCCGTCTGGGAACGGTGTCCTCGCAGTCAGCGTCACAGTGAAGCAATCTGGGAACGGTGTCCTCGCAGTCAGTGTCACAGTGAAGCAGTCTGGGAACGGTGTCCTCGCATTCAGTGTCACAGTGAAGCAGTCTGGGAACGGTGTCCTCACAGTCAGTGTCACAGTGAAGCAGTCTGGGAACGGTGTCCTCACAGTCAGTGTCACAGTGAAGCAGTCTGGGAACGGTGTCCTCGCAGTCAGTGTCACAGTGAAGCAGTCTGGGAACGGTGTCCTCGCAGTCAGTGTCACAGTGAAGCAGTCTGGGAACGGTGTCCTCACAGTCAGTGTCACAGTAAAGCAGTCTGGGAACGGTGTCCTCGCAGTCAGTGTCACAGTGAAGCAGTCTGGGAGCGGTGTCCTGACAGTCAGTGTCACAGTGAAGCAGTCTGGGAACGGTGTCCTCGCAGTCAGTCACAGTGAAGCAGTCTGGGAACGGTGTCCTCGCAGTCAGTCACAGTGAAGCAGTCTGGGAACGGTGTCCTCGCAGTCAGCATCACAGTGAAGCAGTCTGGGAACGGTGTCCTGACAGTCAGTGTTATAGTGAAGCAGTCTGGGAACGGTGTCCTGACAGTCAGTGTCACAGTGAAGCAGTCTGGGAACGGTGTCCTGACCGTCAGTGCCACAGTGAAGCAGTCTGGGAACGGTGTCCTCGCAGTCAGTCACAGTGAAGCAGTCTGGGAACGGTGTCCTCGCAGTCAGTGTCACAGTGAAGCAGTCTGGGAACGGTGTCCTCGCAGTCAGTGTCACAATGAAGCAGTCTGGGAACGGTGTCCTCGCAGTCAGTCACAGTGAAGCAGTCTGGGAACGGTGTCCTCGCAGTCAGTCACAGTGAAGCAGTCTGGGAACGGTGTCCTCACAGTCAGTGTCACAGTGAAGCAGTCTGGGAACGGTGTCCTCACAGTCAGTGTCACAGTGAAGCAGTCTGGGAACGGTGTCCTCGCTGTCAGTGTCACAATGAAGCAGTCTGGGAACGGTGTCCTGACAGTCAGTGTCACAGTGAAGCAGTCTGGGAACGGGGTCCTCGCAGTCAGCGTCACAGTGAAGCAGTCTGGGAACGGTGTCCTCGCAGTCAGCGTCACAGTGAAGCAGTCTGGGAACGGTGTCCTTGCAGTCAACGTCACAGTGAAGCAGTCTGGGAACGGTGTCCTCGCAGTCAGCGTCACAATGAAGCAGTCTGGGAACGGTGTCCTGACAGTCAGTGTCACAGTGCAGCATTCTGGGAACGGCAGTACGCATACCCAACCCGCCAACTGTTACATAAGCACTAGGAGCAGGAGTCGGCCATCTGGCCCCTCGAGCCTGCTCCGCCATTCAATGAGATCATGGCTGATCTTTTGTGGACTCAGCTCCACTTTCCGGCCCGAACACCATAACCCTTAATCCCTTTATTCTTAAAAAACTATCTATCTTTATCTTAAAAACATTTAATGAAGGAGCCTCTACTACTTCACTGGGCAAGGAATTCCATAGATTCACAACCCTTTGGGTGAAGAAGTTCCTCCTAAACTCAGTCCTAAATCTACTTCCCCTTATTTTGAGGCTCTGCCCCCTAGTTCTGCTTTCACCCGCCAGTGGAAACAACCTGCCCGCATCTATCCTATCTATTCCCTTCATAATTTTACATGTTTCTATAAGATCCCCCCTCATCCTTCTAAATTCCAATGAGTACAGTCCCAGTCTACTCAACCTCTCCTCGTAATCCAACCCCTTCAGCTCTGGGATTAACCTAGTGAATCTCCTCTGCACACCCTCCAGTGCCAGTACGTCCTTGCTCAGGCAAGGAGACCAAAACTGAACACAATACTCCAGGTGTGGCCTCACTAACACCTTATACAATTGCAGCAGAACCTCCCTAGTCTTAAACTCCTACCAAATGGATAACCTCACATTTGACAACATTGTATTCTATCTGCCGGACCCTAGCCCATTCACTTAGCCTATCCAAATCTCTCTGCAGACTTCCAGTATCCTCTGCACTTTTTGCTTTACCACTTATCTTAGTGTCGTCTGCAAACTTGGACACATTGCCCTTGGTCCCCAACTCCAAATCATCTATGTAAATTGTGAACAGTTGTGGGCCCAACACTGATCCCTGAGGGACACCACTAGCTACTGATTGCCAACCAGAGAAACACCCATTAATCCCCACTCTTTGCTTTCTATTAATTAACCAATCCTCTATCCATGCTACTACTTTCCCCTTAATGCCATGCATCTTTATCTTATGCAGCAACCTTTTGTGTGGCACCTTGTCAAAGGCTTTCTGGAAATCCAGATATACCACATCCATTGGCTCCCCGTTATCTACCGCACTGTTAATGTCCTCAAAAAATTCCACTAAATTTGTTAGGCACGACCTGCCCTTTATGAACCCATGCTGCGTCTGCCCAATGGGACAATTTCCATCCAGATGCCTCGCTATTTCTTCCTTGATGATAGATTCCAGCATCTTCCCTACAACCGAAGTTAAGCTCACTGGCCTATAATTACCCGCTTTCTGCCTACCTCCTTTTTTAAACAGTGGTGTCACGTTTGCTAATTTCCAATCCGCCGGGACCACCCCAGAGTCTAGTGAAGTTTGATAAATTATCACTAGGGCATTTGCAATTTCCCTAGCCATTTTTTTTAGCACTCTGGAATGCATTCCATCAGGGCCAGGAGACTTGTCTACCTTTAGCTTGCCCATCACTACCTCCTTAGTGATAACAATCCTCTCAAGGTCCTCACCTGTCATAGCCTCATTTCCATCAGTCATTGGCATGTTATTTGTGTCTTCCACTGTGAAGACCGACCCATAAAACCTGTTCAGTTCCTCAGCCATTTCCTCATCTCCCATTATTAAATCTGCCTTCTCATCCTCTAAAGGACCAATATTTACCTTAGCCACTCTTTTTTGTTTTATATATTTGTAGAAACTTTTACTATCTGTTTTTATATTCTGAGCAAGTTTACTCTCATAATCTATCTTACTCTTCTTTATAGCTTTTTTAGTAGCTTTCTGTTGCCCCCTAAAGATTTCCCAGTCCTCTAGTCTCCCACTGATCTTTGCTACTTTGTATGTTTTTTCCTTCAATTTGATACTCTCCCTTATTTCCTTAGATATCCACGGTCGATTTTCCCTCTTTTTACCGTCCTTCCTTTTTGTTGGTATAAACCTTTGCTGAGCACTGTGAAAAATCGCTTGGAAGGTTCTCCACTGTTCCTCAACTGTTTCACTATAAAGCCTTTGCTCCCAGTCTACCTTAGCTAGTTCTTCTCTCATCCCATTTTAATCTCCTTTGTTTAAGCACAAAACACTAGTGCTTGATTTTACCTTCTCACCCTCCATCTGTATTTTAAATTCCACCATATTGTGATTGCTCCTTCCGAGAGGATCCCTAACTATGAGATCCTGAATCAATCCTGTCTCATTACACAGGACCAGATCTAGGACCGCTTGTTCCCTCGTGGGTTCCATTACATACTGTTCTAGGAAACTATCGCCGACACATTCTATAAACGCCTCCTCAAGGCTGCCTTGACCGACCTGGTTAAACCAATCGACATGATCAAACCCCATGATAACTGCTGTATCATTTCTACATGCATCTGTTATTTCTTTGTTTATTGCCTGCCCCACCATAATGTTACTATTTGGTGGCCTATAGACTACTCCTATCAGTGACTTTTTCGCCTTACTATTCCTGATTTCCACCCAAATGGATTCAACCTTATCCTCCATAGCACCGATGTTATCCCTTACTGTTGCCTGGATGTCATCCTTAAATAACAGAGCTACACCACCTTCCTTATCATCCACTCTGTCCTTCCGAATAGTTTGATACCCTCGGATATTTAACTCCCAGTCGTGACCATCCTTTAACCATGTTTCTGTAATGGCCACTAAATCATAGTCATTCACGATGATTTGCGGCATCAACTCATTTACCTTATTCCGAATACTACGAGCATTCAGGTAAAGTACACTTATGTTGGCTTTTTTACCTCTGTTCTGAATCTTAACACCTCGATCAGTAACCTCTCCTAAGTTATATTTCCTCTTAACTTTTCTCCTAATTATCCTTGTCGTTGAACCCAGATCTTCATGTAACAACCTGCCGCGTCGCTTACCATTAATGTTTTCACTTACCGTTTTATTTCTTTTAGTATTCCAGGTCCTATTCACTGAGCTCCCCTCAGTCACTGTACCTTGTACTGTCGCCCTTTTTGATTTTTGACTATGGCTTTTCTTCCTTACACTTTCCCCCTGACTGCCTTTTGTTTCTGTCCCTGTTTTACTACCTTCCGACTTCCTGCATCGGCTCCCATCCCCCTGCCACATTAGTTTAAACTCTCCCCAACAGCTCTAGCAAACACCCCCCTAGGACATCGGTTCAGTCCTGCCCAGGTGCAGACCGTCCGGTTTGTACTGGTCCCACCTCCCCCAGAACCGGTTCCAATGTCCCAGGAATTTGAATCCCTCCCTCTTGCACCATCTCTCGAGCCACAAATTCATCCTAGCTATCCTGACATTCCTACTCTGACTAGCTCGATGCACTGGTAGCGATCCTGAGATTACTACCTTTGAGGTCCTACTTTTTAGTTTAACTCCTAGCTCCCTAAATTCTGCTTGTAGGACCTCATCCCGTTTTTTTACCTATATCGTTGGTGCCTATGTGCACCACGACAGCTGGCTGTTCACCCCCCCACACCCCAGAATATCCTGCAGCTGCTCCGAGACATCCTTGACCCTTGCACCAGGGAGGTAACATACCATCCTGGAGTCTCCACTGCGTCCGCAGAAACGCCTGTCTATTCCCCTTACGATTGAGTCCCCTATCACTATTGCCCTGCCATTCTTCTTCCTGCCCAGCTGCGCAGCAGAGCCAGCCACGGTGCCATGAACCTGGCTGCTGCTGCCTTCCCCTGGTGAACCATCTCCCTCAACAGTATCCAAAGCGGTATATCTGTTTTTCAGGGAGATGACCGCAGGGGACACCTTCACTGCCTTCCTACTCTTGCTCTGTCTTTTGGTCACCCATTTTCTATCTCCCTCAGTACCTTTCACCTGCGGTGTGAGTAACTCACTAAACGTGCTATCTACGACGTCCTCAGCATCGCGGATGCTCCAAAGTGAGTCCATCCGCAGCTCCAGAGCCGTCAGGCGGTCTAACAGGAGATGCAGCTGGACACTCTTCTTGCACGTGAAGGAGCCAGGGACAGTGGGCGTGTCCCTGAGCTCCCACATCGCACACGAGGAGTATGACAGGGGTCTGAGATCTCCTGCCATGTCTTAAACCTTCGGTTAACGTCAACAACTACAATTTCCCCCCCAAAAACGAGAAAAAATAAATAAATATACCAATGAAAAGAAAAAGAAAAACTACTTACCAGTCACTTACCAGGGATAAAAAGCACTCCCCCCAACCCCCCACCCCCCCACCCAGCTTTGAATTCCCACCTAGATTCAAATTCCCAAACTCACTCTTTGCTGTCTCACTCTGGCTGTGTCTTCTCTGGCTCACTGGGAGATCTCACTGGGAGTGAGTTACAAGTTGCTCTTTTTAAATTGGCCTGAGTTGACTCCCCTCCCCCGCCTGCTTTTAGATCAAGGTAGATTAAAAGCGACTGACTCTTAACTGACAACCAGTTATGTGAGTGGGTGGGGCAGCCCTTGTTAACCTACACAGCACAATTCCAGATTAATTTAAATTAATTTAAACTCCTGAAATTTAAAAGGTGCTGACTTACTGATTTGATTTGATTCAATTCCCACCTAGATTCAAATTCCCAAACTCACTCTTTGCTGTCTCACTCTGGCTGTGTTCTCTCCGGCTCACTGGGAGAACTCACTGAGTCCGCCATGGAGCACAGCGCAGCCTCTGACCCGGAGGTGCGGATGCCCGGAAGTGCAGCAGAATCTGCTAGCCTCACGCCGGCCCCCTGCTGGCCCGCTGCAGGGCTATGAATATGTGGCCCTTTCAGGCCAGTTTCTCTGTAGTCAAAGGCCACCGTTTTTACGACGGCGTGGGGACATAGTCCCAACAACGGAGAATCCAGCCCCACGAGGAAACCCCCGCAGACATGGGGAGAGCGTGACCCAGCGGGGAATCGAACCTGGGACCCTGGAGCTGTGAAGCCGCAGTGCTAACCACTGTGCTACCGTGCTGCCCAAGGTGTTCACTTGGACACACGGTGTCCACTTTATCGGTGATCACGCGTCAGGGGGACAGTGTGGGTATAGAAATCAGGGCGAAGGACTGTGATAAGATTAAAGAGATTAACACAGAGAGGAGGCTCCGAGTGGTCTGGCAGGGTTAAAAGTGGACTAATCTCCAGGCCCAGATGAAATGTATCCCAGGCTGTTGAGTGAGGCAAGGGAGGAAATAGCAGAGGTGCTGGCAATACTTTTTAATTCCTCTCTGGCCACAGGGGAGGTGTCGGAGGACTGGAGGATAGTCAACGTGGTACCTTTATTCAAGAAGGGAGGAAGGGATAAACCAGGAATCTACAGACCCGTCAGTCTGACCTCAGTGGTGGGGAAACTATTGGAAGCAATTCTGAGAGACAGAATTAATCTGCATTTGGAGAGGCCGGGATTAATCAGGAACAGTCAGCGTGGGATTGTTAAGGGGAGGTCATGTCTGACCAACGTGATTGAGTTTTTCAAAGATGTCCCGAAAGACATGCTGTTGGGTGAATTGGACATTCTGAATTCTCCCTCTGTGTACCCGAACAGGCGCGGAGTGTGGCGACTAGGGGCTGTTCACAGTAACTTCATTGCAGTGTTAACCTCTTATTCTTAGGCTGTGACCCCCTAGTTCTGGACCTCCCCAACATCGGGAACATTCTTCCCACATCCAGCCTGCCCAGTCCCATCAGGATTTTAGATGTTTCTATGAGATCCCCTCTCATTCTTCTAAACTCTGGTCAGTACAATCCCAGTCGATCCTTCTACAGATGCACCATAGAAAGCATCCTACCCGGCTGCATCACAGCCTGGTATGGCAACTGCTCGGCCCAGGACCGCAAGAAACTTCAGAGAGTCGTGAACACCGCCCAGTCCATCACACGAACCTGCCTCCCATCCATTGACTCCATCTACACCTCCCGCTGCCTGGGGAAAGCGGGCAGTATAATCAAAGACCCCTCCCGCCCGGCTTACTCACTCTTCCAGCTTCTTCCATCGGGCAGGAGATACAGAAGTCTGAGAACACGCACGAACAGACTCAAAAACAGCTTCTTCCCCACTGTCACCAGACTCCTAAATGACCCTCTTATGGACTGATTTCATTAACACTACACCCTGTATGCTTCATCCGATGCCAGTGCTTATGTAGTTACATTGTATATGTTGTGTTGCCCTATTATGTATTTTCTTTTATTCCCTTTTCTTCCCATGTACTTAATGATCTGTTGAGCTGCTCGCAGAAAAATACTTTTCACTGTCCCTCGGTACACGTGACAATAAACAAATCCAAATCCAGTATTTCTCCATATGTCAGTCCTGCTATCCCGGGAATTGGTCGGGTGAATGTTCGCTGGCCTCAATAACAACACTGTCCTTCCTCAAACTCCACTCACCTGAGGAAGGAGCAGCGCTCCGAAAGCTAGTGATTCGAAACAAACCTGTTGGAATTTAACCTGGTGTTGTAAGACTTCTTATTGGGCCCTTCCTCAAGCGAGGAGACCAAAACGGCACACAATTCTCAAGGTGCGGCCTCACCAAGGCCCTGTATGATGCAGCGTCCCTACTCCCGCACTCAAATCCTCTCGAGAACAAGTCCCAAGCTGACCGCCATTTCCCAGGTTACTGTCCCAGTGTGAGCTTTGGGTTAATAAACAAATAGTCTGAGGGGGTCAGATGACTTTATTAAACAGAGAGTATTCCACAGAACGCGAGCACATTCCACCTGAAGCTGAGGAGGCAATGTCAGAACATTCCAGAAACACCGCACGTGGTAATGTTCACACAGGAGACACAATGAAAGGTCCGAAGG
This sequence comes from Scyliorhinus torazame, assembly GCF_047496885.1. NCBI lineage: Eukaryota > Metazoa > Chordata > Chondrichthyes > Carcharhiniformes > Scyliorhinidae > Scyliorhinus > Scyliorhinus torazame. The sequence continues at coordinate 11,060,379 of NC_092712.1, read as the reverse complement.
TCCCGTGGACGAGCGAATCAGAAGAGGCTGCAGAGTGGACACTGCCGGCAGTCACAGTCCTACAGCAAATCACAAAACATTCACCCATCAGGATCTTCACAACACTGAGAGCAGGCTGTCCAGGGGTCACTCGCTGTCCAGGGGTCACTCGCTGTCCAGGGGTCACTCGCTGTCCAGGGGTCACTCGCTGTCCAGGGGTCACTCGCTGTCCAGGGTTCACTCTGTCCAGGGGTCACTCTCTGTCCAGGGGTCACTCGCTGTCCAGGGGTCACTCGTTGTCCAGGGGTCACTCTGTCCAGGGGTCACTCTCTGTCCAGGGGTCACTCTCTGTCCAGGGGTCACTCGCTGTCCAGGGGTCACTCTCTGTCCAGGGGTCACTCTCTGTCCAGGGGTCACTCGCTGTCCAGGGGTCACTCACTGTCCAGGGGTCACTCGCTGTCCAGGGGTCACTCTGTGTCCAGGGGTCACTCTCTGTCCAGGGGTCACTCTGTGTCCAGGGGTCACTCGCTGTCAAGGGATCACTCGCTGTCCAGGGGTCACTCACTGTCCAGGGGTCACTCACTGTCCATGGGGTCAATCTCTGGTCAGGGGTCACTCTCTGTCCAGGGGTCACTCTCTGTCCAGGGGTCACTCCCTGTCCAGGGGTCACTCACTGTCCATGGGGTCACTCTCTGACCAGCGGTCACTCTCTGTCCAGGGGTCACTCTCTGTCCAGCGGTCACTCTCTGTCCAGGGGTCACTCGCTGTCCAGCGGTCACTCTCTGTCCAGGGGTCACTCGCTGTCCAGGGGTCACTCGCTGTCCAGGGGTCACTCTCTGTCCAGGGGTCACTGCCTGTCCAGGGGTCACTCGCTGTCCAGGGGTCACTCTCTCTGTCCAGGGGTCACTCTCTGTCCAGGGGTCACTCACTGTCCAGGGGTCACTCTCTGTCCAGGGGCCACTCTCTGTCCAGGGGTCACTCGCTGTCCAGCGGTCACTCTCTGTCCAGGGGTCACTCCCTGTCCAGGGGTCGCTCGCTGTCCAGGCGTCACTCTCTCTGTCCAGGGGTCACTCCCTGTCCAGGGGTCGCTCGCTGTCCAGGGGTCACTCTCTGTGCAGGGGTCACTCTCTGTCCAGGGGTCACTCGCTGTCCAGCGGTCACTCTCTGTCCAGGGGTCACTCGCTGTCAAGGGGTCACTCGATGTCCAGGGGTCACTCACTGTCCAGGGGTCACTCACTGTCCATGGGTTCACTCTCTGTCCAGGGGTCACTCCCTGTCTAGGGGTCACTCGCTGTCCAGGGGTCACTCTCTCTGTCCAGGGGTCACTCTCTGTCCAGGGGTCACTCACTGTCCAGGGGTCACTCTCTGTCCAGGGGCCACTCTCTGTCCAGGGGTCACTCGCTGTCCAGCGGTCACTCTCTGTCCAGGGGTCACTCCCTGTCCAGGGGTCGCTCGCTGTCCAGGCGTCACTCTCTCTGTCCAGGGGTCACTCCCTGTCCAGGGGTCGCTCGCTGTCCAGGGGTCACTCTCTGTCCAGGGGTCACTCTCTGTCCAGGGGTCACTCGCTGTCCAGCGGTCACTCTCTGTCCAGGGGTCACTCGCTGTCAAGGGGTCACTCGCTGTCCAGGGGTCACTCACTGTCCAGGGGTCACTCACTGTCCATGGGTTCACTCTCTGTCCAGGGGTCACTCTCTGTCCAGGGGTCACTCACTGTCCATGGGGTCACTCTCTGTCCAGGGGTCACTCTCTGTCCAGGGGTCACTCGCTGTCCAGGGGTCACTCTGTCCAGGGGTCACTTTCTGTCCAGGGGTCACTCGCTGTCCAGGGGTTACTCGCTGTCCAGGGGTCACTCTGTCCAGGGGTCACTCTCTGACCAGGGGTCACTCTCTGTCCAGGGGTCACTCGCTGTCCAGGGGTCACCCTCTGTCCAGGGATCACTCTCTGTCCAGGGGTCACTCGCTGTCCAGCGGTCACTCTCTTTCCAGGGGTCACTCGCTGTCCAGGGGTCACTCACTGTCCAGGGGTTACTCACTGTCCATGGGGTCACTCTCTGTCCAGGGGTCACTCTCTGTCCAAGGGTCACTCTCTGTCCAGGGGTCACTCCCTGTCCAGGGGTCACTCACTGTCCATGGGGTCACTCTCTGACCAGGGGTCACTCCCTGTCCAGGGGTCACTCCCTGTCCAGGGGTCACTCTCTGTCCAGGGGCCACTCTCTGTCCAGGGGTCACTCGCTGTCCAGGGGTCACTCCCTGTCCAGGGGTCACTCTCTGTCCAGGGGCCACTCTCTGTCCAGCGGTCACTCTCTGTCCAGGGGTCACTCGCTGTCCATGGGTCACTCGCTGTCCAGCAGTCACTCTCTGTCCAGGGGTCACTCCCTGTCCAGGGGTCGCTCGCTGTCCAGGGGTCACTCTCTCTGTCCAGGGGTCACTCTCTGTCCAGGGATCACTCGCTGTCCAGGGGTCACTCGCTGTCCAGGGGTCACTCGCAGACCAGGGGTCACTCTCTGTCCAGGGGTCACTCTCTGTCCAGGGGTCGCTCGCTGTCCAGGGGTCACTCTCTGTCCAGGGGTCACTCTGTGTCCAGGGGTCACTCGCTGTCCAGCGGTCACTCTCTGTCCAGGGGTCACTCGCTGTCAAGGGGTCACTCTCTGTCCAGGGGTCACTCTCTGTCCAGGGGTCACTCTCTGTCCAGGGGTCACTCCCTGTCCAGGGGTCACTCACTGTCCATGGGGTCACTCTCTGTCCAGGGGTCACTCTCTGTCCAGGGGTCACTCTCTGTCCAGCGGTCACTATCTGTCCAGGGGTCACTCGCTGTCCAGCGGTCACTCTCTGTCCAGGGGTCACTGCCTGTCCAGGGGTCGCTCGCTGTCCAGGGGTCACTCTCTCTGTCCAGGGGTCACTCTCTGTCCAGGGGTCAATCCCTGTCCAGGGGTCGCTCGCTGTCCAGGGGTCACTCTCTCTGTCCAGGGGTCACTCTCTGTCCAGGGATCACTCGCTGTCCAGGGGTCACTCGCTGTCCAGGGGTCACTCGCAGACCAGGGGTCACTCTCTGTCCAGGGGTCACTCTCTGTCCAGGGGTCGCTCGCTGTCCAGGGGTCACTCTCTGTCCAGGGGTCACTCTGTGTCCAGGGGTCACTCGCTGTCCAGCGGTCACTCTCTGTCCAGGGGTCACTCGCTGTCAAGGGGTCACTCTCTGTCCAGGGGTCACTCTCTGTCCAGGGGTCACTCTCTGTCCAGGGGTCACTCCCTGTCCAGGGGTCACTCACTGTCCATGGGGTCACTCTCTGTCCAGGGGTCACTCTCTGTCCAGGGGTCACTCTCTGTCCAGCGGTCACTATCTGTCCAGGGGTCACTCGCTGTCCAGCGGTCACTCTCTGTCCAGGGGTCACTGCCTGTCCAGGGGTCGCTCGCTGTCCAGGGGTCACTCTCTCTGTCCAGGGGTCACTCTCTGTCCAGGGGTCACTCACTGTCCAGGGGTCACTCTCTGTCCAGGGGCCACTCTCTGACCAGGGGTCACTCGCTGTCCAGCGGTCACTCTCTGTCCAGGGGTCACTCCCTGTCCAGGGGTCGCTCGCTGTCCAGGCGTCACTCTCTCTGTCCAGGGGTCACTCCCTGTCCAGGGGTCGCTCGCTGTCCAGGGGTCACTCTCTCTGTCCAGGGGTCACTCGCTGTCCAGGGGTCACTCGCTGACCAGGGGTCACTCTCTGTCCAGGGGCCACTCTCTGTCCAGGGGTCACTCTCTGTCCAGGGGTCACTCTCTGTCCAGGGGTCACTCGCTGTCCAGCGGTCACTCTCTGTCCAGGGGTCACTCTGTGTCCAGGGGCCACTCGCTGTCCAGCGGTCACTCTCTGTCCAGGGGTCACTCGCTGTCAAGGGGTCACTCGCTGTCCAGGGGTCACTCCCTGTCCAGGGGCCACTCTCTGTCCAGGGGCCACTCTCTGTCCAGCGGTCACTCTGTACAGGGGTCACTCGCTGTCCAGGGGTCACTCGCTGTCCAGCGGTCACTCTCTGTCCAGGGGTCACTCCCTGTCCAGGGGTCGCTCGCTGTCCAGGGGTCACTCTCTCTGTCCAGGGGTCACTCTCTGTCCAGGGGTCACTCGCTGTCCAGGGGTCACTCGCTGTCCAGGGGTCACTCGCTGACCAGGGTTCACTCTCTGTCCAGGAGTCACTCTCTGTCCAGGGGTCACTCTGTGTCCAGGGGTCACTCGCTGTCCAGCGGTCACTCTCTGTCCAGGGGCCACTCTCTGTCCAGGGGTCACTCTCTGTCCAGGGGTCACTCTCTGTCCAGCGGTCACTCTCTGTCCAGGGGTCACTCTCTGTCCAGCGGTCACTCTCTGTCCAGGGGTCACTCGCTGTCCAGCGGTCACTCTCTGTCCAGGGGTCACTCGCTGTCCAGGGGTCACTCTCTGTCCAGGGGTCACTCCCTGTCCAGGGGTCGCTCGCTGTCCAGGCGTCACTCTCTCTGTCCAGGGGTCACTCCCTGTCCAGGGGTCGCTCGCTGTCCAGGGGTCACTCTCTGTGCAGGGGTCACTCTCTGTCCAGGGGTCACTCGCTGTCCAGCGGTCACTCTCTGTCCAGGGGTCACTCGCTGTCAAGGGGTCACTCGCTGTCCAGGGGTCACTCACTGTCCAGGGGTCACTCACTGTCCATGGGTTCACTCTCTGTCCAGGGGTCACTCCCTGTCTAGGGGTCACTCGCTGTCCAGGGGTCACTCTCTCTGTCCAGGGGTCACTCTCTGTCCAGGGGTCACTCACTGTCCAGGGGTCACTCTCTGTCCAGGGGCCACTCTCTGTCCAGGGGTCACTCGCTGTCCAGCGGTCACTCTCTGTCCAGGGGTCACTCCCTGTCCAGGGGTCGCTCGCGGTCCAGGCGTCACTCTCTCTGTCCAGGGGTCACTCCCTGTCCAGGGGTCGCTCGCTGTCCAGGGGTCACTCTCTGTCCAGGGGTCACTCTCTGTCCAGGGGTCACTCGCTGTCCAGCGGTCACTCTCTGTCCAGGGGTCACTCGCTGTCAAGGGGTCACTCGCTGTCCAGGGGTCACTCACTGTCCAGGGGTCACTCACTGTCCATGGGTTCACTCTCTGTCCAGCGGTCACTCTCTATCCAGGGGTCACTCCCTGTCCAGGGGTCGCTCGCTGTCCAGGGGTCACTCTCTCTGTCCAGGGGTCACTCTCTGTCCAGGGGTCACTCGCTGTCCAGGGGTCACTCGCTGTCCAGGGGTCACTCGCTGACCAGGGTTCACTCTCTGTCCAGGAGTCACTCTCTGTCCAGGGGTCACTCTGTGTCCAGGGGTCACTCGCTGTCCAGCGGTCACTCGCTGTCCAGGGGTCACTCTCTGTCCAGGGGTCACTCCCTGTCCAGGGGTCGCTCGCTGTCCAAGCGTCACTCTCTCTGTCCAGGGGTCACTCCCTGTCCAGGGGTCGCTCGCTGTCCAGTGGTCACTCTCTGTGCAGGGGTCACTCTCTGTCCAGGGGTCACTCGCTGTCCAGCGGTCACTCTCTGTCCAGGGGTCACTCGCTGTCAAGGGGTCACTCGCTGTCCAGGGGTCACTCACTGTCCAGGGGTCACTCACTGTCCATGGGTTCACTCTCTGTCCAGGGGTCACTCCCTGTCTAGGGGTCACTCGCTGTCCAGGGGTCACTCTCTCTGTCCAGGGGTCACTCTCTGTCCAGGGGTCACTCACTGTCCAGGGGTCACTCTCTTTCCAGGGGCCACTCTCTGTCCAGGGGTCACTCGCTGTCCAGCGGTCACTCTCTGTCCAGGGGTCACTCCCTGTCCAGGGGTCGCTCGCTGTCCAGGCGTCACTCTCTCTGTCCAGGGGTCACTCCCTGTCCAGGGGTCGCTCGCTGTCCAGGGGTCACTCTCTGTCCAGGGGTCACTCTCTGTCCAGGGGTCACTCGCTGTCCAGCGGTCACTCTCTGTCCAGGGGTCACTCGCTGTCAAGGGGTCACTCGCTGTCCAGGGGTCACTCACTGTCCAGGGGTCACTCACTGTCCATGGGTTCACTCTCTGTCCAGGGGTCACTCTCTGTCCAGGGGTCACTCACTGTCCATGGGGTCACTCTCTGTCCAGGGGTCACTCTCTGTCCAGGGGTCACTCGCTGTCCAGGGGTCACTCTGTCCAGGGGTCACTTTCTGTCCAGGGGTCACTCGCTGTCCAGGGGTCACTCGCTGTCCAGGGGTCACTCTGTCCAGGGGTCACTCTCTGACCAGGGGTCACTCTCTGTCCAGTGGTCACTCGCTGTCCAGGGGTCACCCTCTGTCCAGGGATCACTCTCTGTCCAGGGGTCACTCGCTGTCCAGCGGTCACTCTCTTTCCAGGGGTCACTCGCTGTCCAGGGGTCACTCACTGTCCAGGGGTTACTCACTGTCCATGGGGTCACTCTCTGTCCAGGGGTCACTCTCTGTCCAAGGGTCACTCTCTGTCCAGGGGTCACTCCCTGTCCAGGGGTCACTCACTGTCCATGGGGTCACTCTCTGTCCAGGGGTCACTCCCTGTCCAGGGGTCACTCCCTGTCCGGGGTCACTCTCTGTCCAGGGGCCACTCTCTGTCCAGGGGTCACTCGCTGTCCAGGGGTCACTCCCTGTCCAGGGGTCACTCTCTGTCCAGGGGCCACTCTCTGTCCAGCGGTCACTCTCTGTCCAGGGGTCACTCGCTGTCCATGGGTCACTCGCTGTCCAGCGGTCACTCTCTGTCCAGGGGTCACTCCCTGTCCAGGGGTCGCTCGCTGTCCAGGGGTCACTCTCTCTGTCCAGGGGTCACTCTCTGTCCAGGGATCACTCGCTGTCCAGGGGTCACTCGCTGTCCAGGGGTCACTCGCAGACCAGGGGTCACTCTCTGTCCAGGGGTCACTCTCTGTCCAGGGGTCGCTCGCTGTCCAGGGGTCACTCTCTGTCCAGGGGTCACTCTGTGTCCAGGGGTCACTCGCTGTCCAGCGGTCACTCGCTGTCAAGGGGTCACTCTCTGTCCAGGGGTCACTCTCTGTCCAGGGGTCACTCTCTGTCCAGGGGTCACTCCCTGTCCAGGGGTCACTCACTGTCCTTGGGGTCACTCTCTGTCCAGGGGTCACTCTCTGTCCAGGGGTCACTCTCTGTCCAGCGGTCACTATCTGTCCAGGGGTCACTCGCTGTCCAGCGGTCACTCTCTGTCCAGGGGTCACTGCCTGTCCAGGGGTCGCTCGCTGTCCAGGGGTCACTCTCTCTGTCCAGGGGTCACTCTCTGTCCAGGGGTCACTCACTGTCCAGGGGTCACTCTCTGTCCAGGGGCCACTCTCTGACCAGGGGTCACTCGCTGTCCAGCGGTCACTCTCTGTCCAGGGGTCACTCCCTGTCCAGGGGTCGCTCGCTGTCCAGGCGTCACTCTCTCTGTCCAGGGGTCACTCCCTGTCCAGGGGTCGCTCGCTGTCCAGGGGTCACTCTCTCTGTCCAGGGGTCACTCGCTGTCCAGGGGTCACTCGCTGACCAGGGGTCACTCTCTGTCCAGGGGCCACTCTCTGTCCAGGGGTCACTCTCTGTCCAGGGGTCACTCTCTGTCCAGGGGTCACTCGCTGTCCAGCGGTCACTCTCTGTCCAGGGGTCACTCTGTGTCCAGGGGCCACTCGCTGTCCAGCGGTCACTCTCTGTCCAGGGGTCACTCGCTGTCAAGGGGTCACTCGCTGTCCAGGGGTCACTCCCTGTCCAGGGGCCACTCTCTGTCCAGGGGCCACTCTCTGTCCAGCGGTCACTCTGTACAGGGGTCACTCCCTGTCCAGGGGTCACTCGCTGTCCAGCGGTCCCTCTCTGTCCAGGGGTCACTCCCTGTCCAGGGGTCGCTCGCTGTCCAGGGGTCACTCTCTCTGTCCAGGGGTCACTCTCTGTCCAGGGGTCACTCGCTGTCCAGGGGTCACTCGCTGTCCAGGGGTCACTCGCTGACCAGGGTTCACTCTCTGTCCAGGAGTCACTCTCTGTCCAGGGGTCACTCTGTGTCCAGGGGTCACTCGCTGTCCAGCGGTCACTCTCTGTCCAGGGGTCACTCGCTGTCAAGGGGTCACTCGCTGTCCAGGGGTCACTCACTGTCCAGGGGTCACTCACTGTCCATGGGGTCACTCTCTGTCCAGGGGTCACTCTCTGTCCAGGGGTCACTCCCTGTCCAGGGGTCACTCACTGTCCATGGGGTCACTCTCTGTCCAGGGGTCACTCTCTGTCCAGGGGTCACTCTCTGTCCAGTGGTCACTCTCTGTCCAGGGGTCACTCGCTGTCCAGGGGTCACTCGCTGTCCAGCGGTCACTCTCTGTCCAGGGGTCACTGCCTGTCCAGGGGTCGCTCGCCGTCCAGGGGTCACTCTCTCTGTCCAGGGGTCACTCTCTGTCCAGGGGTCACTCACTGTCCAGGGGCCACTCTCTGTCCAGGGGTCACTCGCTGTCCAGCGGTCACTCTCTGTCCAGGAGTCACTCCCTGTCCAGGGGTCGCTCGCTGTCCAGGCGTCACTCTCTCTGTCCAGGGGTCACTCCCTATCTAGGGGTTGCTTGCTGTCCAGGGGTCACTCTCTCTGTCCAGGGGTCACTCTCTGTCCAGGGGTCACTCGCTGTCCAGGGGTCACTCGCTGTCCATGGGTCACTCGCTGACCAGGGGTCACTCTCTGTCCAGGGGCCACTCTCTGTCCAGGGGTCACTCTCTGTCCAGGGGTCACTCTCTGTCCAGGGGTCACTCGCTGTCCAGGGGTCACTCTGTGTCCAGGGGCCACTCGCTGTCCAGCGGTCACTCTCTGTCCAGGGGTCACTCGCTGTCAAGGGGTCACTCGCTGTCCAGGGGTCACTCACTGTCCAGGGGTCACTCACTGTCCATGGGGTCACTCGCTGTCCAGGGGTCACTCCCTGTCCAGGGGTCACTCACATCCATGGGGTCACTCTCTATCCAGGGGTCACTCTCTGTCCAGGGGTCACTCTCTGTCCAGCGGTCACTCTCTGTCCAGGGGTCACTCGCTGTCCAGGGGTCACTCGCTGTCCAGCGTTCACTCTCTGTCCAGGGGTCACTGCCTGTCCAGGGGTCGCTCTCTGTCCAGGGGTCACTCTCTCTGTCCAGGGGTCACTCTCTGTCCAGGGGTCACTGCCTGTCCAGGGGTCACTCGCTGTCCAGCGGTCACTCTCTGTCCAGGGGTCACTGCCTGTCCAGGGGTCGCTTGCTGTCCAGGGGTCACTCTCTCTGTCCAGGGGTCACTCTCTGTCCAGGGGTCACTCACTGTCCAGGGGTCACTCTCTGTCCAGGGGCCACTCTCTGACCAGGGGTCACTCGTTTTCCAGCGGTCACTCTCTGTCCAGGGGTCACTCCCTGTCCAGGGGTCGCTCGCTGTCCAGGCGTCACTCTCTCTGTCCAGGGGTCACTCCCTGTCCAGGGGTCGCTCGCTGTCCAGGGGTCACTCTCTCTGTCCAGGGGTCACTCGCTGTCCAGGGGTCACTCGCTGACCAGGGGTCACTCTCTGTCCAGGGGCCACTCTCTGTTCAGGGGTCACTCTCTGTCCAGGGGTCACTCTCTGTCCAGGGGTCACTCGCTGTCCAGCGGTCACTCTCTGTCCAGGGGTCACTCTGTGTCCAGGGGCCACTCGCTGTCCAGCGGTCACTCTCTGTCCAGGGGTCACTCGCTGTCAAGGGGTCACTCGCTGTCCAGGGGTCACTCCCTGTCCAGGGGCCACTCTCTGTCCAGGGGCCACTCTCTGTCCAGCGGTCACTCTGTACAGGGGTCACTCGCTGTCCAGGGGTCACTCGCTGTCCAGCGGTCACTCTCTGTCCAGGGGTCACTCCCTGTCCAGGGGTCGCTCGCTGTCCAGGGGTCACTCTCTCTGTCCAGGGGTCACTCTCTGTCCAGGGGTCACTCGCTGTCCAGGGGTCACTCGCTGTCCAGGGGTCACTCGCTGACCAGGGTTCACTCTCTGTCCAGGAGTCACTCTCTGTCCAGGGGTCACTCTGTGTCCAGGGGTCACTCGCTGTCCAGCGGTCACTCTCTGTCCAGGGGTCACTCGCTGTCAAGGGGTCACTCGCTGTCCAGGGGTCACTCACTGTCCAGGGGTCACTCACTGTCCATGGGGTCACTCTCTGTCCAGGGGTCACTCTCTGTCCAGGGGTCACTCCCTGTCCAGGGGTCACTCACTGTCCATGGGGTCACTCTCTGTCCAGGGGTCACACTCTGTCCAGGGGTCACTCTCTGTCCAGCGGTCACTCTCTGTCCAGGGGTCACTCGCTGTCCAGGGGTCACTCGCTGTCCAGCGGTCACTCTCTGTCCAGGGGTCACTGCCTGGCCAGGGGTCGCTCGCTGTCCAGGGGTCACTCTCTCTGTCCAGGGGTCACTCTCTGTCCAGGGGTCACTCACTGTCCAGGGGCCACTCTCTGTCCAGGGGTCACTCGCTGTCCAGCGGTCACTCTCTGTCCAGGAGTCACTCCCTGTCCAGGGGTCGCTCGCTGTCCAGGCGTCACTCTCTCTGTCCAGGGGTCACTCCCTGTCTAGGGGTCGCTTGCTGTCCAGGGGTCACTCTCTCTGTCCAGGGGTCACTCTCTGTCCAGGGGTCACTCGCTGTCCAGGGGTCACTCGCTGTCCATGGGTCACTCGCTGACCAGGGGTCACTCTCTGTCCAGGGGCCACTCTCTGTCCAGGGGTCACTCTCTGTCCAGGGGTCACTCTCTGTCCAGGGGTCACTCGCTGTCCAGGGGTCACTCTGTGTCCAGGGGCCACTCGCTGTCCAGCGGTCACTCTCTGTCCAGGGGTCACTCGCTGTCAAGGGGTCACTCGCTGTCCAGGGGTCACTCACTGTCCAGGGGTCACTCACTGTCCATGGGGTCACTCGCTGTCCAGGGGTCACTCCCTGTCCAGGGGTCACTCACATCCATGGGGTCACTCTCTATCCAGGGGTCACTCTCTGTCCAGGGGTCACTCTCTGTCCAGCGGTCACTCTCTGTCCAGGGGTCACTCGCTGTCCAGGGGTCACTCGCTGTCCAGCGTTCACTCTCTGTCCAGGGGTCACTGCCTGTCCAGGGGTCGCTCTCTGTCCAGGGGTCACTCTCTCTGTCCAGGGGTCACTCTCTGTCCAGGGGTCACTCACTGTCCAGGGGTCACTCTCTGTCCAGGGGCCACTCTCTGTCCAGGGGTCACTCGCTGTCCAGCGGTCACTCTCTGTCCAGGGGTCACTCCCTGTCCAGGGGTCGCTCGCTGTCCAGGCGTCACTCTCTCTGTCCAGGGGTCACTCCCTGTCCAGGGGTCGCTCGCTGTCCAGGGGTCACTCTCTGTCCAGGGGTCACTCTCTGTCCAGGGGTCACTCGCTGTCCAGCGGTCACTCTCTGTCCAGGGGTCACTCGCTGTCAAGGGGTCACTCGCTGTCCAGGGGTCACTCACTGTCCAGGGGTCACTCACTGTCCATGGGTTCACTCTCATTCCAGGGGTCACTCTCTGTCCAGGGGTCACTCACTGTCCATGGGGTCACTCTCTGTCCAGGGGTCATTCTCTGTCCAGGGGTCACTCGCTGTCCAGGGCTCACTCTGTCCAGGGGTCACTCTCTGTCCAGGGGTCACTCGCTGTCCAGGGCTCACTCGCTGTCCAGGGGTCACTCTGTCCAGGGGTCACTCTCTGACCAGGGGTCACTCTCTGTCCAGGGGTCACTCGCTGTCCAGGGGTCACCCTCTGTCCAGGGATCACTCTCTGTCCAGGGGTCACTCGCTGTCCAGCGGTCACTCTCTTTCCAGGGGTCACTCGCTGTCCAGGGGTCACTCACTGTCCAGGGGTTACTCACTGTCCATGGGGTCACTCTCTGTCCAGGGGTCACTCTCTGTCCAAGGGTCACTCTCTGTCCAGGGGTCACTCCCTGTCCAGGGGTCACTCACTGTCCATGGGGTCACTCTCTGTCCAGGGGTCACTCCCTGTCCAGGGGTCACTCCCTGTCCAGGGGTCACTCTCTGTCCAGGGGCCACTCTCTGTCCAGGGGTCACTCGCTGTCCAGGGGTCACTCCCTGTCCAGGGGTCACTCTCTGTCCAGGGGCCACTCTCTGTCCAGCGGTCACTCTCTGTCCAGGGGTCACTCGCTGTCCATGGGTCACTCGCTGTCCAGCAGTCACTCTCTGTCCAGGGGTCACTCCCTGTCCAGGGGTCGCTCGCTGTCCAGGGGTCACTCTCTCTGTCCAGGGGTCACTCTCTGTCCAGGGATCACTCGCTGTCCAGGGGTCACTCGCTGTCCAGGGGTCACTCGCAGACCAGGGGTCACTCTCTGTCCAGGGGTCACTCTCTGTCCAGGGGTCGCTCGCTGTCCAGGGGTCACTCTCTGTCCAGGGGTCACTCTGTGTCCAGGGGTCACTCGCTGTCCAGCGGTCACTCTCTGTCCAGGGGTCACTCGCTGTCAAGGGGTCACTCTCTGTCCAGGGGTCACTCTCTGTACAGGGGTCACTCTCTGTCCAGGGGTCACTCCCTGTCCAGGGGTCACTCACTGTCCATGGGGTCACTCTCTGTCCAGGGGTCACTCTCTGTCCAGGGGTCACTCTCTGTCCAGCGGTCACTATCTGTCCAGGGGTCACTCGCTGTCCAGCGGTCACTCTCTGTCCAGGGGTCACTGCCTGTCCAGGGGTCGCTCGCTGTCCAGGGGTCACTCTCTCTGTCCAGGGGTCACTCTCTGTCCAGGGGTCACTCACTGTCCAGGGGTCACTCTCTGTCCAGGGGCCACTCTCTGACCAGGGGTCACTCACTGTCCAGCGGTCACTCTCTGTCCAGGGGTCACTCCCTGTCCAGGGGTCGCTCGCTGTCCAGGCGTCACTCTCTCTGTCCAGGGGTCACTCCCTGTCCAGGGGTCGCTCGCTGTCCAGGGGTCACTCTCTCTGTCCAGGGGTCACTCGCTGTCCAGGGGTCACTCGCTGACCAGGGGTCACTCTCTGTCCAGGGGCCACTCTCTGTCCAGGGGTCACTCTCTGTCCAGGGGTCACTCTCTGTCCAGGGGTCACTCGCTGTCCAGCGGTCACTCTCTGTCCAGGGGTCACTCTGTGTCCAGGGGCCACTCGCTGTCCAGCGGTCACTCTCTGTCCAGGGGTCACTCGCTGTCAAGGGGTCACTCGCTGTCCAGGGGTCACTCCCTGTCCAGGGGCCACTCTCTGTCCAGGGGCCACTCTCTGTCCAGCGGTCACTCTGTACAGGGGTCACTCGCTGTCCAGGGGTCACTCGCTGTCCAGCGGTCACTCTCTGTCCAGGGGTCACTCCCTGTCCAGGGGTCGCTCGCTGTCCAGGGGTCACTCTCTCTGTCCAGGGGTCACTCTCTGTCCAGGGGTCACTCGCTGTCCAGGGGTCACTCGCTGTCCAGGGGTCACTCGCTGACCAGGGTTCACTCTCTGTCCAGGAGTCACTCTCTGTCCAGGGGTCACTCTGTGTCCAGTGGTCACTCGCTGTCCAACGGTCACTATCTGTCCAGGGGTCACTCGCTGTCAAGGGGTCACTCGCTGTCCAGGGGTCACTCACTGTCCAGGGGTCACTCACTGTCCATGGGGTCACTCTCTGTCCAGGGGTCACTCTCTGTCCAGGGGTCACTCCCTGTCCAGGGGTCACTCACTGTCCATGGGGTCACTCTCTGTCCAGGGGTCACTCTCTGTCCAGGGGTCACTCTCTGTCCAGCGGTCACTCTCTGTCCAGGGGTCACTCGCTGTCCAGGGGTCACTCGCTGTCCAGCGGTCACTCTCTGTCCAGGGGTCACTGCCTGTCCAGGGGTCGCTCGCTGTCCAGGGGTCACTCTCTCTGTCCAGGGGTCACTCTCTGTCCAGGGGTCACTCACTGTCCAGGGGCCACTCTCTGTCCAGGGGTCACTCGCTGTCCAGCGGTCACTCTCTGTCCAGGAGTCACTCCCTGTTCAGGGGTCGCTCGCTGTCCAGGCGTCACTCTCTCTGTCCAGGGGTCACTCCCTGTCTAGGGGTCGCTTGCTGTCCAGGGGTCACTCTCTCTGTCCAGGGGTCACTCTCTGTCCAGGGGTCACTCGCTGTCCAGGGGTCACTCGCTGTCCATGGGTCACTTGCTGACCAGGGGTCACTCTCTGTCCAGGGGCCACTCTCTATCCAGGGGTCACTCTCTGTCCAGCGGTCACTATCTGTCCAGGGGTCACTCGCTGTCCAGCGGTCACTCTCTGTCCAGGGGTCACTGCCTGTCCAGGGGTCGCTCGCTGTCCAGGGGTCACTCTCTCTGTCCAGGGGTCACTCTCTGTCCAGGGGTCACTCACTGTCCAGGGGTCACTCTCTGTCCAGGGGCCACTCTCTGACCAGGGGTCACTCACTGTCCAGCGGTCACTCTCTGTCCAGGGGTCACTCCCTGTCCAGGGGTCGCTCGCTGTCCAGGCGTCACTCTCTCTGTCCAGGGGTCACTCCCTGTCCAGGGGTCGCTCGCTGTCCAGGGGTCACTCTCTCTGTCCAGGGGTCACTCGCTGTCCAGGGGTCACTCGCTGACCAGGGGTCACTCTCTGTCCAGGGGCCACTCTCTGTCCAGGGGTCACTCTCTGTCCAGGGGTCACTCTCTGTCCAGGGGTCACTCGCTGTCCAGCGGTCACTCTCTGTCCAGGGGTCACTCTGTGTCCAGGGGCCACTCGCTGTCCAGCGGTCACTCTCTGTCCAGGGGTCACTCGCTGTCAAGGGGTCACTCGCTGTCCAGGGGTCACTCCCTGTCCAGGGGCCACTCTCTGTCCAGGGGCCACTCTCTGTCCAGCGGTCACTCTGTACAGGGGTCACTCGCTGTCCAGGGGTCACTCGCTGTCCAGCGGTCACTCTCTGTCCAGGGGTCACTCCCTGTCCAGGGGTCGCTCGCTGTCCAGGGGTCACTCTCTCTGTCCAGGGGTCACTCTCTGTCCAGGGGTCACTCGCTGTCCAGGGGTCACTCGCTGTCCAGGGGTCACTCGCTGACCAGGGTTCACTCTCTGTCCAGGAGTCACTCTCTGTCCAGGGGTCACTCTGTGTCCAGTGGTCACTCGCTGTCCAACGGTCACTATCTGTCCAGGGGTCACTCGCTGTCAAGGGGTCACTCGCTGTCCAGGGGTCACTCACTGTCCAGGGGTCACTCACTGTCCATGGGGTCACTCTCTGTCCAGGGGTCACTCTCTGTCCAGGGGTCACTCCCTGTCCAGGGGTCACTCACTGTCCATGGGGTCACTCTCTGTCCAGGGGTCACTCTCTGTCCAGGGGTCACTCTCTGTCCAGCGGTCACTCTCTGTCCAGGGGTCACTCGCTGTCCAGGGGTCACTCGCTGTCCAGCGGTCACTCTCTGTCCAGGGGTCACTGCCTGTCCAGGGGTCGCTCGCTGTCCAGGGGTCACTCTCTCTGTCCAGGGGTCACTCTCTGTCCAGGGGTCACTCACTGTCCAGGGGCCACTCTCTGTCCAGGGGTCACTCGCTGTCCAGCGGTCACTCTCTGTCCAGGAGTCACTCCCTGTTCAGGGGTCGCTCGCTGTCCAGGCGTCACTCTCTCTGTCCAGGGGTCACTCCCTGTCTAGGGGTCGCTTGCTGTCCAGGGGTCACTCTCTCTGTCCAGGGGTCACTCTCTGTCCAGGGGTCACTCGCTGTCCAGGGGTCACTCGCTGTCCATGGGTCACTTGCTGACCAGGGGTCACTCTCTGTCCAGGGGCCACTCTCTATCCAGGGGTCACTCTCTGTCCAGGGGTCACTCTCTGTCCAGGGGTCACTCGCTGTCCAGGGGTCACTCTGTGTCCAGGGGCCACTCGCTGTCCAGCGGTCACTCTCTGTCCAGGGGTCACTCGCTGTCAAGGGGTCACTCGCTGTCCAGGGGTCACTCACTGTCCAGGGGTCACTCACTGTCCATGGGGTCACTCGCTGTCCAGAGGTCACTCCCTGTCCAGGGGTCACTCACATCCATGGGGTCACTCTCTATCCAGGGGTCACTCTCTGTCCAGGGGTCACTCTCTGTCCAGTGGTCACTCTCTGTCCAGGGGTCACTCGCTGTCCAGGGGTCACTCGCTGTCCAGCGTTCACTCTCTGTCCAGGGGTCACTGCCTGTCCAGGGGTCGCTCTCTGTCCAGGGGTCACTCTCTCTGTCCAGGGGTCACTCTCTGTCCAGGGGTCACTCACTGTCCAGGGGTCACTCTCTGTCCAGGGGTCACTCTCTCTGTCCTGGGGTCACTCTCTGTCCAGGGGTCACTTGCTGTCCAGGGGTCACTCGCTGTCCAGGGGTCACTCTCTCTGTCCATGGGTCACTCTCTGTCCAGAGGTCACTCGCTGTCCAGGGGTCACTCTCTGTCCAGGGGTCACTCGCTGTCCAGAGGTCACTCTCTGTCCAGGGGTCACTCTCTGTCCAGGGGTCACTCACTGTCCAGGGGTCACTCGCTGTCCAGAGGTCACTCGCTGTCCAGGGGTCACTCGCTGTCCAGGGGTCACTCGCTGTCCAGAGGTCACTCGCTGTCCAGTGGTCACACTCTGTCCAGGGGTCACTCGCTGTCCAGGGGTCACTCGCTGTCCATGGGTCACTCTCTGTCCAGGGGTCACACTCTGTCCAGGGGTCACTCTCTGTCCAGGGGTCACTCTCTGTCCAGGGGTCTCTCTGTCCAGGGGTCACTCTGTCCAGGGGTCACTTCCGATGGAGGGGGTGGGAGGGGGCGTATTGAGCCTGAGTTACGCAGCCACGAACCTTGTGATTGGCCGGTCTCTGTCTCAGTGATGGTGATGGTCAGTTCCATACACAGTGAGCTCAGCGATAGCCAGGGATTCCGGACGGCCTGGTATCACCACGGTAACATAGCGGCCTAGCATCCCATTGCAGGCAAAATTCTGTGTTTCTCCAGGACCAATCGATACCACCTCTCCACACCTGTTACCACAGCAACAGAACGACATGAGGGTCAGCAGGCCAGTCAGCCCTTTCCACCAAATTCTATCCCCAATCCCATTTACCCATCTGTGCCCCACATTCCAAAGATCCCTTATCCAGTTAAACATTTCCCTTCTCTGTTTTCAGGCCCCAAAACATTGAGCAAGATTTTTAATGCACACTGCTGTGGAAATTAACTTGTAATTGAATTGGATTGGCCCTTAGTGACAGCTTGCCTGTACTGGGACCGTACTGTGAGTGTACTGGGAGTGTACTGGGGGTGTACTGTGAGTGTACTGGGGGTGTACTGGGAGCGTACTGGGGGTGTACTGGGAGTGTACTGGGGGTGTACTGGGAGCGTACTGGGGGTGTACTGGGAGTGTACTGGGAGTGTACTGGGGGTGCACTGGGAGTGTACTGGGGGTGTACTGTGAATGTACTGGGGGTGTACTGTGAGTGTACTGGGGGTGTAATGTGAGTGTACTGGGGGTGTACTGGGAGTGTACTGGGGGTGTACTGGGAGCGTACTGGGGGTGTACTGGGAGTGTACTGGGGGTGTACTGGGGGTGTACTGGGAGTGTACTGTGAGTGTACTGGGGGTGTAATGTGAGTGTACTGGGGGTGTACTGGGAGTGTACTGGGGGTGTACTGGGAGCGTACTGGGGGTGTACTGGGAGTGTACCGGGGGTGTACTGGGGGCGTACTGGGAGTGTACTGGGGTTGTACTGGGGGTGTACTGGGAGCGTACTGGGGGTGTACTGTGAGTGTACTGGGGGAGTACTGTGAGTGTACTGGGGGTGTACTGGGAGTGTACTGGGGGTGTACTGGGAGCGTACTGGGGGTGTACTGAGAACGTACTGGGAGCGTACTGGGAGTGTACTGGGGGTGTACTGGGAGCGTACTGGGAGGGTACTGGGGGCGTCCTGGGAGTGTACTGGGAGCGTACTGGAGGTGTACTGGGAGTGTACTGGGGGTGTACTGGGGGTGTACTGGGAGTGTACTGGGGGCGTTCTGGGAGTGTACTGGGAGTGTACTTGGGGTGTACTGGGGGTGTACTGGGGGTGTACTGGGAGCGTACTGGGGGTGTACTAGGGGTGTACTGGGAGTGTACTGGGGATGTACTGGGAGTGTACTGGGGGTGTACTGGGAGTGTACTGGGGGTGTACTGGGGGTGTACTGGGGGTGTACTGGTAGTGTACTGTGAGTGTACTGGGGGTGTACTAGGGGTGTACTGGAGATGTACTGGGGTGTACTGGGAGCGTACTGGGGGCATACTCGGAGTGTACTGTGAGTGTACTGGGGGTGTACTGGGAGCGTACTGGGAGTGTACTGGGGGTGTACTGGGGGTGTACTGTGAGTGTACTGGGGGAGTACTGTGAGTGTACTGGGGGTGTACTGGGAGTGTACTGGGGGTGTACTGGGAGCGTACTGGGGGTGTACTGAGAACGTACTGGGAGCGTACTGGGAGTGTACTGGGGGTGTACTGGGAGCGTACTGGGAGGGTACTGGGGGCGTCCTGGGAGTGTACTGGGAGCGTACTGGAGGTGTACTGGGAGTGTACTGGGGGTGTACTGGGGGTGTACTGGGAGTGTACTGGGGGCGTTCTGGGAGTGTACTGGGAGTGTACTTGGGGTGTACTGGGGGTGTACTGGGGGTGTACTGGGAGCGTACTGGGGGTGTACTAGGGGTGTACTGGGAGTGTACTGGGGATGTACTGGGAGTGTACTGGGGGTGTACTGGGAGTGTACTGGGGGTGTACTGGGGGTGTACTGGGGGTGTACTGGTAGTGTACTGTGAGTGTACTGGGGGTGTACTAGGGGTGTACTGGAGATGTACTGGGGTGTACTGGGAGCGTACTGGGGGCATACTCGGAGTGTACTGTGAGTGTACTGGGGGTGTACTGGGAGCGTACTGGGAGTGTACTGGGGGTGTACTGGGGGTGTACTGGTGGTATACTGGGAGCATACTGGGAGTGTACTGTGAGTGTACTGGGAGTGTACTGGGAGCGTACTGGGGGTGTACTGGGAGTGTACTGGGAGTGTAAAGAGGTGTACTGGGAGTGTACTGGGAGTGGAACGGGGTGTACTGGGAGCGTACTGTGAGTGTACTGGGAGTGTAAAGGGGTGTACTCGGAGTGTAACGGGGTGTACTGGGAGCGTACTGTGAGTGTACTGGGGGTGTACTGGGACTGTACTGGGAGTGTACCGGTGTGTACTGGGAGCGTACTGGGAGCGTACTGGGAGTGTACTGGGGGTGTACTGGGAGCGTACTGGGAGGGTACTGGGGGTATACTGGGAGTGTACTGGGAGTGTACTGGGGGTGTACCAGGAGCGTACTGGGGGCGTACTGGGAGCGTACTGGGAGCGTTCTGGGGGTGTACTGGGAGTGTACTGGGGGTGTACTGGGGGTGTACTGGGAGTGTACTGGGGGCGTACTGGGAGTGTACTGGGGGCGTACTGGGAGTGTACTGGGAGTGTACTTGGGGTGTACTGGGGGTGTACTGGGGGTGTACTAGGGGTGTACTGGGAGTGTACTGGGGATGTACTGGGAGTGTACTGGGGGTGTACTGGGAGTGTACTGGGGGTGTACTGGGGGTGTACTGGGGGTGTACTGGTAGTGTACTGTGAGTGTACTGGGGGTGTACTAGGGGTGTACTGGAGGTGTACTGGGGTGTACTGGGAGCGTACTGGGGGCATACTCGGAGTGTACTGTGAGTGTACTGGGGGTGTACTGGGAGCGTACTGGGAGCGTACTGGGTGTGTACTGGGAGTGTACTGGGGGTATACTGGGGGTGTACTGGGGGTATACTGGCAGCATACTGGGAGTGTACTGTGAGTATACTGGGTGTGTACTGGGAGCGTACTGTGAGTGTACTGGGAGTGTAAAGAGGTGTACTGGGAGTGTACTGGGAGTGTAACGGGGTGTACTGGGAGCGTACTGTGAGTGTACTGGGAGTGTAAAGGGGTGTACTGGGAGTGTACTGGGAGTGTAACGGGGTGTACTGGGAGCGTACTGTGAGTGTACTGGGGGTGCACTGGGACTGTACTGGGAGTGTACAGGGGTGTACTGGGAGCGTACTGGGAGTGTACTGGGAGTGTAACGGGGTGTACTGGGAGCGTACTGTGAGTGTACTGGGGGTGTACTGGGAGTGTAACGGGGTGTACTGGGCGTGTAACGGGTGTACTGGGAGTGTAAAGGGGTGTACTGGGCGTGTACTGGGAGTGTACTGCGAGTGTAACGGGGTGTCCTGGGAGTGTAACGGGGTGTACTGGGCGTGTACTGTGAGTGTACTAGGGGTGTACTGGGACTGTACTGGGAGTGTACTGTGAGTGTACTGGGGGTGTGCTGGGACTGTACTGGGAGTGTACTGGAAGCGTACAGGTGGTGTACTGGGAGTGCACTGGGAGTGTACTGGGACTGTACTGGGGGTGCACTGGGAGCGTACTGGGGGTGTACTGGGAGCGTACTGGGAGCGTACTGGGAGTGTACTGGGGGTGTACTGGGAGCGTACTGGGAGGGTACTGGGGGTGTACTGGGAGTGTACTGGGAGTGTTGTGGGGGTGTACTGGGAGCATATTGGGGGCGTACTGGGAGCGTACTGGGAGCATACTGGGGGTGTACTGGGAGTGTATTGGGGGTGTACTGGGAGTGTACTGGGGGGTGTACTGGGGGTGTACTGGGAGTGTACTGGGGGCGTACTGGGAGTGTACTGGTGGCGTACTGGGAGCATACTGGGAGCGTACTGGGGGTGTACTGGGGGTGTACTGGGGGTGTACTGGGAGTGTACTGGGAGTGTACTGGGGTGTACTGGGGGTGTACTGGGGGTGTACTGGGAGCGTACTGGGTGTGTACTGGAGGTATACAAGGGGTGTACTGGGAGTGTACTGGGGGTGTACTGGGAGTCTACTGGGGGTGTGCTGGGGGTGTACTGGGGGTGTACTGGTAGTGTACTCTGAGTGTACTGGGGGTGTACTAGCGGTGTACTGGGAGCGTACTGGGGGCATACTCGGAGTGTACTGTGAGTGTACTGGGGGTGTACTGGGAGCGTACTGGGAGTGTACTGTGAGTGTACTGTGAGTGTACTGTGGGTGTACTGGGAGCGTACTGGGAGTGTACTGGGAGTGTACTGGGGGTGTACTGGGGGTGTACTGGGAGCATACTGGGAGTGTACTGTGAGTGTACTGGGAGTTTACTGGGAGCGTACTGTGAGTGTACTGGGAGTGTAAAGGGGAGTACTGGGAGTGTACTGGGAGTGTAACGGGGTGTACTGGGAGCGTACTGTGAGTGTACTGGTTGTACTGGGACTGTACTGTGAGTGTACAGGGGTGTACTGGGAGCGTACTGGGAGTGTACTGGGAGTGTAACGGGGTGTACTGGGAGCGTACTGTGAGTGTACTGGGGGTGTACTGGGAGCGTACTGGGAGTGTAACGGGGTGTACTGGGAGTGTAACGGGGTGTACTTGGACTGTACTGGGAGAGTAACGGGGTGTACTGGGAGTGTACTGAGAGTGTACTGGGAGTGTAACGGGGTGTACTGGGACTGTACTGGGAGTGTCCTTGGAGTGTAACGGGGTGTACTGGGAGTGTACTGGGAGTGTAACGGGGTGTGCTGGGAGTGTACTGGGGGTGTACTGTGAGTGTACTGGGAGTGTACTGGGGGTGTACTGGGAGCGTACTGGCGGTGTACTGGGAGAGTAACGGGGTGTACTGGGACTGTACTGGGAGTGTCCTGGGAGTGTAACGGGGTGTACTGGGGGTGTACTGGGGGTGTACTGTGAGCGTACTGGGAGTGTACTGGGGGTGTACTGGGAGTGTAAAGGGGTGTGCTGGGAGTGTACTGGAGGTGTACTGGGAGTGTACTGGGGGTGTACTGGGAGTGTACTGGGAGTGTACTGGGGGTGTACTGGGGGTGTACTGGGAGCGTACTGGGGATGTACTGGGGGTGTACTGGGAGTGTACTGGGAGTGTACTGTGAGTGTACTGGGGGTGTACTGTAAGTGTACTGGGGGTGTACTGTGAGTGTACTGGGGTGTACTGTGAGTGTACTGGGGGTGTACTGGGAGCGTACTGGGGGTGTACTGGGAGCGTACTGGGGGTGTACTGCGAGTGTACTGGGAGTGTACTGGGGGTGTACTGGGAGCGTACTGGGAGAGTACTGTGAGTGTACTGTGAGTGTACTGGGGGTGGTGTACTGTGAGTGTACTGGGGGTGTACTGGGAGCGTACTGGGAGTGTACTGAGGGTCTACTGTGAGTGTACTGGGAACGTACTGGGAGCGTACTGTGAGTGTACTGGGAGCGTACTGGGAGTGTACTGGGAGTGTACTTGGGGTGTACTGGGGGTGTACTGGGGGTGTACTGGGAGCGTACTGGGGGTGTACTAGGGGTGTACTGGGAGTGTACTGGGGATGTACTGGGAGTGTACTGGGGGTGTACTGGGAGTGTACTGGGGGTGTACTGGGGGTGTACTGGGGGTGTACTGGTAGTGTACTGTGAGTGTACTGGGGGTGTACTAGGGGTGTACTGGAGATGTACTGGGGTGTACTGGGAGCGTACTGGGGGCATACTCGGAGTGTACTGTGAGTGTACTGGGGGTGTACTGGGAGCGTACTGGGAGTGTACTGGGGGTGTACTGGGGGTGTACTGGTGGTATACTGGGAGCATACTGGGAGTGTACTGTGAGTGTACTGGGAGTGTACTGGGAGCGTACTGGGGGTGTACTGGGAGTGTACTGGGAGTGTAAAGAGGTGTACTGGGAGTGTACTGGGAGTGGAACGGGGTGTACTGGGAGCGTACTGTGAGTGTACTGGGAGTGTAAAGGGGTGTACTCGGAGTGTAACGGGGTGTACTGGGAGCGTACTGTGAGTGTACTGGGGGTGTACTGGGACTGTACTGGGAGTGTACCGGTGTGTACTGGGAGCGTACTGGGAGCGTACTGGGAGTGTACTGGGGGTGTACTGGGAGCGTACTGGGAGGGTACTGGGGGTATACTGGGAGTGTACTGGGAGTGTACTGGGGGTGTACCAGGAGCGTACTGGGGGCGTACTGGGAGCGTACTGGGAGCGTTCTGGGGGTGTACTGGGAGTGTACTGGGGGTGTACTGGGGGTGTACTGGGAGTGTACTGGGGGCGTACTGGGAGTGTACTGGGGGCGTACTGGGAGTGTACTGGGAGTGTACTTGGGGTGTACTGGGGGTGTACTGGGGGTGTACTAGGGGTGTACTGGGAGTGTACTGGGGATGTACTGGGAGTGTACTGGGGGTGTACTGGGAGTGTACTGGGGGTGTACTGGGGGTGTACTGGGGGTGTACTGGTAGTGTACTGTGAGTGTACTGGGGGTGTACTAGGGGTGTACTGGAGGTGTACTGGGGTGTACTGGGAGCGTACTGGGGGCATACTCGGAGTGTACTGTGAGTGTACTGGGGGTGTACTGGGAGCGTACTGGGAGCGTACTGGGTGTGTACTGGGAGTGTACTGGGGGTATACTGGGGGTGTACTGGGGGTATACTGGCAGCATACTGGGAGTGTACTGTGAGTATACTGGGTGTGTACTGGGAGCGTACTGTGAGTGTACTGGGAGTGTAAAGAGGTGTACTGGGAGTGTACTGGGAGTGTAACGGGGTGTACTGGGAGCGTACTGTGAGTGTACTGGGAGTGTAAAGGGGTGTACTGGGAGTGTACTGGGAGTGTAACGGGGTGTACTGGGAGCGTACTGTGAGTGTACTGGGGGTGCACTGGGACTGTACTGGGAGTGTACAGGGGTGTACTGGGAGCGTACTGGGAGTGTACTGGGAGTGTAACGGGGTGTACTGGGAGCGTACTGTGAGTGTACTGGGGGTGTACTGGGAGTGTAACGGGGTGTACTGGGCGTGTAACGGGTGTACTGGGAGTGTAAAGGGGTGTACTGGGCGTGTACTGGGAGTGTACTGCGAGTGTAACGGGGTGTCCTGGGAGTGTAACGGGGTGTACTGGGCGTGTACTGTGAGTGTACTAGGGGTGTACTGGGACTGTACTGGGAGTGTACTGTGAGTGTACTGGGGGTGTGCTGGGACTGTACTGGGAGTGTACTGGAAGCGTACAGGTGGTGTACTGGGAGTGCACTGGGAGTGTACTGGGACTGTACTGGGGGTGCACTGGGAGCGTACTGGGGGTGTACTGGGAGCGTACTGGGAGCGTACTGGGAGTGTACTGGGGGTGTACTGGGAGCGTACTGGGAGGGTACTGGGGGTGTACTGGGAGTGTACTGGGAGTGTTGTGGGGGTGTACTGGGAGCATATTGGGGGCGTACTGGGAGCGTACTGGGAGCATACTGGGGGTGTACTGGGAGTGTATTGGGGGTGTACTGGGAGTGTACTGGGGGGTGTACTGGGGGTGTACTGGGAGTGTACTGGGGGCGTACTGGGAGTGTACTGGTGGCGTACTGGGAGCATACTGGGAGCGTACTGGGGGTGTACTGGGGGTGTACTGGGGGTGTACTGGGAGTGTACTGGGAGTGTACTGGGGTGTACTGGGGGTGTACTGGGGGTGTACTGGGAGCGTACTGGGTGTGTACTGGAGGTATACAAGGGGTGTACTGGGAGTGTACTGGGGGTGTACTGGGAGTCTACTGGGGGTGTGCTGGGGGTGTACTGGGGGTGTACTGGTAGTGTACTCTGAGTGTACTGGGGGTGTACTAGCGGTGTACTGGGAGCGTACTGGGGGCATACTCGGAGTGTACTGTGAGTGTACTGGGGGTGTACTGGGAGCGTACTGGGAGTGTACTGTGAGTGTACTGTGAGTGTACTGTGGGTGTACTGGGAGCGTACTGGGAGTGTACTGGGAGTGTACTGGGGGTGTACTGGGGGTGTACTGGGAGCATACTGGGAGTGTACTGTGAGTGTACTGGGAGTTTACTGGGAGCGTACTGTGAGTGTACTGGGAGTGTAAAGGGGAGTACTGGGAGTGTACTGGGAGTGTAACGGGGTGTACTGGGAGCGTACTGTGAGTGTACTGGTTGTACTGGGACTGTACTGGGAGTGTACAGGGGTGTACTGGGAGCGTACTGGGAGTGTACTGGGAGTGTAACGGGGTGTACTGGGAGCGTACTGTGAGTGTACTGGGGGTGTACTGGGAGCGTACTGGGAGTGTAACGGGGTGTACTGGGAGTGTAACGGGGTGTACTTGGACTGTACTGGGAGAGTAACGGGGTGTACTGGGAGTGTACTGAGAGTGTACTGGGAGTGTAACGGGGTGTACTGGGACTGTACTGGGAGTGTCCTTGGAGTGTAACGGGGTGTACTGGGAGTGTACTGGGAGTGTAACGGGGTGTGCTGGGAGTGTACTGGGGGTGTACTGTGAGTGTACTGGGAGTGTACTGGGGGTGTACTGGGAGCGTACTGGCGGTGTACTGGGAGAGTAACGGGGTGTACTGGGACTGTACTGGGAGTGTCCTGGGAGTGTAACGGGGTGTACTGGGGGTGTACTGGGGGTGTACTGTGAGCGTACTGGGAGTGTACTGGGGGTGTACTGGGAGTGTAAAGGGGTGTGCTGGGAGTGTACTGGAGGTGTACTGGGAGTGTACTGGGGGTGTACTGGGAGTGTACTGGGAGTGTACTGGGGGTGTACTGGGGGTGTACTGGGAGCGTACTGGGGATGTACTGGGGGTGTACTGGGAGTGTACTGGGAGTGTACTGTGAGTGTACTGGGGGTGTACTGTAAGTGTACTGGGGGTGTACTGTGAGTGTACTGGGGTGTACTGTGAGTGTACTGGGGGTGTACTGGGAGCGTACTGGGGGTGTACTGGGAGCGTACTGGGGGTGTACTGCGAGTGTACTGGGAGTGTACTGGGGGTGTACTGGGAGCGTACTGGGAGAGTACTGTGAGTGTACTGTGAGTGTACTGGGGGTGGTGTACTGTGAGTGTACTGGGGGTGTACTGGGAGCGTACTGGGAGTGTACTGAGGGTCTACTGTGAGTGTACTGGGAACGTACTGGGAGCGTACTGTGAGTGTACTGGGAGCGTACTGGGATGTACTGGGAGTGTACTGGGAGTGTACTGGGAATGTAACGGGGTGTACTGGGAGCGTACTGGGAGTGTACTGGGGGTGTACTGGGAGCGTACTGGGAGTGTACTGGGAGTGTAACGGGCTGTACTGGGAGTGTACTGGAAGTGTACTGGGAGTGTAACGGGGTGTACTGGGAGTGTACTGGGAGTGTAATGGGTGTGTACTGAGAGTGTAACGGGGTGTACTGAGACTGTACTGGGAGTGTACTGGGGGTGTACTGGGAGTGTACCGGGAGTGTACTGGCAGTGTACTGGGAGTGTAACGGGGTGTACTGAGACTGTACTGAGACTGTACTGGGAGTGTACTGGGAGTGTACTGTGAGTGTACTGGGGGGGGGGTGTACTGGGAATGTAACGGGGTGTACTGGAAGCGTACAGGGGGTGTACTGGGAGCATACTGGGAGTGTACTGGGAATGTAACTGGGTGTACTGGCATGTACTGTGAGTGGACTGGGGGTGTACTGGGAGTGTACTGGGAGCGTGCTTTTAGCATAGCATAGCATAGAATTTACAGTGCAGAAGGAGGCCATTCAGCCCATCAAGTCTGCACCGGCTCTTGGAAAGAGCACCCTACCCAAGGTCTACACCTCCACCCTATCCCCATACCCCAGTAACCCCACCCAACACTAAGGGCAATTTTGGACACTAAGGGCAATTTATCATGGCCAATCCACCTAACCTGCACATCTTTGGACTGTGGGAGGAAACCGGAGCACCCGGAGGAAACCCACACACACACGGGGAGGATGTGCAGACTCCGCACAGACAGTGACCCAGCGGGGAATCGAACCTGGGACCCTGGAGATGTGAAACAATTGTGCTATCCACAATGCTACCGTTCTGGGGCTGTACTGTGAGTGTACTGGGAGTGTAACTGGGAGTGTATGGGAGTGTAACGGGGTGTACTGGGACTGTACTGGGAGTGTACTGTGAGTGTACTGTGAGTGTAATGGGGGTGTTCTGGGAGTGTACTGGGACTGTACTGGGAGTGTACTGGGAGTGTAAAGGGAGTGTAATGGGGGTGTACTGGGAGTGTACTGGGAGTGTAACTGGGAGTGTAATGGGGTGTACTGGGGTGTGCTGGGAGTGTGCTGGGAGTGTGCTTTTAGCATAGCATATCATAGAATTTACAGTGCCGAAGGAGGCCATTCAGCCCATCGAGTCTGCACCGGCTCTTGGAAAGAGCACCCTACCCAAGGACAACACCTCCACCCTATCCCCATAACCCAGTAACCCTACCCAACACGAAGGACAATTTTGGACACTAAGGGCAATTTATCATTGGCCAATCCACCTAACCTGCACATCTTTGGACTTGTGGGAGGAAACCGGAGCCCCCGGAGGAAACTCACGCACACACGGGGAGGACGTGCAGGCTCCGCACAGACAGTGACCCAAGTCGGAATTGAACCTGGAACTCTGGAGCTGTGAAGCAATTGTGCTATCCACAATGCTACCATGCTGGGGCTGTACTGTGAGTGTACTGGGAGTGTACTGGGAGTGTTCTGGGGGTGTAACTGGGAGTGTACTGGGAGTGTAATGGGGGTACTGGGAGTGTACTGGGAGTGTGCTGGGGTGTACTGGGAGTGTGCTGGGGTGTACTGGGAGTGGAATGGGGTGTACTGGCAGTGTAACGGCGGTGTACTGGGAGTGTACAGGGAGTGTAACGGGGTGTACTGGGAGTGGAATGGGGTGTACTGGCAGTGTAACGGGGGTGTACTGGGAGTGTAATGGGGTGTACTGGGAGTGTACTGGGAGTGTAATGGGGTGTACTGGGACTGTACTGGGAGTGTGCTGGGGTGTACTGTGAGTGTGCTGGGGTGTACTGGGGTGTACTGGGAGTGTACGGAGTGTGTATTGGGGATGTACTGGCAGTGTACTGGGAGTGTACTGGGAGTGTAAAGGGAGTGTAATGGGGGTGTACTGGGAGTGTACTGGGAGTGTAACTGGGAGTGTAACGGTGTGTACTCGGACTGTACTGGGAGTGTACTGGGAGTGTAAAGGGAGTGAATTGGGGGTGTACTGGGAGTGGACTGGGAGTGTAACTGGGAGTGTAATGGGGTGTACTGGGAGTATGCTGGGAGTGTGCTGGGAGTGTGCTTTTAGCATAGCATATCATAGAATTTACAGTGCAGAAGGAGGCCATTCAGCCCATCGAGTCTGCACCGGCTCTTGGAAAGAGCACCCTACCCAAGGACAACACCTCCACCCTATCCCCATAACCCAGTAACCCTACCCAACACTAAGGACAATTTTGGACACTAAGGGCAATTTATCATTGGCCAATCCACCTAACCTGCACATCTTTGGACAGTGGGAGGAAACCGGAGCCCCCGGAGGAAACTCACGCACACACGGGGAGGACGTGCAGACTGGGCGTGTACTGGGAGTGTAATGGGGTGTACTGGGACTGTACTGGGAGTGTGCTGGGGTGTACTGGGAGTGTGCTGGGGTGTACTGGGGTGTACTGGGAGTGTACGGAGTGTGTATTGGGGATGTACTGGGAGTGTACTGGGAGTGTACTGGGAGTGTAAAGGGAGTGTAATGGGGGTGTACTGGGAGTGTACTGGGAGTGTAACTGAGAGTGCAACGGTGTGTACTCGGACTGTACTGAGAGTGTACTGGGAGTGTAATGGGGTGTACTGGGACTGTACTGGGAGTGTGCTGGGGTGTACTGGGAGTGTGCTGGGGTGTACTGGGGTGTACTGGGAGTGTACGGAGTGTGTATTGGGGATGTACTGGGAGTGTACTGGGAGTGTACTGGGAGTGTAAAGGGAGTGTAATGGGGGTGTACTGGGAGTGTACTGGGAGTGTAACTGAGAGTGCAACGGTGTGTACTCGGACTTTACTGAGAGTGTACTGGGAGTGTAATGGGAGTGTAATGGGGGTGTACTGGGAGTGTACTGGGAGTGTAACTGGGAGTGTAATGGGGTGTACTGGGAGTGTACTGGGCGTGTAATTGGAGTGTAATGGGGTGTACTGGGACTGTACTGGGAGTGTGCTGGGGTGTGCTGGGGGTGTATTGGGAGTGTATTGTGGGTGTACTGGGAGTGTACTGGGAGTGTAACGGGGTGTACTCGGACTGTACTGGGAGTGTAACAGGGTGTACTGGGAGTGTGGTGGGATGTGCTGGCGGTGTACTGGGAGTGTACTGTGGGTGTACTGAGTGTGTATTGGGGATTAACTGTGAGTGTACTGTGGGTGTACTGAGTGTGCATTGGGGATGTACTGGGAGTGTACTGTGGGTGTATTGGGGATTAACTGTGAGTGTACTGGATTTGGATTTGTTTATTGTCACGTGTACCGAGGGACAGTGAAAAGTATTTTTCTGCGAGCAGCTCAACAGATCATTAAGTACATGGGAAGAAAAGGGAATAAAAGAAAATACATAATAGGGCAACACAACATATACAATGTAACTACATAAGCACTGGCATCGGATGAAGCATACAGGGTGTAGTGTTAATGAGGTCAGTCCATCAGAGGGTCATTTAGGAGTCTGGTAACAGCGGGGAAGAAGCTGTTTTTGAATCTGTTCGTGCGTGTTCTCAGACTTCTGTATCTCCTGCCCGATGGAAGAAGTTGCAAGAACAAAGAACAAAGAAAAGTACAGCACAGGAACAGGCCCTTCGGCCCTCCAAGCCCGTGCCGACCATGCTGCCCGACTAAACTACAATCTTCTACACTTCCTGGGTCCGTATCCCTCTATTCCCATCCTATTCATGTATTTGTCAAGATGCCCCTTAAATGTCACTATCGTCCCTGCTTCCACCCCCTCCTCCGGCAGCGAGTTCCACGCACCCACTACCCTCTGTGTAAAGAACTTGCCTCGTACATCTACTCTAAACCTTGCCCCTCTCACCTTAAACCTATGCCCCCGAGTAATTGACCCTTCTACCCTGGGGAAAAGCCTCTGACTACCCACTCTGTCTGTGCCCCTCATAATTTTGTAGACCTCTATCAGGTCGCCCCTCAACCTCCGTCTTTCCAGTGAGAACAAACCGAGTTTATTCAACCTCTCCTCATAGCTAATGCCTTCCTGGTAAATCTCTTCTGCACCCTCTCTAAAGCCTCCACATCCTTCTGGTAGTGTGGCAACCAGAATTGAACACTATACTCCAAGTGTGGCCTAAATAAGGTTCCATACAGCTGCAACATGACTTGCCAATTCTTATACTCAATGCCCCGGCCAATGAAGGCAAGCATGCCGTATGCCTTCTTGACTACCTTCTCCACCTGTGTTGCCCCTTTCAGTGACCTGTGGACCTGTATACCTAGATCTCTCTGACTTTCAATACTCTTGAGGGTTCTACCTACCTGCATTAGACCTTCCAAAATGCATTACCTCACATTTGTCCGGATTAAACTCCATCTGCCATCTCTCCGCCCAAGTCTCCAAACAATCTAAATCCTGCTGTGTCCTCTGACAGTCCTCATCGCTATCCGCAATTCCACCAGCCTTTGTTTCGTCTGCAAACTTACTAATCAGACCAGTTACATTTTCCTCCAAATCATTTATATATACTACAAACAGCAAAGGTCCCAGCACTGATCCCTGCGGAACACCACTAGTCACAGCCCTCCAATTAGAAAAGCACCCTTCCATTGCTACTCTCTGCCTTCTATGACCTAGCCAGTTCTGTATCCACCTTGCCAGCTCACCCCTGATCCCGTGTGACTTCATCTTTTGTACTAGTCTACCATGAGGAACCTTGTCAAAAGCCTTACTGAAGTCCATATAGACAACATCCACTGCCCTACCTGCATCAATCATCTTTGTGACCTCCTCGAAAAACTCTATCAAAGAACAAAGAACAAAGAACAAAGAAATGTACAGCACAGGAACAGGCCCTTCGGCCCTCCAAGCCCGTGCCGACCATACTGCCCGACTAAACTACAATCTTCTACACTTCCTGGGTCCGTATCCTTCTATTCCCATCCTATTCATATATTTGTCAAGATGCCCCTTAAATGTCCCTATCGTCCCTGCCTCCACTACCTCCTCCGGTAGTGAGTTCCAGGCACCCACTACCCTCTGCGTAAAAAACTTGCCTCGTACATCTACTCTAAACTTTGCCCCTCTCACCTTAAACCTATGCCCCCTAGTAATTGACCCCTCTACCCTGGGGAAAAGCCTCTGACTATCCACTCTGTCTATGCCCCTCATAATTTTGTATACCTCTATCAGGTCGCCCCTCAACCTCCTTCGTTCCAGTGAGAACAAACCGAGTTTATTCAATCGCTCCTCATAGCTTATGCCCTCCATACCAGGCAACATTCTGGTAAATCTCTTCTGCACCCTCTCTAAAGCCTCCACATCCTTCTGGTAGTGTGGCGACCAGAATTGAACACTATACTCCAAGTGTGGCCTAACTAAGGTTCTATACAGCTGCAACATGACTTGCCAATTCTTATACTCAATGCCCCGGCCAATGAAGGCAAGCATGCCGTATGCCTTCTTGACTACCTTCTCCACCTGTGTAGCCCCTTTCAGTGATCTGTGGACCTGTACTCCTAGATCTCTTTGACTTTCAATACTCTTGAGGGTTCTACCATTCACTGTATATTCCCTACCTGCATTAGCCCTTCCAAAATGCATTACCTCACATTTGTCCAGGTTAAACTCCATCTGCCATCTCTCCGCCCAAGTCTCCAGACAATCTAAATCCTGCTGTATCCTCAGACAGTCCTCATCGCTATCCGCAATTCCACCAACCTTTGTGTCGTCTGCAAACTTACTAATCAGACCAGTTACATTTTCCTCCAAATCATTTATATATACTACAAAGAGCAAAGGTCCCAGCACTGATCCCTGTGGAACACCACTGGTCACAGCCCTCCAATTAGAAAAGCATCCCTCCATTGCTACCCTCTGCCTTCTATGGCCTAGCCAGTTCTGTATCCACCTTGCCAGTTCACCCCTGATCCCGTGTGACTTCACCTTTTGTACTAGTCTACCATGAGGGACCTTGTCAAAGGCCTTACTGAAGTCCATATAGACAACATCTACTGCCCTACCTGCATCAATCATCTTAGTGACCTCCTCGAAAAACTCGATCAAGTTAGTGAGACACGACCTCCCCTTCACAAAACCGTGCTGCCTCTCACTAATACGTCCATTTGCTTCCAAATGGGAGTAGATCCTGTCTCGAAGAATTCTCTCCAGTAATTTCCCTACCACTGAAGTAAGGCTCACCGGCCTGTAGTTCCCGGGATTATCCCTGCCACCCTTCTTAAACAGAGGAACAACATTGGCTATTCTCCAGTCCTCCGGGACATCCCCTGAAGACAGCGAGGATCCAAAGATTTCTGTCAAGGCCTCAGCAATTTCCTCTCCAGCCTCCTTCAGTATTCTGGGGTAGATCCCATCCGGCCCTGGGGACTTATCTACCTTAATATTTTTTAAGACACCCAACACCTCGTCTTTTTGGATCACAATGTGACCCAGGCTATCTACACCCCCTTCTCCAGACTCAACATCTACCAATTCCTTCTCTTTGGTGAATACTGATGCAAAGTATTCATTTAGTACCTCGCCCATTTCCTCTGGCTCCACACATAGATTCCCTTGCCTATCCTTCAGTGGGCCAACCCTTTCCCTGGCTACCCTCTTACTTTTTATGTAAGTGTAAAAAGCCTTGGGATTTTCCTTAACCCTATTTGCCAATGCCTTTTCATGACCCCTTCTAGCCCTCCTGACTCCTTGCTTAAGTTCCTTCCTACTTTCCTTATATGCCACACAGGCTTCGTCTGTTCCCAGCCTTTTAGCCCTGACAAATGTCTCCTTTTTCTTTTTGACGAGGCCTACAATATCACTCGTCATCCAAGGTTCCCGAAAATTGCCGTATTTATCTTTCTTCCTCACAGGAACATGCCTGTCCTGTATTCCTTTCAACTGACACTTGAAAGCCTCCCACATGTCAGATGTTGATTTGCCCTCAAACATCCGCCCCCAATCTATGTTCTTCAGTTCCCGCCTAATATTGTTATAATTAGCCTTCCCCCAATTTAGCACATTCATCCTCGGACCACTCTTATCCTTGTCCACCAGTACTTTAAAACTTACTGAATTGTGGTCACTGTTACCGAAATGCTCCCCTACTGAAACATCTACCACCTGGCCGGGCTCATTCCCCAATACCAGGTCCAGTACCGCCCCTTCCCTAGTTGGACTGTTTACATATTGTTTTAAGAAGCCCTCCTGGATGCTCCTTACAAACTCTGCCCCGTCTAAGCCCCTGGCACTAAGTGAGTCCCAGTCAATATTGGGGAAGTTGAAGTCTCCCATCACCACAACCCTGTTGTTTTTACTCTTTTCCAAAATCTGTCTACCTATCTGCTCCTCTATCTCCCGCTGGCTGTTGGGAGGCCTGTAGTATACCCCCAACATTGTGACTGCACCCTTCTTATTCCTGATCTCTACCCATATAGCCTCACTGCCCTCTGAGGTGTCCTCTCGCTGTATAGCTGTGATACTCTCCTGAACAAGTAGCGCAACTCCGCCTCCCCTTTTACATCCCCCTCTATCCCGCCTGAAACATCTAAATCCTGGAACGTTTAGCTGCCAATCCTGCCCTTCCCTCAACCAGGTCTCTGTAATGGCAACAACATCATAGTTCCAAGTAGTAATCCAAGCTCTAAGTTCGTCTGCCTTACCCTTAATGCTCCTTGCATTAAAACATATGCACTTCAGGCCACCAGACCCCCTGTGTTCAGCAACTTCTCCCCGTCTGCGCTGCCTCAGAGCCACACTGTCCCTATTCCCTAGTTCTCCCTCAATGCTCTCACCTTCTGACCTATTGCTCCCGTGCCCACCCCCCTGCCATACTAGTTTAAACCCTCCCGTGTGACACTAGCAAACCTCGCGGCCAGGATATTTATGCCTCTCCGGTTTAGATGCAACCCGTCCATCTTATACAGGTCACACCTGCCCCGGAAGAGCTCCCAGTGGTCCAGATAACAGAAACCCTCCCTCCTACACCAGCTGTTTAGCCACGTGTTTGTCTGCTCTATCTTCCTATTTCTAGCCTCACTGGCACGTGGCACAGGGAGTAATCCCGAGATTACAACCCTCAAGTTAGTGAGACACGACCCCCCCTTCACAAAACCATGCTGCCTCTCACTAATACGTCCATTTGCTTCCAAATGGGAGTAGATCCTGTCTCGAAGAATTCTCTCCAGTAATTTCCCTACCACTGAAGTAAGGCTCACCGGCCTGTAGTTCCCTGGATTATCCTTGCTACCCTTCTTAAACAGAGGAACAACATTGGCTATTCGCCAGTCCTCCGGGACATCACCTGAAGACAGCGAGGATCCAAAGATTTCTGTCAAGGACTCAGCAAATTTCTCTATAGCCTCCTTCAGTATTCTGGGGTAGATCCCATTAGGCCCTGGGGACTCCTCCCTGGTGGAGGAGCAGTCTCTGTCAGCGAGAGAACCTGAGAACATCTCAGACACTCAGAAGGTAAGAAGGTAAGTAAGTGATTTTTACTTTTATACCTTTTTTCAAATTGTGTGTGTCGGGGGGAAACTGAAGTGACATCACAGAAAAGCTGTGACCTGAGTGGCTGGTTGGGATTCTAACCTAAATTTAAAAAATAAAAAAAAAATTGAGTATTTGGGAACTAATTAAACATAATAACTTAATTATAATTTAGAGGATATCTAAGCCAGAGATCGGAGAATATTATAGTTAGCTATCGCATTTCTATTAGAAATCTAGTGCTAGGAAACAGATAGTTGACAGTAACTTTGCAATTTAAAAAAAAAGTATTTAAAAAAAAAAGACAAATTTTAATTTTAATTAATTGACGCAATGTCAGTTAGAGGGGTGCTGTGCTCTGACTGTGAGATGTGGCAGGTCCGGGAGGCTTCCAGCGTCCCGGATGGCTTCATCTGCAGAAAGTGCACCCAACTGCAGCTCCTCACAGACCGCATGGTTCGGTTGGAGCAGCAATTGGATGCACTTAGGAGCATGCAGGTGGCGGAAAGCGTCATAGATCGCAGTTATGTAAATGTGGTCACACCCAAGGTGCAGGCAGAGAAATGGGTGACCACCAGAAAGGGCAGGCAGTCAGTGCAGGAATCCCCTGTGGTTGTCCCCCTCTCGAACAGATATACCCCTTTGGATACTGTCGGGGGGGATAGTCTATCAGGGGAAAACAGCAGCAGCCAGAGCAGTGGCACCACGGCTGGCTCTGATGTTCAGAAGGGAGGGTCAAAGCGCAGAAGAGTAATAGTAATAGGGGACTCTATAGTCAGGGGCACAGATAGGCGCTTCTGTGGACGTGAAAGAGACTCCAGGATGGTATGTTGCCTCCCTGGTGCCAGGGTCCAGGATGTCTCCGAACGGGTAGAGGGAATCCTGAAGGGGGAGGGCAAACAGGCAGAGGTCGTTGTACATATTGGTACTAACGACATAGGCAGGAAGGGGCATGAGGTCCTGCAGCAGGAATTCAGGGAGCTAGGCAGAAAGTTAAAAGACAGGACCTCGAGGGTTGTAATCTCGGGATTACTCCCTGTGCCACGTGCCAGTGAGGCGAGAAATAGGAAGATAGAGCAGACAAACACGTGGCTAAACAGCTGGTGTAGGAGGGAGGGTTTCCGTTATCTGGACCACTGGGAGCTCTTCCGGGGCAGGTGTGACCTGTATAAGATGGACGGGTTGCATCTAAACCGGAGAGGCATAAATATCCTGGCCGCGAGGTTTGCTAGTGTCACACGGGAGGGTTTAAAATAGTATGGCAGGGGGGTGGGCACGGGAGCAATAGGTCAGAAGGTGAGAGCATTGAGGGAGAACTAGGGAATAGGGACAGTGTGGCTCTGAGGCAGAGCAGACGGGGAGAAGTTGCTGAACACAGCGGGTCTGGTGGCCTGAAGTGCATATGTTTTAATGCAAGGAGCATTACGGGTAAGGCAGATGAACTTAGAGCTTGGATTACTACTTGGAACTATGATGTTGTTGCCATTACAGAGACCTGGTTGAGGGAAGGGCAGGATTGGCAACTAAACGTTCCAGGATTTAGATGTTTCAGGCGGTATAGAGGGGAATGTAAAAGGGGAGGCGGAGTTGCGCTACTTGTTCGGGAGAATATCACAGCTATACTGCGAGAGGACACCTCCGAGGGCAGTGAGGCTATATGGGTAGAAATCAGGAATAAGAAGGGTGCAGTCACAATGTTGGGGGTATACTACAGGCCTCCCAACAGCCAGCGGGAGATGGAGGAGCAGATAGATGGACAGATTTTGGAAAAGAGTAAAAACAACAGGGTTGTGGTGATGGGAGACTTCAACTTCCCCAATATTGACTGGGACTCACTTAGTGCCAGGGGCTTAGACGGGGCGGAGTTTGTAAGGAGCATCCAGGAGGGCTTCTTAAAACAATATGTAAACAGTCCAACTAGGGAAGGGGCGGTACTGGACCTGGTATTGGGGAATGAGCCCGGCCAGGTGGTAGATGTTTCAGTAGGGGAGCATTTCGGTAACAGTGACCACAATTCAGTAAGTTTTAAAGTACTGGTGGACAAGGATAAGAGTGGTCCGAGGATGAATGTGCTAAATTGGGGGAAGGCTAATTATAACAATATTAGGCGGGAACTGAAGAACATAGATTGGGGGCAGATGTTTGAGGGCAAATCAACATCTGACATGTGGGAGGCTTTCAAGTGTCAGTTGAAAGGAATACAGGACAGGCATGTTCCTGTGAGGAAGAAAGATAAATACGGCAATTTTCGGGAACCTTGGATGACGAGTGATATTGTAGGCCTCGTCAAAAAGAAAAAGGAGGCATTTGTCAGGGCTAAAAGGCTGGGAACAGACGAAGCCTGTGTGGCATATAAGGAAAGTAGGAAGGAACTTAAACAAGGAGTCAGGAGGGCTAGAAGGGTTCATGAAAAGTCATTGGCAAATAGGGTTAAGGAAAATCCCAAGGCTTTTTACACGTACATAAAAAGCAAGAGGGTAGCCAGGGAAAGGGTTGGCCCACTGAAGGATAGGCAAGGGAATCTATGTGTGGAGCCAGAGGAAATGGGCGAGGTACTAAATGAATACTTTGCATCAGTATTCACCAAAGAGAAGGAATTGGTAGATGTTGAGTCTGGAGAAGGGGGTGTAGATAGCCTGGGTCACATTGTGATCCAAAAAGACGAGGTGTTGGGTGTCTTAAAAAATATTAAGGTAGATAAGTCCCCAGGGCCGGATGGGATCTACCCCAGAATACTGAAGGAGGCTGGAGAGGAAATTGCTGAGGCCTTGACAGAAATCTTTGGATCCTCGCTGTCTTCAGGGGATGTCCCGGAGGACTGGAGAATAGCCAATGTTGTTCCTCTGTTTAAGAAGGGTAGCAAGGATAATCCCGGGAACTACAGGCCGGTGAGCCTTACTTCAGTGGTAGGGAAATTACTGGAGAGAATTCTTCGAGACAGGATCTACTCCCATTTGGAAGCAAATGGACGTATTAGTGAGAGGCAGCACGGTTTTGTGAAGGGAAGGTCGTGTCTCACTAACTTGATAGAGTTTTTCGAGGAGGTCACTAAGATGATTGATGCAGGTAGGGCAGTAGATGTTGTCTATATGGACTTCAGTAAGGCCTTTGACAAGGTCCCTTATGGTAGACTAGTACAAAAGGTGAAGTCACACAGGATCAGGGGTGAACTGGCAAGGTGAATACAGAACTGGCTAGGCCATAGAAGGCAGAGGGTAGCAATGGAGGGATGCTTTTCTCATTGGAGGGCTGTGACCAGTGGTGTTCCACAGGGATCAGTGCTGGGACCTTTGCTCTTTGTAATATATATAAATGATTTGGAGGAAAATGTAACTGGTCTGATTAGTAAGTTTGCAGACGACACAAAGGTTGGTGGAATTGCGGATGGCGATGAGGACTGTCTGAGGATACAGCAGGATTTAGATTGTCTGAAGACTTGGGCGGAGAGATGGCAGATGGAGTTTAATCCGGACAAATGTGAGGTAATGCATTTTGGAAGGGCTAATGCAGGTAGGGAATATACAGTGAATGGTAGAACCCTCAAGAGTATTGAAAGTCAAAGAGATCTAGGAGTACAGGTCCACAGGTCATTGAAAGGGGCAACACAGGTGGAGAAGGTAGTCAAGAAGGCATACGGCATGCTTGCCTTCATTGGCCGGGGCATTGAGTATAAGAATTAGCAAGTCATGTTGCAGCTGTATAGAACCTTAGTTAGGCCACACTTGGAGTATAGTGTTCAATTCTGGTTGCCACACTACCAGAAGGATGTGGAGGCTTTAGAGAGGGTGCAGAAGAGATTTACCAGAATGTTGCCTGGTATGGAGGGCATAAGCTATGAGGAGCGATTGAATAAACTCGGTTTGTTCTCACTGGAACGAAGGAGGTTGAGGGGCGACCTGATAGAGGTATACAAAATTATGAGGGGCATAGACAGAGTGGATAGTCAGAGGCTTTTCCCCAGGGTAGAGGGGTCAATTACTAGGGGGCATAGGTTTAAGGTGAGAGGGGCAAAGTTTAGAGTAGATGTACGAGGCAAGTTTTTTACGCAGAGGGTAGTGGGTGCCTGGAACTCGCTACCGGAGGAGGTAGTGGAAGCAGGGACGATAGGGACATTTAAGGGGCATCTTGACAAATATATGAATAGGATGGGAATAGAAGGATACGGACCCAGGAAGTGTAGAAGATTGTAGTTTAGTCGGGCAGTATGGTCGGCACGGGCTTGGAGGGCTGAAGGGCCTGTTCCTGTGCTGTACATTTCTTTGTTCTTTGTTCTTTGTTCTTTATTTACCTTAATATTTTCAAGACGCCCAACACCTGGGGCGAAATTCTCCGACCCCCCCAACGGGTCGAAGAATCGCCGGGGACTGCCGTGAATCCCACCCCCGCCGGTTGCCGAAGTCTCCGGCACCAGAAATTCGGCGGGGGCGGAAATCGTGGCACGCCGGTTGGCGGGTCCCCCGCTCGATTCTCCGGCCTGGATGGGCCGAAGTCCCGCCGCTAAAATACCTTTCCCGCCGGCGTAAATTAAACCACCTACCTTACCGGCGGGACAAGGCGGCGTGGGCGGGCTCCGGGTCCTGGGGGGGGCGTGGGGTGATCTGGCCCCGGGGGGTGCCCCCACGGTGGCCTGGCCCGCGATCGGGGCCCACCGATCCGCGGGCGGGCCTGTGCCGTGGGGGCACTCTTTCCCTTCCGCCTCCGCCACGGTCTCCACCATGACGGAGGCAGAAGAGACTCCCTCCCCTGCGCATGCGTGGGAAGCTGTCCGCGGCCGCTGACGCTCCCGCGCATGCGCCGCCCGGAGATGTCATTTCCGCGCCAGCTGGCGGGGCACCAAAGGCCTTTTCCGCCAGCTGGCGGGGCGGAAATTCCTCTGGCGCCGACCTAGCCCCTCAAGGTTGGGGCTCGGCCCCCAAAGATGCGGAGCATTCCGCACCTTTGGGATGGCGCGATGCCCATCTGATTTGCGCCGTTTTGGGCGCCAGTCGGCGGACATCGCGCCGTTTCCGGAAAATTTCGCCCCTCGTCTTTTTGGATCTCAATGTGACCCAGGCTATCTACACACCATTCTCCAGACTCAACATCTACCAATTTCTTCTCTTTGGTGAATACTGATGCAAAGTATTCATTTAGTACCTCGCCCATTTCCTCTGGCTCCGCACATAGATTCCCTTTCCTATCCTTCAGTGGGCCAACCCTTTCCCTGGCTACCCTCTTGCTTTTTATGTACGTGTAAAAAGCCTTGGGATTTTCCTTAACCCTATTTGCCAATGACTTTTCGTGACCCCTTCTGACTCCTTGCTTAAGTTCCTTCCTACTTTCCTTCTATTCCACACAGGTTTCGTCTGTTCCCAGCCTTTTAGCCCTGACAAATGCCTCCTTTTTCTTTTTGACGAGGCCTACAATATCTCTTGTTATCCAAGGTTCCCGAAAATTGCCGTATTTATCCTTCTTCCTCACAGGAACATGCCGGTCCTGAATTCCTTTCAACTGACACTTGAAAGCCTCCCACATATCAGATGTTGATTTACCCTCAAACATCCGCCCCCAATCTAGGTTCTTCAGTTCCCGCCTAATATTGTTATAATTAGCCTTCCCCCCAATTTAGCACATTCACCCTAGGACCACTCTTATCCTTGTCCACCAGCACTTTAAAACTTACTGAATTGTGGTCACTGTTCCCGAAATGCTCCCCTACTGAAACTTCTACCACCCGGCCGGGCTCGTTCCCCAATACCAGGTCCAGTACAGGCCCTTCCCTAGTTGGACTGTCTACATATTGTTTTAAGAAGCCCTCCTGGATGCTCCTTACAAACTCCGCCCCGTCTAAGCCCCTGGCACTAAGTGAGTCTCAGTCAATATTGGGGAAGTTGAAGTTTCCCATCACCACAACCCTGTTGTTTTTACTCTTTTCCAAAATCTGTCTACCTATCTGCTCCTCTATCTCCCGCTGGCTGTTGGGAGGCCTGTAGTAAACCCCCAACATTGTGACTGCACCCTTCTTATTCCTGATCTCTACCCATATAGCCTCACTGCCCTCTGAGGTGTCCTCCCGTAGTACAGCTGTGATATTCTCACTAACCAGTAGCGCAACTCCGCCTCCCCTTTTACATCCCCCTCTATCCCGCCTGAAACATCTAAATCCTGGAACATTTAGCTGCCAATCCTGCCCTTCCCTCAACCAGGTCTCTGTAATGGCAACAACATCATAGTTCCAAGTACTAATCCAAGCTCTAAGTTCATCTGCCTTACCCGTAATACTTCTTGCATTAAAACATATGCACTTCAGGCCACCAGACCCGCTGTGTTCAGCAACTTCTCCCTGTCTGCTCTGCCTCAGAGCCACACTGTCCCTATTCCCTAGTTCTCCCTCAATGCTCTCACCTTCTGACCTATTGCTCCCGTGCCCACCCCCCTGCCATACTAGTTTAAACCCTCCCGTGTGACACTCGCAAACCTCGCGGCCAGGATATTTATGCCTCTCCAGTTTAGATGCAACCCGTCCTTCTTATATAGGTCACACCTGCCCCGGAAGAGCTCCCAGTGGTCCAGATAACGGGAACCCTCCCTCCTACACCAGCTGTTTAGCCACGTGTTTAGCTGCTCTATCTTCCTATTTCTAGCCTCACTGGCATATGGCACAGGGAGTAATCCCGAGATTACAACCCTAGAGGTCCTTTCTTTTAACTTTCTGATATTGGGTGGGGCCTGAACACTGGGTGGGGCCTGTTAATGATATGCCAACGGTGTTTACTGTACGTGCGGAGTGGAACACACTGACACCGCTGTCGAGGCGGCGGAGAATTGCGATTTAGCGTGAACCCAGCGCCCATCACCATTTTGGCGTCAGAAGCGATTCTCTACCCAGTCGCCTTCCCTGTTAATATGCTCAGCTTTTCCATTAACGTCCTTTCCACCCTGGTGTTATCACGAGCAGCACCGAATCAGGCAGTGGGCCCCGTTACTGAATCTTTGTCGAATTGCCGCTTACCTCGCGTTGGATTTGCCGTTGTTGTCGAGGGAGTCTCCGATGCGAATCTCTGCTCCGTTGAGGCTCCCGGTATTGCCGTCAATCCTGTTGGTGATGGATACAGTGGCCACCGTGAAGGAACCCAGGAGATCCACCCTCCACCAGGGCTCCTGTTCCACGGCGGTGATGGCGCAGGAGCCCAGGCTACAGTCCGCGTTTGAGTTCCCGTCTACTGCATTGATGGCATTACCCAGGAAACTGTCCAAGCTGGACTGTGTGGCTCGCCCTTGTAAGGCCAGGTTCATATCTAGAGGTGAAACAGGGAGAGTGTTCCATAACCTTCTTCAAACATTACAACAAACATCTTCTCCCTCCATGGGGAAGTACTGTTAGGGGACAGTTTAACTCCAGTCTCCATTATTCCAATGTCCTCCTCGCCAATCTTCCATTCTCCCCAACCCTCAACTCATTTCAAACATATCCTAACTTACATTAAGTCCCATTCACCCATCAGCCTGTGCTCACCACCTGACACGCCGATCAGAGGGCAAGACTCATGTGTCTGCCTTCCTCCCATGTGCGCCCTCTCTTCATTTCTCTCCATCTCTCTTTCTATCTCTCTCTCTTTCCCCCATTCTCTCTTGCTCTCTGTGCCCCTGCCTCATTCTCTTTACCTTTATGGGCAGCACGGTAGCATTGTGGCTAGCACAATTGCTTCACAGCGCCAGGGTCCCAGGTTCGATTCCCGGCTTGGGTCACTGTCTGTGCGGAGTCTGCACGTCCTCCCCGTGTGTGCGTGGGTTTCCTCCGGGTGCTCCGGTTTCCTCCCACAATCCAAAGATGTGCGGGTTAGGTGGATTGGCCATGATAAATTGCCCTTAGTGTCCAAAATTTCACTTCGTGTTGGGTGGGGTTACTGGGTTATGGGGATAGGGTGGAGGTGTGGACCTTGGGTGGGTGCTCTTTCTAAGAGCCGGTGCAGACTCGATGGGCCGAATGGCCTCCTTCTGCACTGTAAATTCTATGAAATTCTTCTATGAAATATTTGAAGCAGTTTCTACTGTAAGGTCACCTCTGATTTGCTGCCCTGGGTCGCACCTCAGGCCCACACCCATCCTGAAAAGCCTGTTTGCTCCTTACCCGGATCAATGTGGGCATTTCCCAATCCGGACACCACCAGGATAACAGCAAAAATCTGGAGAAACATCCTGCAGAGAGACAGACGGGAATTTAACACGTCTAATTACACCTCACAAATAATTCCTTTGAGCTGAAGATTTTCCCAATTGATACTTCCTTTCACACTTGAATGCATCTCCATTACCCAGCTTTGATGCTGACCACAATGTTTATAAACACTCTTGCTTTGATTGACAGACCCTCACCACTTCAAAAGCAGCTAAGTGCTTTCACTTCCTCTTTTTCACACAGGAAGCATTTAGCTGGGTGGGGTGTCACACTCATGAGTGCATGCTGTGGGGGATGGGGGAGAGAGGATGTCCCTACTTCATAGATTATCATAGAATTTACAGTGCAGAAGGAGGTCATTCGGCCCATCGAGTCTGCACCGGCTCTTGGAAAGAGCACCCTACCCATGGTCAACACATCCACCCTATCCCCATAACCCAGTAACCCCACCCAACACTAAGGGCAATTTTGGATACGAAGGGCAATTTATCATGGCCAATCCACCTAACCTGCACATCTTTGGACTGTGGGAGGAAACCGGAGCACCCGGAGGAAACCCACGCACACACGGGGAGGACGTGCAGACTCCGCACAGACAGTGACCCAAATCGGAATCGAACCTGGGACCCTGGA
Source organism: Scyliorhinus torazame (assembly GCF_047496885.1). Lineage (NCBI taxonomy): Eukaryota > Metazoa > Chordata > Chondrichthyes > Carcharhiniformes > Scyliorhinidae > Scyliorhinus > Scyliorhinus torazame. The sequence continues at coordinate 11,017,301 of NC_092712.1, read as the reverse complement.
GCTGTGAAGCAATTGCTATCCACAAGGCTACCGTGCTGCCCCTGTTTCTCCCATGTCTTGACAGTGGGGTGGGGAAGGGGGCATTATTTGTGTTCTACGGGGGCGGGGGGGGGGGGGTGGGAGCTAGCCATCAGACCTTGGTATCATAGATTTGCACGGCAAAGGTGAGTGAATCACTCCTGGGTGCCACTCCAGGTACCAGCACAGACCAGGAGCGATTCTATTCCGGCAGTATCACCCAGGGCGCGATTCTCCGGTCCGCCAGCCGAATGTTCCTGGGCGGCATGCCCTTGCCGGCAGTGGGATTATTAGTTTCCGCCACCTGCCAATGGCATTGCCCATTGTGGCTACCCCACATCGCTGGGAAAGCCGTGGGCGTGGGCGCGCTGCCCGCGCAACGGAGAATCCAGCGGGTGATTTACCAAAAGTGGACGGGAAACAATTACAAAGAACAAAGAACAAAGAAAAGTACAGCACAGGAACAGGCCCTTCGGCCCTCCAAGCCCGTGCCGACCATACTGCCCGACTAAACTACAATCTTCTACACTTCCTGGGTCCGTATCCTTCTATTCCCATCCTATTCATGTATTTGTCAAGATGCCCCTTAAATGTCCCTATCGTCCCTGCCTCCACTACCTCCTCCGGTAGCGAGTTCCAGGCACCCACTACCCTCTGTGTAAAAAACTTGCCTCGTACATCTACTCTAAACCTTGCCCCTCTCACCTTAAACCTATGCCCCCGAGTAATTGACCCCTCTACCCTGGGGAAAAGCCTCTGACTATCCACTCTGTCTATGCCCCTCATAATTTTGTAGACCTCTATCAGGTCGCCCCTCAACCTCCGTCGTTCCAGTGAGAACAAACCGAGTTTATTCAACCGCTCCTCATAGTTAATGCCCTCCATACCAGGCAACATTCTGGTAAATCTCTTCTGCACCCTCTCTAAAGCCTCCACATCCTTCTGGTAGTGTGGCGACCAGAATTGAACACTATACTCCAAGTGTGGCCTAACTTCGGTTCTATACAGCTGCAACATGACTTGCCAATTCTTATACTCAATGCCCCGGCCAATGAAGGCAAGCATGCCGTATGCCTTCTTGACTACCTTCTCCACCTGTGTTGCCCCTTTCAATGACCTGTGGACCTGTACTCCTAGATCTCTTTGACTTTCAATACTCTTGAGGGTTCTACCATTCACTGTATATTCCCTACCTGCATTAGACCTTCCAAAATGCATTACCTCACATTTGTCCAGATTAAACTCCATCTGCCATCTCTCCGCCCAAGTCTCCAGACAATCTAAATCCTGCTGTATCCTCTGACAGTCCTCATCGCTATCCGCAATTCCACCAACCTTTGTGTCGTCTGCAAACTTACTAATCAGACCAGTTACATTTTCCTCCAAATCATTTATATATACTACAAAGAGCAAAGGTCCCAGCACTGATCCCTGTGGAACACCACTGGTCACAGCCCTCCAATTAGAAAAGCATCCCTCCATTGCTACCCTCTGCCTTCTGTGGCCTAGCCAGTTCTGTATCCACCTTGCCAGTTCATCCCTGATCCCGTGTGACTTCACCTTTTGTACTAGCCTACCATGAGGGACCTTGTCAAAGGCCTTACTGAAGTCCATATAGACAACATCTACTGCCTACCTGCATCAATCATCTTAGTGACCTCCTCGAAAAACTCTATCAAGTTAGTGAGACACGACCTCCCCTTCACAAAACCGTGCTGCCTCTCACTAATACGTCCATTTGCTTCCAAATGGGAGTAGATCCTGTCTCTAAGAATTCTCTCCAGTAATTTCCCTACCACTGAAGTAAGGCTCACCGGCCTGTAGTTCCCGGGATTATCCTTGCTACCCTTCTTAAACAGAGGAACAACATTGGCTGCTCTCCAGTCCTCCGGGACATCCCCTGAAGACAGCTAGGATCCAAAGATTTCTGTCAAGGCCTCAGCAATTTCCTCTCCAGCCTCCTTCAGTATTCTGGGGTAGATCCCATCAGGCCCTGGGGACTTATCTACCTTAATATTTTTTAAGACACCCAACACCTCGTCTTTTTGGATCACAATGTGACCCAGGCTATCTACACCCCCTTCTCCAGACTCAACATCTACCAATTCCTTCTCTTTGGTGAATACTGATGCAAAGTATTCATTTAGTACCTCGCCCATTTCCTCTGGCTCCACACATAGATTCCCTTGCCTATCCTTCAGTGGGCCAACCCTTTCCCTGGCTACCCTCTTGCTTTTTATGTACGTGTAAAAAGCCTTGGGATTTTCCTTAACCCTATTTGCTAATGACTTTTCGTGACCCCTTCTAGCCCTCCTGACTCCTTGCTTAAGTTCCTTCCTACTTTCCTTATATGCCACACAGGCTTCGTCTGTTCCCAGCCTCTTAGCCCTGACAAATGCCTCCTTTTTCTTTTTGACGAGGCCTACAATATCACTCGTCATCCAAGGTTCCCGAAAATTGCCGTATTTATCTTTCTTCCTCACAGGAACATGCCGGTCCTGTATTCCTTTCAACTGACACTTGAAAGCCTCCCACATGTCAGATGTTGATTTGCCCTCAAACATCCGCCCCCAATCTATGTTCTTCAGTTCCCGCCTAATATTGTTATAATTAGCCTTCCCCCAATTTAGCACATTCATCCTCGGACCACTCTTATCCTTGTCCACCAGTACTTTAAAACTTACTGAATTGTGGTCACTGTTACCGAAATGCTCCCCTACTGAAACATCTACCACCTGGCCGGGCTCATTCCCCAATACCAGGTCCAGTACCGCCCCTTCCCTAGTTGGACTGTTTACATATTGTTTTAAGAAGCCCTCCTGGATGCTCCTTACAAACTCCGCCCCGTCTAAGCCCCGGCACTAAGTGAGTCCCAGTCAATATTGGGGAAGTTGAAGTCTCCCATCACCACAACCCTGTTGTTTTTACTCTTTTCCAAAATCTGTCTACCTATCTGCTCCTCTATCTCCCGCTGGCTGTTGGGAGGCCTGTAGTATACCCCCAACATTGTGACTGCACCCTTCTTATTCCTGATCTCTACCCATATAGCCTCACTGCCCTCTGAGGTGTCCTCTCGCAGTATAGCTGTGATATTCTCCCGAACAAGTAGCGCAACTCCACCTCCCCTTTTACATCCCCCTCTATCCCGCCTGAAACATCTAAATCCTGGAACGTTTAGCTGCCAATCCTGCCCTTCCCTCAACCAGGTCTCTGTAATGGCAACAACATCATAGTTCCAAGTAGTAATCCAAGCTCTAAGTTCATCTGCCTTACCCGTAATGCTCCTTGCGTTAAAACATATGCACTTCAGGCCACCAGACCCGCTGTGTTCAGCAACTTCTCCCCGTCTGCTCTGCCTCAGAGCCACACTGTCCCTATTCCCTAGTTCTCCCTCAATGCTCTCACCTTCTGACCTATTGCTCCCGTGCCCACCCCCCTGCCATACTAGTTTAAACCCTCCCGTGTGACACTAGCAAACCTCGCGGCCAGGATATTTATGCCTCTCCGGTTTAGATGCAACCCGTCCTTCTTATACAGGTCACACCTGCCCCGGAAGAGCTCCCAGTGGTCCAGATAACAGAAACCCTCCCTCCTACACCAGCTGTTTAGCCACGTGTTTAGCTGATCTATCGTCGTATTTCTAGCCTCACTGGCACGTGGCACAGGGAGTAATCCCGAGATTACAACCCTCGAGGTCCTGTCTTTTAACTTTCTGCCTAGCTCCCTGAACTCCTGCTGCAGGACCTCATGCCCCTTCCTGCCTATGTCGTTAGTACCAATATGTACAACGACCTCTGCCTGTTTGCCCTCCCCCTTCAGGATTCCCTCTACCCGTTCGGAGACATTGAGGTAAATCAGTGTGGGAGCAGAGGGAGACATTGAAGGAAGAGATAAAGCAGGTTCAGAACAAATACGTTCCCGTAAAGATAGAGGATGGGACTCTCAAACCCAGGGCAGGGTTTTCCGCGCACCCCACGTGCCGCGACGGACGCTTCCAACCATTGGCCGGACGCCGGACCTTCTTGTTCCACCGCTGTCAATGGCATTTCCCGTTCGCAACCTCTGCCACGTGGAAATTTGCGGTGGGAGATCGTCGTCGGTGAGGCCGGAAGATCCTGCTGGAAAATCCCTTTTCTTGACGCCCCCGAATGTCAGAGCAAACAGAGTAGAAGAAGGCTTACAGTTTAGTGGAGCCCAGAGAAGTACAGAAACTCCAGGGGTGGAATTAGAAGGAAATTAGGAAAACAAAGGGGTAGCAAGATAGAATATTGGCAAGAGAAATCAAAGAAAACTCAAAAGATGCTTTATAAATCGATAAGGAATAGATCAAAGAAATTGACCACATCAAAGAGAGATAAGTGCAGTGCTTGAGCACTCCGAATGCACTTAGTGCTTGGAATGCACTTACCTCTCTTTGTGTGGTCAATGTTTACAAACATTGGAGTTTCACCACTTAGCCCACTGAACTGTGAAGGGAGATGAATGAATCAAAGTTGCAGATGGTTTGTAGAAGCTGTCAATCACAGGCCAGTACGAGACAGCTATGAATGGTTTGCAGCAAATGGATCTGTGGGAAGCACACACTGGGCACAGCTTCCAGGAATGGACAGGTGGATCGTCAAGTGCAGTGGTGCAGTGCTAATTCTTCTCACTGCCGTGTCTGGACTGTTCTCTAGCTTCTAGACAGGGGTTTCTTTTATGGAGGAGTGTGGTCTCTTGGGGGGGGGGGGGCATCTGTGGAGCGAGGGGGGGATCTGTGGTGGTCCCTTTAAGCAGGAGGTCCCTGTGGAAGATCCCACTATTACTGGGGTCCCTGTTGGGGGGGGTCATCCTATTACCGGCATCCTTGGGAAGGGTCTACCTATTACAGGGGTCCCTCTGGGGGTCTCCCAACTGCAGGATTACCTGGCGGGTCTCCATATTAGGAGGTCCATGTTGGGGATTCTCCCTATTACTGGGGGTCTCATGGGGCTCTCCATTCTGCGGGGGTTCCTGGGGGTCCTCATATTACAGGGGTCAGTGGAGGAGGGATGAGGTCGGGTCACCCCTGTATGTGGGGGTAGGGGGGCCACCTAGGTGATCCGGGGGTGGGGGGGGGGGGTAGTATGGGGCCTCGCGATGAGGCTGTTCGCTCAACATGGCGGCCCGAGACCCGGACTCCCTCATGCGAGAATTGACATCTCCAGGAAAGGGAATTGCATCCAGACTGCGCTCCCGGGGGATTGTAAACCGGTTACAGAGCGTCCCTGGTGGGGGAACGTAGACGGGATTCTCCGGTTATGTCCGGAGGTCCAGTGTGGTGTTGCCCCCACAGTGATGCTCAGCCCAGTGGGGGCTAGCAGCCGCAAAACGTAAACAAATGGCGTTCCCGATATAAACGGCGCAGGATTGATGGGTCCGTGCCCCCTACCCTGTAAATACTAACCCACCCCAGAGACCCCCTGTAAACATTAACCCACCCCAGAGACCCCCTGTAAATATTAACCCACCCGAGAGACCCCCTGTAAATATTAACCCACCCCAGAGACCCCCTGTAAATATTAACCCACTCACAGAGACCCCCTGTAAATATTAACCCACTCACAGAGACCCCCTGTAAATATTAACCCACTACCAGAGACCCCCTGTAAATATTAACCCATTCCCAGAGACCCCCTGTAAATATTAACCCACTCTCAGAGACCCCCTGTAAATATTAACCCACTCCCAGAGACCCCCTGTAAATATTAACCCACTCTCAGAGACCCCCTGTAAATATTAACCCACTCCCAGAGACCCCCTGTAAATATTAACCCACTCCCAGAGACCCCCTGTAAATATTAACCCACTCCCAGAGACCCCCTGTAAATATTAACCCACTCTCAGAGACCCCCTGTAAATATTAACCCACCCTAGAGACCCCCTGTAAATATTAACCCACTCCCAGAGACCCCCTGTAAATATTAACCCACCCTAGAGACCCCCTGTAAAGAATAACCCACTCCCAGAGGCCCCCTGTAAATATTAACCCATCCCCAGAGACCCCCTGTAAATATTAACCCACTCCCAGAGACCCCCTGTAAATATTAACCCACCCTAGAGACCCCCTGTAAAGAATAACCCACTCCCAGAGACTCCCTGTAAATATTAACCCACCCTAGAGACCCCCTGTAAAGAATAACCCACTCCCAGAGGCCCCCTGTAAATATTAACCCATCCCCAGAGACCCCTTGTAAATATTAACCCACTCCCAGAGACCCCCTGTAAATATTAACCCACTCCCAGAGACCCCCTGTAAATATTAACCCACTCCCAGAGACCCCCTGTAAATATTAACCCACTCCCAGAGACCCCCTGTAAATATTAACCCACTCCCAGAGACCCCCTGTAAATATTAACCCACTCCCAGAGACCCCCTGTAAATATTAACCCATCCCCAGAGACCCTCTGTAAATATTAACCCACTCCCAGAGACCCCCTGTAAATATTAACCCAATCCCAATGACCCCCTGTGAATATTAACCCACCTCCAGAGACCACCTGTAAATATGAACCCACCTCCAGAGACCCCCTGTAAATATAAACCCACTCCCAGAGACCGACTGTAAATATTAACCCACTCCCAGAGACTCCTTGTAAATATTAACCCACTACCAGAGACCCCCAGTAAATATTAACCCACCCCCAGAGACCCCCTGTAAATATTAACCCACTCCCAGAGACCGCCTGTAAATATTAACCCACTCCCAGAGACTCCCTGTAACTATTAACCCACTCCCAGAGACCCCCTGTAAATATTAACCCACCCCAGAGACCCTCTGTAAATATTAACGCACCCCCAGAGACCCCCTGTAAATATTAACCCACTCCCAGAGACCCCCTGTAAATATTAACCCACCCCAGAGACCCCCTGTAAATATTAACCCACCCTAGAGACCCCCTGTAAAGAATAACCCACTCTCAGAGACCCCCTGTGAATATTAACCCACCCCCAGAGACCCTCTGTAAATATTAACCCACTCCCAGAGACCCCCTGTAAATATTAACCCACTCCCAGAGACCCCCTGTAATTATGAACCCACCTCCAGAGACCCCCTGTAAATATTAACCCACTCCCAGAGACCGACTGTAAATATTAACCCACTCCCAGAGATTCCCTGTAAATATTAACCCACTCCCAGAGACCCCCAGTAAATATTAACCCACCCCCAGAGACCCCCTGTAAATATTAACCCACTCCCAGAGACCGCCTGTAAATATTAACCCACTCCCAGAGACACCCTGTAACTATTAACCCACTCCCAGAGACCCCCTGTAAATATTAACCCACCCCAGAGACCCTCTGTAAATATTAACCCACCCCCAGAGACCCCCTGTAAATATTAACCCACTCCCAGAGACCCCCTGTGAACATTAACCCATCTCCAGAGACCCCCTGTAAATATTAACCCTCTCCCAGAGACCGGCTTAAAATATTAACCCACTACCAGAGGGCCCCTGTAAATGTTAACCCACACCCAGAGACACACTGTAAATATTAACCCACCCCCAGAGACCCCCTGTAAATATTAACCCACTACCAGAGACCCCCTGTAAATATTAACCCACTCCCAGAGACCCCCTGTAAATATTAACCCACTCCCAGAGACCTCCTGTAAATATTAACACACTCCCAGAGACCCCCTGTAAATCTTAACCCACTCCCAGAGACCCCCTGTAAATATTAACACACTCCCAGAGACCCCCTGTAAATATTAACCCACCACCAAACCCCCTGTAAATATTAACCCACTCACAGAGACCTCCTGTAAATATTAACACACTCCCAGAGACCCCCTGTAAATATTAACCCACCACCAAACCCCTGTAAATATTAACCCAATCCCAGAGACCCCCTGTAAATATTAACCCACTCCCAGAGACCCCCTGTAAATATTAACCCACCACCAAACCCCTGTAAATATTAACCCACTCCCAGAGACCCCTGTAAATATTAACCCACTCCCAGAGACCTCCTGTAAATATTCACCCACTCCCAGAGACCTCCTGTAAATATTAACACACTCCCAGAGACCCCCTGTAAATATTAACCCACTCCCAGAGACCCCCTGTAAATATTAACCCACTCCCAGAGACCCCCTGTAAATATTAACCCACCACCAAACCCCTGTAAATATTAACCCACTCCCAGAGACCCCCTGTAAATATTAACCCACTCCCAGAGACCTCCTGTAAATATTAACCCACTCCCAGAGACCTCCTGTAAATATTAACACACTCCCAGAGACCCCCTGTAAATATTAACCCACTCCCAGAGACCCCCTGTAAATATTAACCCACTCCCAGAGACCTCCTGTAAATATTAACCCACTCCCAGAGACCCCCTGTAAATATTAACCCACCCTAGAGACCCCCTGTAAAGAATAACCCACTCTCAGAGACCCCCTGTGAATATTAACCCACCCCCAGAGACCCTCTGTAAATATTAACCCACTCCCAGAGACCCCCTGTAAATATTAACACACTCCCAGAGACCCCCTGTAATTATGAACCCATTCCCAGAGAACCCCTATAAATATTAACCCACTCCCAGAGACCCCCTGTAAATATTAACCCACTCCCAGAGATTCCCTGTAAATATTAACCCACTCCCAGAGACCCCCAGTAAATATTAACCCACCCCCAGAGACCCCCTGTAAATATTAACCCACTCCCAGAGACCGCCTGTAAATATTAACCCACTCCCAGAGACACCCTGTAACTATTAACCCACTCCCAGAGACCCCCTGTAAATATTAACCCACCCCAGAGACCCTCTGTAAATATTAACCCACCCCCAGAGACCCCCTGTAAATATTAACCCACTCCCAGAGACCCCCTGTGAACATTAACCCATCTCCAGAGACCCCCTGTAAATATTAACCCTCTCCCAGAGACCGGCTTAAAATATTAACCCACTACCAGAGGGCCCCTGTAAATGTTAACCCACACCCAGAGACACACTGTAAATATTAACCCACCCCCAGAGACCCCCTGTAAATATTAACCCACTACCAGAGACCCCCTGTAAATATTAACCCACTCCCAGAGACCCCCTGTAAATATTAACCCACTCCCAGAGACCTCCTGTAAATATTAACACACTCCCAGAGACCCCCTGTAAATCTTAACCCACTCCCAGAGACCCCCTGTAAATATTAACACACTCCCAGAGACCCCCTGTAAATATTAACCCACCACCAAACCCCCTGTAAATATTAACCCACTCACAGAGACCTCCTGTAAATATTAACACACTCCCAGAGACCCCCTGTAAATATTAACCCACCACCAAACCCCTGTAAATATTAACCCAATCCCAGAGACCCCCTGTAAATATTAACCCACTCCCAGAGACCCCCTGTAAATATTAACCCACCACCAAACCCCTGTAAATATTAACCCACTCCCAGAGACCCCTGTAAATATTAACCCACTCCCAGAGACCTCCTGTAAATATTCACCCACTCCCAGAGACCTCCTGTAAATATTAACACACTCCCAGAGACCCCCTGTAAATATTAACCCACTCCCAGAGACCCCCTGTAAATATTAACCCACTCCCAGAGACCCCCTGTAAATATTAACCCACCACCAAACCCCTGTAAATATTAACCCACTCCCAGAGACCCCCTGTAAATATTAACCCACTCCCAGAGACCTCCTGTAAATATTAACCCACTCCCAGAGACCTCCTGTAAATATTAACACACTCCCAGAGACCCCCTGTAAATATTAACCCACTCCCAGAGACCCCCTGTAAATATTAACCCACTCCCAGAGACCTCCTGTAAATATTAACCCACTCCCAGAGACCCCCTGTAAATATTAACCCACCACCAAACCCTCTGTAAATATTAACCCACTCCCAGAGACCCCCTGTAACTATTAACCCACTCCCAGAGAGCCCCTGTAAATATTAACCCACTCCCAGAGACCCCCTGTAAATATTAACACACTCCCAGAGACCACCTGTAAATATTAACCCATTCCCAGAGAACCCCTATAAATATTAACCCACTCCCAGAGACCCCCTGTAAATATTAACCCACCACCAAACCCCCTGTAAATATTAACCCACTCCCAGAGACCCCCTGTAAATATTAACCCACTCCCAGAGACCCCCTGTAAATATTAACCCACTCCCAGAGACCCCCTGTAAATATTAACCCACCACCAAACCCCCTGTAAATATTAACCCACTACCAGAGACCCCCTGTAAATATTAACCCACCCCCAGAGACCCCCTATAAATATTAACCCACTCCCAGAGACCCCCTGTAAATATTAGCCCACCACCAAACCCCCTGTAAATATTAACCCACCCCCTAGAGACCCCCTGTAAATATTAACCCACTCCCAGAGACCCCCTGTAAATATTAACCCACCACCAAACCCCCTGTAAATATTAACCCACTCCCAGAGACCCCCTGTAAATATTAACCCGTCCCCTAGAGACCCCCTATAAATATTAACCCACTCCCAGAGACCCCCTGTAAATATTAACCCACCACCAAACCCCCTGTAAATATTAACCCACCCCCTAGAGACCCCCTGTAAATATTAACCCACTCCCAGAGACCCCCTGTAAATATTAACCCACTCCCAGAGACCCCCTGTAAATATTAACCCACTCCCAGAGACGTCCTGTAAATATTAACCCACTCCCAGAGACCCCCTGTAAATATTAACCCACTCCCAGAGACCCCCTGTAAATATTAACCCACTCCCAGAGAACCCCTGTAAATATTAACCCACTCCCAGAGACCCCCTGTAAATATTAACCCACTCCCAGAGAACCCCTGTAAATATTAACCCACTCCCAGAGAACCCCTGTAAATATTAACCCACTCCCAGAGACCCCCTGTAAATATTAACCCACCACCAAACCCCCTGTAAATATTAACCCACTCCCAGAGACCCCCTGTAAATATTAACCCACCCCCAGAGACCCCCTGTAAATATTAACCCACTCCCAGAGACCCCCTGTAAATATTAACCCACTCCCAGAGAACCCCTGTAAATATTAACCCACTCCCAGAGACCCCCTGTAAATATTAACCCATTCCCAGAGACCCCTGTAAATATTAACCCACTCCCAGAGACCCCCTGTAAATACTAACCCACCACCAAACCCCCTGTAAATATTAACCCACTCCCAGAGACCCCCTGTAAATATTAACCCACTCCCAGAGACCCCCTGTAAATATTAACCCACTCCCAGAGACCCCTGTAAATATTAACCCACTCCCAGAGACCCCCTGTAAATATTAACCCACTCCCAGAGACCCCCTGTAAATATTAACCCACTCCCAGAGACCCCTGTAAATATTAACCCACTCCCAGAGACCCCCTGTAAATATTAACCCACTCCCAGAGACCCCTGTAAATATTAACCCACTCCCAGAGACCCCTGTAAATATTAACCCACTCCCAGAGACCCCCTGTAAATATTAACCCACCACCAAACCCTCTGTAAATATTAACCCACTCCCAGAGACCCCCTGTAAATATTAACCCACTCCCAGAGACCCCCTGTAAATATTAACCCACTCCCAGAGACCTCCTGTAAATATTAACCCACTCCCAGAGACCCCCTGTAAATATTAACCCACTCCCAGAGACCCCCTGTAAATATTAACCCACTCCCAGAGAACCCCTGTAAATATTAACCCACTCCCAGAGACCCCCTGTAAATATTAACCCACTCCCAGAGAACCCCTGTAAATATTAACCCACTCCCAGAGAACCCCTGTAAATATTAACCCACTCCCAGATACCCCCTGTAAATATTAACCCACCACCAAACCCCCTGTAAATATTAACCCACTCCCAGAGACCCCCTGTAAATATTAACCCACCCCCAGAGACCCCCTGTAAATATTAACCCACTCCCAGAGAACCCCTGTAAATATTAACCCACTCCCAGAGAACCCCTGTAAATATTAACCCACTCCCAGAGACCCCCTGTAAATATTAACCCACTCCCAGAGAACCCCTGTAAATATTAACCCACTCCCAGAGACCCCCTGTAAATATTAACCCACTCCCAGATACCCCCTGTAAATACTAACCCACGACCAAACCCCCTGTAAATATTAACCCACTCCCAGAGACCCCCTGTAAATATTAACCCACTCCCAGAGACCTCCTGTAAATATTAACCCACTCCCAGAGACCCCTGTAAATATTAACCCACTCCCAGAGACCCCCTGTAAATATTAACCCACTCCCAGAGACCCCCTGTAAATATTAACCCACTCCCAGAGACCCCTGTAAATATTAACCCACTCCCAGAGACCCCCTGTAAATATTAACCCACTCCCAGAGACCCCTGTAAATATTAACCCACTCCCAGAGACCCCTGTAAATATTAACCCACTCCCAGAGACCCCCTGTAAATATTAACCCACCACCAAACCCTCTGTAAATATTAACCCACTCCCAGAGACCCCCTGTAAATATTACCCCACTCCGGGTGGGCTCTTGGTGAAGACGGGCTCAAATTGTTGCCGCCCTTGGGCACATTTGTCACTTGGGGTGTTATTGATTCCAAGCGCGACACTAACCCTGGTCAGGAGCCCGGTGAGCTTCTTCCAAAGTGCGTCGAGGAGCTGAGCGTGCGGACTGAGTGGGTCTGGGCTGCCTCCTCAATTATACCCTCCACACCACGGAGATTCTCAGCATTGCTCAACGTGCTGGTCAGAGCCATGCCCGTGGGACATTGCCACAGAGGGCAGGAGAGGCTGCCGATTGAGAAATCAGTAAACAGCCAGAACTGCCGGCAAATGCTGATGCACAGAGATAGTGACAAAGAGGGAGCCACAGGTACAGAGAGAGCGAGAGAACCGAAAGTACATGAGAAATAGGAGCAGACCACTCGGCCCATCGGGCCTGCTCCATCGTTTTAAGAAAATACTTTGCGGGATGTGGGGGTCGCTGGTTGGGCCTTTCTTGCCCATCCCTAGTTGCCCTTCAGACGGTGGTGGTGAATTGACTACTGCGGTCCCTGAGGTGTCGGTGCACCCACTGTGGGGGCAAGGTAGCTCAGTGGTTGGCACTGTTGCCTCACAGCGCCAGGATCCCACTTATTGTCACAAGTAGGCTGACATTAACACTGCGATGAGGTTACTGTGAAAAGCCCCTAGTCGCCACACTCCGGCGCCTGTTCGGGTACACAGAGGGAGAATTCAGAATGTCCAATTCACCCAACAGCATGTCTTTCGGGACTTGTGGGAGGAAACCGGAGCACCCGGAGGAAACCCACGCAGACACGGTGAGGACGTGCAGACTCCGCACAGACAGTGACCTAGCGGGGAATCGAACCTGGGACCCTGGAGCTGTGAAGCAACAGTGCTAACCACTGTGCTACCGTGCCGCCCAGGATAGCAGCCGGTGACTAGTGGTGTGCCTCAGGGGTCTGTGCTGGGACCATAACTTTTCCCAATATACATGAACGATCTGGAGGAAGGGACTGAAGGCCCTGTTGCTAAGTTTGCAGATGATACAAAGATCTGGGGCGACATTCTCCGACCCCCCGCCGGGTTGGAGAATCGCCGGGGACTGGCGTGAATCCCGCCCCCGTCGGTTGCCGAAGTCTCCGGCACCGGAGATTCGGCGGGGGCGGGAATCGCGCCGCGCCGGTTGGCGGGCCCTCCCCGCTCGATTCTCTGGCCCGGATGGGCCGAAGTCCCGCCGATAAATTGCCTGTCCCGCCGGCGTAAATTAAACCACCTACCTTACCGGCGGGACTTGGTGGCGCGGGCGGGCTCCCGGGTTCTGGGGGGGGGCGCGGGGCGATCTGACCCCGGGGGGTGCCCCCACGGTGGCCTGGCCCGCGATCGGGGCCCACCGATCCGCGGGCGGGCCTGTGCCGTGGGGGCACTCTTTCCCTTCCGCCTCCGCCACGGTCTCCACCATGGCGGAGGCGGAAGAGACTCCCCTCCACTGCGTATGCGTGGGAAACTGTCAGCGGCCGCTGACGCTCCCGCGCATGCGCCGCCCGGAGATGTCATTTCCGCGCCAGCTGGCGGGGCACCAAAGGCCGTTTCCGCCAGCTGGCGGGGCGGAAATTCCTCCGGCGCCGGCCTAGCCCCTCAATGTTGGGGCTCGGCCCCCAAAGATGCGGAGCATTCCGCACCTTTGGGGCGGCGCAATGCCCGTCTGATTGGCGCCGTTTTGGGCGCCAGTCGGAGGATATCGCGCCGTTTGCGGAGAATCTCGCCCCTGGAGAGGGACAGGCAGTATTGAAGAAGCTGGGGTGGGGGGTCAGGGTGCTGCAGGAACACACATAGAAACACACATAGAAGAGAGGAGCAGGAAGAGGCTGGCATAATATGCACCCCTGCACATCATGAGGTAAAAGCAGGCAGTGACAGACACTCGGGTGAGCCAATCAACATACAGGACAGAACGCGACCAATCACAAGGCAGGACACCAGAGGGGGACTTACACCTATAAAACACACGAGGCATCAGCACTCTGCCTCTTTCCACTGGTGATCGCTGTAGTGACAGTCAGGGTGTACAAATCATTCAACACCTCCTACTCGTGGACCCGAGCTAGCCTGGTGTAGATAGTTAGCTTTAGTTTACTTAGGGTAGTAGAGAGTTAACTCACAGGCAGCTGTGTGTTTTGTTGCTAGAGTTCAATAAATCTTTTATTGAACCAATGCCTTTGGTGTATACTTGATCAGTTAATTGCATCGTGTGCAATCCGCGTTACCCCAGGGTGAACAACACGACAGAGGCCTTTTGGCCCTTCGAGCTGCTCCGCCATTCATCACCATCATGGCTGATCATCCAACTCAATAGCCTAATCCTGCTTTCTCCCCATAGCCTTTGATCCCGTTCTCCCCAAGTGCTACATCTAGCGGCCTCTTGAATATATTCAAAGTTTTAGCATCAACTACTTCCTGTGGTGTTGAATTTACAACCATTCAGCTAGTAATCTGCCTTCCTGTTTTTGCTTCCAAAGTGAATAACCTCACACTTATCCAAATTATACTGCATCTGCCATTGGTTTGCCCACTCGCCCAACCTGTCCAGATCTTGCTGTAGGATCCCTGAATCCTCGTCACAATTCACCCTCCCGCCCAACTTGGTATCAGCTGCAAACTTTGAGATGTTACATTTTGTTTCCTCATCCAAATCATTAATATATATTGTGAATAGCTGGGGACCCAGCACCGATCCCTGTGGTACCCCACTGGTTACTGCCTGCCAATTTGAAAAGGACACTTTAATTCCTCGGACTTGGACAAGCTCGGAGAGTGGGCAAAGAAGTAGCAGATGGAATACAATGTGGAAAAGTGTGAGGTTGTGCACTTTGGAAGGTGGAATTTAGTCATAGACTATTTTCTAAATGGGGAAATGTTTTGGAAATCAGAAACAAAGGGACTTGGGAGTCCTTGTTCACGATTCTCTTAAGGTTAACGTACAGGTTCAGTCGGCAGTTAGGAAGGCAAATGCAATGTGAGCATTCATGTCGAGAGGGCTAGAATACAAGACCAGAGATGTACTTCTGAGGCTGTATAAGGCTCTGGTCAGACCCCATTTGGAGTATTGTGAGCAGTTTTGGGCCCCGTATCTAAGGAAGGATGTGCTGGCCTTGGAAAGGGTCCAGAGGAGGTTCACAAGAATGATCCCTGGAATGAAGAGCCTGTCGTATGAGGAATGGTTGAGGACTCTGGGTCTATACTCGTTGGAGTTTAGAAGGATGAGGGGGTTCTTATTGAAACTTACAGGATACTGCGAGGCCTGGATAGAGTGGATGTGGAGAGGATGTTTCCACTTGTAGGAAAAACTAGAACCAGAGGACACCATCTCAGACTAAAGGGACGATCCTTTAAAACAGAGATGAGGAGGAATTTTTTCAGCCAGAGGGTGGCGAATCTGTGGAACTCTTTGCCACAGAAGGCTGTGGAGGCCAAATCACTGAGTGTCTTTCAGACAGAGATAGAAAGGTTCCTGATTAATAAGGGGATCAGGGGTTCTGGGGAGAAGGCAGGAGAATGGGGATGAGAAAATATCAGCCATGATAGAATGGCGGAGCAGACTCGATGGGCCGAGTGGCCTAATTCTGCTCCTATGTATTATGGTCTTATTTGTCACCTTGGTGTCATTACGTGTGACTCCCTCAGTCGGGATTCCATCCCAGTTTCACCGTCTCTCCTGCATCGGTTCTGATGATGGAAACTCCGGAAACATCTGACATGTCCGCCCGACATTTCGCCACCCTGAACTTAGCGAAACGCAGACGATCAGTCTGTACGTGCAAGAAATAATCAGGAAGCCACATGCGGCGTGTACTATAGTAGGCTTTCAAAACCAATGCAATCTAACCCCATGCTGTACCTGTCCTGGGAGTGTTTGATGGGGACAGTGTAGAGGGAGCTTTACTCTGTATCTAACCCCGTGCTGTACCTGTCCTGGGAGTGTTTGATGGGGACAGTGTAGAGGGAGCTTTACTCTGTATCTAACCCCGTGCTGTACCTGTCCTGGGAGTGTTTGATGGGGACAGTGTAGAGGGAGCTTTACTCTGTATCTAACCCCGTGCTGTACCTGTCCTGGGAGTGTTTGATGGGGACAGTGTAGAGGGAGCTTTACTCTGTATCTAACCCCGTGCTGTACCTGTCCTGGGAGTGTTTGATGGGAACAGTGTAGAGGGAGCTTTACGCTGTATCTAACCCCGTGCTGTACCTGTCCTGGGAGTGTTTGATGGGGACAGTGTAGAGGGAGCTTTACTCTGTATCTAACCCCGTGCTGTACCTGTCCTGGGAGTGTTTGATGGGGACAGTGTAGAGGGAGCTTTACTCTGTATCTAACCCCGTGCTGTACCCGTCCTGGGAGTGTTTGATGGGGACAGTGTAGAGGGAGCTTTACTCTGTATCTAACCCCGTGCTGTACCTGTCCTGGGAGTGTTTGATGGGGACAGTGTAGAGGGAGCTTTAGTCTGTATCTAACCCCGTGCTGTACCTGTCCTGGGAGTGTTTGATGGGGACAGTGTAGAGGGAGCTTTACTCTGTATCTAACCCCGTGCTGTACCCGTCCTGGGAGTGGTTGATGGGGACAGTGTAAAGGGAGCTTTACTCTGTATCTAACCCCGTGCTGTACCTGTCCTGGGAGTGTTTGATGGGGACAGTGTAGAGGGAGCTTTACTCTGTATCTAACCCCGTGCTGTACCTGTCCTGGGAGTGTTTGATCTGGACAGTGTAGAGGGAGCTTTACTCTGTATCTAACCCCGTGCTGTACCTGTCCTGGGAGTGTTTGATGGGGACAGTGTAGAGGGAGCTTTAGTCTGTATCTAACCCCGTGCTGTACCTGTCCTGGGAGTGTTTGATGGGGACAGTGTAGAGGGAGCTTTACTCTGTATCTAACCCCGTGCTGTACCTGTCCTGGGGGTATTTGATGGGGACAGTGTAGAGGGAGCTTTACTCTGTATCTAACCCCGTGCTGTACCTGTCCTGGGAGTGTTTGATGGGGACAGTGTAGAGGGAGCTTTACTCTGTATCTAACCCCGTGCTGTACCTGTCCTGGGAGTGTTTGATGGGGACAGTGTAGAGGGAGCTTTAGTCTGTATCTAACCCCGTGCTGTACCTGTCCTGGGAGTGTTTGATCTGGACAGTGTAGAGGGAGCTTTACTCTGTATCTAACCCCGTGCTGTACCTGTCCTGGGAGTGTTTGATGGGGACAGTTCGGAGGTTGCTTTACTCTGTATGTGACCCCGTGCTGTACCTGTCCTGGGAGTGTTTGATCGGGACAGTGTAGAGGGAGCTTTACTCTGTATCTTACCCCGTGCTGTATCTGTCCTGGGAGTGTTTGATGGGGACAGTGTAGAGGGAGCTTTACTCTGTATCTAACCCCGTGCTGTACCTGTCCTGGGAGTGTTTGATGGGGACAGTGTAGAGGGAGCGTTACTCTGTACCTAACCCCGTGCTGTACCTGTCCTGGGAGTGTTTGATGGGGACAGTGTAGAGGGAGCTTTACTCTGTATCTAACCCTGTGCTGTACCTGTCCTGGGAGTGTTTGATGGGGACAGTGTAGAGGGAGCTTTACTCTGTATCTAACCCCGTGCTGTACCTGTCCTGGGAGTGTTTGATGGGGACAGCGTAGAGGGAGCTTTACTCTGTACTTAACCCCGTGCTGTACCTGTCCTGGGAGTGTTTGATGGGGACAGTGTAGAGGGAGCTTTACTCTGTATCTAACCCTGTGCTGTACCTGTCCTGGGAGTGTTTGATGGGGACAGTGTAGAGGGAGCTTTACTCTGTATCTAACCCCGTGCTGTACCTGTCCTGGGAGTGTTTGATGGGGACAGTGTAGAGGGAGCTTTACTCTGTACCTAACCCCGTGCTGTACCTGTCCTGGGAGTGTTTGATGGGGACAGTGTAGAGGGAGCTTTACTCTGTACCTAACCCCGTGCTGTACCTGTCCTGGGAGTGTTTGATGGGGACAGTGTAGAGGGAGCTTTACTCTGTATCTAACCCCGTGCTGTACCTGTCCTGGGAGTGCTTGATGGGGACAGTGTAGAGGCAGCTTTACTCTGTATCTAACCCCATGCTGTACCTGTCCTGGGAGTGTTTGATGGGGACAGTGTAGGGAGAGCTTTACTCCGTATCGAAGCCCGTGCTGTACCTGTCCTGGGAGTGTTTGATGGGGACAGTGTAGAGGGAGCTTTACTCTGTATCTAACCCCGTGCTGTACCTGTCCAGGGAGTGTTTGATGGGGACAGTGTAGAGGGAGCTTTACTCTGTACCTAACCCCGTGCTGTACCTGTCCTGGGAGTGTTTGATGGGGACAGTGTGGAGGGAGCTTTACTCTGTATCTAACCCCGTGCTGTACCTGTCCTGGGAGTGTTTGATGGGGACAGTGTAGGGAGAGCTTTACTCTGTATCTAACCCTGTGCTGTACCTGTCCTGGGAGTGTTTGATGGGGACAGTGTAGAGGGAGCTTTACTCTGTATCTAACCCGGTGCTGTACCTGTCCTGGGAGTGTTTGATGGGGACAGTGTAGAGGGAGCTTTACTCTGTACCTAACCCCGTGCTGTACCTGTCCTGGGAGTGTTTGATGGGGACAGTGTGGAGGGAGCTTTACTCTGTATCTAACCCCGTGCTGTACCTGTCCTGGGAGTGCTTGATGGGGACAGTGTAGAGGCAGCTTTACTCCGTATCTAACCCCGTGCTGTACCTGTCCTGGGAGTGTTTGATGGGGACAGTGTAGAGGGAGCTTTACTCTGTATCTAACCCCGTGCTGTACCTGTCCTGGGAGGGTTTGATGGGGACAGTGTAGAGGGAGCTTTACTCTGCATCTAACCGGGTGTTGTACCTGTCCTGAGAGTGTTTGATGGGGACAGTGTAGAGGGAGCTTTACTCTGTATCTAACCCCACACTGTATCTGTCCTGGGAGTGTTTGATGGGGAAAGTGTAGAGGGAGCTTTACTCTACATCTAACCGCGTGTTGTACCTGTCCGGGGAGTGTTTGATGGGGACAGTGTAGAGGAAGCTTTACTCTGTATCTAACCCCATGTTGTACCTGTCCTGGGAGTGTTTGATGGGGACAGTGTAGAGGAAGCTTTACTCTGTATCTAACCCCATGCTGTACCTGTCCTGGGAGTGTTTGATGGGGACAGTGTAGAGGGAGCTTTACTCTGTATCTAACCCCGTGCTGTACCTGTCCTGGGAGTGTTTGATGGGGACAGTGTAGAGGGAGCTTTACTCTGTATCTGACCCCGTGCTGTACCTGTCCTGGGAGTGTTTGATGGGGACAGTATAGAGGGAGCTTTACTCTGTATCTAACCCCGTGCTGTACCTGTCCTGGGAGTGTTTGATGCGGACAGTGGAGAGGGAGCTTTACTCTGTATCTAACCCCGTGCTGTACCTGTCCTGGGAGTGTTTGATGGGGACAGTGTAGAGGGAGCTTTACTCTGTATCTAACCCCGTGCTGTACCTGTCCTGGGAGTGTTTGATGGGGACAGTGTAGAGGGAGCTTTACTCTGCATCTACCCGCGTGTTGTACCTGTCCTGGGAGTGATTGATGGGGACAGTGTAGAGGGAGCTTTACTCTGTATCAAACCCCATGCTGTATCTGTCCTCGGAGTGTTTGATGGGAAAAGTGTAGAGGGAGCTTTACTCTGCATCTAACCCCGTACTGTACCTGTCCTGGGAGTGTTTGATGGGGACAGTGTAGAGGAAGCTTTACTCTGTATCTAACCCCATGCTGTACCTGTCCTGGGAATGTTTGATGGGGACAGTGTAGAGGGAGCTTTACTCTGTATCTGACCCCGTGCTGTACCTGTCCTGGGAGGGTTTGATGGGGACAGTGTAGAGGGAGCTTTACTCTGTATCTAACCGCACGCTGTATCTGTCCTGGGAGTGTTTGATGCGGCAAGTGTAGAGGGAGCTTTACTCTGTATCTAACCCCATGTTGTACCTGTCCTGGGAGTGTTTGATGGGGACAGTGTAGAGGAAGCTTTACTCTGTATCTAACCCCATGCTGTACCTGTCCTGGGAGTGTTTGATGGGGACAGTGTAGAGGGAGCATTACTCTGTATCTAACCCCGTGCTGTACCTGTCCTGGGAGTGTTTGATGTGGACAGTGTAGAGGGAGCTTTACTCTGTATCTGACCCCGTGCTGTACCTGTCCTGGGAGGTTTGATGGGGACAGTGTAGAGGGAGCTTTACTCTGTATCTAACCCCGTGCTGTACCTGTCCTGGGAGTGTTTGATGCGGACAGTGTAGAGGGAGCTTTACTCTGTATCTCACCCCGTGCTGTACCTGTCCTGGGAGTGTTTGATTGGGACAGTGTAGAGGGAGCTTTACTCTGTATCTAACCCCGTGCTGTACCTGTCCTGGGAGTGTTTGATGGGGACAGTGTAGAGGGAGCTTTACTCTGTATCTGACCCCGTGCTGTACCTGTCCTGGGAGTGTTTGATGGGGACAGTGTAGAGGGAGCTTTACTCTGTATCTAACCCCGTGCTGTACCTGTCCTGGGAGGGTTTGATGGGGACAGTGTAGAGGGAGCTTTACTCTGTATCTAACCGCACGCTGTATCTGTCCTGGGAGTGTTTGATGGGGCAAGTGTAGAGGGAGCTTTACTCTGCATCTAACCGCGTGTTGTACCTGCCCTAGGAGTGTTTAATGGGGACAGTGTAGAGGAAGCTTTACTCTGTATCTAACCCCATGCTGTACCTGTGCTGGGAGTGTTTGATGGGGCAGTGTAGAGGGAGCTTCATTCTGTATCTGACCCCGTGCTGTACCTGTCCTGGGAGTGTTTGATGGGGACAGTGTAGAGGGAGCTTTACTCTGTATCTAACCCCGTGCTGTACCTGTCCTGGGAATGTTTGATGGGGACAGTGTAGAGGGAGCTTTACTCTGTATCTAACCCCGTGCTGTACCTGTCCTGGGAGTGTTTGATGGGGACAGAGTAGAGTGAGCTTTACTCTGTATCTAACCCCGTGCTGTACCTGTCGTGGGAATGTTTGATGGGGACAGTGTAGAGTGAGCTTTACACTGTATCTAACCCTGTGCTGTACCTGTCCTGGGAGTGTTTGATGGGGACAGTGTAGGGAGAGCTTTACTCCGTATCTAACCCCGTGCTGTACCTGTCCTGGGAGTGTTTGATGGGGACAGTGTAGAGGGAGCTTTACTCTGTATCTAACCCCGTGCTGTACCTGTCCTGCGAGTGTTTGATGGGGACAGTGTAGAGGGAGCTTTACTCTGTATCTAACCCCGTGCTGTATTGTCCTGGGAGTGTTGATGGGGGCAGTGCAGAGGGAGCTTTAATCTGTATCTAACCCCGTGCTGTACCTGTCCTGGGAGTGTTTGATGGGGACAGTGTAGAGGGAGCTTTACTCTGTATCTAACCCCGTGCTGTACCTGTCCTGGGAATGTTTGATGGGGACAGTGTAGAGGGAGCTTTACTCTGTATCTAACCCCGTGCTGTACCAGTCCTGGGAGTGTTTAATGGGGACAGTGTAGAGGGAGCTTTACTCTGCATCTAACCCCGTGCTGTACCTGTCCTGGGAGTGTTTGATGGGGACAGTGTAGAGGAAGCTTTACTCTGTATCTAACCCCATGCTGTACCTGTCCTGGGAATGTTTGATGGGGACAGTGTAGAGGGAGCTTTACTCTGTATCTAACCCCGTGCTGTACCTGTCCTGGGAGGGTTTGATGGGGACAGTGTAGAGGGAGCGTTACTCTGTACCTAACCCCGTGCTGTACCTGTCCTGGGAGTGTTTGATGGGGACAGTGTAGAGGGAGCTTTACTCTGTATCTAACCCTGTGCTGTACCTGTCCTGGGAGTGTTTGATGGGGACAGTGTAGAGGGAGCTTTACTCTGTATCTAACCCCGTGCTGTACCTGTCCTGGGAGTGTTTGATGGGGACAGCGTAGAGGGAGCTTTACTCTGTACTTAACCCCGTGCTGTACCTGTCCTGGGAGTGTTTGATGGGGACAGTGTAGAGGGAGCTTTACTCTGTATCTAACCCTGTGCTGTACCTGTCCTGGGAGTGTTTGATGGGGACAGTGTAGAGGGAGCTTTACTCTGTATCTAACCCCGTGCTGTACCTGTCCTGGGAGTGTTTGATGGGGACAGTGTAGAGGGAGCTTTACTCTGTACCTAACCCCGTGCTGTACCTGTCCTGGGAGTGTTTGATGGGGACAGTGTGGAGGGAGCTTTACTCTGTATCTAACCCCGTGCTGTACCTGTCCTGGGAGTGTTTGATGGGGACAGTGTAGAGGGAGCTTTACTCTGTATCTAACCCCGTGCTGTACCTGTCCTGGGAGTGCTTGATGGGGACAGTGTAGAGGCAGCTTTACTCTGTATCTAACCCCATGCTGTACCTGTCCTGGGAGTGTTTGATGGGGACAGTGTAGGGAGAGCTTTACTCCGTATCTAAGCCCGTGCTGTACCTGTCCTGGGAGTGTTTGATGGGGACAGTGTAGAGGGAGCTTTACTCTGTATCTAACCCCGTGCTGTACCTGTCCTGGGAGTGTTTGATGGGGACAGTGTAGAGGGAGCTTTACTCTGTACCTAACCCCGTGCTGTACCTGTCCTGGGAGTGTTTGATGGGGACAGTGTGGAGGGAGCTTTACTCTGTATCTAACCCCGTGCTGTACCTGTCCTGGGAGTGTTTGATGGGGACAGTGTAGGGAGAGCTTTACTCTGTATCTAACCCTGTGCTGTACCTGTCCTGGGAGTGTTTGATGGGGACAGTGTAGAGGGAGCTTTACTCTGTATCTAACCCGGTGCTGTACCTGTCCTGGGAGTGTTTGATGGGGACAGTGTAGAGGGAGCTTTACTCTGTACCTAACCCCGTGCTGTACCTGTCCTGGGAGTGTTTGATGGGGACAGTGTGGAGGGAGCTTTACTCTGTATCTAACCCCGTGCTGTACCTGTCCTGGGAGTGCTTGATGGGGACAGTGTAGAGGCAGCTTAACTCCGTATCTAACCCCGTGCTGTACCTGTCCTGGGAGTGTTTGATGGGGACAGTGTAGAGGGAGCTTTACTCTGTATCTAACCCCGTGCTGTACCTGTCCTGGGAGGGTTTGATGTGGACAGTGTAGAGGGAGCTTTACTCTGCATCTAACCGGGTGTTGTACCTGTCCTGAGAGTGTTTGATGGGGACAGTGTAGAGGGAGCTTTACTCTGTATCTAACCCCACACTGTATCTGTCCTGGGAGTGTTTGATGGGGAAAGTGTAGAGGGAGCTTTACTCTACATCTAACCGCGTGTTGTACCTGTCCGGGGAGTGTTTGATGGGGACAGTGTAGAGGAAGCTTTACTCTGTATCTAACCCCATGTTGTACCTGTCCTGGGAGTGTTTGATGGGGACAGTGTAGAGGAAGCTTTACTCTGTATTTAACCCCATGCTGTACCTGTCCTGGGAGTGTTTGATGGGGACAGTGTAGAGGGAGCTTTACTCTGTATCTAACCCCGTGCTGTACCTGTCCTGGGAGTGTTTGATGGGGACAGTGTAGAGGGAGCTTTACTCTGTATCTGACCCCGTGCTGTACCTGTCCTGGGAGTGTTTGATGGGGACAGTATAGAGGGAGCTTTACTCTGTATCTAACCCCGTGCTGTACCTGTCCTGGGAGTGTTTGATGCGGACAGTGGAGAGGGAGCTTTACTCTGTATCTAACCCCGTGCTGTACCTGTCCTGGGAGTGTTTGATGGGGACAGTGTAGAGGGAGCTTTACTCTGTATCTAACCCCGTGCTGTACCTGTCCTGGGAGTGTTTGATGGGGACAGTGTAGAGGGAGCTTTACTCTGCATCTACCCGCGTGTTGTACCTGTCCTGGGAGTGATTGATGGTGACAGTGTAGAGGGAGCTTTACTCTGTATCAAACCCCATGCTGTATCTGTCCTCGGAGTGTTTGATGGGAAAAGTGTAGAGGGAGCTTTACTCTGCATCTAACCCCGTACTGTACCTGTCCTGGGAGTGTTTGATGGGGACAGTGTAGAGGAAGCTTTACTCTGTATCTAACCCCATGCTGTACCTGTCCTGGGAATGTTTGATGGGGACAGTGTAGAGGGAGCTTTACTCTGTATCTGACCCCGTGCTGTACCTGTCCTGGGAGGGTTTGATGGGGACAGTGTAGAGGGAGCTTTACTCTGTATCTAACCGCACGCTGTATCTGTCCTGGGAGTGTTTGATGCGGCAAGTGTAGAGGGAGCTTTACTCTGTATCTAACCCCATGTTGTACCTGTCCTGGGAGTGTTTGATGGGGACAGTGTAGAGGAAGCTTTACTCTGTATCTAACCCCATGCTGTACCTGTCCTGGGAGTGTTTGATGGGGACAGTGTAGAGGGAGCATTACTCTGTATCTAACCCCGTGCTGTACCTGTCCTGGGAGTGTTTGATGTGGACAGTGTAGAGGGAGCTTTACTCTGTATCTGACCCCGTGCTGTACCTGTCCTGGGAGTGTTTGATGGGGACAGTGTAGAGGGAGCTTTACTCTGTATCTAACCCCGTGCTGTACCTGTCCTGGGAGTGTTTGATGCGGACAGTGTAGAGGGAGCTTTACTCTGTATCTCACCCCGTGCTGTACCTGTCCTGGGAGTGTTTGATTGGGACAGTGTAGAGGGAGCTTTACTCTGTATCTAACCCCGTGCTGTACCTGTCCTGGGAGTGTTTGATGGGGACAGTGTAGAGGGAGCTTTACTCTGTATCTGACCACGTGCTGTACCTGTCCTGGGAGTGTTTGATGGGGACAGTGTAGAGGGAGCTTTACTCTGTATCTAACCCCGTGCTGTACCTGTCCTGGGAGGGTTTGATGGGGACAGTGTAGAGGGAGCTTTACTCTGTATCTAACCGCACGCTGTATCTGTCCTGGGAGTGTTTGATGGGGCAAGTGTAGAGGGAGCTTTACTCTGCATCTAACCGCGTGTTGTACCTGCCCTAGGAGTGTTTAATGGGGACAGTGTAGAGGAAGCTTTACTCTGTATCTAACCCCATGCTGTACCTGTGCTGGGAGTGTTTGATGGGGCAGTGTAGAGGGAGCTTCATTCTGTATCTGACCCCGTGCTGTACCTGTCCTGGGAGTGTTTGATGGGGACAGTGTAGAGGGAGCTTTACTCTGTATCTAACCCCGTGCTGTACCTGTCCTGGGAATGTTTGATGGGGACAGTGTAGAGGGAGCTTTACTCTGTATCTAACCCCGTGCTGTACCTGTCCTGGGAGTGTTTGATGGGGACAGAGTAGAGTGAGCTTTACTCTGTATCTAACCCCGTGCTGTACCTGTCGTGGGAATGTTTGATGGGGACAGTGTAGAGTGAGCTTTACACTGTATCTAACCCTGTGCTGTACCTGTCCTGGGAGTGTTTGATGGGGACAGTGTAGGGAGAGCTTTACTCCGTATCTAACCCCGTGCTCTACCTGTCCTGGGAGTGTTTGATGGGGACAGTGTAGAGGGAGCTTTACTCTGTATCTAACCCCGTGCTGTACCTGTCCTGCGAGTGTTTGATGGGGACAGTGTAGAGGGAGCTTTACTCTGTATCTAACCCCGTGCTGTATTGTCCTGGGAGTGTTGATGGGGGCAGTGCAGAGGGAGCTTTAATCTGTATCTAACCCCGTGCTGTACCTGTCCTGGGAGTGTTTGATGGGGACAGTGTAGAGGGAGCTTTACTCTGTATCTAACCCCGTGCTGTACCTGTCCTGGGAATGTTTGATGGGGACAGTGTAGAGGGAGCTTTACTCTGTATCTAACCCCGTGCTGTACCAGTCCTGGGAGTGTTTAATGGGGACAGTGTAGAGGGAGCTTTACTCTGCATCTAACCCCGTGCTGTACCTGTCCTGGGAGTGTTTGATGGGGACAGTGTAGAGGAAGCTTTACTCTGTATCTAACCCCATGCTGTACCTGTCCTGGGAATGTTTGATGGGG
This sequence comes from Scyliorhinus torazame, assembly GCF_047496885.1. Lineage (NCBI taxonomy): Eukaryota > Metazoa > Chordata > Chondrichthyes > Carcharhiniformes > Scyliorhinidae > Scyliorhinus > Scyliorhinus torazame. Next base: position 10,990,887 of record NC_092712.1, on the reverse strand, counting down.
ACAGTGTAGAGGGAGCTTTACTCTGTATCTAACCCCGTGCTGTACCTTTCCTGGGAGGGTTTGATGGGGACAGTGTAGAGAGAGCTTTACTCTGTATCTAACCCCACGCTGTATCTGTCCTGGGAGTGTTTGATGGAGCAAGTGTAGAGGGAGCTTTACTCTGTACCTGACCCCGTGCTGTACCTGTCCTGGGAGTGTTTGATGGGGACAGTGTAGAGGGAGCTTTACTCTGTATCTAACCCCGTGCTGTACCTGTCCTGGGAATGTTTGGTGGGGACAGTGTAGAGCGAGCTTTACTCTGTATCTAACCCCGTGCTGTACCTGTCCTGGGAGTGTTTGATGGGGACAGTGTAGAGGGAGCTTGACTCTGTATCTAACCCCGTGCTGTACCTGTCCTGGGAGTGTTTGATGGGGACAGTGTAGAGGGAGCTTTACTCTGTATCTGACCCCGTGCTGTACCTGTCCTGGGAGTGTTTGATGGGGACAGTGTAGAGGGAGCTTTACTCTGTATCTAACCCCGTGCTGTACCTGTCCTGGGTGGGTTTGATGGGGACAGTGTAGAGGGAGCTTTACTCTGTATCTAACCGCACGCTGTATCTGTCCTGGGAGTGTTTGATGGGGCAAGTGTAGAGGGAGCTTTACTCTGCATCTAACCGCGTGTTGTACCTGCCCTAGGAGTGTTTAATGGGGACAGTGTAGAGGAAGCTTTACTCTGTATCTAACCCCATGCTGTACCTGTGCTGGGAGTGTTTGATGGGGCAGTGTAGAGGGAGCTTCATTCTGTATCTGACCCCGTGCTGTACCTGTCCTGGGAGTGTTTGATGGGGACAGTGTAGAGGGAGCTTTACTCTGTATCTAACCCCGTGCTGTACCTGTCCTGGGAATGTTTGATGGGGACAGCGTAGAGGGAGCTTTACTCTGTATCTAACCCCGTGCTGTACCTGTCCTGGGAGTGTTTGATGGGGACAGAGTAGAGTGAGCTTTACTCTGTATCTAACCCCGTGCTGTACCTGTCGTGGGAATGTTTGATGGGGACAGTGTAGAGTGAGCTTTACACTGTATCTAACCCTGTGCTGTACCTGTCCTGGGAGTGTTTGATGGGGACAGTGTAGGGAGAGCTTTACTCCGTATCTAACCCCGTGCTGTACCTGTCCTGGGAGTGTTTGATGGGGACAGTGTAGAGGGAGCTTTACTCTGTATCTAACCCCGTGCTGTACCTGTCCTGCGAGTGTTTGATGGGGACAGTGTAGAGGGAGCTTTACTCTGTATCTAACCCCGTGCTGTATTGTCCTGGGAGTGTTGATGGGGGCAGTGCAGAGGGAGCTTTAATCTGTATCTAACCCCGTGCTGTACCTGTCCTGGGAGTGTTTGATGGGGACAGTGTAGAGGGAGCTTTACTCTGTATCTAACCCCGTGCTGTACCTGTCCTGGGAATGTTTGATGGGGACAGTGTAGAGGGAGCTTTACTCTGTATCTAACCCCGTGCTGTACCAGTCCTGGGAGTGTTTAATGGGGACAGTGTAGAGGGAGCTTTACTCTGCATCTAACCCCGTGCTGTACCTGTCCTGGGAGTGTTTGATGGGGACAGTGTAGAGGAAGCTTTACTCTGTATCTAACCCCATGCTGTACCTGTCCTGGGAATGTTTGATGGGGACAGTGTAGAGGGAGCTTTACTCTGTATCTAACCCCGTGCTGTACCTTTCCTGGGAGGGTTTGATGGGGACAGTGTAGAGAGAGCTTTACTCTGTATCTAACCCCACGCTGTATCTGTCCTGGGAGTGTTTGATGGAGCAAGTGTAGAGGGAGCTTTACTCTGTACCTGACCCCGTGCTGTACCTGTCCTGGGAGTGTTTGATGGGGACAGTGTAGAGGGAGCTTTACTCTGTATCTAACCCCGTGCTGTACCTGTCCTGGGAATGTTTGATGGGGACAGTGTAGAGCGAGCTTTACTCTGTATCTAACCCCGTGCTGTACCTGTCCTGGGAGTGTTTGATGGGGACAGAGTAGAGTGAGCTTTACTCTGTATCTAACCCCGTGCTGTACCTGTCGTGGGAATGTTTGATGGGGACAGTGTAGAGTGAGCTTTACACTGTATCTAACCCTGTGCTGTACCTGTCCTGGGAGTGTTTGATGGGGACAGTGTCGGGAGAGCTTTACTCCGTATCTAACCCCGTGCTGTACCTGTCCTGGGAGTGTTTGATGGGGACAGTGTAGAGGGAGCTTTACTCTGTATCTAACCCCGTGCTGTACCAGTCCTGGGAGTGTTTAATGGGGACAGTGTAGAGGGAGCTTTACTCTGTATCTAACACCGTGCTGTACCTGTCCTGGGAGTGTTTGATGGGGACAGTGTAGAGTGAGTTTTACACTGTATCTAACCCCGTGCTGTACCTGTCCTGGGAGTGTTCGATGGGGAAAGTGTAGAGGGAGCTTTACTCTGTATCTAACCCCGTGCTGTACCTGTCCTGGGAGTGTTTGATGGGGACAGTGTAGAGGGAGCTTTACTCTGTATCTAACCCCGTGCTGTACCTGTCCTGGGAGTGTTTGATGGGGACAGTGTAGAGGGAGCTTTACTTTGTATCTAACCCCGTGCTGTACCTGTCCTGGGAGTGTTTGACGGGGACAGTGTAGAGGGAGCTTTACTCTGTATCTAACCCCGTGCTGTACCTGTCCTGGGAGTGTTTGATGGGGACAGAGTAGAGTGAGCTTTACTCTGTATCTAACCCCGTGCTGTACCTGTCCTGGGAGTGTTTGACGGGGACAGTGTAGAGTGAGCTTTACACTGTATCTAACCCCGTGCTGTACCTGTCCTGGGAGTGTTTGATGGGGACAGTGTAGGGAGAGCTTTACTCCGTATCTAACCCCGTGCTGTACCTGTCCTGGGAGTGTTTGATGGGGACAGTATAGAGGGAGCTTTACTCTGTACCGAACCCCATGCTGTACCTGTCCTGGGAGTGTTTGATGGGGACAGTGTAGAGGGAGCTTTACTCTGTATCTAACCCCGTGCTGTACCTGTCCTGGGAGTGTTGATGGGGACAGTGCAGAGGGAGCTTTACTCTGTATCTAACCCCGTGCTGTACCTGTCCTGGGAGTGTTTGATGGGGACAGTGTAGAGGGAGCTTTACTCTGTATCTAACCCCGTGCTGTACCTGTCCTGGGAGTGTTTGATGGGGACAGTGTAGAGGGAGCTTTACTCTGTATCTCTCAACCCCGTGCTGTATTGTCCTGGGAGTGTTGATGGGAAAAGTGTAGAGGGAGCTTTACTCTGCATCTAACCCCGTGCTGTACCTGTCCTGGGAGTGTTTGATGGGGACAGTGTAGAGGAAGCTTTACTCTGTATCTAACCCCATGCTGTACCTGTCCTGGGAATGTTTGATGGGGACTGTGTAGAGGAAGCTTTACTCTGTATCTAACCCCATGCTGTACCCGTCCTGGGAGTGTTTGATGGGGCAAGTGTAGAGGGAGCTTTACTCTGCATCTAACCGCGTGTTGTACCTGCCCTGGGAGTGTTTAATGGGGACAGTGTAGAGGAAGCTTTACTCTGTATCTAACCCCATGCTGTACCTGTCCTGGGAGTGTTTGATGGGGCAGTGTAGAGGGAGCTTTACTCTGTATCTGACCCCGTGCTGTACCTGTCCTGGGAGTGTTTGATGGGGACAGTGTAGAGGGAGCTTTACTCTGTATCTAACCCCGTGCTGTACCTGTCCTGGGAATGTTTGATGGGGACAGTGTAGAGCGAGCTTTACTCTGTATCTAACCCCGTGCTGTACCTGTCCTGGGAGTGTTTGATGGGGACAGAGTAGAGTGAGCTTTACTCTGTATCTAACCCCGTGCTGTACCTGTCGTGGGAATGTTTGATGGGGACAGTGTAGAGTGAGCTTTACACTGTATCTAACCCTGTGCTGTACCTGTCCTGGGAGTGTTTGATGGGGACAGTGTAGGGAGAGCTTTACTCCGTATCTAACCCCGTGCTGTACATGTCCTGGGAGTGTTTGATGGGGACAGTGTAGAGGGAGCTTTACTCTGTATCTAACCCCGTGCTGTACCTGTCCTGGGAGTGTTTGATGGGGACTGTGTAGAGGGAGCTTTACTCTGTATCTAACCCCGTGCTGTAGCTGTCCTGGGAATGTTTGATGGGGACAGTGCAGAGGGAGCTTTACTCTGTATCTAACCCCGTGCTGTACCTGTCCTGGGAGTGTTTGATGGGGACAGTATAGAGGGAGCTTTACTCTGTATCTAACCCCGTGCTGTACCTGTCCTGGGAGTGTTTGATGGGGACAGTGTAGAGTGAGCTTTACACTGTATCTAACCCCGTGCTGTACCTGTCCTGGGAGTGTTTGATGGGGAAAGTGTAGAGGGAGCTTTACTCTGCATCTAACCCCGTGCTGTTTCTGACCTGGGAGTGTTTGATGGGGACAGTGTAGAGGGAGCTTTACTCTGTATCTAACCCCGTGCTGTACCTGCCCTGGGACTGTTTGATGGGGACAGTGTAGAGTGAGCTTTACACTGTATCTAACCCCGTGCTGTACCTGTCCTGGGAGTGTTTGATGGGGACAGTGTAGGGAGAGCTTTACTCCGTATCTAACCCCGTGCTGTACCTGTCCTGGGCGTGTTTGATGGGGACAGTGTAGAGGGAGCTTTACTCTGTACCTAACACCGTGCTGTACCTGTCCTGGGAGTGTTTGATGGGGACAGTGTAGAGGGAGCTTTACTCTGTATCTAACCCCGTGCTGTACCTGTCCTGGGAGTGTTGATGGGGACAGTGCAGAGGGAGCTTTACTCTGTATCTAACCCCGTGCTCTACCTGTCCTGGGAGTGTTTGATGGGGACTGTGTAGAGGGAGCTTTACTCTGTATCTAACCCCGTGCTGTACCTGTCCAGCGAATGTTTGATGGGGACAGTGTAGAGGGAGCTTTACTCTGTATCTAACCCCATGCTGTACCTGTCCTGCGAATGTTTGATGGGGACAGTGTAGAGGGAGCTTTACTCTGTATCTAACCCCGTGCTGCACCTGTCGTGCGAATGTTTGATGGCGACAGTGTAGAGGGAGCTTTACTCTGTATCTAACCCCGTGCTGTACCTGTCCTGGGAGTGTTTGATGGCGACAGTGTAGAGTGAGCTTTACTCTGTATCTAACCACGTGCTGTACCTTTCCTGGGAGTGTTTGATGGGGACAGTGTAGGGAGAGCTTTACTCCGTATCTAACCCCGTGCTGTACCTGTCCTGGGAGTGTTTGATGGGTCAGTGTAGAGGGAGCTTTACTCTGTATCTAACCCCGTGCTGTACCTGTCCTGGGAGTGTTTGATGGGGACAGTGTAGAGGGAGCTTTGCTCTGTATCTAACACCGTGCTGTACCTGTCCTGGGAGTGTTTGATGGGCGACAGTGTAGAGGGAGCTTTACTCTGCATCTAACCGCGTGTTGTACCTGTCCTGGGAGTGTTTGATGGGGACAGTGTAGAGGGAGCTTTACTCTGTATCTAACCCCACGCTGTATCTGTCCTGGGAGTGTTTGATGGGGAAAGTGTAGAGGGAGCTTTACTCTGTATCTAACCGCGTGTTGTACCTGTCCTGGGAGTGTTTGATGGGGACAGTGTAGCGGAAGCTTTACTCTGTATCTAACCCCATGCTGTACCTGTCCTGTGAGTGTTTGATGGGGACAGTGTAGAGGGAGCTTTACTCTGTATCTAACCCCGTGCTGTACCTGTCCTGGTAGTGTTTGATGGGGACAATGTAGACGGAGCTTTACTCTGTATCTAACCCCGTGCTGTACCTGTCCTGGGAGTGTTTGATGGGGACTGAATAGAGGGAGCTTTACTCTGTATCTAACCCCGTGCTGTACCTGTCCTGGGAATGTTTGATGGGGACAGTGTAGAGGGAGCTTTACTCTGTATCTAACCCCGTGCTGTACCTGTCCTGGGAGTGTTTGATGGGGACAGTGTAGAGGGAGCTTTACTCTGTATCTAACCCCGTGCTATACCTGTCCTGGGAGTGTTTGATGGGGACAGTGTAGAGTGAGCTTTACACTGTATCTAACCCCGTGCTGTACCTGTCCTGGGAGTGTTTGATGGGGAAAGTGTAGAGGGAGCTTTACTCTGTATCTAACCCCGTGCTGTTTCTGACCTGGGAGTGTTTGATGGGGACAGTGTAGAGGGAGCTTTACTCTGTATCTAACCCCGTGCTGTACCTGACCTGGGACTGTTTGATGGGGACAGAGTAGAGTGAGCTTTACTCTGTATCTAACCACATGCTGTACCTGTCCTGGGAGTGTTTGATGGGGACAGTGTAGAGTGAGCTTTACACTGTATCTAACCCCGTGCTGTACCTGTCCTGGGAGTGTTTGATGGGGACAGTGTAGGGAGAGCTTTACTCCGTATCTAACCCCGTGCTGTACCTGTCCTTGGAGTGTTTGATGGGGACAGTGTAGAGGGAGCTTTACTCTGTACCTAACACCGTGCTGTACCTGTCCTGGGAGTGTTTGATGGGGACAGTGTAGAGGGAGCTTTACTCTTTATCTAACCCCGTGCTGTACCTGTCCTGGGAGTGTTGATGGGGACAGTGCAGAGGGAGCTTTACTCTGTATCTAACCCCGTGCTGTACCTGTCCTGCGAATGTTTGATGGGGACAGTGTAGAGGGAGCTTTACTCTGTATCTAACCCCATGCTGTACCTGTCCTGCGAATGTTTGATGGGGACAGTGTAGAGGGAGCTTTACTCTGTATCTAACCCCGTGCTGCACCTGTCCTGGGAGTGTTTGATGGGGACAGTGTAGGGAGAGCTTTACTCCGTATCTAACCCCGTGCTGTACCTGTCCTGGGAGTGTTTGATGGGTCAGTGTAGAGGGAGCTTTGCTCTGTATCTAACACCGTGCTGTACCTGTCCTGGGAGTGTTTGATGGGCGACAGTGTAGAGGGAGCTTTACTCTGCATCTAACCGCGTGTTGTACCTGTCCTGGGAGTGTTTGATGGGGACAGTGTAGAGGGAGCTTTACTCTGTATCTAACCCCACGCTGTATCTGTCCTGGGAGTGTTTGATGGGGAAAGTGTAGAGGGAGCTTTACTCTGTATCTAACCGCGTGTTGTACCTGTCCTGGGAGTGTTTGATGGGGACAGTGTAGCGGAAGCTTTACTCTGTATCTAACCCCATGCTGTACCTGTCCTGTGAGTGTTTGATGGGGACAGTGTAGAGGGAGCTTTACTCTGTATCTAACCCCGTGCTGTACCTGTCCTGGTAGTGTTTGATGGGGACAATGTAGACGGAGCTTTACTCTGTATCTAACCCCGTGCTGTACCTGTCCTGGGAGTGTTTGATGGGGACTGAATAGAGGGAGCTTTACTCTGTATCTAACCCCGTGCTGTACCTGTCCTGGGAATGTTTGATGGGGACAGTGTAGAGGGAGCTTTACTCTGTATCTAACCCCGTGCTGTACCTGTCCTGGGAGTGTTTGATGGGGACAGTGTAGAGGGAGCTTTACTCTGTATCTAACCCCGTGCTATACCTGTCCTGGGAGTGTTTGATGGGGACAGTGTAGAGTGAGCTTTACACTGTATCTAACCCCGTGCTGTACCTGTCCTGGGAGTGTTTGATGGGGAAAGTGTAGAGGGAGCTTTACTCTGTATCTAACCCCGTGCTGTTTCTGACCTGGGAGTGTTTGATGGGGACAGTGTAGAGGGAGCTTTACTCTGTATCTAACCCCGTGCTGTACCTGACCTGGGACTGTTTGATGGGGACAGAGTAGAGTGAGCTTTACTCTGTATCTAACCACATGCTGTACCTGTCCTGGGAGTGTTTGATGGGGACAGTGTAGAGTGAGCTTTACACTGTATCTAACCCCGTGCTGTACCTGTCCTGGGAGTGTTTGATGGGGACAGTGTAGGGAGAGCTTTACTCCGTATCTAACCCCGTGCTGTACCTGTCCTTGGAGTGTTTGATGGGGACAGTGTAGAGGGAGCTTTACTCTGTACCTAACACCGTGCTGTACCTGTCCTGGGAGTGTTTGATGGGGACAGTGTAGAGGGAGCTTTACTCTTTATCTAACCCCGTGCTGTACCTGTCCTGGGAGTGTTGATGGGGACAGTGCAGAGGGAGCTTTACTCTGTATCTAACCCCGTGCTGTACCTGTCCTGCGAATGTTTGATGGGGACAGTGTAGAGGGAGCTTTACTCTGTATCTAACCCCATGCTGTACCTGTCCTGCGAATGTTTGATGGGGACAGTGTAGAGGGAGCTTTACTCTGTATCTAACCCCGTGCTGCACCTGTCCTGGGAGTGTTTGATGGGGACAGTGTAGGGAGAGCTTTACTCCGTATCTAACCCCGTGCTGTACCTGTCCTGGGAGTGTTTGATGGGTCAGTGTAGAGGGAGCTTTACTCTGTATCTAACCCCGTGCTGTACCTGTCCTGGGAGTGTTTGATGGGGACAGTGTAGAGGGAGCTTTACTCTGTATCTAACACCGTGCTGTACCTGTCCTGGGAGTGTTTGATGGGCGACAGTGTAGAGGGAGCTTTACTCTGCATCTAACCGCGTGTTGTACCTGTCCTGGGAGTGTTTGATGGGGACAGTGCAGAGGGAGCTTTACTCTGTATCTAACCCCACGCTGTATCTGTCCTGGGAGTGTTTGATGGGGAAAGTGTGGAGGGAGCTTTACTCTGTATCTAACCGCGTCTTGTACCTGTCCTGGGAGTGTTTGATGGGGACAGTGTAGAGGAAGCTTTACTCTGTATCTAACCCCATGCTGTACCTGTCCTGTGAGTGTTTGATGGGGACAGTGTAGAGGGAGCTTTACTCTGTATCTAACCCCGTGCTGTACCTGTCCTGGTAGTGTTTGATGGGGACAGTGTAGAGGGAGCTTTACTCTGTATCTGACCCCGTGCTGTACCTGTCCTGGGAGTGTTTGATGGGGACAGTGTAGAGGGAGCTTTACTCTGTATCTAACCCCGTGCTGTACCTGTCCTGGGAGTGTTTGATGCGGACAGTGTAGAAGGAGCTTTACTCTGTATCTAACCCCGTGCTGTACCTTTCCTGGGAGTGTTTGATGGGGACAGTGTAGAGGGAGCTTTACTCTGCATCTACCCGCGTGTTGTACCTGTCCTGGGAGTGATTGATGGGGACAGTGTAGAGGGAGCTTTACTCTGTATCAAACCATTGCTGTATCTGTCCCGGGAGTGTTTGATGGGAAAAGTGTAGAGGGAGCTTTACTCTGCATCTAACCCCGTGCTGTACCTGTCCTGGGAGTGTTTGATGGGGATAGTGTAGAGGAAGCTTTACTCTGTATCTAACCCCATGCTGTACCTGTCCTGGGAATGTTTGATGGGGACAGTGTAGAGGGAGCTTTACTCTGTATCTGACCCCGTGCTGTACCTGTCCTGGGAGTGTTTGATGGGGACAGTGTAGAGGGAGCTTTACTCTGTATCTAACCCCGTGCTGTACCTGTCCTGGGAGGGTTTGATGGGGACAGTGTAGAGGGAGCTTTACTCTGTATCTAACCCCGTGCTGTACCTGTCCTGGTAGTGTTTGATGGGGACAATGTAGACGGAGCTTTACTCTGTATCTAACCCCGTGCTGTACCTGTCCTGGGAGTGTTTGATGGGGACTGAATAGAGGGAGCTTTACTCTGTATCTAACCCCGTGCTGTACCTGTCCTGGGAATGTTTGATGGGGACAGTGTAGAGGGAGCTTTACTCTGTATCTAACCCCGTGCTGTACCTGTCCTGGGAGTGTTTGATGGGGACAGTGTAGAGGGAGCTTTACTCTGTATCTAACCCCGTGCTATACCTGTCCTGGGAGTGTTTGATGGGGACAGTGTAGAGTGAGCTTTACACTGTATCTAACCCCGTGCTGTACCTGTCCTGGGAGTGTTTGATGGGGAAAGTGTAGAGGGAGCTTTACTCTGTATCTAACCCCGTGCTGTTTCTGACCTGGGAGTGTTTGATGGGGACAGTGTAGAGGGAGCTTTACTCTGTATCTAACCCCGTGCTGTACCTGACCTGGGACTGTTTGATGGGGACAGAGTAGAGTGAGCTTTACTCTGTATCTAACCACATGCTGTACCTGTCCTGGGAGTGTTTGATGGGGACAGTGTAGAGTGAGCTTTACACTGTATCTAACCCCGTGCTGTACCTGTCCTGGGAGTGTTTGATGGGGACAGTGTAGGGAGAGCTTTACTCCGTATCTAACCCCGTGCTGTACCTGTCCTTGGAGTGTTTGATGGGGACAGTGTAGAGGGAGCTTTACTCTGTACCTAACACCGTGCTGTACCTGTCCTGGGAGTGTTTGATGGGGACAGTGTAGAGGGAGCTTTACTCTTTATCTAACCCCGTGCTGTACCTGTCCTGGGAGTGTTGATGGGGACAGTGCAGAGGGAGCTTTACTCTGTATCTAACCCCGTGCTGTACCTGTCCTGCGAATGTTTGATCGGGACAGTGTAGAGGGAGCTTTACTCTGTATCTAACCCCATGCTGTACCTGTCCTGCGAATGTTTGATGGGGACAGTGTAGAGGGAGCTTTACTCTGTATCTAACCCCGTGCTGCACCTGTCCTGGGAGTGTTTGATGGGGACAGTGTAGGGAGAGCTTTACTCCGTATCTAACCCCGTGCTGTACCTGTCCTGGGAGTGTTTGATGGGTCAGTGTAGAGGGAGCTTTACTCTGTATCTAACCCCGTGCTGTACCTGTCCTGGGAGTGTTTGATGGGGACAGTGTAGAGGGAGCTTTACTCTGTATCTAACACCGTGCTGTACCTGTCCTGGGAGTGTTTGATGGGCGACAGTGTAGAGGGAGCTTTACTCTGCATCTAACCGCGTGTTGTACCTGTCCTGGGAGTGTTTGATGGGGACAGTGCAGAGGGAGCTTTACTCTGTATCTAACCCCACGCTGTATCTGTCCTGGGAGTGTTTGATGGGGAAAGTGTGGAGGGAGCTTTACTCTGTATCTAACCGCGTCTTGTACCTGTCCTGGGAGTGTTTGATGGGGACAGTGTAGAGGAAGCTTTACTCTGTATCTAACCCCATGCTGTACCTGTCCTGTGAGTGTTTGATGGGGACAGTGTAGAGGGAGCTTTACTCTGTATCTAACCCCGTGCTGTACCTGTCCTGGTAGTGTTTGATGGGGACAGTGTAGAGGGAGCTTTACTCTGTATCTGACCCCGTGCTGTACCTGTCCTGGGAGTGTTTGATGGGGACAGTGTAGAGGGAGCTTTACTCTGTATCTAACCCCGTGCTGTACCTGTCCTGGGAGTGTTTGATGCGGACAGTGTAGAAGGAGCTTTACTCTGTATCTAACCCCGTGCTGTACCTTTCCTGGGAGTGTTTGATGGGGACAGTGTAGAGGGAGCTTTACTCTGCATCTACCCGCGTGTTGTACCTGTCCTGGGAGTGATTGATGGGGACAGTGTAGAGGGAGCTTTACTCTGTATCAAACCATTGCTGTATCTGTCCTGGGAGTGTTTGATGGGAAAAGTGTAGAGGGAGCTTTACTCTGCATCTAACCCCGTGCTGTACCTGTCCTGGGAGTGTTTGATGGGGATAGTGTAGAGGAAGCTTTACTCTGTATCTAACCCTATGCTGTACCTGTCCTGGGAATGTTTGATGGGGACAGTGTAGAGGGAGCTTTACTCTGTATCTCACCCCGTGCTGTACCTGTCCTGGGAGTGTTTGATGGGGACAGTGTAGAGGGAGCTTTACTCTGTATCTAACCCCGTGCTGTACCTGTCCTGGGAGGGTTTGATGGGGACAGTGTAGAGGGAGCTTTACTCTGCATCTAACCGGGTGTTGTACCTGTCCTGAGAGTGTTTGATGGGGACAGTGTAGAGGGAGCTTTACTCTGTATCTAACCCCACTCTGTATCTGTCCTGTGAGTGTTTGATGGGGACAGTGTAGAGGGAGCTTTACTCTGTATCTGACCCTGTGCTGTACCTGTACTGGGAGTGTTTGATGCGGACAGTGTAGAGGGAGCTTTACTCTGTATCTAACCCCATGCTGTACCTGTCCTGGGAATGTTTGATGGGGACAGTGTAGAGGGAGCTTTACTCTGTATCTAATCCCGTGCTGTACCTGTCCTGGGAGTGTTTGATGGGGACAGAGTAGAGTGAGCTTTACTCTGTATCTAACCCCGTGCTGTACCTGTCGTGGGAATGTTTGATGGGGACAGTGTAGAGTGAGCTTTACACTGTATCAAACCCTGTGCTGTACCTTTCCTGGGAGTGTTTGATGGGGACAGTGTACATAGAACATAGAACATAGAACAATACAGCGCAGTACAGGCCCTTCGGCCCACGATGTTGCACCGAATCAAAAGCCATCTAACCTACACTATGCCATTATCATCCATATGTTTATCCAATAAACTTTTAATTGCCCTCAATGTTGGCGAGTTCACTACTGTAGCAGGTAGGGCATTCCACGGCCTCACTACTCTTTGCGTAAAGAACCTACCTCTGACCTCTGTCCTATATCTATTACCCCTCAGTTTAAAGTTATGTCCCCTCGTGCCAGCCATATCCATCCGCGGGAGAAGGCTCTCACTGTCCACCCTATCCAACCCCCTGATCATTTTGTATGCCTCTATTAAGTCTCCTCTTAACCTTCTTCTCTCCAATGAAAACAACCTCAAGTCCGTCAGCCTTTCCTCATAAGATTTTCCCTCCATACCAGGCAACATCCTGGTAAATCTCCTCTGCACCCGCTCCAAAGCCTCCACGTCCTTCCTATAATGCGGTGACCAGAACTGTACGCAATACTCCAAATGCGGCCGGACCAGAGTTCTGTACAGCTGCAACATGACCTCCCGACACCGGAACTCAATCCCTCTACCAATAAAGGCCAACACTCCATAGGCCTTCTTCACAACCCTATCAACCTGGGTGGCAACTTTCAGGGATCTATGTACATGGACACCTAGATCCCTCTGCTCAGCCACACTTTCAAGAACTTTACCATTAGCCAAATATTCCGCATTCCTGTTATTCCTTCCAAAGTGAATCACCTCACACTTCTCTACATTAAACTCCATTTGCCACCTCTCAGCCCAGCTCTGCAGCTTATCTATATCCCTCTGTAACCTGCTACATCCTTCCACACTATCGACAACACCACCGACTTTAGTATCGTCTGCAAATTTACTCACCCACCCTTCTGCGCCTTCCTCTAGGTCATTGATAAAAATGACAAACAGCAACGGCCCCAGAACAGATCCTTGTGGTACTCCACTTGTGACTGTACTCCATTCTGAACATTTCCCATCAACCACCACCCTCTGTCTTCTTTCAGCTAGCCAATTTCTGATCCACATCTCTAAATCACCCTCAATCCCCAGCCTCCGTATTTTTTGCAATAGCCTACCGTGGGGAACCTTATCAAACGCTTTGCTGAAATCCATATACACCACATCAACTGCTCTACCCTCGTCTACCTGTTCAGTCACCTTCTCAAAGAACTCAATAAGGTTTGTGAGGCATGACCTACCCTTCACAAAGCCATGCTGACTATCCCTGATCATATCATTCCTATCTAGATGATTATAAATCTTGTCCCTTATAATCCCCTCCAAGACTTTACCCACTACAGACGTGAGGCTCACCGGTCTATAGTTGCCGGGGTTGTCTCTGCTCCCCTTTTTGAACAAAGGGACCACATTTGCTGTCCTCCAGTCCTCTGGCACTATTCCTGTAGCCAATGATGACATAAAAATCAAAGCCAAAGGTCCAGCAATCTCTTCCCTGGCCTCCCATAGAATCCTAGGATAAATCCCATCAGGTCCCGGGGACTTATCTATTTTCAGCCTGTCCAGAATTGCCAACACCTCTTCCCTACGTACCTCAATGCCATCTATTCTATTAGCCTGGGACTCAGCATTCTCCTCCACAACATTATCTTTTTCCTGAGTGAATACTGACGAAAAATATTCATTTAGTATCTCGCCTATCTCTTCAGACTCCACACACAATTTCCCATCCCTGTCCTTGACTGGTCCTACTCTTTCCCTAGTCATTCGCTTATTCCTGACATACCTATAGAAAGCTTTTGGGTTTTCCTTGATCCTTCCTGCCAAATACTTCTCATGTCCCCTCCTTGCTCGTCTTATAGAACATGTTTGATGGGGACAGTGTAGGGAGAGCTTTACTCCGTATCTAACCCCGTGCTGTACCTGTCCTGGGAGTGTTTGATGGGGACAGTTTAGAGGGAGCTTTATTCTGTATCTAACCCCGTGCTGTACCTGTCCTGGGAGTGTTTGATGGGGACAGTGTGGAGGGAGCTTTACTCTGTATCCTACCCCGTGCTGTCTTGTCCTGGGAATGTTGATGGGGGCAGTGCAGAGGGAGCTTTACTCTGTATCTAACCCCGTGCTGGACCTGTCCTGGGAATGTTTGATGGGGACAGTGTTGAGGGCGCTTTACTCTGTATATAACCCCGTGCTGTACCTGTCCTGGGAGGGTTTGATGGGGACAGTGTAGACGGAGCTTTACTCTGTATCTAACCCCGTGCTGTACCTGTCCTGGGAGTGTTTGATGGGGACAGTGTAGAGTGAGCTTTACACTGTATCTTACCCCGTGCTGTACCTGTCCTGGGAGTGTTTAATGGGGACAGTGTAGGGAGAGCTTTACTCCGTATCTAACCCCGTGCTGTACCTGTCCTGGGAGTGTTTGATGGGGACAGTGTAGAGGGAGCTTTACTCTGTACCTAACCCCGTGATGTACCTGTCCTGGGAGTGTTTGATGGGGACAGTGTAGAGGGAGCTTTACTCTGTATCTAACCCCGTGCTGTACCTGTCCTGGGAGTGTTGATGGGAACAGTGCAGAGGGAGCTTTACTCTGTATCTAACCCCGTGCTGTACTTGTCCTGGGAGTGTTTGATGGGGACTGTGTAGAGGGAGCTTTACTCTGTATCTAACCCCGTGCTGTACCTGTCCTGCGAATGTTTGATGGGGACAGTGTGGAGGGAGCTTTACTCTGTATCTAACCCCATGCTGTACCTGTCCTGCGAATTTTTGATGGGGACAGTGTAGAGGGAGCTTTACTCTGTATCTAACCCGGTGCTGTTCCTGTCCTGCGAATGTTTGATGGGGACAGTGTCGAGGGAGCTTTACTCTGTATCTAACCCCGTGCTGTACCTGTCCTGGGAGTGTTTGATGGGGACAGTGTAGAGTGAGCTTTACATTGTATCTAACCCCGTGCTGTACCTGTCCTGGGAGTGTTTGATGTGGACAGTGTAGAGGGAGCTTTACTCTGTACCTAACCCCGCATGCGCGCTACGGCCGGTGTGATTCCGCACATTCGCGCTACGGCCGGTGTGATTCCCCACATGCTCGCTACGGCCGGTGTAATTCCGCACATGTTCGCTACGGCCGGTGTGATTCCCCACATGCTCGATACGGCCGGTGTGATTCCTCACATGCTCGATACGGCCGGTGTGATTCCGCACATGCTCGATACGGCCGGTGTGATTCCCCACATGCTCGATACGGCCGGTGTGATTCCCCACATGCTCACGACGGCTGGTGGGATTCCGCACATGTTCGATACGGCCGGTGTGATTCCCCACATGCTCGATACGGCCAGTGTGATTCCCCACATGCTCGATACGGCCGGTGTGATTCCCCACATGCTCGCTACGGCCGGTGTGATTCCCCACATGCTCGATACGGCCGGTGTGATTCCCCACATGCTCGATACGGCCGGTGTGATTCCCCACATGCTCGATACGGCCGGTGTGATTCCCCTCATGCTCGATACGGTCGGTGTGATTCCGCACATGCTCGATACGGCCGGTGTGATTCCCCACATGCTCGATACGGCCGGTGTGATTCCCCACATGCTCGATACGGCCGGTGTGATTCCCCACATGCTCGCTACGGCCGGTGTGATTCCCCACATGCTCGATACGGCCGGTGTGATTCCCCACATGCTCGATACGCCCGGTGTGATTCCCCACATGCTCGCTACGGCCGGTGTGATTCCCCACATGCTCGCTACGGCCGGTGTGATTCCCCACATGCTCGATACGGCCGGTGTGATTCCCCACATGCTCGATACGGCCGGTGTGATTCCCCACATGCTCGATACGGCCGGTGTGATTCCCCACATGCTCGATACGGCCGGCGTGATTCCCCACATGCTCGATACGGCCGGTGTGATTCCCCACATGCTCGATACGGCCGGTGTGATTCCCCACATGCTCGATACGGCCGGTGTGATTCTCCACATGCTCGATACGGCCGGTGTGATTCCCCACATGCTCGATACGCCCGGTGTGATTCCTCACATGCTCGATACGGCCGGTGTGATTCCCCACATGCTCGATACGGCCGTTGTGATTCCCCACATGCCCGATACGGCCGGTGTGATTCCCCACATGCTCGATACGGCCGGTGTGATTCCCCACATGCTCGATACGGCCGGTGTGATTCCGCACATGCTCGATACGGCCTGTGTGATTCCCCACATGCTCGATACGGCCGGTGTGATTCCCCACATGCTCGATACGGCCGGTGTGATTCCCCACATGCTCGATACGGCCGGTGTGATTCCCCACATGCTCGATACGGCCGGTGTGATTCCCCACATGCTCGATACGGCCGGTGTGATTCCCCACATGCTCGATAGGGCCGGTGTGATTCCCCACATGCTCGATACGGCCGGTGTGATTCCCCACATGCTCGATACGGCCGGTGTGATTCCCCACATGCTCGATACGGCCTGTGTGATTCCGCACATGCTCGATACGGCCGGTGTGATTCCCCACATGCTCGATACGGCCGGTGTGATTCCCCACATGCTCGATACGGCCGGTGTGATTCCCCACATGCTCGCTACGGCCGGTGTGATTCCCCTCATGCTCGATACGGCCGGTGTGATTCCGCACATGCTCGATACGGCCGGTGTGATTCCCCACATGCTTGATACGGCCGGTGTGATTCCCCACATGCTCGCTACGGCCGGTGTGATTCCCCTCATGCTCGATACGGCCGGTGTGATTCCCCACATGCTCGATACGGCCTGTGTGATTCCGCACATGCTCGATACGGCCGGTGTGATTCCCCACATGCTCGATACGGCCGGTGTGATTCCCCACATGCTCGCTACGGCCGGTGTGATTCCCCTCATGCTCGATACGGCCGGTGTGAATCCCCACATGCTCGATACGGCCGGTGTGATTCCCCACATGCTCGATACGGCCGGTGTGATTCCCCACATGCTCGATACGGCCGGTGTGATTCCGCACATGCTCGATACGGCCGGTGTGAATCCCCACATGCTCGATACGGCCGGTGTGATTCCCCACATGCTCGATACGCCCGGTGTGAATCCCCACATGCTCGATACGGCCGGTGTGATTCCCCACATGCTCGATACGGCCGGTGTGATTCCCCACATGCTCGCTACGGCCGGTTTGATTCCCCACATGCTCGATACGGCCGGTGTGATTCCGCACATGCTCGATACGGCCGGTGTGATTCCCCACATGCTCGATACGGCCGGTGTGATTCCCCACATGCTCGATACGGCCGGTGTGATTCCGCACATGCTCGATACGCCCGGTGTGATTCCCCACATGCTCGATACGGCCGGTGTGATTCCGCACATGCTCGATACGGCCGGCGTGATTCCCCACATGCTCGCTACGGCCGGTGTGATTCCCCACATGCTCGATACGGCCGGTGTGATTCCCCACATGCTCGATACGGCCGGTGTGATTCCCCACATGCTCGATACGGCCGGTGTGATTCCGCACATGCTCGATACGGCCGGTGTGATTCCCCAAATGCTCGCTACGGCCGGTGTGATTCCCCACATGCTCGATACGGCCGGTGTGATTCCCCACATGCTCGATACGGCCGGTGTAATTCCCCACATGCTCGATACGGCCGGTGTGATTCCGCACATGCTCGCTACGGCCGGTGTGATTCCGCACATGCTCGATACGGCCGGTGTGATTCCCCATATGCTCGATACGGCCGGCGTGATTCCCCACATGCTCGATACGGCCGGTGTGATTCCCCACATGCTCGATACGGCCGGTGTGATTCCCCACATGCTCAATACGGCCGGCGTGATTCCGCACATGCTCGATACGGCCGGTGTGATTCCCCACATGCTCGATACGGCCGGCGTGATTCCCCACATGCTCGATACGGTCGGTGTGATTCCCCACATGCTCGATACGCCCGGTGTGATTCCCCACATGCTCGATACGGCCGGTGTGATTCCGCACATGCTCGATACGGCCGGTGTGATTCCCCACATGCTCGATACGGCCGGTGTGATTCCGCACATGCTCGATACGGCCGGTGTGATTCCGCACATGCTCGATACGGCCGGCGTGATTCCGCACATGCTCGATACGGCCGGTGTGATTCCCCACATGCTCGATACGGTCGGTGTGATTCCCCACATGCTCGCTACGGCCGGTGTGATTCCGCACATGCTCGATACGGCCGGTGTGATTCCCCACATGCTCGATACGGCCGGTGTGATTCCCCACATGCTCGATACGGCCGGTGTGATTCCCCACATGCTCGATATGGCCGGCGTGATTCCACACATGCTCGATACGGCCGGTGTGATTCCCCACATGCTCGATACGGCCGGCGTGATTCCGCACATGCTCGATACGGCCGGTGTGATTCCCCACATGCTCGATACGGCCGGTGTGATTCCCCACATGCTCGATACGGCCGGCGTGATTCCCCACATGCTCGATACGGCCGGTGTGATTCCCCACATGCTCGATACGGCCGGCGTGATTCCCCACATGATCGATACGGCCGGCGTGATTCCCCACATGCTCGATACGGCCGGTGTGATTCCCCACATGCTCGATACGGCCGGTGTGATTCCCCACATGCTCAATACGGCCGGTGTGATTCCCCACATGCTCGATACGGCCGGCGTGATTCCCCACATGATCGATACGGCCGGTGTAATTCCCCACATGCTCAATACGGCCGGTGTGATTCCCCACATGCTCGATACGGCCGGTGTGATTCCCCACATGCTCG
This sequence comes from Scyliorhinus torazame, assembly GCF_047496885.1. Classification (NCBI taxonomy): domain Eukaryota; kingdom Metazoa; phylum Chordata; class Chondrichthyes; order Carcharhiniformes; family Scyliorhinidae; genus Scyliorhinus; species Scyliorhinus torazame. The sequence goes on along the minus strand of NC_092712.1, from coordinate 10,971,903 downwards.
ATACGGCCGGTGTGATTCCCCACATGCTCGATATGGCCGGTGTGATTCCGCACATGCTCGATACGGCCGGTGTGATTCCGCACATGCTCGATACGGCCGGTGTGATTCCGCACATGCTCGATATGGCCGGTGTGATTCCCCACGTGCTCGATACGGTCGGTGTGATTCCGCACATGCTCGATATGGCCGGTGTGATTCCGCACATGCTCGATACGGCCGGTGTGATTCCGCACATGCTCGATACGGCCGGTGTGATTCCGCACATGCTCGATATGGCCGGTGTGATTCCCCACATGCTCGATACGGCCGGTGTGATTCCGCACATGCTCGATATGGCCGGTGTGATTCCGCACATGCTCGATACGGCCGGTGTGATTCCGCACATGCTCGATATGGCCGGTGTGATTCCCCACATGCTCGATACGGTCGGTGTGATTCCGCACATGCTCGATATGGCCGGTGTGATTCCCCACATGCTCGATACGGTCGGTGTGATTTCCCACATGCTCGATACGGCCGGTGTGATTCCCCACATGATCGATACGGCCGGTGTGATACCCCACATGCTCGATACGGCCGGTGTGAATCCCCACATGCTCGATACGGCCGGTGTGATTCCCCACATGCTCGCTACGGCCGGTGTGATTCCCCACATGCTCGATACGGCCGGTGAGATTCCCCACATGCTCGATACGGCCGGTGTGATTCCCCACATGCTCGTTACGGCCGGTGTGATTCCCCACATGCTCGATACGGCCGGTGTGATTCCCCACATGCTCGATACGGCCGGTGTGATTCCCCACATGCTCGATACGGCCGGTGTGATTCCCCACATGCTCGATACGGCCGGTGTGATTCCGCACATGCTCGATACGGTCGGTGTGATTCCCCACATGCTCGATACGGCCGGTGTGATTCCCCACACGCTCGATACGGCCGGTGTGATTCCCCACATGCTCGATACGGCCGGTGTGATTCCCACATGCTCGATACGGCCGGTGTGAATCCCCACGTGCTCGATACGGACAGTGTGATTCCGCACATGCTCGATACGGTCGGTGTGAGTCCGCACATGCTCGATACGGCCGGTGTGATTCCCCACATGCTCGCTACGGCCGGTCTGAATCCCCACATGCTCGATACGGCCGGCGTGATTCCCCACATGCTCGATACGGCCGGTGTGATTCCCCACATGCTTGATACGGCCGGTGTGATTCCCCACATGCTCGATACGGTCGGTGTGATTCCGCACATGCTCGATACGGTCGGTGTGATTCCCCACATGCTCGATACGGCCGGTGTGATTCCCCACATGCTCGATACGGCCGGTGTGATTCCCCACATGCTCGATACGGCCGGTGTGATTCCCCACATGCTCGATACGGCCGGTGTGATTCCACACATGCTCGATACGGCCGGTGTGATTCCCCACATGCTCGATACGGCCGGTGTGATTCCCCACATGCTCGATACGGCCGGTGTGATTCCGCACATGCTCGATACGGCCGGTGTGATTCCGCACATGCTCGATACGGCCGGTGTGATTCCGCAGATGCTCTATACGGCCGGTGTGATTCCCCACATGCTCGATACGGCCGGTGTGATTCCGCACATGCTCGATACGGCCGGTGTGATTCCCCACATGCTCGATACGGCCGGTGTGATTCCCCACATGCTCGATACGGCCGGTGTGATTCCCGTCATGCTCGATACGGCAGGAGTGATTCCCCTCATGCTCGATATGGTCGGTGTGATTCCGCACATGCTCGATACGGCCGGTGTGATTCCCCACATGCTCGATACGGCCGGTGTGATTCCCCACATGCTCGATACGGCCGGTGTGATTCCCCACATGCTCGATACGGCCGGTGTGATTCCCCACATGCTCGATACGGCCGGTGTGATTCCCGTCATGCTCGATACGGCAGGTGTGATTCCCCTCATGCTCGATATGGTCGGTGTGATTCCGCACATGCTCGATACGGCCGGTGTGATTCCGCACATGCTCGATACGGCCGGTGTGATCCCCCACATGCTTGATACGGCCGGTGTGATTCCCCTCATGCTCGATACGGCCGGTGTGATTCCCCACATGCTCGATATGGTAGGTGGGATTCCGCACATGCTCGATACGGCCGGTGTGATTCCGCACATGCTCGATACGGTCGGTGTGATTCCCCACATGCTCGATACGGCCGGTGTGATTCCCCACATGCTCGATACGGCCGGTGTGATTCCCCACATGCTCGATACGGCCGGTGTGATTCCCCACATGCTCGATACGGCCGGTGTGATTCCCCACATGCTCGCTACGGCCGGTGTGATTCCGCACATGCTCGATACGGCCGGTGTGATTCCCCACATGCTCGATACGGCCGGTGTGATTCCCCACATGCTCGCTACGGCCGGTGTGATTCCCCACATGCTCGATACGGCCGGTGTGATTCCCCACATGCTCGCTACGGCCGGTGTGATTCCCCACATCCTCGATACGGCCGGTGTGATTCCCCACATGCTCGATACGGCCGGTGTGATTCCGCACATGCTCGATACGGCCGGTGTGATTCTTCACATCCTCGATACGGCCGGTGTGATTCCCCACATGCTCGATACGGTCGGTGTGATTCCCCACATGCTCGATACGGCCGGCGTGATTCCCCACATGCTCGATACGGCCGGTGTGATTCCCCACATGCTCGATACGCCCGGTGTGATTCCCCACATGCTCGATACGGCCGGTGTGATTCCCCACATGCTCGATACGGCCGGCGTGATTCCCCACATGCTCGATACGGCCGGTGTGATTCCGCACATGCTCGATACGGCCGGTGTGATTCCCCACATGCTCGATACGGCCGCTGTGATTCCCCACATGCTCGATACGGCCGGTGTGATTCTCCACATCCTCGATACGGCCGGTGTGATTCCCCACATGCTCGATACGGCCGGTGTGATTCCCCACATGCTCGATACGGCCGTTGTGATTCCCCACATGCTCGATACGGCCGGTGTGATTCCCCACATGCTCGATACGGCCGGCGTGATTCCCCACATGCTCGATACGGCCGGTGTGATTCTCCACATGCTCGATACGGCCGGTGTGATTCCCCACATGCTCGATACGGCCGGCGTGATTCCCCACATGCTCGATACGGCCGGTGTGATTCCCCACATGCTCGATACGCCCGGTGTGATTCCCCACATGCTCGATACGGCCGGTGTGATTCCCCACATGCTCGATACGGCCGGCGTGATTCCCCACATGCTCGATACGGCCGGTGTGATTCCCCACATGCTCGATACGGCCGGTGTGATACCCCACATGCTCGATACGGCCGGTGTGATTCCCCACATGCTCGATACGGCCGGTGTGATTCAGCACATGCTCGATACGGCCGGTGTGATTCCCCACATGCTCGATACGGCCGGTGTGATTCCACACATGCTCGCTACGGCCGGTGTGATTCCCCACATGCTCGATACGGCCGGTGTGATTCCGCACATGCTCGATACGGCCGGTGTGATTCCCCACATGCTCGATACGGCCGGTGTGATTCCCCACATGCTCGATACGGCCGGTGTGATTCCCCACATGCTCGATACGGCCGGTGTGATTCCGCACATGCTCGATACGGCCGGTGTGATTCCCCACATGATCGATACGGCCAGTGTGATTCCCCACATGCTCGATACGGCCCGTGTGATTCCCCACATGATCGATACGGCCGGTGTGATTCCCCACATGCTCGATACGGCCGGTGTGATTCCCCACATGATCGATACGGCCGGTGTGATTCCCCACATGCTCGATACGGCCCGTGTGATTCCCCACATGCTCGATACGGCCGGTGTGATTCCCCACATGCTCGATACGGCCGGTGTGATTCCGCACATGCTCGATACGGCCGGTGTGATTCTCCACATCCTCGATACGGCCGGTGTGATTCCGCACATGCTCGATACGGCCGGTGTGATTCTCCACATCCTCGATACGGCCGGTGTCATTCCGCACATGCTCGATACGGCCGGTGTGATTCCCCACATGCTCGATACGGCCGGTGTGATTCCCCACATGCTCGATACGGCCGGTGTGATTCCCCACATGCTCGATACGGCCGGTGTGATTCCCCACATGCTCGATACGGTCGGTGTGATTCCCCACATGCTCGATACGGCCGGTGTGATTCCGCACATGCTCGATACGGCCGGTGTGATTCCCCACATGCTCGCTACGGCCGGTGTGATTCCCCACATGCTCGATACGGCCGGTGTGATTCCCCACATGCTCGATACGGCCGGTGTGATTCCGCACATGCTCGATACGGCCGGTGTGATTCCCCACATGCTCGATACGGCCGGTGTGATTCCCCACATGCTCGATACGGCCGGTGTGAATCCCCACATGCTCGATACGGCCGGTGTGATTCCCCACATGCTCGCTACGGCCGGTGTGATTCCCCACATGCTCGATACGGACAGTGTGATTCCGCACATGCTCGATACGGTCGGTGTGAGTCCGCACATGCTCGATACGGCCGGTGTGATTCCCCACATGCTCGCTACGGCCGGTCTGAATCCCCACATGCTCGATACGGCCGGCGTGATTCCCCACATGCTCGATACGGCCGGTGTGATTCCCCACATGCTTGATACGGCCGGTGTGATTCCCCACATGCTCGATACGGTCGGTGTGATTCCGCACATGCTCGATACGGTCGGTGTGATTCCCCACATGCTCGATACGGCCGGTGTGATTCCCCACATGCTCGATACGGCCGGTGTGATTCCCCACATGCTCGATACGGCCGGTGTGATTCCCCACATGCTCGATACGGCCGGTGTGATTCCACACATGCTCGATACGGCCGGTGTGATTCCCCACATGCTCGATACGGCCGGTGTGATTCCCCACATGCTCGATACGGCCGGTGTGATTCCGCACATGCTCGATACGGCCGGTGTGATTCCGCACATGCTCGATACGGCCGGTGTGATTCCGCAGATGCTCTATACGGCCGGTGTGATTCCCCACATGCTCGATACGGCCGGTGTGATTCCGCACATGCTCGATACGGCCGGTGTGATTCCCCACATGCTCGATACGGCCGGTGTGATTCCCCACATGCTCGATACGGCCGGTGTGATTCCCGTCATGCTCGATACGGCAGGAGTGATTCCCCTCATGCTCGATATGGTCGGTGTGATTCCGCACATGCTCGATACGGCCGGTGTGATTCCCCACATGCTCGATACGGCCGGTGTGATTCCCCACATGCTCGATACGGCCGGTGTGATTCCCCACATGCTCGATACGGCCGGTGTGATTCCCCACATGCTCGATACGGCCGGTGTGATTCCCGTCATGCTCGATACGGCAGGTGTGATTCCCCTCATGCTCGATATGGTCGGTGTGATTCCGCACATGCTCGATACGGCCGGTGTGATTCCGCACATGCTCGATACGGCCGGTGTGATCCCCCACATGCTTGATACGGCCGGTGTGATTCCCCTCATGCTCGATACGGCCGGTGTGATTCCCCACATGCTCGATATGGTAGGTGGGATTCCGCACATGCTCGATACGGCCGGTGTGATTCCGCACATGCTCGATACGGTCGGTGTGATTCCCCACATGCTCGATACGGCCGGTGTGATTCCCCACATGCTCGATACGGCCGGTGTGATTCCCCACATGCTCGATACGGCCGGTGTGATTCCCCACATGCTCGATACGGCCGGTGTGATTCCCCACATGCTCGCTACGGCCGGTGTGATTCCGCACATGCTCGATACGGCCGGTGTGATTCCCCACATGCTCGATACGGCCGGTGTGATTCCCCACATGCTCGCTACGGCCGGTGTGATTCCCCACATGCTCGATACGGCCGGTGTGATTCCCCACATGCTCGCTACGGCCGGTGTGATTCCCCACATCCTCGATACGGCCGGTGTGATTCCCCACATGCTCGATACGGCCGGTGTGATTCCGCACATGCTCGATACGGCCGGTGTGATTCTTCACATCCTCGATACGGCCGGTGTGATTCCCCACATGCTCGATACGGTCGGTGTGATTCCCCACATGCTCGATACGGCCGGCGTGATTCCCCACATGCTCGATACGGCCGGTGTGATTCCCCACATGCTCGATACGCCCGGTGTGATTCCCCACATGCTCGATACGGCCGGTGTGATTCCCCACATGCTCGATACGGCCGGCGTGATTCCCCACATGCTCGATACGGCCGGTGTGATTCCGCACATGCTCGATACGGCCGGTGTGATTCCCCACATGCTCGATACGGCCGCTGTGATTCCCCACATGCTCGATACGGCCGGTGTGATTCTCCACATCCTCGATACGGCCGGTGTGATTCCCCACATGCTCGATACGGCCGGTGTGATTCCCCACATGCTCGATACGGCCGTTGTGATTCCCCACATGCTCGATACGGCCGGTGTGATTCCCCACATGCTCGATACGGCCGGCGTGATTCCCCACATGCTCGATACGGCCGGTGTGATTCTCCACATGCTCGATACGGCCGGTGTGATTCCCCACATGCTCGATACGGCCGGCGTGATTCCCCACATGCTCGATACGGCCGGTGTGATTCCCCACATGCTCGATACGCCCGGTGTGATTCCCCACATGCTCGATACGGCCGGTGTGATTCCCCACATGCTCGATACGGCCGGCGTGATTCCCCACATGCTCGATACGGCCGGTGTGATTCCCCACATGCTCGATACGGCCGGTGTGATACCCCACATGCTCGATACGGCCGGTGTGATTCCCCACATGCTCGATACGGCCGGTGTGATTCAGCACATGCTCGATACGGCCGGTGTGATTCCCCACATGCTCGATACGGCCGGTGTGATTCCACACATGCTCGCTACGGCCGGTGTGATTCCCCACATGCTCGATACGGCCGGTGTGATTCCGCACATGCTCGATACGGCCGGTGTGATTCCCCACATGCTCGATACGGCCGGTGTGATTCCCCACATGCTCGATACGGCCGGTGTGATTCCCCACATGCTCGATACGGCCGGTGTGATTCCGCACATGCTCGATACGGCCGGTGTGATTCCCCACATGATCGATACGGCCAGTGTGATTCCCCACATGCTCGATACGGCCCGTGTGATTCCCCACATGATCGATACGGCCGGTGTGATTCCCCACATGCTCGATACGGCCGGTGTGATTCCCCACATGATCGATACGGCCGGTGTGATTCCCCACATGCTCGATACGGCCCGTGTGATTCCCCACATGCTCGATACGGCCGGTGTGATTCCCCACATGCTCGATACGGCCGGTGTGATTCCGCACATGCTCGATACGGCCGGTGTGATTCTCCACATCCTCGATACGGCCGGTGTGATTCCGCACATGCTCGATACGGCCGGTGTGATTCTCCACATCCTCGATACGGCCGGTGTCATTCCGCACATGCTCGATACGGCCGGTGTGATTCCCCACATGCTCGATACGGCCGCTGTGATTCCCCACATGCTCGATACGGCCGGTGTGATTCCCCACATGCTCGATACGGCCGGTGTGATTCCCCACATGCTCGATACGGTCGGTGTGATTCCCCACATGCTCGATACGGCCGGTGTGATTCCGCACATGCTCGATACGGCCGGTGTGATTCCCCACATGCTCGCTACGGCCGGTGTGATTCCCCACATGCTCGATACGGCCGGTGTGATTCCCCACATGCTCGATACGGCCGGTGTGATTCCGCACATGCTCGATACGGCCGGTGTGATTCCCCACATGCTCGATACGGCCGGTGTGATTCCCCACATGCTCGATACGGCCGGTGTGAATCCCCACATGCTCGATACGGCCGGTGTGATTCCCCACATGCTCGCTACGGCCGGTGTGATTCCCCACATGCTCGATACGGCCGGTGTGATTCCCCACATGCTCGATACGGCCGGTGTGATTCCCCACATGCTCGATACGGCCGGTGTGATTCCCCACATGCTCGATACGGTCGGTGTGATTCCCCACATGCTCGATACGGCCGGTGTGATTCCCCACATGCTCGATACGGCCGGTGTGATTCCCCACATGCTCGATACGGCCGGTGTGATTCCCCACATGCTCGATACGGCCGGTGTGAATCCCCACGTGCTCGATACGGACAGTGTGATTCCGCACATGCTCGATACGGTCGGTGTGAGTCCGCACATGCTCGATACGGCCGGTGTGATTCCCCACATGCTCGATACGGCCGGTGTGATTCCCCACATGCTCGATACGGCCGGTGTGATTCCCCACATGCTCGATACGGCCGGTGTGATTCTCCACATGCTCGATACGGCCGGTGTGAATCCCCACATGCTCGATACGGCCGGCGTGATTCCCCACATGCTCGATACGGCCGGTGTGATTCCCCACATGCTCGCTACGGCCGGCGTGATTCCCCACATGCTCGATACGGCCGGTGTGATTCTCCACATGCTCGATACGGCCGGTGTGATTCCCCACATGCTCGATACGGCCGGTGTGATTCCCCACATGCTCGATACGGTCGGTGTGATTCCGCACATGCTCGATACGGTCGGTGTGATTCCCCACATGCTCGATACGGCCGGTGTGATTCCCCACATGCTCGATACGGCCGGTGTGATTCCCCACATGCTCGATACGGCCGGTGTGATTCCCCAAATGCTCGATACGGCCGGTGTGATTCCCCACATGCTCGATACGGCCGGTGTGATTACCCACATGCTCGATACGGCCGGTGTGATTCCGCACATGCTCGATACGGCCGGTGTGATTCCCCACATGCTCGATACGGCCGGTGTGATTCCGCACATGCTCGATACGGCCGGTGTGATTCCGCACATGCTCGATACGGCCGGTGTGATTCCGCACATGCTCGATACGGCCGGTGTGATTCCCCACATGCTCGATACGGCCGGTGTGATTCCCCACATGCTCGATACGGCCGGTGTGATTCCGCACATGCTCGATACGGCCGGTGTGATTCCCCACATGCTCGATACGGCCGGTGTGATTCCCCACATGCTCGATACGGCCGGTGTGATTCCCCACATGCTCGATACGGCCGGTGTGATTCCCCACATGCTCGATACGGCCGGTGTGATTCCCCACATGCTCGATACGGCCGGTGTGATTCCCCACATGCTCGATACGGCCGGTGTGATTCCCCACATGCTCGATACGGCCGGTGTGATTCCCCTCATGCTCGATACGGCAGGTGTGATTCCCCTCATGCTCGATATGGTCGGTGTCATACCGCACATGCTCGATACGGCCGGTGTGATTCCGCACATGCTCGATACGGCCGGTGTGATCCCCCACATGCTCGATACGGCCGGTGTGATTCCCCTCATGCTCGATACGGCCGGTGTGATTCCCCACATGCTCGATATGGTCGGTGGGATTCCGCACATGCTCGATACGGCCGGTGTGCTTCCGCACATGCTCGATACGGTCGGTGTGATTCCCCACATGCTCGATACGGCCGGTGTGATTCCCCACATGCTCGATACGGCCGGTGTGATTCCCCACATGCTCGCTACGGCCGGTGTGATTCCGCACATGCTCGATACGGCCGGTGTGATTCCCAACATGCTCGCTACGGCCGGTGTGATTCCGCACATGCTCGATACGGCCGGTGTGATTCCCCACATGCTCGCTACGGCCGGTGTGATTCCCCACATCCTCGATACGGCCGGTGTGATTCCCCACATGCTCGATACGGCCGGTGTGATTCCGCACATGCTCGATACGGCCGGTGTGATTCTTCACATCCTCGATACGGCCGGTGTGATTCCCCACATGCTCGATACGGTCGGTGTGATTCCCCACATGCTCGATACGGCCGGTGTGATTCCCCACATGCTCGCTACGGCCGGTGTGATTCCCCACATGCTCGATACGGCCGGTGTGATTCCGCACATGCTCGATACGGCCGGTGTGATTCCCCACATGCTCGATACGGCCGGTGTGATTCCGCACATGCTCGATACGGCCGGTGTGATTCTCCACATCCTCGATACGGCCGGTGTGATTCCCCACATGCTCGATACGGCCGGTGTGATTCTCCACATGCTCGATACGGCCGGTGTGATTCCCCACATGCTCGATACGGCCGGTGTGATTCCCCACATGCTCGATACGGCCGGTGTGATTCCCCACGTGCTCGATACGGCCGGCGTGATTCCGCACATGCTCGATACGGCCGGTGTGATTCCGCACATGCTCGATACGGCCGGTGTGATTCCCCACATGCTCGATACGGCCGGTGTGATTCCCCACATGCTCGATACGGCCGGTGTGATTCCCCACATGCTCGATACGGCCGGCGTGATTCCCCACATGCTCGATACGGCCGGTGTGATTCCCCACATGCTCGATACGGCCGGTGTGATTCCCCACATGCTCGCTACGGCCGGTGTGATTCCCCACATGCTCGATACGGCCGGTGTGATTCCCCACATGCTCGATATGGCCGCTGTGATTCCCCACATGCTCGATACGGCCGGTGTGATTCCCCACATGCTCGATACGGCCGGCGTAATTCCGCACATGCTCGATACGGCCGGTGTGATTCCCCACATGCTCGATACGGCCGGTGTGATTCCCCACATGCTCGATACGGTCGGTGTGATTCCCCACATGCTCGATACGGCCGGCGTGATTCCCCACATGATCGATACGGCCGGTGTGATTCCCCACATGCTCGATACGGCCGGCGTGATTCCCCACATGATCGATACGGCCGGTGTGATTCCCCACATGCTCGATACGGCCGGTGTGATTCCGCACATGCTCGATACGCCCGGTGTGATTCCGCACATGCTCGCTACGGCCGGTGTGATTCCCCACATGCTCGATACGGCCGGTGTGATTCCCCACATGCTCGATACGGCCGGTGTGATTCTCCACATGCTCGATACGGCCGGTGTGATTCCCCACATGCTCGATACGGCCGGTGTGATTCCCCACATGCTCGATACGGCCGGTGTGATTCCCCACATGCTCGATACGGCCGGTGTGATTCCGCACATGCTCGATATGGCCGGTGTGATTCCGCACATGCTCGATACGGCCGGTGTGATTCCGCACATGCTCGATACGGCCGGTGTGATTCCGCACATGCTCGATACGGCCGGTGTGATTCCGCACATGCTCGATACGGCCGGTGTGATTCCCCACATGCTCGATACGGCCGGTGTGATACCCCACATGCTCGATACGGCCGGTGTGAATCCCCACATGCTCGATACGGCCGGTGTGATTCCCCACATGCTCGCTACGGCCGGTGTGATTCCCCACATGCTCGATACGGCCGGTGAGATTCCCCACATGCTCGATACGGCCGGTGTGATTCCGCACATGCTCGTTACGGCCGGTGTGATTCCGCACATGCTCGTTACGGCCGGTGTGATACCCCACATGCTCGATACGGCCGGTGTGAATCCCCACATGCTCGATACGGCCGGTGTGATTCCCCACATGCTCGCTACGGCCGGTGTGATTCCCCACATGCTCGATACGGCCGGTGAGATTCCCCACATGCTCGATACGGCCGGTGTGATTCCGCACATGCTCGATACGGCCGGTGTGATTCCCCACATGCTCGTTACGGCCGGTGTGATTCCCACATGCTCGATACGGCCGGTGTGAATCCCCACGTGCTCGATACGGACAGTGTGATTCCGCACATGCTCGATACGGTCGGTGTGAGTCCGCACATGCTCGATACGGCCGGTGTGATTCCCCACATGCTCGATACGGCCGGTGTGATTCCCCACATGCTCGATACGGTCGGTGTGATTCCCCACATGCTCGATACGGCCGGTGTGATTCCACACATGCTCGATACGGCCGGTGTGATTCCCCACATGCTCGATACGGCCGGTGTGATTCCCCACATGCTCGATACGGCCGGTGTGATTCCCCACATGCTCGATACGGTCGGTGTGATTCCGCACATGCTCGATACGGCCGGTGTGATTCCCCACATGCTCGATACGGTCGGTGTGATTCCGCACATGCTCGATACGGCCGGTGTGATTCCGCACATGCTCGATACGGTCGGTGTGATTCCCCACATGCTCGATACGGTCGGTGTGATTCCCCACATGCTCGATACGGCCGGTGTGATTCCCCACATGCTCGATACGGCCGGTGTGATTCCCCACATGCTCGATACGGCCGGTGTGATTCCCCACATGCTCGATACGGTCGGTGTGATTCCGCACATGCTCGATACGGCCGGTGTGATTCCCCACATGCTCGATACGGCCGGTGTGATTCCCCACATGCTCGATACGGCCGGTGTGATTCCACACATGCTCGATACGGCCGGTGTGATTCCCCACATGCTCGATACGGCCGGTGTGATTCCGCACATGCTCGATACGGCCGGTGTGATTCCCCACATGCTCGATACGGCCGGTGTGATTCCGCACATGCTCGATACGGCCGGTGTGATTCTCCACATCCTCGATACGGCCGGTGTGATTCCCCACATGCTCGATACGGCCGGTGTGATTCTCCACATGCTCGATACGGCCGGTGTGATTCCCCACATGCTCGATACGGCCGGTGTGATTCCCCACATGCTCGATACGGCCGGTGTGATTCCCCACGTGCTCGATACGGCCGGCGTGATTCCGCACATGCTCGATACGGCCGGTGTGATTCCGCACATGCTCGATACGGCCGGTGTGATTCCCCACATGCTCGATACGGCCGGTGTGATTCCCCACATGCTCGATACGGCCGGTGTGATTCCCCACATGCTCGATACGGCCGGCGTGATTCCCCACATGCTCGATACGGCCGGTGTGATTCCCCACATGCTCGATACGGCCGGTGTGATTCCCCACATGCTCGCTACGGCCGGTGTGATTCCCCACATGCTCGATACGGCCGGTGTGATTCCCCACATGCTCGATATGGCCGCTGTGATTCCCCACATGCTCGATACGGCCGGTGTGATTCCCCACATGCTCGATACGGCCGGCGTAATTCCGCACATGCTCGATACGGCCGGTGTGATTCCCCACATGCTCGATACGGCCGGTGTGATTCCCCACATGCTCGATACGGTCGGTGTGATTCCCCACATGCTCGATACGGCCGGCGTGATTCCCCACATGATCGATACGGCCGGTGTGATTCCCCACATGCTCGATACGGCCGGCGTGATTCCCCACATGATCGATACGGCCGGTGTGATTCCCCACATGCTCGATACGGCCGGTGTGATTCCGCACATGCTCGATACGGCCGGTGTGATTCCGCACATGCTCGCTACGGCCGGTGTGATTCCCCACATGCTCGATACGGCCGGTGTGATTCCCCACATGCTCGATACGGCCGGTGTGATTCTCCACATGCTCGATACGGCCGGTGTGATTCCCCACATGCTCGATACGGCCGGTGTGATTCCCCACATGCTCGATACGGCCGGTGTGATTCCCCACATGCTCGATACGGCCGGTGTGATTCCGCACATGCTCGATATGGCCGGTGTGATTCCGCACATGCTCGATACGGCCGGTGTGATTCCGCACATGCTCGATACGGCCGGTGTGATTCCGCACATGCTCGATACGGCCGGTGTGATTCCGCACATGCTCGATATGGCCGGTGTGATTCCGCACATGCTCGATACGGCCGGTGTGATTCCGCACATGCTCGATATGGCCGGTGTGATTCCCCACATGCTCGATACGGTCGGTGTGATTCCGCACATGCTCGATATGGCCGGTGTGATTCCCCACATGCTCGATACGGTCGGTGTGATTCCGCACATGCTCGATACGGTCGGTGTGAATCCCCACATGCTCGATACGGCCGGTGTGATTCCGCACATGCTCGATACGGCCGGTGTGATTCCCCACATGCTCGATACGGCCGGTGTGATTCCGCACATGCTCGATACGGCCGGTGTGATTCCCCACATGCTCGATACGGCCGGTGTGATTCCCCACATGCTCGATACGGTCGGTGTGATTCCCCACATGCTCGATACGGCCGGTGTGATACCCCACATGCTCGATACGGCCGGTGTGAATCCCCACATGCTCGATACGGCCGGTGTGATTCCCCACATGCTCGCTACGGCCGGTGTGATTCCCCACATGCTCGATACGGCCGGTGAGATTCCCCACATGCTCGATACGGCCGGTGTGATTCCGCACATGCTCGTTACGGCCGGTGTGATTCCGCACATGCTCGTTACGGCCGGTGTGATACCCCACATGCTCGATACGGCCGGTGTGAATCCCCACATGCTCGATACGGCCGGTGTGATTCCCCACATGCTCGCTACGGCCGGTGTGATTCCCCACATGCTCGATACGGCCGGTGAGATTCCCCACATGCTCGATACGGCCGGTGTGATTCCGCACATGCTCGATACGGCCGGTGTGATTCCCCACATGCTCGTTACGGCCGGTGTGATTCCCACATGCTCGATACGGCCGGTGTGAATCCCCACGTGCTCGATACGGACAGTGTGATTCCGCACATGCTCGATACGGTCGGTGTGAGTCCGCACATGCTCGATACGGCCGGTGTGATTCCCCACATGCTCGATACGGCCGGTGTGATTCCCCACATGCTCGATACGGTCGGTGTGATTCCCCACATGCTCGATACGGCTGGTGTGATTCCACACATGCTCGATACGGCCGGTGTGATTCCCCACATGCTCGATACGGCCGGTGTGATTCCCCACATGCTCGATACGGCCGGTGTGATTCCCCACATGCTCGATACGGTCGGTGTGATTCCGCACATGCTCGATACGGCCGGTGTGATTCCCCACATGCTCGATACGGTCGGTGTGATTCCGCACATGCTCGATACGGCCGGTGTGATTCCCCACATGCTCGATACGGCCGGTGTGATTCCCCACATGCTCGATACGGCCGGTGTGATTCCACACATGCTCGATACGGCCGGTGTGATTCCCCACATGCTCGATACTGCCGGTGTGATTCCGCACATGCTCGATACGGCCGGTGTGATTCCCCACATGCTCGATACGGCCGGTGTGATTCCCCACATGCTCGATACGGTCGGTGTGATTCCGCACATGCTCGATACGGCCGGTGTGATTCCCCACATGCTCGATACGGTCGGTGTGATTCCGCACATGCTCGATACGGCCGGTGTGATTCCCCACATGCTCGATACGGCCGGTGTGATTCCCCACATGCTCGATACGGCCGGTGTGATTCCCCACATGCTCGATACGGCCGGTGTGATTACCCACATGCTCGATACGGCCGGTGTGATTCCGCACATGCTCGATACGGCCGGTGTGATTCCCCACATGCTCGATACGGCCGGTGTGATTCCGCACATGCTCGATACGGCCGGTGTGATTCCGCACATGCTCGATACGGCCGGTGTGATTCCGCAGATGCTCTATACGGCCGGTGTGATTCCCCACATGCTCGATACGGCCGGTGTGATTCCCCACATGCTCGATACGGCCGGTGTGATTCCCCACATGCTCGATACGGGCCGGTGTGATTCCCCACATGCTCGCTACGGCCGGTGTGATTCCCCACATGCTCGATACGGCCGGTGTGATTCCCCACATGCTCGATACGGCCGGTGTGATTCCCCACATGCTCGATACGGCCGGTGTGATTCCCCACATGCTCGATACGGCCGGTGTGATTCCCCACATGCTCGATACGGTCGGTGTGATTCCCCACATGCTCGATACGGCCGGTGTGATACCCCACATGCTCGATACGGCCGGTGTGAATCCCCACATGCTCGATACGGCCGGTGTGATTCCCCACATGCTCGCTACGGCCGGTGTGATTCCCCACATGCTCGATACGGCCGGTGAGATTCCCCACATGCTCGATACGGCCGGTGTGATTCCGCACATGCTCGTTACGGCCGGTGTGATTCCGCACATGCTCGTTACGGCCGGTGTGATACCCCACATGCTCGATACGGCCGGTGTGAATCCCCACATGCTCGATACGGCCGGTGTGATTCCCCACATGCTCGCTACGGCCGGTGTGATTCCCCACATGCTCGATACGGCCGGTGAGATTCCCCACATGCTCGATACGGCCGGTGTGATTCCGCACATGCTCGATACGGCCGGTGTGATTCCCCACATGCTCGTTACGGCCGGTGTGATTCCCACATGCTCGATACGGCCGGTGTGAATCCCCACGTGCTCGATACGGACAGTGTGATTCCGCACATGCTCGATACGGTCGGTGTGAGTCCGCACATGCTCGATACGGCCGGTGTGATTCCCCACATGCTCGATACGGCCGGTGTGATTCCCCACATGCTCGATACGGTCGGTGTGATTCCCCACATGCTCGATACGGCCGGTGTGATTCCACACATGCTCGATACGGCCGGTGTGATTCCCCACATGCTCGATACGGCCGGTGTGATTCCCCACATGCTCGATACGGCCGGTGTGATTCCCCACATGCTCGATACGGTCGGTGTGATTCCGCACATGCTCGATACGGCCGGTGTGATTCCCCACATGCTCGATACGGTCGGTGTGATTCCGCACATGCTCGATACGGCCGGTGTGATTCCGCACATGCTCGATACGGTCGGTGTGATTCCCCACATGCTCGATACGGTCGGTGTGATTCCCCACATGCTCGATACGGCCGGTGTGATTCCCCACATGCTCGATACGGCCGGTGTGATTCCCCACATGCTCGATACGGCCGGTGTGATTCCCCACATGCTCGATACGGTCGGTGTGATTCCGCACATGCTCGATACGGCCGGTGTGATTCCCCACATGCTCGATACGGCCGGTGTGATTCCCCACATGCTCGATACGGCCGGTGTGATTCCACACATGCTCGATACGGCCGGTGTGATTCCCCACATGCTCGATACGGCCGGTGTGATTCCGCACATGCTCGATACGGCCGGTGTGATTCCCCACATGCTCGATACGGCCGGTGTGATTCCCCACATGCTCGATACGGTCGGTGTGATTCCGCACATGCTCGATACGGCCGGTGTGATTCCCCACATGCTCGATACGGTCGGTGTGATTCCGCACATGCTCGATACGGCCGGTGTGATTCCCCACATGCTCGATACGGCCGGTGTGATTCCCCACATGCTCGATACGGCCGGTGTGATTCCCCACATGCTCGATACGGCCGGTGTGATTACCCACATGCTCGATACGGCCGGTGTGATTCCGCACATGCTCGATACGGCCGGTGTGATTCCCCACATGCTCGATACGGCCGGTGTGATTCCGCACATGCTCGATACGGCCGGTGTGATTCCGCACATGCTCGATACGGCCGGTGTGATTCCGCAGATGCTCTATACGGCCGGTGTGATTCCCCACATGCTCGATACGGCCGGTGTGATTCCCCACATGCTCGATACGGCCGGTGTGATTCCCCACATGCTCGATACGGGCCGGTGTGATTCCCCACATGCTCGCTACGGCCGGTGTGATTCCCCACATGCTCGATACGGCCGGTGTGATTCCCCACATGCTCGATACGGCCGGTGTGATTCCCCACATGCTCGATACGGCCGGTGTGATTCCCCACATGCTCGATACGGCCGGTGTGATTCCCCACATGCTCGATACGGCCGGTGTGATTCCCGTCATGCTCGATACGGCAGGTGTGATTCCCCTCATGCTCGATATGGTCGGTGTGATTCCGCACATGCTCGATACGGCCGGTGTGATTCCCCACATGCTCGATACGGCCGGTGTGATTCCCCACATGCTCGATACGGCCGGTGTGATTCCCCACATGCTCGATACGGCCGGTGTGATTCCCGTCATGCTCGATATGGCAGGTGTGATTCCCCTCATGCTCGATATGGTCGGTGTGATTCCGCACATGCTCGATACGGCCGGTGTGATTCCGCACATGCTCGATACGGCCGGTGTGATCCCCCACATGCTTGATACGGCCGGTGTGATTCCCCACATGCTCGATACGGCCGGTGTGATTCCCCACATGCTCGATACGGCCGGTGTGATTCCCCACATGCTCGATACGGCCGGTGTGATTCCCCACATGCTCGATACGGCCGGTGTGATTCCCGTCATGCTCGATATGGCAGGTGTGATTCCCCTCATGCTCGATATGGTCGGTGTGATTCCGCACATGCTCGATACGGCCGGTGTGATTCCGCACATGCTCGATACGGCCGGTGTGATCCCCCACATGCTTGATACGGCCGGTGTGATTCCGCACATGCTCGATACGGCCGGTGTGATTCCCCACATGCTCGATACGGCCGGTGTGATTCCCCACATGCTCGATACGGCCGGTGTGATTCCCCACATGCTCGATACGGCCGGTGTGATTCCCCACATGCTCGCTACGGCCGGTGTGATTCCGCACATGCTCGATACGGCCGGTGTGATTCCCCACATGCTCGCTACAGCCGGTGTGATTCCCCACATCCTCGATACGGCCGGTGTGATTCCCCACATGCTCGATACGGCCGGTGTGATTCCGCACATGCTCGATACGGCCGGTGTGATTCTTCACATCCTCGATACGGCCGGTGTGATTCCCCACATGCTCGATACGGCCGGTGTGATTCCCCACATGCTCGATACGGCCGGTGTGATTCCCCACATGCTCGCTACGGCCGGTGTGATTCCCCACATGCTCGATACGGCCGGTGTGATTCCGCACATGCTCGATACGGCCGGTGTGATTCCCCACATGCTCGATACGGCCGGTGTGATTCCGCACATGCTCGATACGGCCGGTGTGATTCTCCACATCCTCGATACGGCCGGTGTGATTCCCCACATGCTCGATACGGCCGGTGTGATTCTCCACATGCTCGATACGGCCGGTGTGATTCCCCACATGCTCGATACGGCCGGCGTGATTCCCCACATGCTCGATACGGCCGGTGTGATTCCCCACATGCTCGATACGCCCGGTGTGATTCCCCACATGCTCGATACGGCCGGTGTGATTCCCCACATGCTCGATACGGCCGGCGTGATTCCCCACATGCTCGATACGGCCGGTGTGATTCCGCACATGCTCGATACGGCCGGTGTGATTCCCCACATGCTCGATACGGCCGCTGTGATTCCCCACATGCTCGATACGGCCGGTGTGATTCTCCACATCCTCGATACGGCCGGTGTGATTCCCCACATGCTCGATACGGCCGGTGTGATTCCCCACATGCTCGATACGGCCGTTGTGATTCCCCACATGCTCGATACGGCCGGTGTGATTCCCCACATGCTCGATACGGCCGGCGTGATTCCCCACATGCTCGATGCGGCCGGTGTGATTCTCCACATGCTCGATACGGCCGGTGTGATTCCCCACATGCTCGATACGGCCGGCGTGATTCCCCACATGCTCGATACGGCCGGTGTGATTCCCCACATGCTCGATACGCCCGGTGTGATTCCCCACATGCTCGATACGGCCGGTGTGATTCCCCACATGCTCGATACGGCCGGCGTGATTCCCCACATGCTCGATACGGCCGGTGTGATTCCCCACATGCTCGATACGGCCGGTGTGATTCAGCACATGCTCGATACGGCCGGTGTGATTCCCCACATGCTCGATACGGCCGGTGTGATTCCACACATGCTCGCTACGGCCGGTGTGATTCCCCACATGCTCGATACGGCCGGTGTGATTCCGCACATGCTCGATACGGCCGGTGTGATTCCCCACATGCTCGATACGGCCGGTGTGATTCCGCACATGCTCGATACGGCCGGTGTGATTCTCCACATCCTCGATACGGCCGGTGTGATTCCCCACATGCTCGATACGGCCGGTGTGATTCCCCACATGCTCGATACGGCCGGTGTGATTCCCCACATGATCGATACGGCCGGTGTGATTCCCCACATGCTCGATACGGCCCGTGTGATTCCCCACATGCTCGATACGGCCGGTGTGATTCCCCACATGCTCGATACGGCCGGTGTGATTCCGCACATGCTCGATACGGCCGGTGTGATTCTCCACATCCTCGATACGGCCGGTGTGATTCCGCACATGCTCGATACGGCCGGTGTGATTCTCCACATCCTCGATACGGCCGGTGTAATTCCGCACATGCTCGATACGGCCGGTGTGATTCCCCACATGCTCGATACGGCCGGTGTGATTCCCCACATGCTCGATACGGCCGGTGTGATTCCCCACATGCTCGATACGGCCGGTGTGATTCCCCACATGCTCGATACGGCCGGTGTGATTCCCCACATGCTCGATACGGCCGGTGTGATTCCCCACATGCTCGATACGGTCGGTGTGATTCCCCACATGCTCGATACGGCCGGTGTGATTCCGCACATGCTCGATACGGCCGGTGTGATTCCCCACATGCTCGCTACGGCCGGTGTGATTCCCCACATGCTCGATACGGCCGGTGTGATTCCCCACATGCTCGATACGGCCGGTGTGATTCCGCACATGCTCGATACGGCCGGTGTGATTCCCCACATGCTCGATACGGCCGGTGTGATTCCCCACATGCTCGATACGGCCGGTGTGAATCCCCACATGCTCGATACGGCCGGTGTGATTCCCCACATGCTCGCTACGGCCGGTGTGATTCCCCACATGCTCGATACGGCCGGTGTGATTCCCCACATGCTCGATACGGCCGGTGTGATTCCCCACATGCTCGATACGGCCGGTGTGATTCCCCACATGCTCGATACGGTCGGTGTGATTCCCCACATGCTCGATACGGCCGGTGTGATTCCCCACATGCTCGATACGGCCGGTGTGATTCCCCACATGCTCGATACGGCCGGTGTGATTCCCCACATGCTCGATACGGCCGGTGTGAATCCCCACGTGCTCGATACGGACCGTGTGATTCCGCACATGCTCGATACGGTCGGTGTGAGTCCGCACATGCTCGATACGGCCGGTGTGATTCCCCACATGCTCGATACGGCCGGTGTGATTCCCCACATGCTCGATACGGCCGGTGTGATTCCCCACATGCTCGATACGGCCGGTGTGATTCTCCACATGCTCGATACGGCCGGTGTGAATCCCCACATGCTCGATACGGCCGGCGTGATTCCCCACATGCTCGATACGGCCGGTGTGATTCCCCACATGCTCGATACGGCCGGTGTGATTCCCCACATGCTCGATACGGTCGGTGTGATTCCGCACATGCTCGATACGGCCGGTGTGATTCCCCACATGCTCGATACGGCCGGTGTGATTCCGCACATGCTCGATACGGCCGGTGTGATTCCCCACATGCTCGTTACGGCCGGTGTGATTCCCACATGCTCGATACGGCCGGTGTGAATCCCCACGTGCTCGATACGGACAGTGTGATTCCGCACATGCTCGATACGGTCGGTGTGAGTCCGCACATGCTCGATACGGCCGGTGTGATTCCCCACATGCTCGATACGGCCGGTGTGATTCCCCACATGCTCGATACGGTCGGTGTGATTCCCCACATGCTCGATACGGCTGGTGTGATTCCACACATGCTCGATACGGCCGGTGTGATTCCCCACATGCTCGATACGGCCGGTGTGATTCCCCACATGCTCGATACGGCCGGTGTGATTCCCCACATGCTCGATACGGTCGGTGTGATTCCGCACATGCTCGATACGGCCGGTGTGATTCCCCACATGCTCGATACGGTCGGTGTGATTCCGCACATGCTCGATACGGCCGGTGTGATTCCCCACATGCTCGATACGGCCGGTGTGATTCCCCACATGCTCGATACGGCCGGTGTGATTCCACACATGCTCGATACGGCCGGTGTGATTCCCCACATGCTCGATACTGCCGGTGTGATTCCGCACATGCTCGATACGGCCGGTGTGATTCCCCACATGCTCGATACGGCCGGTGTGATTCCCCACATGCTCGATACGGTCGGTGTGATTCCGCACATGCTCGATACGGCCGGTGTGATTCCCCACATGCTCGATACGGTCGGTGTGATTCCGCACATGCTCGATACGGCCGGTGTGATTCCCCACATGCTCGATACGGCCGGTGTGATTCCCCACATGCTCGATACGGCCGGTGTGATTCCCCACATGCTCGATACGGCCGGTGTGATTACCCACATGCTCGATACGGCCGGTGTGATTCCGCACATGCTCGATACGGCCGGTGTGATTCCCCACATGCTCGATACGGCCGGTGTGATTCCGCACATGCTCGATACGGCCGGTGTGATTCCGCACATGCTCGATACGGCCGGTGTGATTCCGCAGATGCTCTATACGGCCGGTGTGATTCCCCACATGCTCGATACGGCCGGTGTGATTCCCCACATGCTCGATACGGCCGGTGTGATTCCCCACATGCTCGATACGGGCCGGTGTGATTCCCCACATGCTCGCTACGGCCGGTGTGATTCCCCACATGCTCGATACGGCCGGTGTGATTCCCCACATGCTCGATACGGCCGGTGTGATTCCCCACATGCTCGATACGGCCGGTGTGATTCCCCACATGCTCGATACGGCCGGTGTGATTCCCCACATGCTCGATACGGTCGGTGTGATTCCCCACATGCTCGATACGGCCGGTGTGATACCCCACATGCTCGATACGGCCGGTGTGAATCCCCACATGCTCGATACGGCCGGTGTGATTCCCCACATGCTCGCTACGGCCGGTGTGATTCCCCACATGCTCGATACGGCCGGTGAGATTCCCCACATGCTCGATACGGCCGGTGTGATTCCGCACATGCTCGTTACGGCCGGTGTGATTCCGCACATGCTCGTTACGGCCGGTGTGATACCCCACATGCTCGATACGGCCGGTGTGAATCCCCACATGCTCGATACGGCCGGTGTGATTCCCCACATGCTCGCTACGGCCGGTGTGATTCCCCACATGCTCGATACGGCCGGTGAGATTCCCCACATGCTCGATACGGCCGGTGTGATTCCGCACATGCTCGATACGGCCGGTGTGATTCCCCACATGCTCGTTACGGCCGGTGTGATTCCCACATGCTCGATACGGCCGGTGTGAATCCCCACGTGCTCGATACGGACAGTGTGATTCCGCACATGCTCGATACGGTCGGTGTGAGTCCGCACATGCTCGATACGGCCGGTGTGATTCCCCACATGCTCGATACGGCCGGTGTGATTCCCCACATGCTCGATACGGTCGGTGTGATTCCCCACATGCTCGATACGGCCGGTGTGATTCCACACATGCTCGATACGGCCGGTGTGATTCCCCACATGCTCGATACGGCCGGTGTGATTCCCCACATGCTCGATACGGCCGGTGTGATTCCCCACATGCTCGATACGGTCGGTGTGATTCCGCACATGCTCGATACGGCCGGTGTGATTCCCCACATGCTCGATACGGTCGGTGTGATTCCGCACATGCTCGATACGGCCGGTGTGATTCCGCACATGCTCGATACGGTCGGTGTGATTCCCCACATGCTCGATACGGTCGGTGTGATTCCCCACATGCTCGATACGGCCGGTGTGATTCCCCACATGCTCGATACGGCCGGTGTGATTCCCCACATGCTCGATACGGCCGGTGTGATTCCCCACATGCTCGATACGGTCGGTGTGATTCCGCACATGCTCGATACGGCCGGTGTGATTCCCCACATGCTCGATACGGCCGGTGTGATTCCCCACATGCTCGATACGGCCGGTGTGATTCCACACATGCTCGATACGGCCGGTGTGATTCCCCACATGCTCGATACGGCCGGTGTGATTCCGCACATGCTCGATACGGCCGGTGTGATTCCCCACATGCTCGATACGGCCGGTGTGATTCCCCACATGCTCGATACGGTCGGTGTGATTCCGCACATGCTCGATACGGCCGGTGTGATTCCCCACATGCTCGATACGGTCGGTGTGATTCCGCACATGCTCGATACGGCCGGTGTGATTCCCCACATGCTCGATACGGCCGGTGTGATTCCCCACATGCTCGATACGGCCGGTGTGATTCCCCACATGCTCGATACGGCCGGTGTGATTACCCACATGCTCGATACGGCCGGTGTGATTCCGCACATGCTCGATACGGCCGGTGTGATTCCCCACATGCTCGATACGGCCGGTGTGATTCCGCACATGCTCGATACGGCCGGTGTGATTCCGCACATGCTCGATACGGCCGGTGTGATTCCGCAGATGCTCTATACGGCCGGTGTGATTCCCCACATGCTCGATACGGCCGGTGTGATTCCCCACATGCTCGATACGGCCGGTGTGATTCCCCACATGCTCGATACGGGCCGGTGTGATTCCCCACATGCTCGCTACGGCCGGTGTGATTCCCCACATGCTCGATACGGCCGGTGTGATTCCCCACATGCTCGATACGGCCGGTGTGATTCCCCACATGCTCGATACGGCCGGTGTGATTCCCCACATGCTCGATACGGCCGGTGTGATTCCCCACATGCTCGATACGGCCGGTGTGATTCCCGTCATGCTCGATACGGCAGGTGTGATTCCCCTCATGCTCGATATGGTCGGTGTGATTCCGCACATGCTCGATACGGCCGGTGTGATTCCCCACATGCTCGATACGGCCGGTGTGATTCCCCACATGCTCGATACGGCCGGTGTGATTCCCCACATGCTCGATACGGCCGGTGTGATTCCCGTCATGCTCGATATGGCAGGTGTGATTCCCCTCATGCTCGATATGGTCGGTGTGATTCCGCACATGCTCGATACGGCCGGTGTGATTCCGCACATGCTCGATACGGCCGGTGTGATCCCCCACATGCTTGATACGGCCGGTGTGATTCCCCACATGCTCGATACGGCCGGTGTGATTCCCCACATGCTCGATACGGCCGGTGTGATTCCCCACATGCTCGATACGGCCGGTGTGATTCCCCACATGCTCGATACGGCCGGTGTGATTCCCGTCATGCTCGATATGGCAGGTGTGATTCCCCTCATGCTCGATATGGTCGGTGTGATTCCGCACATGCTCGATACGGCCGGTGTGATTCCGCACATGCTCGATACGGCCGGTGTGATCCCCCACATGCTTGATACGGCCGGTGTGATTCCGCACATGCTCGATACGGCCGGTGTGATTCCCCACATGCTCGATACGGCCGGTGTGATTCCCCACATGCTCGATACGGCCGGTGTGATTCCCCACATGCTCGATACGGCCGGTGTGATTCCCCACATGCTCGCTACGGCCGGTGTGATTCCGCACATGCTCGATACGGCCGGTGTGATTCCCCACATGCTCGCTACAGCCGGTGTGATTCCCCACATCCTCGATACGGCCGGTGTGATTCCCCACATGCTCGATACGGCCGGTGTGATTCCGCACATGCTCGATACGGCCGGTGTGATTCTTCACATCCTCGATACGGCCGGTGTGATTCCCCACATGCTCGATACGGCCGGTGTGATTCCCCACATGCTCGATACGGCCGGTGTGATTCCCCACATGCTCGCTACGGCCGGTGTGATTCCCCACATGCTCGATACGGCCGGTGTGATTCCGCACATGCTCGATACGGCCGGTGTGATTCCCCACATGCTCGATACGGCCGGTGTGATTCCGCACATGCTCGATACGGCCGGTGTGATTCTCCACATCCTCGATACGGCCGGTGTGATTCCCCACATGCTCGATACGGCCGGTGTGATTCTCCACATGCTCGATACGGCCGGTGTGATTCCCCACATGCTCGATACGGCCGGCGTGATTCCCCACATGCTCGATACGGCCGGTGTGATTCCCCACATGCTCGATACGCCCGGTGTGATTCCCCACATGCTCGATACGGCCGGTGTGATTCCCCACATGCTCGATACGGCCGGCGTGATTCCCCACATGCTCGATACGGCCGGTGTGATTCCGCACATGCTCGATACGGCCGGTGTGATTCCCCACATGCTCGATACGGCCGCTGTGATTCCCCACATGCTCGATACGGCCGGTGTGATTCTCCACATCCTCGATACGGCCGGTGTGATTCCCCACATGCTCGATACGGCCGGTGTGATTCCCCACATGCTCGATACGGCCGTTGTGATTCCCCACATGCTCGATACGGCCGGTGTGATTCCCCACATGCTCGATACGGCCGGCGTGATTCCCCACATGCTCGATGCGGCCGGTGTGATTCTCCACATGCTCGATACGGCCGGTGTGATTCCCCACATGCTCGATACGGCCGGCGTGATTCCCCACATGCTCGATACGGCCGGTGTGATTCCCCACATGCTCGATACGCCCGGTGTGATTCCCCACATGCTCGATACGGCCGGTGTGATTCCCCACATGCTCGATACGGCCGGCGTGATTCCCCACATGCTCGATACGGCCGGTGTGATTCCCCACATGCTCGATACGGCCGGTGTGATTCAGCACATGCTCGATACGGCCGGTGTGATTCCCCACATGCTCGATACGGCCGGTGTGATTCCACACATGCTCGCTACGGCCGGTGTGATTCCCCACATGCTCGATACGGCCGGTGTGATTCCGCACATGCTCGATACGGCCGGTGTGATTCCCCACATGCTCGATACGGCCGGTGTGATTCCGCACATGCTCGATACGGCCGGTGTGATTCTCCACATCCTCGATACGGCCGGTGTGATTCCCCACATGCTCGATACGGCCGGTGTGATTCCCCACATGCTCGATACGGCCGGTGTGATTCCCCACATGATCGATACGGCCGGTGTGATTCCCCACATGCTCGATACGGCCCGTGTGATTCCCCACATGCTCGATACGGCCGGTGTGATTCCCCACATGCTCGATACGGCCGGTGTGATTCCGCACATGCTCGATACGGCCGGTGTGATTCTCCACATCCTCGATACGGCCGGTGTGATTCCGCACATGCTCGATACGGCCGGTGTGATTCTCCACATCCTCGATACGGCCGGTGTAATTCCGCACATGCTCGATACGGCCGGTGTGATTCCCCACATGCTCGATACGGCCGGTGTGATTCCCCACATGCTCGATACGGCCGGTGTGATTCCCCACATGCTCGATACGGCCGGTGTGATTCCCCACATGCTCGATACGGCCGGTGTGATTCCCCACATGCTCGATACGGCCGGTGTGATTCCCCACATGCTCGATACGGTCGGTGTGATTCCCCACATGCTCGATACGGCCGGTGTGATTCCGCACATGCTCGATACGGCCGGTGTGATTCCCCACATGCTCGCTACGGCCGGTGTGATTCCCCACATGCTCGATACGGCCGGTGTGATTCCCCACATGCTCGATACGGCCGGTGTGATTCCGCACATGCTCGATACGGCCGGTGTGATTCCCCACATGCTCGATACGGCCGGTGTGATTCCCCACATGCTCGATACGGCCGGTGTGAATCCCCACATGCTCGATACGGCCGGTGTGATTCCCCACATGCTCGCTACGGCCGGTGTGATTCCCCACATGCTCGATACGGCCGGTGTGATTCCCCACATGCTCGATACGGCCGGTGTGATTCCCCACATGCTCGATACGGCCGGTGTGATTCCCCACATGCTCGATACGGTCGGTGTGATTCCCCACATGCTCGATACGGCCGGTGTGATTCCCCACATGCTCGATACGGCCGGTGTGATTCCCCACATGCTCGATACGGCCGGTGTGATTCCCCACATGCTCGATACGGCCGGTGTGAATCCCCACGTGCTCGATACGGACCGTGTGATTCCGCACATGCTCGATACGGTCGGTGTGAGTCCGCACATGCTCGATACGGCCGGTGTGATTCCCCACATGCTCGATACGGCCGGTGTGATTCCCCACATGCTCGATACGGCCGGTGTGATTCCCCACATGCTCGATACGGCCGGTGTGATTCTCCACATGCTCGATACGGCCGGTGTGAATCCCCACATGCTCGATACGGCCGGCGTGATTCCCCACATGCTCGATACGGCCGGTGTGATTCCCCACATGCTCGATACGGCCGGTGTGATTCCCCACATGCTCGATACGGTCGGTGTGATTCCGCACATGCTCGATACGGCCGGTGTGATTCCCCACATGCTCGATACGGCCGGTGTGATTCCCCACATGCTCGATACGGCCGGTGTGATTCCCCACATGCTCGATACGGTCGGTGTGATTCCCCACATGCTCGATATGGTCGGTGGGATTCCGCACATGCTCGATACGGCCGGTGTGATTCCCCACATGCTCGATACGGCCGGTGTGATTCCCCACATGCTCGATACGGCCTGTGTGATTCCGCACATGCTCGATACGGTCGGTGTGATTCCCCACATGCTCGATACGGCCGGTGTGATTCCCCACATGCTCGATACGGCCGGTTTGATTCCCCACATGCTCGATACGGCCGGTGTGATTCCCCACATGCTCGATACGGCCGGTGTGATTCCCCACATGCTCGATACGGCCGGTGTGATTACCCACATGCTCGATACGGCCGGTGTGATTCCGCACATGCTCGATACGGCCGGTGTGATTCCCCACATGCTCGATACGGCCGGTGTGATTCCGCACATGCTCGATACGGCCGGTGTGATTCCGCACATGCTCGATACGGCCGGTGTGATTCCGCACATGCTCGATACGGCCGGTGTGATTCCCCACATGCTCGATACGGCCGGTGTGATTCCCCACATGCTCGATACGGCCGGTGTGATTCCGCACATGCTCGATACGGCCGGTGTGATTCCCCACATGCTCGATACGGCCGGTGTGATTCCCCACATGCTCGATACGGCCGGTGTGATTCCCCACATGCTCGATACGGCCGGTGTGATTCCCCACATGCTCGATACGGCCGGTGTGATTCCCCACATGCTCGATACGGCCGGTGTGATTCCCCACATGCTCGATACGGCCGGTGTGATTCCCCACATGCTCGATACGGCCGGTGTGATTCCCCTCATGCTCGATACGGCAGGTGTGATTCCCCTCATGCTCGATATGGTCGGTGTCATTCCGCACATGCTCGATACGGCCGGTGTGATTCCGCACATGCTCGATACGGCCGGTGTGATCCCCCACATGCTCGATACGGCCGGTGTGATTCCCCTCATGCTCGATACGGCCGGTGTGATTCCCCACATGCTCGATATGGTCGGTGGGATTCCGCACATGCTCGATACGGCCGGTGTGATTCCGCACATGCTCGATACGGTCGGTGTGATTCCCCACATGCTCGATACGGCCGGTGTGATTCCCCACATGCTCGATACGGCCGGTGTGATTCCCCACATGCTCGCTACGGCCGGTGTGATTCCGCACATGCTCGATACGGCCGGTGTGATTCCCAACATGCTCGCTACGGCCGGTGTGATTCCGCACATGCTCGATACGGCCGGTGTGATTCCCCACATGCTCGCTACGGCCGGTGTGATTCCGCACATGCTCGATACGGCCGGTGTGATTCTTCACATCCTCGATACGGCCGGTGTGATTCCCCACATGCTCGATACGGTCGGTGTGATTCCCCACATGCTCGATACGGCCGGTGTGATTCCCCACATGCTCGCTACGGCCGGTGTGATTCCCCACATGCTCGATACGGCCGGTGTGATTCCGCACATGCTCGATACGGCCGGTGTGATTCCCCACATGCTCGATACGGCCGGTGTGATTCCGCACATGCTCGATACGGCCGGTGTGATTCTCCACATCCTCGATACGGCCGGTGTGATTCCCCACATGCTCGATACGGCCGGTGTGATTCTCCACATGCTCGATACGGCCGGTGTGATTCCCCACATGCTCGATACGGCCGGTGTGATTCCCCACATGCTCGATACGGCCGGTGTGATTCCCCACGTGCTCGATACGGCCGGCGTGATTCCGCACATGCTCGATACGGCCGGTGTGATTCCCCACATGCTCGATACGGCCGGCGTGATTCCCCACATGCTCGCTACGGCCGGTGTGATTCCCCACATGCTCGATACGGCCGGTGTGATTCCCCACATGCTCGATATGGCCGGCGTGATTCCACACATGCTCGATACGGCCGGTGTGATTCCCCACATGCTCGATACGGCCGGCGTAATTCCGCACATGCTCGATACGGCCGGTGTGATTCCCCACATGCTCGATACGGCCGGTGTGATTCCCCACATGCTCGATACGGCCGGTGTGATTCCGCACATGCTCGATACGGCCGGTGTGATTCCCCACATGCTCGATACGGCCGGTGCGATTCCCCACATGCTCGATACGGCCGGTGTGATTCTCCACATGCTCGATACGGTCGGTGTGATTCCCCACATGCTCGATACGGCCGGCGTGATTCCCCACATGATCGATACGGCCGGTGTGATTCCCCACATGCTCGATACGGCCGGTGTGACTCCCCACATGCTCGATACGGCCGGTGTGATTCCCCACATGCTCGATACGGTCGGTGTGATTCCCCACATGCTCGATACGGCCGGCGTGATTCCCCACATGATCGATACGGCCGGTGTGATTCCCCACATGCTCGATACGGCCGGTGTGATTCCGCACATGCTCGATACGCCCGGTGTGATTCCGCACATGCTCGCTACGGCCGGTGTGATTCCCCACATGCTCGATACGGCCGGTGTGATTCCCCACATGCTCGATACGGCCGGTGTGATTCCCCACATGCTCGATACGGCCGGTGTGATTCCCCACATGCTCGATACGGCCGGTGTGATTCCGCACATGCTCGATATGGCCGGTGTGATTCCGCACATGCTCGATACGGCCGGTGTGATTCCGCACATGCTCGATACGGCCGGTGTGATTCCGCACATGCTCGATACGGCCGGTGTGATTCCGCACATGCTCGATATGGCCGGTGTGATTCCGCACATGCTCGATACGGCCGGTGTGATTCCCCACATGCTCGATACGGCCGGTGTGATTCCGCACATGCTCGATATGGCCGGTGTGATTCCCCACATGCTCGATACGGTCGGTGTGATTCCGCACATGCTCGATACGGCCGGTGTGATTCCCCACATGCTCGATACGGCCGGTGTGATTCCCCACATGCTCGATACGGCCGGTGTGATTCCCCACATGCTCGATACGGTCGGTGTGATTCCGCACATGCTCGATACGGTCGGTGTGATTCGCCACATGCTCGATACGGCCGGTGTGATTCCGCACATGCTCGATACGGCCGGTGTGATTCCCCACATGCTCGATACGGCCGGTGTGATTCCCCACATGATCGATACGGCCGGTGTGATACCCCACATGCTCGATACGGCCGGTGTGAATCCCCACATGCTCGATACGGCCGGTGTGATTCCCCACATGCTCGATACGGCCGGTGTGATTCCCCACATGCTCGATACGGCCGGTGTGATTCCCCACATGCTCGATACGGTCGGTGTGATTCCGCACATGCTCGATACGGCCGGTGTGATTCCCCACATGCTCGATACGGCCGGTGTGATTCCCCACATGCTCGATACGGCCGGTGTGATTCCCCACATGCTCGCTACGGCCGGTGTGATTCCGCACATGCTCGATACGGCCGGTGTGATTCCCCACATGCTCGATACGGCCGGTGTGAT
Organism: Scyliorhinus torazame; assembly: GCF_047496885.1. Taxonomy (NCBI): domain Eukaryota; kingdom Metazoa; phylum Chordata; class Chondrichthyes; order Carcharhiniformes; family Scyliorhinidae; genus Scyliorhinus; species Scyliorhinus torazame. Next base: position 10,940,329 of record NC_092712.1, on the reverse strand, counting down.
TCCCCACATGCTCGATACGGCCGGTGTGATTCCCCACATGCTCGCTACGGCCGGTGTGATTCCCCACATGCTCGATACGGCCGGTGAGATTCCCCACATGCTCGATACGGCCGGTGTGATTCCCCACATGCTCGTTACGGCCGGTGTGATTCCCACATGCTCGATACGGCCGGTGTGAATCCCCACGTGCTCGATACGGACAGTGTGATTCCGCACATGCTCGATACGGTCGGTGTGAGTCCGCACATGCTCGATACGGCCGGTGTGATTCCCCACATGCTCGATACGGCCGGTGTGATTCCCCACATGCTCGCTACGGCCGGTGTGAATCCCCACATGCTCGATACGGCCGGCGTGATTCCCCACATGCTCGATACGGCCGGTGTGATTCCCCACATGCTCGATACGGCCGGTGTGATTCCCCACATGCTCGATACGGCCGGTGTGATTCCCCACATGCTCGATACGGCCGGTGTGATTCCGCACATGCTCGATACGGTCGGTGTGATTCCCCACATGCTCGATACGGTCGGTGTGATTCCGCACATGCTCGATACGGTCGGTGTGATTCCGCACATGCTCGATACGGCCGGTGTGATTCCCCACATGCTCGATACGGCCGGTGTGATTCCGCACATGCTCGATACGGCCGGTGTGATTCCCCACATGCTCGATACGGCCGGTGTGATTCCGCACATGCTCGATACGGCCGGTGTGATTCCCCACATGCTCGATACGGCCGGTGTGATTCCCCACATGCTCGATACGGCCGGTGTGATTACCCACATGCTCGATACGGCCGGTGTGATTCCGCACATGCTCGATACGGCCGGTGTGATTCCCCACATGCTCGATACGGCCGGTGTGATTCCGCACATGCTCGATACGGCCGGTGTGATTCCGCACATGCTCGATACGGCCGGTGTGATTCCGCAGATGCTCTATACGGCCGGTGTGATTCCCCACATGCTCGATACGGCCGGTGTGATTCCCCACATGCTCGATACGGCCGGTGTGATTCCCCACATGCTCGATACGGGCCGGTGTGATTCCCCACATGCTCGCTACGGCCGGTGTGATTCCCCACATGCTCGATACGGCCGGTGTGATTCCCCACATGCTCGATACGGCCGGTGTGATTCCCCACATGCTCGATACGGCCGGTGTGATTCCCCACATGCTCGATACGGCCGGTGTGATTCCCCACATGCTCGATACGGCCGGTGTGATTCCCGTCATGCTCGATACGGCAGGTGTGATTCCCCTCATGCTCGATATGGTCGGTGTGATTCCGCACATGCTCGATACGGCCGGTGTGATTCCCCACATGCTCGATACGGCCGGTGTGATTCCCCACATGCTCGATACGGCCGGTGTGATTCCCCACATGCTCGATACGGCCGGTGTGATTCCCGTCATGCTCGATACGGCAGGTGTGATTCCCCTCATGCTCGATATGGTCGGTGTGATTCCGCACATGCTCGATACGGCCGGTGTGATTCCGCACATGCTCGATACGGCCGGTGTGATCCCCCACATGCTTGATACGGCCGGTGTGATTCCCCTCATGCTCGATACGGCCGGTGTGATTCCCCACATGCTCGATATGGTAGGTGGGATTCCGCACATGCTCGATACGGCCGGTGTGATTCCCCACATGCTCGATACGGCCGGTGTGATTCCCCACATGCTCGATACGGCCGGTGTGATTCTTCACATCCTCGATACGGCCGGTGTGATTCCCCACATGCTCGATACGGTCGGTGTGATTCCCCACATGCTCGATACGGCCGGTGTGATTCCCCACATGCTCGCTACGGCCGGTGTGATTCCCCACATGCTCGATACGGCCGGTGTGATTCCGCACATGCTCGATACGGCCGGTGTGATTCCCCACATGCTCGATACGGCCGGTGTGATTCCGCACATGCTCGATACGGCCGTTGTGATTCTCCACATCCTCGATACGGCCGGTGTGATTCCCCACATGCTCGATACGGCCGGTGTGATTCTCCACATGCTCGATACGGCCGGTGTGATTCCCCACATGCTCGATACGGCCGGTGTGATTCCCCACATGCTCGATACGGCCGGTGTGATTCTTCACATCCTCGATACGGCCGGTGTGATTCCCCACATGCTCTATACGGTCGGTGTGATTCCCCACATGCTCGATACGGCCGGTGTGATTCCCCACATGCTCGCTACGGCCGGTGTGATTCCCCACATGCTCGATACGGCCGGTGTGATTCCGCACATGCTCGATACGGCCGGTGTGATTCCCCACATGCTCGATACGGCCGGTGTGATTCCGCACATGCTCGATACGGCCGGTGTGATTCTCCACATCCTCGATACGGCCGGTGTGATTCCCCACATGCTCGATACGGCCGGTGTGATTCTCCACATGCTCGATACGGCCGGTGTGATTCCCCACATGCTCGATACGGCCGGCGTGATTCCCCACATGCTCGATACGGCCGGTGTGATTCCCCACATGCTCGATACGCCCGGTGTGATTCCCCACATGCTCGATACGGCCGGTGTGATTCCCCACATGCTCGATACGGCCGGCGTGATTCCCCACATGCTCGATACGGCCGGTGTGATTCCGCACATGCTCGATACGGCCGGTGTGATTCCCCACATGCTCGATACGGCCGGTGTGATTCCCCACATGCTCGATACGGCCGGCGTGATTCCCCACATGCTCGATACGGCCGGTGTGATTCCGCACATGCTCGATACGGCCGGTGTGATTCCCCACATGCTCGATACGGCCGGTGTGATTCCCCACATGCTCGATACGGCCGCTGTGATTCCCCACATGCTCGATACGGCCGGTGTGATTCTCCACATCCTCGATACGGCCGGTGTGATTCCCCACATGCTCGATACGGCCGGTGTGATTCCCCACATGCTCGATACGGCCGTTGTGATTCCCCACATGCTCGATACGGCCGGTGTGATTCCCCACATGCTCGATACGGCCGGCGTGATTCCCCACATGCTCGATACGGCCGGTGTGATTCTCCACATGCTCGATACGGCCGGTGTGATTCCCCACATGCTCGATACGGCCGGCGTGATTCCCCACATGCTCGATACGGCCGGTGTGATTCCCCACATGCTCGATACGCCCGGTGTGATTCCCCACATGCTCGATACGGCCGGTGTGATTCCCCACATGCTCGATACGGCCGGCGTGATTCCCCACATGCTCGATACGGCCGGTGTGATTCCCCACATGCTCGATACGGCCGGTGTGATTCCCCACATGCTCGATACGGCCGGTGTGATTCAGCACATGCTCGATACGGCCGGTGTGATTCCCCACATGCTCGATACGGCCGGTGTGATTCCACACATGCTCGCTACGGCCGGTGTGATTCCCCACATGCTCGATACGGCCGGTGTGATTCCGCACATGCTCGATACGGCCGGTGTGATTCCCCACATGCTCGATACGGCCGGTGTGATTCCGCACATGCTCGATACGGCCGGTGTGATTCTCCACATCCTCGATACGGCCGGTGTGATTCCCCACATGCTCGATACGGCCGGTGTGATTCCCCACATGCTCGATACGGCCGGTGTGATTCCCCACATGATCGATACGGCCGGTGTGATTCCCCACATGCTCGATACGGCCCGTGTGATTCCCCACATGCTCGATACGGCCGGTGTGATTCCCCACATTCTCGATACGGCCGGTGTGATTCCGCACATGCTCGATACGGCCGGTGTGATTCTCCACATCCTCGATACGGCCGGTGTGATTCCGCACATGCTCGATACGGCCGGTGTGATTCTCCACATCCTCGATACGGCCGGTGTAATTCCGCACATGCTCGATACGGCCGGTGTGATTCCCCACATGCTCGATACGGCCGGTGTGATTCCCCACATGCTCGATACGGCCGGTGTGATTCCCCACATGCTCGATACGGCCGGTGTGATTCCCCACATGCTCGATACGGTCGCTGTGATTCCCCACATGCTCGATACGGCCGGTGTGATTCCGCACATGCTCGATACGGCCGGTGTGATTCCCCACATGCTCGCTACGGCCGGTGTGATTCCCCACATGCTCGATACGGCCGGTGTGATTCCCCACATGCTCGATACGGCCGGTGTGATTCCGCACATGCTCGATACGGCCGGTGTGATTCCCCACATGCTCGATACGGCCGGTGTGATTCCCCACATGCTCGATACGGCCGGTGTGAATCCCCACATGCTCGATACGGCCGGTGTGGTTCCCCACATGCTCGCTACGGCCGGTGTGATTCCCCACATGCTCGATACGGCCGGTGTGATTCCCCACATGCTCGATACGGCCGGTGTGATTCCCCACATGCTCGATACGGCCGGTGTGATTCCCCACATGCTCGATACGGTCGGTGTGATTCCCCACATGCTCGATACGGCCGGTGTGATTCCCCACATGCTCGATACGGCCGGTGTGATTCCCCACATGCTCGATACGGCCGGTGTGATTCCCCACATGCTCGATACGGCCGGTGTGAATCCCCACGTGCTCGATACGGACAGTGTGATTCCGCACATGCTCGATACGGTCGGTGTGAGTCCGCACATGCTCGATACGGCCGGTGTGATTCCCCACATGCTCGATACGGCCGGTGTGATTCCCCACATGCTCGCTACGGCCGGTGTGAATCCCCACATGCTCGATACGGCCGGCGTGATTCCCCACATGCTCGATACGGCCGGTGTGATTCCCCACATGCTCGATACGGCCGGTGTGATTCCCCACATGCTCGATACGGCCGGTGTGATTCCGCACATGCTCGATACGGCCGGCGTGATTCCCCACATGCTCGATACGGCCGGTGTGATTCCCCACATGCTCGATACGGCCGGTGTGATTCCCCACATGCTCGATACGGCCGGTGTGATTCCCCACATGCTCGATACGGCCGGTGTGATTCCCCACATGCTCGATACGGCCGGTGTGATTCCGCACATGCTCGATACGGCCGGTGTGATTCCCCACATGCTCGATACGGCCGGTGTGATTCCGCACATGCTCGATACGGCCGGTGTGATTCCGCACATGCTCGATACGGCCGGTGTGATTCCCCACATGCTCGATACGGCCGGTGTGATTCCCCACATGCTCGATACGGCCGGTGTGATTCCGCACATGCTCGATACGGCCGGTGTGATTCCCCACATGCTCGATACGGCCGGTGTGATTCCCCACATGCTCGATACGGCCGGTGTGATTCCCCACATGCTCGATACGGCCGGTGTGATTCCCCACATGCTCGATACGGCCGGTGTGATTCCCCACATGCTCGATACGGCCGGTGTGATTCCCCACATGCTCGATACGGCCGGTGTGATTCCCCTCATGCTCGATACGGCAGGTGTGATTCCCCTCATGCTCGATATGGTCGGTGTCATTCCGCACATGCTCGATACGGCCGGTGTGATTCCGCACATGCTCGATACGGCCGGTGTGATTCCCCACATGCTCGATACGGCCGGTGTGATTCCCCACATGCTCGATACGGCCGGTGTGATTCCCCACATGCTCGATACGGCCGGTGTGATTCCCCACATGCTCGATACGGCCGGTGTGATTCCGCACATGCTCGATACGGCCGGTGTGATTCCCCACATGCTCGATACGGCCGGTGTGATTCCCCACATGCTCGATACGGCCGGTGTGATTCCCCACATGCTCGCTACGGCCGGTGTGATTCCGCACATGCTCGATACGGCCGGTGTGATTCCCCACATGCTCGCTACGGCCGGTGTGATTCCGCACATGCTCGATACGGCCGGTGTGATTCCCCACATGCTCGCTACGGCCGGTGTGATTCCCCACATGCTCGATACGGCCGGTGTGATTCCGCACATGCTCGATACGGCCGGTGTGATTCTTCACATCCTCGATACGGCCGGTGTGATTCCCCACATGCTCGATACGGCCGGTGTGATTCCGCACATGCTCGATACGGCCGGTGTGATTCCCCACATGCTCGATACGGCCGGTGTGATTCCCCACATGCTCGATACGGTCGGTGTGATTCCCCACATGCTCGATACGGCCGGTGTGATTCCCCACATGCTCGCTACGGCCGGTGTGATTCCCCACATGCTCGATACGGCCGGTGTGATTCCGCACATGCTCGATACGGCCGGTGTGATTCCCCACATGCTCGATACGGCCGGTGTGATTCCGCACATGCTCGATACGGCCGGTGTGATTCTCCACATCCTCGATACGGCCGGTGTGATTCCCCACATGCTCGATACGGCTGGTGTGATTCTCCACATGCTCGATACGGCCGGTGTGATTCCCCACATGCTCGATACGGCCGGTGTGATTCCCCACATGCTCGATACGGCCGGCGTGATTCCCCACATGCTCGATACGGCCGGTGTGATTCCCCACATGCTCGATACGCCCGGTGTGATTCCCCACATGCTCGATACGGCCGGTGTGATTCCCCACATGCTCGATACGGCCGGCGTGATTCCCCACATGCTCGATACGGCCGGTGTGATTCCCCACATGCTCGATACGGCCGGTGTGATTCTGCACATGCTCGATACGGCCGGTGTGATTCTCCACATCCTCGATACGGCCGGTGTGATTCCCCCATGCTCGATACGGCCGGTGTGATTCCCCACATGCTCGATACGGCCGTTGTGATTCCCCACATGCTCGATACGGCCGGTGTGATTCCCCACATGCTCGATACGGCCGGCGTGATTCCCCACATGCTCGATACGGCCGGTGTGATTCTCCACATGCTCGATACGGCCGGTGTGATTCCCCACATGCTCGATACGGCCGGCGTGATTCCCCACATGCTCGATACGGCCGGTGTGATTCCCCACATGCTCGATACGCCCGGTGTGATTCCCCACATGCTCGATACGGCCGGTGTGATTCCCCACATGCTCGATACGGCCGGTGTGATTCCCCACATGCTCGATACGGCCGGTGTGATTCCCCACATGCTCGATACGGCCGGTGTGATTCAGCACATGCTCGATACGGCCGGTGTGATTCTCCACATCCTCGATACGGCCGGTGTGATTCCCCACATGCTCGATACGGCCGGTGTGATTCCCCACATGCTCGATACGGCCGGTGTGATTCCCCACATGCTCGCTACGGCCGGTGTGATTCCCCACATGCTCGATACGGCCGGTGTGATTCCGCACATGCTCGCTACGGCCGGTGTGATTCCCCACATGCTCGATACGGCCGGTGTGATTCCACACATGCTCGCTACGGCCGGTGTGATTCCCCTCATGCTCGATGCGGCCGGTGTGATTCCCCACATGCTCGCTACGGCCGGTGTGATTCCCCACATGCTCGATACGGCCGATGTGATTCCGCACATGCTCGATACGGCCGGTGTGATTCCCCACATGCTCGATACGGCCGGTGTGATTCCCCACATGCTCGATACGGCCGGTGTGATTCCGCACATGCTCGATACGGCCGGTGTGATTCTCCACATCCTCGATACGGCCGGTGTGATTCCCCACATGCTCGATACGGCCGGTGTGATTCCCCACATGCTCGATACGGCCGGTGTGATTCCCCACATGCTCGATACGGCCGGTGTGATTCCCCACATGCTCGATACGGCCGGTGTGATTCCCCACATGCTCGATACGGCCGGTGTGATTCCGCACATGCTCGATACGGCCGGTGTGATTCTCCACATCCTCGAGACGGCCGGTGTGATTCCGCACATGCTCGATACGGCCGGTGTGATTCTCCACATCCTCGATACGGCCGGTGTAATTCCGCACATGCTCGATACGGCCGGTGTGATTCCCCACATGCTCGATACGGCCGGTGTGATTCCCCACATGCTCGATACGGCCGGTGTGATTCCCCACATGGTCGATACGGCCGGTGTGATTCCGCACATGCTCGATACGGCCGGTGTGATTCCGCACATGCTCGATACGGCCGGTGTGATTCCGCACATGCTCGATACGGCCGGTGTGATTCCCCACATGCTCGATACGGCCGGTGTGATTCCCCACTTGCTCGATACGGCCGGTGTGATTCCCCACATGCTCGATACGGCCGGTGTGATTCCCCACATGCTCGATACGGCCGCTGTGATTCCCCACATGCTCGATACAGCCGGTGTGATTCCCCACATGCTCGATACGGCCGGTGTGATTCCCCACATGCTCGATACGGCCGGTGTGATTCCGCACATGCTCGATACGGCCGGTGTGATTCCCCACATGCTCGATACGGCCGGTGTGATTCCCCACATGCTCGATACGGCCGGTGTGATTCCCCACATGCTCGATACAGCCGGTGTGATTCCCCACATGCTCGATACGGCCGGTGTGATTCCCCTCATGCTCGATACGGCCGGTGTGATTCCCCACATGCTCGATACGGCCGGTGTGATTCCCCTCATGCTCGATACGGTCGGTGTGATTCCGCACATGCTCGCTACGGCCGGTGTGATTCCGCACATGCTCGATACGGCCGGTGTGATTCCCCACATGCTCGATACGGGCGGTGTGATTCCCCACATGCTCGCTACGGCCGGTGTGATTCCCCACATGCTCGATACGGCCGGTGTGATTCCCCACATGCTCGATACGGCCGGTGTGATTCCCCACATGCTCGATACGGCCGGTGTGATTCCCCACATGCTCGATACGGCCGGTGTGATTCCCCACATGCTCGCTACGGCCGGTGTGATTCCCCACATGCTCGATACGGGCGGTGTGATTCCCCACATGCTCGATACGGTCGGTGTGATTCCCCACATGCTCGATACGGCCGGTGTGATTCCCCACATGCTCGATACGGCCGGTGTGATTCCCCACATGCTCGATACGGCCGGCGTGATTCCCCACATGCTCGATACGGCCGGTTTGATTCCCCACATGCTCGATACGGCCGGTGTGATTCCCCACATGCTCGATACGCCCGGTGTGATTCCCCACATGCTCGATACGGCCGGTGTGATTCCGCACATGCTCGATACGCCCGGTGTGATTCCCCACATGCTCGATACGGCCGGTGTGATTTCCCACATGCTCGCTACGGCCGGTGTGATTCCCCACATGCTCGATACGGCCGGTGTGATTCCGCACATACTCGATACGGCCGGTGTGATTCCCCACATGCTCGATACGGCCGGTGTGATTCCGCACATGCTCGATACGGCCGGTGTGATTCCCCACATGCTCGATACGGCCGGTGTGATTCCCCACATGCTCGATACGGCCGGTGTGATACCCCACATGCTCGATACGGCCGGTGTGATTCCCCACATGCTCGATACGGCCGGTGTGAATCCCCACATGCTCGATACGGCCGGTGTGATTCCCCACATGCTCGATACGGCCGGTGTGATTCCCCACATGCTCGATACGGCCGGCGTGATTCCCCACATGCTCGATACGGCCGGTGTGATTCCCCACATGCTCGATACGGTCGGTGTGATTCCCCACATGCTCGACACGGCCGGTGTGATTCCCCACATGCTCGCTACGGCCGGTGTGATTCCGCACATGCTCGATACGGCCGGTGTGATTCCCGACATGCTCGATACGGCCGGTGTGATTCCCCACATGCTCGATACGGCCGGTGTGATTCCCCACATGCTCGATACGGCCGGTGTGATTCCCCACATGCTCGATACGGCCGGTGTGATTCCCCACATGCTCGATACGGCCGTTGTGATTCCCCACATGCTCGATACGGCCGGTGTGATTCCCCACATGCTCGATACGGCCGGCGTGATTCCCCACATGCTCGATACGGCCGGTGTGATTCTCCACATGCTCGATACGGCCGGTGTGATTCCCCACATGCTCGATACGGCCGGCGTGATTCCCCACATGCTCGATACGGCCGGTGTGATTCCCCACATGCTCGATACGCCCGGTGTGATTCCCCACATGCTCGATACGGCCGGTGTGATTCCCCACATGCTCGATACGGCCGGTGTGATTCCCCACATGCTCGATACGGCCGGTGTGATTCCCCACATGCTCGATACGGCCGGTGTGATTCAGCACATGCTCGATACGGCCGGTGTGATTCTCCACATCCTCGATACGGCCGGTGTGATTCCCCACATGCTCGATACGGCCGGTGTGATTCCCCACATGCTCGATACGGCCGGTGTGATTCCCCACATGCTCGCTACGGCCGGTGTGATTCCCCACATGCTCGATACGGCCGGTGTGATTCCGCACATGCTCGCTACGGCCGGTGTGATTCCCCACATGCTCGATACGGCCGGTGTGATTCCACACATGCTCGCTACGGCCGGTGTGATTCCCCTCATGCTCGATGCGGCCGGTGTGATTCCCCACATGCTCGCTACGGCCGGTGTGATTCCCCACATGCTCGATACGGCCGATGTGATTCCGCACATGCTCGATACGGCCGGTGTGATTCCCCACATGCTCGATACGGCCGGTGTGATTCCCCACATGCTCGATACGGCCGGTGTGATTCCGCACATGCTCGATACGGCCGGTGTGATTCTCCACATCCTCGATACGGCCGGTGTGATTCCCCACATGCTCGATACGGCCGGTGTGATTCCCCACATGCTCGATACGGCCGGTGTGATTCCCCACATGCTCGATACGGCCGGTGTGATTCCCCACATGCTCGATACGGCCGGTGTGATTCCCCACATGCTCGATACGGCCGGTGTGATTCCGCACATGCTCGATACGGCCGGTGTGATTCTCCACATCCTCGAGACGGCCGGTGTGATTCCGCACATGCTCGATACGGCCGGTGTGATTCTCCACATCCTCGATACGGCCGGTGTAATTCCGCACATGCTCGATACGGCCGGTGTGATTCCCCACATGCTCGATACGGCCGGTGTGATTCCCCACATGCTCGATACGGCCGGTGTGATTCCCCACATGGTCGATACGGCCGGTGTGATTCCGCACATGCTCGATACGGCCGGTGTGATTCCGCACATGCTCGATACGGCCGGTGTGATTCCGCACATGCTCGATACGGCCGGTGTGATTCCCCACATGCTCGATACGGCCGGTGTGATTCCCCACTTGCTCGATACGGCCGGTGTGATTCCCCACATGCTCGATACGGCCGGTGTGATTCCCCACATGCTCGATACGGCCGCTGTGATTCCCCACATGCTCGATACAGCCGGTGTGATTCCCCACATGCTCGATACGGCCGGTGTGATTCCCCACATGCTCGATACGGCCGGTGTGATTCCGCACATGCTCGATACGGCCGGTGTGATTCCCCACATGCTCGATACGGCCGGTGTGATTCCCCACATGCTCGATACGGCCGGTGTGATTCCCCACATGCTCGATACAGCCGGTGTGATTCCCCACATGCTCGATACGGCCGGTGTGATTCCCCTCATGCTCGATACGGCCGGTGTGATTCCCCACATGCTCGATACGGCCGGTGTGATTCCCCTCATGCTCGATACGGTCGGTGTGATTCCGCACATGCTCGCTACGGCCGGTGTGATTCCGCACATGCTCGATACGGCCGGTGTGATTCCCCACATGCTCGATACGGCCGGTGTGATTCCCCACATGCTCGCTACGGCCGGTGTGATTCCCCACATGCTCGATACGGCCGGTGTGATTCCCCACATGCTCGATACGGCCGGTGTGATTCCCCACATGCTCGATACGGCCGGTGTGATTCCCCACATGCTCGATACGGCCGGTGTGATTCCCCACATGCTCGCTACGGCCGGTGTGATTCCCCACATGCTCGATACGGGCGGTGTGATTCCCCACATGCTCGATACGGTCGGTGTGATTCCCCACATGCTCGATACGGCCGGTGTGATTCCCCACATGCTCGATACGGCCGGTGTGATTCCCCACATGCTCGATACGGCCGGCGTGATTCCCCACATGCTCGATACGGCCGGTTTGATTCCCCACATGCTCGATACGGCCGGTGTGATTCCCCACATGCTCGATACGCCCGGTGTGATTCCCCACATGCTCGATACGGCCGGTGTGATTCCGCACATGCTCGATACGCCCGGTGTGATTCCCCACATGCTCGATACGGCCGGTGTGATTTCCCACATGCTCGCTACGGCCGGTGTGATTCCCCACATGCTCGATACGGCCGGTGTGATTCCGCACATACTCGATACGGCCGGTGTGATTCCCCACATGCTCGATACGGCCGGTGTGATTCCGCACATGCTCGATACGGCCGGTGTGATTCCCCACATGCTCGATACGGCCGGTGTGATTCCCCACATGCTCGATACGGCCGGTGTGATACCCCACATGCTCGATACGGCCGGTGTGATTCCCCACATGCTCGATACGGCCGGTGTGAATCCCCACATGCTCGATACGGCCGGTGTGATTCCCCACATGCTCGATACGGCCGGTGTGATTCCCCACATGCTCGATACGGCCGGCGTGATTCCCCACATGCTCGATACGGCCGGTGTGATTCCCCACATGCTCGATACGGTCGGTGTGATTCCCCACATGCTCGACACGGCCGGTGTGATTCCCCACATGCTCGCTACGGCCGGTGTGATTCCGCACATGCTCGATACGGCCGGTGTGATTCCCGACATGCTCGATACGGCCGGTGTGATTCCCCACATGCTCGATACGGCCGGTGTGATTCCCCACATGCTCGATACGGCCGGTGTGATTCCCCACATGCTCGATACGGCCGGTGTGATTCCCCACATGCTCGATACGGCCGGTGTGATTCCACACATACGCCCCATTGTGCAGCACTCCCTCAGTACTGACCCTCTGACAGTGCAGCGCTCCCTCAGTACTGACCCTCTGACAGTGCAGCACTCCCTCAGTACTGACCCTCTGACAGTGCAGCACTCCCTCAGTACTGACCCTCTGTCAGTGCAGCACTCCCTCAGTACTGACCATCTGACAGTGCAGCACTCCCTCAGTACTGACCCTCTGACAGTGCAGCACTCCCCCAGTACTGACCCTCTGACAGTGCAGCACTCCCCCAGTACTGACCCTCTGTCAGTGCAGCACTCCCTCAGTACTGACCCTCTGACAGTGCCACACTCCCTCAGTACTGACCCTCTGACAGTGCGGCACTTCCTCAGTACTGACCCTCTGTCAGTGCAGCACTCCCTCAGTACTGACCCACTGACAGTGCGGCACTCCCTCAGTACTGACCCTCTGACAGTGCGGCACTCCCTCAGTACTGACCCTCTGTCATTGCGGCACTCCCTCAGTACTGACCCTCTGACAGTGCAGCACTCCCTCAGTACTGACCCTCTGACAGAGCCACACTCCCTCAGTACTGACCCTCTGACAGTGCGGCACTCCCTCAGTACTGACCTTCTAACAGTGCAGCACTCCCTCAGTACTGACTCTCGGACAGTGCAGCACTCCCTCAGTACTGACCCTCTGACAGGGCAGCACTCCCTCAAGACTGACCTTCTGACAGTGCAGCACCCCCTCAGTACTGACCCTCTGACAGTGCAGCACTCCCTCAGTACTGGCCCTCTGACAGTGCAGCACTCCCTCAGTACTGACCCTCTGACAGTGCAGCACTCCCTCAGTACTGACCCTCTGACAGTGCGGCACTCCCTCAGTACTGCCCCTCTGACAGTGCAGCACTCCCTCAGTACTGACCCTCTGACAGTGCAGCACTCCCTCAGTACTGACCCTCTGACAGTGCGGCACACCCTCAGTACTGACCCTCTGACAGTGCGGCACTCCATCAGTACTGACCCTCTGACAGTGCAGCACTCCCTCAGTACTGACCATCTGACAGTGCAGCACTCCCTCAGTACTGACCCTCTGACAGTGCGGAGCTCCCTCAGTACTGACCCTCTGACAGTGCGGCACACCCTCAGTACTGACCCTCTGACAGTGCGACACTCCCTCAGTACTGACTCTCTGACAGTGCAGCACTCCCTCAGTACTGACCCTCTGACAGGACAGCACTCCCTCAAGACTGACCTTCTGACAGTGCAGCACCCCCTCAGTACTGACACTCTGACAGTGCGGCACTCCCTCAGTACTGACCATCTGACAGTGCGGCACTCCCTCAGTACTGACCCTCTGACAGTGCAGCACTCCCTCAGTACTGGCCCTCTGACAGTGCAGCACTCCCTCAGTACTGACCCTCTGACAGTGCAGAACTCCCTCAGTACTGACCCTCTGACAGTGCAGCACTCCCTCAGTACTGGCCCTCTGACAGTGCGGCACTCCCTCAGTACAGCCCCTCTGACAGTGCGGCACTCCCTCAGTACTGACCCTCTGAAAGTGCGGCACTCCCTCAGTACTGACCCTCTGACAGTGCGGCACTCCCTCAGTACTGACCCTCTGACAGTGCAGCACTCCATCAGTACTGACCCTCTGACAGTGCGGAGCTCCCTCAGTACTGACCCTCTGACAGTGCAGCACTCCCTCAGTACTGACCCTCTGACAGTGCAGCACTCCCTCAGTACTGACCCTCTGACAGTGCAGCACTCCCTCAGTATTGACCCTCTGACAGTGCAGCGCTCCCCCAGTACTGACCCCCTGACAGTGCAGCGCTCCCTCAGTACTGACCCTCTGACAGTGCGGCACTCCCTCAGTACTGACCCTCTGACAGTGCAGCACATGCTCAGTACTGACCCTCTGACAGTGCAGCACTCCCTCAGTACTGACCCTCTGAAGGTGCGGCACTCACTCCCTCAGTTCTGACCCTCTGACAGTGCGGCACTCACTCAGTACTGACCCTCTGACAGTGCGGCACTCACTTCCTCAGTGCTAACCCTCTAACAGTGCAGCACTCCCTCAGTACTGACCCTCTGACAGTGCAGCACTCCCTCAGTACTGATCCTCTGACAGTGCAGCACTCCCTCAGTACTGACCCTCTGACAGTGCAGCACTCCCTCAGTACTGGCCCTCTGACAGTGCAGCACTCCCTCAGTACTGACCCTCTGACAGTGCAGCACTCCCTCAGTACTGACCCTCTGACAGTGCAGCACTCCCTCAGTACTGACCCTCTGACAGTGCGGAGCTCCCTCAGTACTGACCCTCTGACAGTGCAGCACTCCCTCAGTACTGACCCACTGACAGTGCAGCACTCCCTCAGTACTGACCCTCTAACAGTGCGGCACTCCCTCAGTACTGACCCTCTGACAGTGCAGCACTCCCTCAGTACTGACCCTCTGACAGTGCAGCACTCCCTAAATACTGACCCTCTGACAGTGCGGCACTCCCTCAGTACTGATCCTCTGACAGTGCAGCACTCCCTCAGTACTGGCCTTTTGACAGTGCAGCACTCCCTCAGTACTGACCCTCTGACAGTGCAGCACTCCCTCAGTACTGACCCTCTGACAGTGCAGCACTCCCTCAGTACTGACCCTCTGACTGTGCAGCACTCCCTCCGTACTGGCCCTCTGACAGTGCGGCACTCCCTCAGTACTGACCCTCTGACAGTGCGGCACTCCCTCAGTACTGACCCTCTGACAGTGCAGCACTCCCTCAGTACTGACCCTCTGACAGTGCAGCACTCCCTCAGTACTGACCCTCTGACAGTGCAGCACTCCCTCAGTACTGACCCTCTGACAGTGCGGAGCTCCCTCAGTACTTACCCTCTGGCAGTGCGGCACTCCCTCAGTACTGACCCTCTGACAGTGCGGCATTCCCTCAGTACTGACCCTCTGACAGTGCAGCACTCCTTCAGTACTGACCCTCTGACAGTGCGGAGCTCCCTCAGTACTGACCCTTAGACAGTGAGGCACTCCCTCAGTACTGACCCTCTAACAGTGCGGCACTCCCTCAGTACTGACCCTCTGACAGTGCACACCCTCAGTACTGACCCTCTGACAGTGCAGCTCTCCCTCAGTACTTACCCTCTGACAGCGCGGCACTCCCTCAGTATTGACCTCTGACAGTGCGGCACTCCCTCAGTACTGACCCTCTGACAGTGCGGAACTCCCTCAGTACTGACCCTCTGACAGTGCGGCGCTCCCTGAGTACTGACCCTCTGACAGTGCAGCACTCCCTCAGTACTGACCCTCTGACAGTGCAACACTCCCTCAGTACTGACCCCCTGACAGTGCAGCACTCCCTCAGTACTGACCCTCTGACAGTGCGGCACTCCCTCAGTACTGACCCTCTGACAGTGTGGCACTCTCTCAGTACTGACCCTCTGACAGTGCGGCACTCCCTCAGTACTGACCCTCTGACAGTGCTGCGCTCCCTCAGTACTGACCCTCTGACAGTGCGGCACTCCCTCAGTCCTGACCCTCTGACAGTGCGGCGCTGCCTCAGTACTGACCCTCTGACAGTGCGGCACTCCCTCAGTACTGACCCTCTGACAGTGCGGCAATCTCTCAGTACTGACCCTCTTACAGTGCGGCACTCACTCAGTACTGACCCTCTGACAGTGCGGCACTCCCTTAGTACTAACCCTCTGACAGTGCGGCACTCCCTCAGTACTGACCCTCTGACAGTGCAGCTCTCCTTCAGTACTGACCCTCTGACAGTAGAGCACTCCCTCAGTACTGACCCTCTGACAGTGCGGCGCTCCTTCAGTACTGACCCTCTGACAGTGCAGCGCTCCCTCAGTACTGACCCTCTGACAGTGCAGCACTCCCTCAGTGCTGACCCTCTGAGAGTGCAGCACTCCCTCAGTACTGACCCTCTGACAGTGCGGCACTCCCTCAGTACTGGCCCTCTGTCAGTGTAGCACTCCCTCAGTACTGACCCTCTGAGAGTGCAGCACTCCCTCAGTACTGACCCTCTGACACTGCGGCACTCACTCCCTCAGTACTGACCCTCTGACAGTGCAGCACTCCCTCAGTACTGGCCTTTTGACAGTGTAGCACTCCCTCAGTACTGACCCTCTGACAGTGCAGCACTCACTCAGTACTGACCCTCTGACACTGCAGCACTCCCTCAGTACTGACCCTCTGACTGTGCAGCACTCCCTCCGTACTGGCCCTCTGACAGTGCGGCACTCCCTCAGTACTGACCCTCTGACAGTGCGGCACTCCCTCAGTACTGACCCTCTGACAGTGCAGCACTCCCTCAGTACTGACCCTCTGACAGTGCAGCACTCCCTCAGTACTGACCCTCTGACAGTGCAGCACTCCCTCAGTACTGACCCTCTGACAGTGCGGAGCTCCCTCAGTACTTAACCTCTGGCAGTGCGGCACTCCTTCAGTACTGACCCTCTGACAGTGCGGCATTCCCTCAGTACTGACCCTCTGACAGTGCAGCACTCCTTCAGTACTGACCCTCTGACAGTGCGGAGCTCCCTCAGTACTGACCCTTA
The DNA here is from genome assembly GCF_047496885.1 of Scyliorhinus torazame. Lineage (NCBI taxonomy): Eukaryota > Metazoa > Chordata > Chondrichthyes > Carcharhiniformes > Scyliorhinidae > Scyliorhinus > Scyliorhinus torazame. The sequence goes on along the minus strand of NC_092712.1, from coordinate 10,923,036 downwards.
GACAGTGCGGCACTCCCTCAGTACTGACCCTCTAACAGTGCGGCACTCCCTCAGTACTGACCCTCTGACAGTGCACTCCTTCAGTACTGACCCTCTGACAGTGCAGCTCTCCCTCAGTACTTACCCTCTGACAGTGCGGCACTCCCTCAGTATTGACCTCTGACAGTGCGGCACTCCCTCAGTACTGACCCTCTGACAGTGCGGAACTCCCTCAGTACTGACCCTCTGACAGTGCGGCGCTCCCTGAGTACTGACCCTCTGACAGTGCAGCACTCCCTCAGTACTGACCCTCTGACAGTGCAACACTCCCTCAGTACTGACCACCTGACAGTGCAGCACTCCCTCAGTACTGACCCTCTGACAGTGCGGCACTCCCTCAGTACTGACCCTCTGACAGTGTGGCACTCTCTCAGTACTGACCCTCTGACAGTGCGGCACTCCCTCAGTACTGACCCTCTGACAGTGCTGCGCTCCCTCAGTACTGACCCTCTGACAGTGCGGCACTCCCTCAGGACTGACCCTCTGACAGTGCGGCGCTGCCTCAGTACTGACCCTCTGACAGTGCGGCACTCCCTCAGTACTGACCCTCTGACAGTGCGGCACTCTCTCAGTACTGACCCTCTTACAGTGCGGCACTCACTCAGTACTGACCCTCTGACAGTGCGGCACTCCCTCAGTACTAACCCTCTGACAGTGCGGCACTCCCTCAGTACTGACCCTCTGACAGTGCAGCTCTCCTTCAGTACTGACCCTCTGACAGTACAGCACTCCCTCAGTACTGACCCTCTGACAGTGCGGCGCTCCTTCAGTACTGACCCTCTGACAGTGCAGCGCTCCCTCAGTACTGACCCTCTGACAGTGCAGCACTCCCTCAGTGCTGACCCTCTGAGAGTGCAGCACTCCCTCAGTACTGACCCTCTGACAGTGCGGCACTCCCTCAGTACTGGCCCTCTGTCAGTGTAGCACTCCCTCAGTACTGACCCTCTGAGAGTGCAGCACTCCCTCAGTACTGACCCTCTGACACTGCGGCACTCACTCCCTCAGTACTGACCCTCTGACAGTGCGACACTCCCTCAGTACTGATCCTCTGACAGTGCGGCACTCCCTCAGTACTGACCCTCTGACAGTGCGGCACTCCCTCAGTACTGACCCTCTGACAGTGCGGCACTCCCTCAGTACTGACCCTCTGACAGTGCAGTCCTCCCTCAGTACTGACCCTCTGACAGTGCAGCGCTCCCTCAGTACTGACCCTCTGACAGTGCAGGACTCCCTCAGTACTCACCCTCTGACAGTGCAGCACTCCCTCAGTACTGACCCTCTGACAGTGCAGCACTCCCTCAGTACTGACCCTCTGACAGTGCAGGACTCCCTCAGTACTGACTCTCTGACAGTGCAGCACTCCCTCAGTACTGACCCTCTGACAGTGCGGCACTCCCTCAGTACTGACATTCTGACAGTGCTGCACTCCCTCAGTACTGACCCTCTGACAGTGCGGCACTCCCTCAGTACTGACCCTCTGACAGTGCAACACTCCCTCAGTACTTACCCTCTGACAGTGCAGCACTCCCTCAGTACTGACCCTCTGACAGTGCAACACTCCCTCAGTACTGACCCTCTGACAGTGCGGCACTCCCTCAGTACTGACCCTCTGACAGTGCAGCACTCCCTCAGTACTGACCCTCTGACAGTGCAGCACTCCCTCAGTACTGACCTCTGAGAGTGCGGCTCTCCCTCAGTACTGACCCTCTGACAGTGCAGCACTCCCTCAGTACTGACCCTCTGACAGTACGGCACTCCCTTAGTACTGACCCTCTGACAGTGCAGCACTCCCTCAGTACTGGCCTTCTGACAGTGCAGCACTCCCTCAGTACTGACCCTCTGACAGTGCAGCACTCCCTCAGTACTGACCCTCTGACAGTGCAGCACTCCCTCAGTACTGGCCCTCTGACAGTGCGGCACTCCCTCAGTACTGACCCTCTGACAGTGCGGCACTCCCTCAGTACTGACCCTCTGACAGTGCAGCACTCCCTCAGTACTGACCCTCTGACAGTGCAGCACTCCCTCAGTACTGACCCTCTGACAGTGCAGCACTCCCTCAGTACTCACCCTCTGACAGTGCGGAGCTCCCTCAGTACTGACCCTCTGACAGTGCAGCACTCCATCAGAACTGACCCTCTGACAGTGCAGCACTCCCTCAGTACTGACCCTCTAACAGTGCGGCACTCCCTCATTACTGACCCTCTGACAGTGCACTCCCTCAGTACAGACCCTCTGACAGTGCTGCTCTCCCTCAGTACTTACCCTCTGACAGTGCGGCGCTCACTCCCTCAGTACTGACCCTCTGACAGTGCGGCACTCCATCAGTACTGACCCTCAGACAGTGCACTCCCTCAGTACTGACCCTCTGACAGTGCAGCACTCCCTCAGTACTAACCCTCTGACTGTGCGGCACTCCCTCAGTACTTACCCTCTGGCAGTGCGGCACTCCCTCAGTACTGACCCTCTGACAGTGCGGCACTCCCTCAGTACTGACCCTCTGACAGTGCAGCACTCCCTCAGTACTGACCCTCTGACAGTGCAGCACTCCCTCAGTACTGACCCTCTGACAGTGCGGCACTCCCTCAGTACTGACCCTCTGACAGTGCGGCGCTCCCTCAGTACTGACCCTCTGACAGTGCGGCACCCGCTCAGTACTGACCCTCTGACAGTGCGGCACTCCCTCAGTACTGACCCTCTGACAGTGCGGCACTCCCTCAGTACTGACCCTCTGACAGTGCACTCCCTCAGTACTGACCCTCTGACAGTGCAGCTCTCCCTCAGTACTGACCCTCTGACAGTGCGGCACTCCCTCAGTACTGACCCTCTGACAGTGCGGCACTCCCTCAGTACTGACCCTCTGACAGTGCAGCACTCCCTCAGTACTGACCCTCTGACAGTGCAGCACTCCCTCAGTACTGACCCTCTGACAGTGCGGCACTCCCTGAGTACTGACCCTCTGACAGTGCAGCACTCCCTCAGTACTGACTCTCTGACAGTGCAACACTCCCTCAGTACTGACCGCCTGACAGTGCAGCACTCCCTCAGTACTGACCCTCTGACAGTGCGGCACTCCCTCAGTACTGACCCTCTGACAGTGCGGCCCTCTCTCAGTACTGACCCTCTGACAGTGCGGCACTCCCTCAGTACTGACCCTCTGACAGTGCGGCACTCTCTCAGTACTGACCCTCTGACAGTGGGGCACTCTCTCAGTACTGACCCTCTGACAGTGGGGCACTCACTCAGTACTGACCCTCTGACAGTGCGGCACTCCCTCAGTACTAACCCTCTGACAGTGCGGCACTCCCTCAGTACTGACCCTCTGACAGTGCAGCTCTCCTTCAGTACTGACCCTCTGACAGTACAGCACTCCCTCAGTACTGACCCTCTGACAGTGCGGCACTCCCTCAGTACTGACCCTCTGACAGTGCAGCACTCCCTCAGTACTGACCCTCTGAGAGTGCAGCACTCCCTCAGTACTGACCCTCTGACAGTGCGGCACTCCCTCAGTACTGGCCCTCTGACAGTGTAGCACTCCCTCAGTACTGACCCTCTGAGAGTGCAGCACTCCCTCAGAACTGACCCTGTGACAGTGCGGCACTCACTCCCTCAGTACTGACCCTCTGACAGTGCGACACTCCCTCAGTACTGACCCTCTGACAGTGCGGCACTCCCTCAGTACTGACCCTCTGACAGTGCGGCACTCCCTCAGTACTGACCCTCTGACAGTGCGGCACTCCCTCAGTACTGACCCTCTGACAGTGCAGCACTCCCTCAGTACTGACCCTCTGACAGTGCAGCACTCCCTCAATACTGGCCCTCTGAGAGTGCAGCACTCCCTCAGTACTGACCCTCTGACAGTGAGGCACTCCCTCAGTACTGGCCCTCTGACAGTGTAGCACTCCCTCAGTACTGACCCTCTGAGAGTGCAGCACTCCCTCAGTACTGACCCTCTGACAGTGCGGCACTCACTCCCTCAGTACTGACCCTCTGACAGTGAAGCACTCCCTCAGTACTGACCCTCTGACAGTGCAGCACTCCCTCAGTACTGACCCTCTGACAGTGCGGCACTCCCTCAGTACTGACCCTCTGACAGTGCGGCGCTCCCTCAGTACTGACCCTCTGACAGTGCGGCACCCGCTCAGTACTGACCCTCTGACAGTGCGGCACTCCCTCAGTACTGACGCTCTGACAGTGCGGCACTCCCTCAGTACTGACCCTCTGACAGTGCACTCCCTCAGTACTGACCCTCTGACAGTGCAGCTCTCCCTCAGTACTTACCCTCTGACAGTGCGGCACTCCCTCAGTACTGACCCTCTGACAGTGCGGCACTCTCTCAGTACTGACCCTCTGACAGTGGGGCACTCACTTCCTCAGTGCTAACCCTCTAACAGTGCAGCACTCCCTCAGTACTGACCCTCTGACAGTGCAGCACTCCCTCAGTACTGATCCTCTGACAGTGCAGCACTCCCTCAGTACTGACCCTCTGACAGTGCAGCACTCCCTCAGTACTGGCCCTCTGACAGTGCAGCACTCCCTCAGTACTGACCCTCTGACAGTGCAGCACTCCCTCAGTACTGACCCTCTGACAGTGCAGCACTCCCTCAGTACTGACCCTCTGACAGTGCGGAGCTCCCTCAGTACTGACCCTCTGACAGTGCAGCACTCCCTCAGTACTGACCCACTGACAGTGCAGCACTCCCTCAGTACTGACCCTCTAACAGTGCGGCACTCCCTCAGTACTGACCCTCTGACAGTGCAGCACTCCCTCAGTACTGACCCTCTGACAGTGCAGCACTCCCTAAATACTGACCCTCTGACAGTGCGGCACTCCCTCAGTACTGATCCTCTGACAGTGCAGCACTCCCTCAGTACTGGCCTTTTGACAGTGCAGCACTCCCTCAGTACTGACCCTCTGACAGTGCAGCACTCCCTCAGTACTGACCCTCTGACAGTGCAGCACTCCCTCAGTACTGACCCTCTGACTGTGCAGCACTCCCTCCGTACTGGCCCTCTGACAGTGCGGCACTCCCTCAGTACTGACCCTCTGACAGTGCGGCACTCCCTCAGTACTGACCCTCTGACAGTGCAGCACTCCCTCAGTACTGACCCTCTGACAGTGCAGCACTCCCTCAGTACTGACCCTCTGACAGTGCAGCACTCCCTCAGTACTGACCCTCTGACAGTGCGGAGCTCCCTCAGTACTTACCCTCTGGCAGTGCGGCACTCCCTCAGTACTGACCCTCTGACAGTGCGGCATTCCCTCAGTACTGACCCTCTGACAGTGCAGCACTCCTTCAGTACTGACCCTCTGACAGTGCGGAGCTCCCTCAGTACTGACCCTTAGACAGTGCGGCACTCCCTCAGTACTGACCCTCTAACAGTGCGGCACTCCCTCAGTACTGACCCTCTGACAGTGCACTCCCTCAGTACTGACCCTCTGACAGTGCAGCTCTCCCTCAGTACTTACCCTCTGACAGCGCGGCACTCCCTCAGTATTGACCTCTGACAGTGCGGCACTCCCTCAGTACTGACCCTCTGACAGTGCAGCACTCCCTCAGTACTGACCCTCTGACAGTGCAGCACTCCCTCAGTACTGACCCTCTGACAGTGCAGCACTCCCTCAGTACTGACCCTCTGACAGTGCGGCGCTCCCTGAGTACTGACCCTCTGACAGTGCAGCACTCCCTCAGTACTGACCCTCTGACAGTGCAACACTCCCTCAGTACTGACCCCCTGACAGTGCAGCACTCCCTCAGTACTGACCCTCTGACAGTGCGGCACTCCCTCAGTACTGACCCTCTGACAGTGTGGCACTCTCTCAGTACTGACCCTCTGACAGTGCGGCACTCCCTCAGTACTGACCCTCTGACAGTGCTGCGCTCCCTCAGTACTGACCCTCTGACAGTGCGGCACTCCCTCAGTACTGACCCTCTGACAGTGCGGCGCTGCCTCAGTACTGACCCTCTGACAGTGCGGCACTCCCTCAGTACTGACCCTCTGACAGTGCGGCAATCTCTCAGTCCTGACCCTCTTACAGTGCGGCACTCACTCAGTTCTGACCCTCTGACAGTGCGGCACTCACTCAGTACTAACCCTCTGACAGTGCGGCACTCCCTCAGTACTGACCCTCTGACAGTGCAGCTCTCCTTCAGTACTGACCCTCTGACAGTACAGCACTCCCTCAGTACTGACCCTCTGACAGTGCGGCGCTCCTTCAGTACTGACCCTCTGACAGTGCAGCGCTCCCTCAGTACTGACCCTCTGACAGTGCAGCACTCCCTCAGTGCTGACCCTCTGAGAGTGCAGCACTCCCTCAGTACTGACCCTCTGACAGTGCGGCACTCCCTCAGTACTGGCCCTCTGTCAGTGTAGCACTCCCTCAGTACTGACCCTCTGAGAGTGCAGCACTCCCTCAGTACTGACCCTCTGACACTGCGGCACTCACTCCCTCAGTACTGACCCTCTGACAGTGCAGCACTCCCTCAGTACTGGCCTTTTGACAGTGCAGCACTCCCTCAGTACTGACCCTCTGACAGTGCAGCACTCACTCAGTACTGACCCTCTGACAGTGCAGCACTCCCTCAGTACTGACCCTCTGACTGTGCAGCACTCCCTCCGTACTGGCCCTCTGACAGTGCGTCACTCCCTCAGTACTGACCCTCTGACAGTGCAGCACTCCCTCAGTACTGACCCTCTGACAGTGCGGCACTCCCTCAGTACTGACCCTCTGACAGTGCAGCACTCCCTCAGTACTGACCCTCTGACAGTGCAGCACTCCCTCAGTACTGACCCTCTGACAGTGCAGCACTCCCTCAGTACTGACCCTCTGACAGTGCGGAGCTCCCTCAGTACTTAACCTCTGGCAGTGCGGCACTCCTTCAGTACTGACCCTCTGACAGTGCGGCATTCCCTCAGTACTGACCCTCTGACAGTGCAGCACTCCTTCAGTACTGACCCTCTGACAGTGCGGAGCTCCCTCAGTACTGACCCTTAGACAGTGCGGCACTCCCTCAGTACTGACCCTCTAACAGTGCGGCACTCCCTCAGTACTGACCCTCTGACAGTGCACTCCCTCAGTACTGACCCTCTGACAGTGCAGCTCTCCCTCAGTACTTACCCTCTGACAGTGCGGCACTCCCTCAGTATTGACCTCTGACAGTGCGGCACTCCCTCAGTACTGACCCTCTGACAGTGCGGAACTCCCTCAGTACTGACCCTCTGACAGTGCGGCGCTCCCTGAGTACTGACCCTCTGACAGTGCAGCACTCCCTCAGTACTGACCCTCTGACAGTGCAACACTCCCTCAGTACTGACCCCCTGACAGTGCAGCACTCCCTCAGTACTGACCCTCTGACAGTGCGGCACTCCCTCAGTACTGACCCTCTGACAGTGTGGCACTCTCTCAGTGCTGACCCTCTGACAGTGCGGCACTCCCTCAGTACTGACCCTCTGACAGTGCTGCGCTCCCTCAGTACTGACCCTCTGACAGTGCGGCACTCCCTCAGGACTGACCCTCTGACAGTGCGGCGCTGCCTCAGTACTGACCCTCTGACAGTGCGGCACTCCCTCAGTACTGACCCTCTGACAGTGCGGCACTCTCTCAGTACTGACCCTCTTACAGTGCGGCACTCACTCAGTACTGACCCTCTGACAGTGCGGCACTCCCTCAGTACTAACCCTCTGACAGTGCGGCACTCCCTCAGTACTGACCCTCTGACAGTGCAGCTCTCCTTCAGTACTGACCCTCTGACAGTACAGCACTCCCTCAGTACTGACCCTCTGACAGTGCGGCGCTCCTTCAGTACTGACCCTCTGACAGTGCAGCGCTCCCTCAGTACTGACCCTCTGACAGTGCAGCACTCCCTCAGTGCTGACCCTCTGACAGTGCGGCACTCCCTCAGTACTGACCCTCTGACAGTGTGGCACTCTCTCAGTGCTGACCCTCTGACAGTGCGGCACTCCCTCAGTACTGACCCTCTGACAGTGCTGCGCTCCCTCAGTACTGACCCTCTGACAGTGCGGCACTCCCTCAGGACTGACCCTCTGACAGTGCGGCGCTGCCTCAGTACTGACCCTCTGACAGTGCGGCACTCCCTCAGTACTGACCCTCTGACAGTGCGGCACTCCCTCAGTACTGACCCTCTGACAGTGCGGCACTCCCTCAGTACTGACATTCTGACAGTGCTGCACTCCCTCAGTACTGACCCTCTGACAGTGCGGCACTCCCTCAGTACTGACCCTCTGAGAGTGCAACACTCCCTCAGTACTTACCCTCTGACAGTGCAGCACTCCCTCAGTACTGACCCTCTGACAGTGCAACACTCCCTCAGTACTGACCCTCTGACAGTGCGGCACTCCCTCAGTACTGACCCTCTGACAGTGCAGCACTCCCTCAGTACTGACCCTCTGACAGTGCAGCACTCCCTCAGTACTGACCTCTGAGAGTGCGGCTCTCCCTCAGTACTGACCCTCTGACAGTGCAGCACTCCCTCAGTACTGACCCTCTGACAGTACGGCACTCCCTTAGTACTGACCCTCTGACAGTGCAGCACTCCCTCAGTACTGGCCTTCTGACAGTGCAGCACTCCCTCAGTACTGACCCTCTGACAGTGCAGCACTCCCTCAGTACTGACCCTCTGACAGTGCAGCACTCCCTCAGTACTGGCCCTCTGACAGTGCGGCACTCCCTCAGTACTGACCCTCTGACAGTGCGGCACTCCCTCAGTACTGACCCTCTGACAGTGCAGCACTCCCTCAGTACTGACCCTCTGACAGTGCAGCACTCCCTCAGTACTGACCCTCTGACAGTGCAGCACTCCCTCAGTACTCACCCTCTGACAGTGCGGAGCTCCTTCAGTACTGACCCTCTGACAGTGCAGCACTCCATCAGTACTGACCCTCTGACAGTGCAGCACTCCCTCAGTACTGACCCTCTAACAGTGCGGCACTCCCTCATTACTGACCCTCTGACAGTGCACTCCCTCAGTACAGACCCTCTGACAGTGCTGCTCTCCCTCAGTACTTACCCTCTGACAGTGCGGCGCTCACTCCCTCAGTACTGACCCTCTGACAGTGCGGCACTCCATCAGTACTGACCCTCAGACAGTGCACTCCCTCAGTACTGACCCTCTGACAGTGCAGCACTCCCTCAGTACTGACCCTCTGACTGTGCGGCACTCCCTCAGTACTTACCCTCTGGCAGTGCGGCACTCCCTCAGTACTGACCCTCTGACAGTGCAGCACTCCCTCAGTACTGACCCTCTGACAGTGCAGCACTCCCTCAGTACTGACCCTCTGACAGTGCGGCACTCCCTCAGTACTGACCCTCTGACAGTGCGGCGCTCCCTCAGTACTGACCCTCTGACAGTGCGGCACCCGCTCAGTACTGACCGTCTGACAGTGCGGCACTCCCTCAGTACTGACCCTCTGACAGTGCGGCGCTCTTTCAGTACTGACCCTCTGACAGTGCAGCACTCCCTCAGTACTGACCCTCTGACAGTGCACTCCCTCAGTACTGACCCTCTGACAGTGCAGCTCTCCCTCAGTACTTACCCTCTGACAGTGCGGCACTCCCTCAGTACTGACCTCTGACAGTGCGGCACTCCCTCAGTACTGACCCTCTGACAGTGCGGAACTCCCTCAGTACTGACCCTCTGACAGTGCGGCGCTCCCTGAGTACTGACCCTCTGACAGTGCAGCACTCCCTCAGTACTGACTCTCTGACAGTGCAACACTCCCTCAGTACTGACCGCCTGACAGTGCAGCACTCCCTCAGTACTGACCCTCTGACAGTGCGGCACTCCCTCAGTACTGACCCTCTGACAGTGCGGCCCTCTCTCAGTACTGACCCTCTGACAGTGCGGCACTCCCTCAGTACTGACCCTCTGACAGTGCGGCACTCTCTCAGTACTGACCCTCTGACAGTGGGGCACTCTCTCAGTACTGACCCTCTGACAGTGGGGCACTCACTCAGTACTGACCCTCTGACAGTGCGGCACTCCCTCAGTACTAACCCTCTGACAGTGCGGCACTCCCTCAGTACTGACCCTCTGACAGTGCAGCTCTCCTTCAGTACTGACCCTCTGACAGTACAGCACTCCCTCAGTACTGACCCTCTGACAGTGCGGCGCTCCCTCAGTACTGACCCTCTGACAGTGCAGCACTCCCTCAGTACTGACCCTCTGAGAGTGCAGCACTCCCTCAGTACTGACCCTCTGACAGTGCGGCACTCCCTCAGTATTGGCCCTCTGACAGTGTAGCACTCCCTCAGTACTGACCCACTGAGAGTGCAGCACTCCCTCAGAACTGACCCTCTGACAGTGCGGCACTCACTCCCTCAGTACTGACCCTCTGACAGTGCGACACTCCCTCAGTACTGACCCTCTGACAGTGCGGCACTCCCTCAGTACTGACCCTCTGACAGTGCGGCACTCCCTCAGTACTGACCCTCTGACAGTGCGGCACTCCCTCAGTACTGACCCTCTGACAGTGCAGCACTCCCTCAGTACTGACCCTCTGACAGTGCAGCACTCCCTCAATACTGACCCTCTGAGAGTGCAGCACTCCCTCAGTACTGACCCTCTGACAGTGCGGCACTCCCTCAGTACTGGCCCTCTGACAGTGTAGCACTCCCTCAGTACTGACCCTCTGAGAGTGCAGCACTCCCTCAGTACTGACCCTCTGACAGTGCGGCACTCACTCCCTCAGTACTGACCCTCTGACAGTGCAGCACTCCCTCAGTACTGACCCTCTGACAGTGCGGCACTCCCTCAGTACTGACCCTCTGACAGTGCGGCGCTCCCTCAGTACTGACCCTCTGACAGTGCGGCACCCGCTCAGTACTGACCCTCTGACAGTGCGGCACTCCCTCAGTACTGACCCTCTGACAGTGCGGCACTCCCTCAGTACTGACCCTCTGACAGTGCGGCACTCCCTCAGTACTGACCTCTGACAGTGCGGCACTCCCTCAGTACTGACCCTCTGACAGTGCAGAACTCCCTCAGTACTGACCCTCTGACATTGCGGCGCTCCCTGAGTACTGACCCTCTGACAGTGCAGCACTCCCTCAGTACTGACTCTCTGACAGTGCAACACTCCCTCAGTACTGACCGCCTGACAGTGCAGCACTCCCTCAGTACTGACCCTCTGACAGTGCGGCACTCCCTCAGTACTGACCCTCTGACAGTGCGGCCCTCTCTCAGTACTGACCCTCTGACAGTGCGGCACTCCCTCAGTACTGACCCTCTGACAGTGCGGCACTCTCTCAGTACTGACCCTCTGACAGTGGGGCACTCTCTCAGTACTGACCCTCTGACAGTGGGGCACTCACTCAGTACTGACCCTCTGACAGTGCGGCACTCCCTCAGTACTAACCCTCTGACAGTGCGGCACTCCCTCAGTACTGACCCTCTGACAGTGCAGCTCTCCTTCAGTACTGATCCTCTGACAGTACAGCACTCCCTCAGTACTGACCCTCTGACAGTGCGGCGCTCCCTCAGTACTGACCCTCTGACAGTGCAGCACTCCCTCAGTACTGACCCTCTGAGAGTGCAGCACTCCCTCAGTACTGACCCTCTGACAGTGCGGCACTCCCTCAGTACTGGCCCTCTGACAGTGTAGCACTCCCTCAGTACTGACCCTCTGAGAGTGCAGCACTCCCTCAGAACTGACCCTCTGACAGTGCGGCACTCACTCCCTCAGTACTGACCCTCTGACAGTGCGACACTCCCTCAGTACTGACCCTCTGACAGTGCAGCACTCCCTCAGTACTGACCCTCTGACAGTGCGGCACTCCCTCAGTACTGACCCACTGACAGTGCGGCAGTCGCTCAGTACTGACCCTCTGACAGTGCAGCACTCCCTCAGTACTGACCATCTGACAGTGCAGCACTCCCTCAATACTGACCCTCTGAGATTGCAGCACTCCCTCAGTACTGACCCTCTGACAGTGCGGCACTCCCTCAGTACTGGCCCTCTGACAGTGTAGCACTCCCTCAGTACTGACCTTCTGAGAGTGCAGCACTCCCTCAGTACTGACCCTCTGACAGTGCGGCACTCACTCCCTCAGTACTGACCCTCTGACAGTGCGACACTCCCTCAGTACTGACCCTCTGACAGTGCGGCACTCCCTCAGTACTCACCCTCTGACAGTGCGGCACTCCCTCAGTACTGACCCTTTGACAGTGCGGCACTCCCTCAATACTGACCCTCTGACAGTGCGGCACTCCCTCAGTACTGACCCTTTGACAGTGCGGCGCTCCCTCAGTACTGACCCTCTAACAGTGCGGCACTCCCTCAGTACTTACCCTCTGACAGTGCAGCACTCCCTCAGTACTGACCCTCTGACAGTGCGGCACTCCCTCATTACTGACCCTCTGACAGTGCACTCCCTCAGTACAGACCCTCTGACAGTGCAGCACTCCCTCAGTACTGACCCTCTGACAGTGCTGCTCTCCCTCAGTACTTACCCTCTGACAGTGCGGCACTCCCTCAGTACTGACCTCTGACAGTGCGGCACTCTCTCAATACTGACCCTCTGACAGTGCAGCACTCCCTCAGTACTGGCCCTCTGACAGTGCAGCACTCCCTCAGTACTGACCCTCTGACAGTGCAGCGCTCCCTCAGTACTGACCCTCTGACAGTGCGGCACTCCCTCAGTACTGACCCTCTGACAGTGCAGCGCTCCCTCAGTACTGACCCTCTGACAGTGCAACACTCCATCAGTACTGACCCTCAGACAGTGCACTCCCTCAGTACTGACCCTCTGACTGTGCGGCACTCCCTCAGTACTTACCCTCTGGCAGTGCGGCAATCCATCAGTACTGACCCTCAGACAGTGCACTCCCTCAGTACTGACCCTCTGACTGTGCGGCACTCCCTCAGTACTTACCCTCTGGCAGTGCGGCACTCCCTCAGTACTGACCCTCTGACAGTGCGGCACTCCCTCAGTACTGACCCTCTGACAGTGCAGCACTCCCTTAGTACTGACCCTCTGACAGTGCGGAGCTCCCTCAGTACTGACCCTCTGACAGTGCGGCACTCCCTCAGTACTGACCCTCTAACAGTGCGGCACTCCCTCAGTACTGACCCTCTGACAGTGCACTCCCTCAGTACTGACCCTCTGACAGTGCAGCTCTCCCTCAGTACTTACCCTCTGACAGTGCGGCACTCCCTCAGTATTGACCTCTGACAGTGCGGCACTCCCTCAGTACTGACCCTCTGACAGTGCGGAACTCCCTCAGTACTGACCCTCTGACAGTGCGGCGCTCCCTGAGTACTGACCCTCTGACAGTGCAGCACTCCCTCAGTACTGACCGTCTGACAGTGCAACACTCCCTCAGTACTGACCCTCTGACAGTGCGGCACTCCCTCAGTACTAACCCTCTGACAGTGCGGCACTCCCTCAGTACTGACCCTCTGACAGTGCAGCTCTCCTTCAGTACTGACCCTCTGACAGTACAGCACTCCCTCAGTACTGACCCTCTGACAGTGCGGCGCTCCCTCAGTACTGACCCTCTGACAGTGCAGCACTCCCTCAGTACTGACCCTCTGAGAGTGCATCACTCCCTCAGTACTGACCCTCTGACAGTGCGGCACTCCCTCAGTACTGGCCCTCTGACAGTGTAGCACTCCCTCAGTACTGACCCTCTGAGAGTGCAGCACTCCCTCAGAACTGACACTCTGACAGTGCGGCACTCACTCCCTCAGTACTGACCCTCTGACAGTGCGACACTCCCTCAGTACTGACCCTCTGACAGTGCGGCACTCCCTCGGTACTGACCCTCTGACAGTGCGGCACTCCCTCAGTACTGACCCTCTGACAGTGCGGCACTCCCTCAGTACTGACCCTCTGACAGTGCAGCACTCCCTCAGTACTGACCATCTGACAGTGCAGCACTCCCTCAATACTGACCCTCTGAGAGTGCAGCACTCCCTCAGTACTGACCCTCTGACAGTGCGGCACTCCCTCAGTACTGGCCCTCTGACAGTGTAGCACTCCCTCAGTACTGACCCTCTGAGAGTGCAGCACTCCCTCAGTACTGACCCTCTGACAGTGCGGCACTCACTCCCTCAGTACTGACCCTCTGACAGTGCGACACTCCCTCAGTACTGAACCTCTGACAGTGCGGCACTCCCTCAGTACTGACCCTCTGACAGTGCGGCACTCCCTCAGTACTGACCCTTTGACAGTGCGGCACTCCCTCAGTACTGACCCTCTGACAGTGCGGCACTCCCTCAGTACTGACCCTTTGACAGTGCGGCGCTCCCTCAGTACTGACCCTCTAACAGTGCGGCACTCCCTCAGTACTGACCCTCTGACAGTGCAGCACTCACTCAGTACTGAACCTCAGGCAGTGCAGCACTCCCTCAGTACTGACCCTCTGACAGTGCAGCACTCCCTCAGTACTGACCCTCTGACAGTGCGGCACTCCCTCATTACTGACCCTCTGACAGTGCACTCCCTCAGTACAGACCCTCTGACAGTGCAGCACTCCCTCAGTACTGACCCTCTGACAGTGCTGCTCTCCCTCAGTACTTACCCTCTGACAGTGCGGCACTCCCTCAGTACTGACCTCTGACAGTGCGGCACTCTCTCAATACTGACCCTCTGACAGTGCAGCACTCCCTCAGTACTGGCCCTCTGACAGTGCAGCACTCCCTCAGTACTGACCCTCTGACAGTGCAGCGCTCCCTCAGTACTGACCCTCTGACAGTGCAGCGCTCCCTCAGTACTGACCCTCTGACAGTGCAACACTCCATCAGTACTGACCCTCTGACAGTGCAGCGCTCCCTCAGTACTGACCCTCTGAGAGTGCAGCACTCCCTCAGTACTGACCCTCTGAGAGTGCAGCACTCCCTCAGTACTGACCCTCTGACAGTGCGGCACTCCCTCAGTACTGGCCCTCTGTCAGTGTAGCACTCCCTCAGTACTGACCCTCTGAGAGTGCAGCACTCCCTCAGTACTGACCCTCTGACAGTGCAGCACTCACTCCCTCAGTACTGACCCTCTGACAGTGCGACACTCCCTCAGTACTGACCCTCTGACAGTGCGGCACTCCCTCAGTACTGACCCTCTGACAGTGCGGCACTCCCTCAGTACTGACCCTCTGACAGTGCGGCACTCCCTCAGTACTGACCCTCTGACAGTGCGGCACTCCCTCAGTACTGACCCTCTGACAGTGCGGCACTCCCTCAGTACTGACCCTCTGACAGTGCAGCACTCCCTCAGTACTGACCCTCTGACAGTGCAGCACTCCCTCAGTACTGACCCTCTGACAGTGCAGGATTCCCTCAGTACTGACCCTCTGACAGTGCAGCACTCCCTCAGTACTGACCCTCTGACAGTGCAGCACTCCCTCAGTACTGACCCTCTGACAGTGCAGGACTCCCTCAGTACTGACTCTCTGACAGTGCAGCACTCCCTCAGTACTGACCCTCTGACAGTGCGGCACTCCCTCAGTACTGACCCTCTGACAGTGCGGCACTCCCTCAGTACTGACCCTCTGACAGTGCGGCATTCCCTCAGTACTGACCCTCTGACAGTGCAACACTCCCTCAGTACTGACCCTCTGACAGTGCAGCACTCCCTCAGTACTGACCCTCTGACAGTGCAGCACTCCCTCAGTACTGACCCTCTGACAGTGCGGCACTCCCTCAGTACTGACCCTCTGACAGTGCAGCACTCCCTCAGTACTGACCCTCTGACAGTGCAGCACTCCCTCAGTACTGACCTCTGAGAGTGCGGCACTCCCTCAGTACTGACCCTCTGACAGTGCAGCACTCCCTCAGTACTGACCCTCTGACAGTATGGCACTCCCTCAGTACTGACCCTCTGACAGTGCAGCACTCCCTCAGTACTGGCCTTCTGACAGTGCAGCACTCCCTCAGTACTGACCCTCTGACAGTGCAGCACTCCCTCAGTACTGACCCTCTGACAGTGCAGCACTCCCTCAGTACTGGCCCTCTGACAGTGCGGCACTCCCTCAGTACTGACCCTCTGACAGTGCGGCAATCCCTCAGTACTGACCCTCTGACAGTGCAGCACTCCCTCAGTACTGACCCTCTGACAGTGCGGCACTCCCTCAGTACTGACCCTCTGACAGTGCAGCACTCCCTCAGTACTGACCCTCTGACAGTGCGGAGCTGCCTCAGTACTGACCCTCTGACAGTGCAGCACTCCCTCAGTACTGACCCTCTGACAGTGCAGCACTCCCTCAGTACTGACCCTCTAACAGTGCGGCACTCCCTCATTACTGACCCTCTGACAGTGCACTCCCTCAGTACAGACCCTCTGACAGTGCTGCTCTCCCTCAGTACTTACCCTCTGACAGTGCGGCACTCCCTCAGTCCTGACCTCTGACAGTGCGGCACTCTCTCAATACTGACCCTCTGACAGTGCAGCACTCCCTCAGTACTGACCCTCTGACAGTGCAGCACTCCCTCAGTACTGGCCCTCTGACAGTGCAGCACTCCCTCAGTACTGACCCTCTGACAGTGCAGCGCTCCCTCAGTACTGACCCTCTGACAGTGCAGCGCTCCCTCAGTACTGACCCTCTGACAGTGCGGCACTCCCTCAGTACTGACCCTCTGACAGTGCAGCACACCCTCAGTACTGACCCTCTGACAGTGCAGTACTCCCTCAGTACTGACCCTCTGACAGTGCGGCGCTCACTCCCTCAGTACTGACCCTCTGACAGTGCGGCACTCCATCAGTACTGACCCTCATACAGTGCACTCCCTCAGTACTGACCCTCTGACAGTGCAGCACTCCCTCAGTACTGACCCTCTGACCGTGCGGCACTCCCTCAGTACTTACCCTCTGGCAGTGCGGCACTCCCTCAGTACTGACCCTCTGACAGTGCGGCACTCCCTCAGTACTGACCCTCTGACAGTGCAGCACTCCCTCAGTACTGACCCTCTGACAGTGCGGCACTCCCTCAGTACTGACCCTCTGACAGTGCGGCGCTCCCTCAGTACTGACCCTCTGACAGTGCGGCACCCTCTCAGTACTGACCCTCTGACAGTGCGGCACTCCCTCAGTACTGACCCTCTGACAGTGCGGCACTCCCTCAGTACTGACCCTCTGACAGTGCACTCCCTCAGTACTGACCCTCTGACAGTGCAGCTCTCCCTCAGTACTTACCCTCTGACAGTGCGGCACTCCCTCAGTACTGACCTCTGACAGTGCGGCACTCCCTCAGTACTGACCCTCTGAAAGTGCGGAACTCCCTCAGTACTGACCCTCTGACAGTGCGGCGCTCCCTGAGTACTGACCCTCTGACAGTGCAGCACTCCCTCAGTACTGACCCTCTGACAGTGCGGCACTCCCTCAGTACTGACCCCCTGACAGTGCAGCACTCCCTCAGTACTGACCCTCTGACAGTGCGGCACTCCCTCAGTACTGACCCTCTGACAGTGCGGCCCTCTCTCAGTACTGACCCTCTGACAGTGCGGCACTCCCTCAGTACTGACCCTCTGACAGTGCTGCGCTCCCTCAGTACTGACCCTCTGACAGTGCGGCACTCCCTCAGTACTGACCCTCTGACAGTGCGGCGCTCCCTCAGTACTGACCCTCTGACAGTGCGGCACTCCCTCAGTACTGACCCTCTGACAGTGCGGCACTCTCTCAGTACTGACCCTCTGACAGTGGGGCACTCACTCAGTACTGACCCTCTGACAGTGCGGCACTCCCTCAGTACTAACCCTCTGACAGTGCGGCACTCCCTCAGTACTGACCCTCTGACAGTGCAGCTCTCCTTCAATACTGACCCTCTGACAGTGCAGCACTCCCTCAGTACTGACCCTCTGAGAGTGCAGCACTCCCTCAGTACTGACCCTCTGACAGTGCGGCACTCCCTCAGTACTGGCCCTCTGACAGTGTAGCACTCCCTCAGTACTGACCGTCTGAGAGTGCAGCACTCCCTCAGTACTGACCCTCTGACAGTGCGGCACTCACTCCCTCAGTACTGACCCTCTGACAGTGCGACACTCCCTCAGTACTGACCCTCTGACAGTGCGGCACTCCCTCAGTACTGACCCTCTGACAGTGCGGCACTCCCTCAGTACTGACCCTCTGACAGTGCGGCACTCCCTCAGTACTGACCCTCTGACAGTGCGGCACTCCCTCAGTACTGACCCTCTGACAGTGCAGCACTCCCTCAATACTGACCATCTGACAGTGTGGCACTCCCTCAGTACTGACCCTCTGACAGTGCAGCACTCCCTCAGTACTGACCCTTTGACAGTGCGGCACTCCCTCAGTACTGACCCTCTGACAGTACGGCACTCCCTCAGTACTGACCCTCTGACAGTGCGGCACTCCCTCAGTACTGACCCTTGTGAGTGTCAGCCTGGATGTCAGTGTCTGGGGCAGTTTCAGAACGCCGCACTTTATGACGCTGTGGTGTGTGTGGTACTGAGGCTAACGGCGTCAGACTCAATCTGCCAGAGGGGGAGAAGGGAAATGCAGGAGGTTGAGCAAACAGAGACCGCACATAGTCCCCCCTCTCCCAGCTCACACACCCTGCCTCCCACCCCTCCCTCTCTCACCACTTACTCCCCTCCTGTGGTGGGCGGGGGGGCTGGGGAGAGGTGCACGTTAGAGGAGAGGGGATAAAATACAGGGAGCGGAGACGAGGAGGTGGGGAGAATGAGGTGGAGGGGGAGTGCGAGAGGACACACACGGTCGAGACTGACAAAGAGGTGAAATCGAATCTGCAGAGTCTGGAAACTAATACAAAGACCAAAAATACTGGACAATCTCAGCAGGTCTGTCAGCATTGGTGGAGAGAGAGATCGGAGACAACGCCTCGAGTCCGTGTGGCTATTTGTCAGAGTTGGAGATGGGGGTCAGATTTATACTGTTGTGGGAGGGCGTGGAGCGTTGCGGCTGGGTCGATGGCCAGTGATTGGTGGAGATTGACATGGACAGTAGACAAAGGGAATGTAAGTGGAGGTGATTAAGGCTGAGAAGGGGCTGATAGTGGCACAGAAAGAGATTAGAATGTGTGAATGGGAGAACGAAGGAGAGCAGAGTGTCAAAGGGCAACGAGGAACAGTTGGCCCAAGTGGGGTGAGGTGGGGTGGGGGGGAGGGGAGGGAGGGCAAAGGCAAGGGGGAAAACAGATGGATGGAAGAAATGGAAATAAATGGATAGAAATAAAAATGGGGTGAAGGTGGAGGAGAGAGAATTCACAGGAGACGAGGAGTAGAAGGGAACAGTGGTTTTAATCAGCTCGATCTGTGCCTGCCTGCGACTGCTCTGCACTGAGAGCCGCCTACAGGCTGCAGCTCTATATACCTCCCCGAGGGGGCGGAGTCATAGGCGGAGTCCACAAGGGCATCAACATAATACAATACAGTGTAATGCAATACAATGGTGAATGGCAGTGTCATGATATTCAAACACACATCATAACACATACACAATGATAGACAGACCAACGGACCAATCAGCACACATAACACGACAGCCAATCACAGACAAGAGCAGACACAGTATAAGACAAGAAACACGACACTTCCTGGGCAGTCCATCTGGAGACAGCACAGGGCCAGGACCTCATAGCAAGACACTGACACAGTCACAACGTGCTGAGCACCAAGTCTGATGTATAAATAGTTGGATGGAATAAAACTGCGTTGTACCAATCGCAACCGTGTTGGTTTGTCTGTACCTCAGAGCACCCAACACCTCAGGCAGCAGTGATACATTCACCACAGCGAGTTCAGTCTGAAGTTGTTGAACTCAATGTTAAGTCCGGAAGGCTAATTGGAAGATGAGGTGTTGTTCGTCCAGTTTGCGCTGGACTTCACTGGAACATTGCAGCAGGTCCAGGGCGGATGTGTGGACGTGAGAGCAGGACGGGAGTTGAAATGGCAACGACAGGAAGGTCTGGGTCCTGTTTGCAGACGGACCGGAGGTGTTCTGCAAAGCGGTCACCCAGTCTGCGTTTAGTCTCTCCGATGTAGAGTAGGCCGCACAGGGAGGAATACAATAGACCAGATTGAAGGAGGTGCACGTGAGGTAGGAGGGGAGCAGACAGAATAGGGTGAGGGAGAGAGAGAGGGAGAGGAGGAGTTGGGGAGAGTGCGAAGGGGTGGGATGAAGGAAGGAGATGACCAGGGGGCAGGGTTTGAGAAGGGGGAGGAGCTGGGGACAGGAGAGGGTTTAACAGGACCTGCAGTGGAATGTGGGGAGGGGGGCCAGTTTGGGATGGCCGTTGACATCAGAACACGAGAAAAAGGATCGGGGGGGGGGGTGCATTCAGCCCATCGAGCCTGCATCACCATCCTATAAGATCATGGCTGGTGTCTCAATCCCCCTCCCCGTCTAACCCCATCTTAACCCTCGAGCCCCCCGTCGATCGAACATCTGTCTCACTCAGACTTGAACATATCCACTGATTAACGGCCCTCTGAGCGGGATCTTCCTGTGCCGTGACTGGTCTGCCCCGCGCTGTGTACGTGCTGAGGGAGAAGGACAAGGCACACTGCTCCGGGATCTCTGCCTTTTTAAAAATACATTTAGAGTACCCAATACATTTTTTCCAATGAAGGGGCAATTTAGCGTGGCCAATCCACCTCCCCTGCACATCTTTGGGTTGTGGGGGTGAAACCCACGCAGACACGGGGAGAATGTGCAAACTCCACACGGACAGTGACCCGAGGTCGGGATCGAACCTGGGACCTCGGCGCCGTGAGGCAACAGTGCTAACCACTGCACCAGGGATCACCGTCTTAATCCCAACAGCGGATATCCCTTCCGACAGCTTGCATACTGCAGTCAGGGCAGGTCAAACTGAGCATGTGTGAGATAGCGAGAGAGAGAGAGAGAGAGAGAGGAGAGAGGGAGGAGAGAGAGAGAGAGAGAGAGAGACTGCAGCATTACCTTGGAACGTGAGCCCAGAGACGGGGGAGGGGTGCTCACACATCGACAAGTGACTGGACCAGGACGGAGAGAGAGAAGGAGACAGTGGCGAGAGAGAAAGGAAAAATCAAAGAGGGAGAGAGGAAAAGTGAAAGAGAGAGAGAGAGAGAGAGAAATCCCTGAGAACAAAAGCAGGCTAAAATCAAGAGGGGCTGAGGGAGAAAGAGAAAATATCGAGAGACAGAGTGAAGACAGAAAGGTAGCGAAAGAAACTGATAGACCGAGAGACAAGAGTGAGTAAGGGACTGGCGAGATTGAGGCGAGATTCAGAAATAAAGATATAAATGAGTAGATAGATGGACAGATAGATGAGAAGGCAGCGATAGAAAGGAAGCGGCTGAAGAAAGATTTATGATTTAAGTGGGTATAAACCGGGGGGATTGGGAGCTGCAGACAGCTGGAGATTCCTCAATGTTTGTGTTTTATTCTTTATTTGTCTACATATTCTACACGTTGTTCAAGAGGGAGACTGAGGACGAAGCACTCGAAGCAGAAGAAGATGTTCAGGTATGTCCCATTGTGCCATCGGTTAAAGCTTTCAGCAAAGCGGCCCCACAGAGAATTCGGCTGGACCTCGCAGAGCCGGAGTGGGCAGCCCAACACTCGCCCACTGCAAGATATTACTCAAACCAGTCCCTCCCTGACAGCGTTAGAAATGTCACCTGAAAAATAATGTGTTCATTAAATAGCGAAAATGGAATATGGGTCCGGGAAGCAGCGAAGGCCAGGCATTGGATATTGTCTCAGGCTGGAGAAAGGCTTTTTGGTAAAGTTAGGGCCGTTGCTTTTCACGATATGTTAATGATCTTGAACGTGGTGGAAAGGGCACAATTTCCAAGTTTTTGGATAATACGAAACTTGGAAGTATTGTAAACCGTGAGGACGACAATGTGGAACTTCAGAAGGTCACAGACAGGTTGGTGGAGTGGGCAGGTCGGTGGCAGATGGAGTTCAATGTGGAGAAGTGTGAGGTGATGCATTTTGGGAGTGTAGCACAATCATTCACTCACGAGACGAGATGAGAAGGAGTCAATCGAGGCTTTATTACGCAGACTCGTTCCCCAGCAGCACAGTTACAGAATGCGGCTGCTGGGAGAACCCGGGCTCTTATACTCCGCCTTACTGGGTGGAGCCAGTAGGCGGCTGATCCAATCGGGAACCGGCGCCTATCCACCAATAGCCTCTCGGCATCACAGGGTACTGTAATACCCCTAATGCATACCACCACAGGGAGGAGGAACAGAGAGAGACTACTTTCAGGGTACAATCCTGCAGAGTGCAGGAGCAGAAGGAGCTGGGTGTATCTGTGCAGAGATCATTGAAGGTGGCAGCACAGGGGGAGAGAGCAGTTAATAAAGCAGAGAGTATTCTGGGATTTATTCATAGGGACACAGAGTACAAGAGGTTATACTGAACGTATACAAGACTCCAGTTCTGGACACAACACTATCGGAAGGATGTGAATGTACTGGAGAGAGAGCAGGAGAGGTTGACAAGAATGGCTCCAGGGTTGGGAAACTTCAGTTGTGAGGATAGATTGGAGAGGTTGGGGTATTCTCCTTGGGGCAGAGAAGGCTGAGAGGGGATCTGGTCGACTTGTCAGATCAGATCCCAAGATGAGCCTTTGACCTCGTATCCAATGGCATCACGATGACCGGCCACATCCACCCCTGTAACGTTTTGACAAATTAATGTATGTGTTGTGGGCGTTGCTGCTTTGGCTAGCATTTACTGTCCATTTCTAACCGCCCTTCAGAAGGTGGTGCGAGCCATTTTCTTGAAGCGCTGCAGTCCCTGTGGCGGACGTGGCGCAGTGGGGTTGTTGCTGGACTGGGAACCCGGAGGCCCAGGATAATGCCAGGTTCGAATCCCACCAGGGCACATGGTGAAGTTTCAATTGAATCAAAATCCGGAATTAAAAGTCTAATGATGACCATCAACCTATTGTCGATTGTTGTAAAACACATCTGGGTCACTAATGTCCTTTCGGGAAGGGGAAATCTGCCGTCTGGCCTACACGTCTGGCCTACACGTGACTCCAGACCCACAGCAATGTGGTTGACTCTGAAATACCCTCAGGGATGGGCAATAAATCGCCCACATCCCAGGAACAAATTAATAAACAGGTACCCACCACGCTGTAAGGGAGGGAGTTCCAGGATGTTGTCCCAGCGACAATGAAGGAACGGCGATATATTTCCCAGTCGGGGTGAGTGACTTGGAGGGGAGCCTCCAGGTGGTGGGGTTCCCAGGTATCTGCTGCTCTTGTCCTTCTAGGTGGTAGTGGTCGTGGGTTTGGAAGGTGCTGTCTGAGGAACCTTGGTGAGTTCCTGCAGTGCATCTTGTAGATGGTACACACGGCTGCCACTGTTCGCCGGTGGTGGAGGGTTTGAGTGTTTGTGGAAGGAGGAGCAATCAAGCAGCTGCTTTGTCCTGGATGGTGTCGAGCTTCTTGAGTGTTGTTGGAGCTGCACTCATCCAGGCAAGTGGATACATAGAACATAGAACATTACAGCGCAGTACAGACCCTTCGGCCCTCAATGTTGCGCCGACCTGTGAAACCACTCTAAAGCCCATCTACACTATTCCCTTATTGTCCATATGTCTATCCAATGACCATTTGAATACCCTTAGTGTTGGCGAGTCCACCACTGTTGCAGGCAGGGCATTCCACGCCCTTACTACTCTTTGGGTAAAGAATCTACCTCTGACATCTGTCCTTACAAACAGGAAAGGAGAGATCACCCTGTTAGGGATTTTCGATAGGCCTCCGAAAAGTTCTAGAGATGTAGGGGAAAGGATTGCAAAGATGATTCTGGATAGGAGCGAAAGCAGCAAGGTAGTTGTTATGGGGGACTTTAACTTTGCAAATATTGACTGGAAACGCTATAGTTCGAGTACTT
The DNA here is from genome assembly GCF_047496885.1 of Scyliorhinus torazame. NCBI lineage: Eukaryota > Metazoa > Chordata > Chondrichthyes > Carcharhiniformes > Scyliorhinidae > Scyliorhinus > Scyliorhinus torazame. The sequence goes on along the minus strand of NC_092712.1, from coordinate 10,899,165 downwards.
TAGATGGGTCCATTTTTGTCCAATGTGTGCAGGAGGGTTTCCTGACACAGTATGTAGATCGGCCAACGAGAGGCGAGGCCATATTGGAGTTGGTACTGGGTAATGAACCAGGACAGGTGTTAGATTTGGAGGTAGGTGAGCACTTTGGTGATAGTGACCACAATTCGATTATGTTTACTTCAGTGATGGAAAGGGATAGGTATATACCGCAGGGCAAAAGTTATATCTGGGGGAAAGGCAATTATGATGCGATGAGGCAAGACTTAGGATGCATCGGATGGAAAGGAAAACTGCAGGGGATGGGCACAATGGAAATGTGGAGCTTGTTCAAGGAACAGCTACTGCGTGTCCTTGATAAGTATGTACCTGTCAGGCAGGGAGGAAGTGGTCGAGCAAGGGAACCTAGTGGTTTACTAAAGCAGTCAAAACACTTGTCAAGAGGAAGAAGGAGGCTCATGTAAAGATGAGACATGAAGGTTCAGTTAGGGCGCTCGAGAGTTACAAGTTAGCTAAGAAGGACCTAAAGAGAGAGCTAAGAAGAGCCAGGAGGGGACATGAGAAGTCTTTGGCAGGTAGGATCAAGGATAACCCTAAAGCTTTCTATAGATATGTCAGGAATAAAAGAATGACTAGTGTAAGAGTAGGGCCAGTCAAGGACAGTAGTGGGAAGTTGTGCTTGGAGTCCGAGGAGATAGGAGAGGTGCTAAATGAATATTTTTCATCAGTATTCACACAGGAAAAAGACAATGTTGTCGAGGAGAATACTGAGATTCAGGCTACTAGACTAGAAGGGCTTGAGGTTCATAAGGAGGAGGTGTTAGCAATTCTGGAAAGTGTGAAAATAGATAAGTCCCCTGGGCCGGATGGGATTTATCCGAGGATTCTCTGGGAAGCTAGGGAGGAGATTGCTGAGCCTTTGGCTTTGATCTTTAAGTCATCTTTGTCTGCAGGAATAGTGCCAGAGGACTGGAGGATAGCAAATGTTGTCCCCTTGTTCAAGAAGGGGAGTAGAGACAACCCAGGTAACTATAGACCAGTGAGCCTTACTTCTGTTGTGGGCAAAATCTTGGAAAGGTTTATTTATTTATTTATTTTAAAAATATATATTTTATTAAAGTTTTCAAACACAATTTTTCCACTTTACAAATCAACATAAAAATAGCACAGTAACTGAGAAATAACATTATTTAAATAAAATAGTGAACTAACAAAGTAACAAGAAATAGTGCTCCCCCCCCCCCCCCCCCCGCTTGGGCTGCTGCTGCTGACGATCTATTTTCCCTTAACGTTCCGCGAGATAGTCAAGGAACGGTTGCCACCGCCTGGAGAACCCCTGAGCCGATCCTCTCAGCGCAAATTTCATTCGTTCCAGTTTTATGAACCCTGCCATGTCGTTTATCCAGGTCTCCACGCCTGGGGGTTTCGCTTCCTTCCACACGAGTAAGATCCTTCGCCGGGCTATCAGGGACGCAAAGGCCAGAATATCGGCCTCTTTCGCCTCCTGCACTCCCGGCTCTTCCGCTATCCCAAATATCGCTAACCCCCAGCCTGGCTTGACCCGGACCTTCACCACCTTTGAAATCACCCTTGCCACGCCCCCCCAGTACTCATCCAATGCCGGACACGACCAGAACATGTGTGGCTCGCAGGGCTTCCCAAGCACCTCCCACACCTGTCCTCCATTCCGAAGAACCTGCTCAGTCTTGCTCCCATCATGTGTGCTCTGTGTAGAACCTTAAATTGTATCAGGCTAAGCCTGGCACACGAAGACGAGGAATTTACCCTACTTAGGGCATCAGCCCACAGCCCCTCCTCAATCTCCTCCCCCAGCTCTTCTTCCCATTTTCCCTTCAGCTCTTCTACCAGCGCCTCCCCCTCGTCTCTCATCTCCTGATATATTTCGGACACTTTGCCCTCCCCGACCCATACCCCGGAAATCACTATCTTGGATCCCGTGTCGGGAGCAGCGGAAATTCCCTCACCTGTTGCCTCGTAAATGCCCTCACTTGCATGTATCTAAAATTATTCCCCGGGGGCAGCTCATACTTTTCCTCCAGTGCTCCCAGGCTCGCGAACGTCCCGTCAATAAACAAATCTCTCAATCTCCTAATTCCTGCCCGTTGCCAGCTCTGGAACCCTCCGTCCATCCTTCCTGGGACAAACCTATGGTTGTTCCTGATCGGGGACTACACCGAGGCACTTTTCTGCATTAAACTCCATTTGCCACCTCTCAACCCAGCGCTGCAGCTTATCTATGTCCCTCTGTAACTTGGAACATCCTTCCGCACTGTCCACAACTCCACCGACTTTAGTGTCATCTGAAAATTTACTCACCCATCCTTCTACACCCTTCTCCAGGTCATTTATAAAAATGACAAACAGCAGTGGCCCCAAAACAGATCCTTGTGGTACACCACTAGTAACTGGACTCCAGTCTGAACACTTCCCATCAACCACCACCCTTTATCTTCTTCCAGCTAGCCAATTTCTGATCCAAACTGCTAAATCTCCCTGAATCCCATGCTTCCGTATTTTCTGCAGTAGCCTACCGTGGGGAACCTTATCAAACGCTTTACTGAAATCCATATACACCACATCAACTGCTTTACCCTCATCCACCTGTTTGGTCACCTTCTCAAAGAACTCAAGAAGGTTTGTGAGGCACAACCTACCCTTCACAAAACCGTGTTGACTATCTCTAATCAAATTATTCCTTTCCAGATGATTATACATCCTAGCTCTTATAAACCTTTCCAAGATTTTGCCCACAACAGAAGTAAGGCTCACTCGTCTATAGTTACTGGGGTTTTCTCTACTCCCCTTCTTGAACAAGGAGACAACATTTGATATCCTCCAGTTTTCTGGCACGATTCCTGTAGACAAAGATGACTTAAAGATCAAAGCCAAAGGCTCACCTATCTCCTCCCTAGCTTCCCAGAAAATCCTCGGATAAATCCCATCCGGCCCAGGGGACTTATCTATTTTCACTCTTTCCAGAATTGCTGACACCTCCTCCTTATGAACCTCAAGCCCTTCTAGTCTAGTATTCTCCTTGACAACATTATCTTTTTCCTGTGTGAATACTGACGAAAAATATTCATTTAACACCTCTCCTATCTCCTCAGACTACACGCACAACTTCCCACTACTGTCCTTGACTGGCCCTACTCTTACCCTAGTCATTCTTTTATTCCTGACATATCTATAGAAAGCTTTAGGGTTATCCTTGATCCTACCTGCCAAAGATTTCTCATGTCCCCTCCTGGCTCTTCTTAGCTCTCTCTTTAGGTCCTTCCTAGCTAACTTGTAACTCTCGAGCCCCTAACTGAACCTTCATGTCTCATCTTTACATAAGCCTTCTTCTTCCTCTTGACAAGTGTTTCGACTGCCTTAGTAAACCACGGTTCTCTTGCTCGACCACTTCCTCCCTGCCTGACAGGTACATACTTATCAAGGACACGCAGTAGCTGTTCCTTGAACAAGCTCCACATTTCCATTGTGCCCATCCCCTGCAGTTTTCCTCTCCATCCGATGCATCCTAAGTCTCGCCTCATCGCATCATAATTGCCTTTCCCCCAGATATAACTCTTACCCTGCGGTATATACCTATCCCTTTCCATCACTAAAGTAAACGTAATCGAATTGTGGTCACTATCACCAAAGTGCTCACCTACCTCCAAATCTAACACCTGTCCCATTCATTACCCAGTACCAACTCCAATATGGCCTCGCCTCTCGTTGGCCTATCTACATACTGTGTCAGGAAACCCTCCTGCACACATTGGACAAAAACGGACCCATCTAAAGTACTCGAACTATAGCGCTTCCAGTCAATATTTGGAAAGTTAAAGTCCCCCATAACAACTACCCTGTTGCTTTCGCTCCTATCCAGAAGCATCTTTGCAATCCTTTCCTCTACATCTCTGGAACTTTTCAGAGGCCTATAGAAAACCCTAAACAGGGTGACCTCTCCTTTCCTGTTTCTAACCTCAGGCCATACCACCTCAGTAGATGAGTCCTCATCAAACGTCCTTTCTGCCGCCGTAATACTGTCCTTGACTAACAATGCCACCTCTCCCCCTCTTTTACCACCTTCCCTGAGCTTACTGATATATCTAAACCCCGGCACCTGCAACAACCATTCCTGTCCCTGCTCTATCCATGTCTCCGAAATGGCCAAAACATCGAAGTCCCAGGTACCAACCCATGCCGCAAGTTCACCCACCTTATTCCGGATGCTCCTGGCATTGAAGAAGACACACTTTAAACCACCTTCCTGCCTGCCGGTACACTCCTGCAACTTTGAAACCTTACTCATGACCTCACTACTCTCAACCTCCTGTATACTGGAGCTACAATTCAGGTTCCCAAGCCCCTGCTGAACTAGTTTAAATCCTCCCGAAGAGCATTAGCAAATTTACCCCCCAGGATATTGGTACCCCTCTGGTCCAGGTGTAGACCATCCCGTTTGTAGAGGTCCCACCGACCCCAGAATGAGCCCCAATTATCCAGAAATCTGAAACCCTCCCTCCTGCACCATCCCTGTAGCCACGTGTTCAACTCCTCTCTCTCCTTATTCCTCGTCTCGCTAGCACGTGGCACGGGTAACAACCCAGAGATAATAACTCTGTTTGTCCTAGATCTAAGTTTCCACCCTAGCTCCCTGAATTCCTGCCTTACATCCCTATCCCTTTTCCTACCTATGTCGTTGGTACCTATGTGGACCACGACTTGGGGCTGCTCCCCCTCCCCCTTAAGAACCCCGAAAACACGATCCGAGACATCACGCACCCTGGCACCTGGGAGGCAACACATCAACCGCGAGTCTCTCATGTTCCCACAGAATCTCCTATCTATCCCCCTAACTATGGAGTCTCCAATGACTAATGCTCTACTCCTCTCCCCCCTTCCCTTCTGAGCAACAGGGACAGACTCTGTGCCAGAGACCTGTACCGCATGGCTTACCCCTGGTAAGCCGTCCCCCCCAACAGTATCCAAAGCGGTATACTTGTTACTAAGGGGAACAACCACAGGGGATAGGTAGGTAGATACATAGAAGATAGGAGCAGGAAGAGGCCTTTTGGCCCTTCGAGCCTGCTCCGCCATTCATCACTATCATGGCTGATCATCCAACTCAATAGCCTAATCCTGCTTTCCCCCCATAGCCTTTGATCCCATTCTCCCCAAGTGCTATATCCAGCCGCCTCTTGAATATATTCAAAGTTTTAGCATCAACTACTTCCTGTGGCGATGAATTCCACAGGCTCACCACTCTTTGTGTGAAGAAATGTCTCCTTATCTCTGTCCCAAATAGTTTACCCTGAATCCTCAGGCTGTGACCCCTGGTTCTGGACACACCCATCATTGGGAACATCTTCCCTGCATCCACCCTGTCCAGTCCTGTTAGAATTTTATATTCTCTATGAGATCCCCCTCATTCTTCTGAACTCCAGCGAGAACAATCCCAACCGAGTCGATCTCTCCTCATATGACAGTCCCGCCATCCCTGGAATCAGTCTGGTAAACCTTCGCTGCTCTCCCTCGAGAGCAAGAACATCCTTCCTCAGAGAAGGAGAACAAAACTGCCCACAATACTCCAGGTGTGGCCTCACCAAGGCCCTGTACAACTGCAGCAACACATCCCTGCTCCTGTACTCGAAACCTCTCGCAATGAAGGCCAACATACCATTAGCCTTCTTTACCGCATGCTGCACCTGCATGCTTACCTTCAGCGACTGGTGCACAAGGACACCCAGGTCCCGCTGCACACTCCCCTCTCCCAATTTACAACCATTCAGGTAGTAATCTGCCTTCCTGTTTTTGCTTCCAAAATGAATAACCTCACACTGATCCAAATTATACTGCATCTGCCATTGGTTTGCCCACTCGCCCAACCTGTCCAGATCTTGCTGGAGGATCTTTGCATCTTTGTCACAATTCACCGTCCCACCCAACTGGGTATCATCTGCAAACTTTGAGATGTTACATTTTGTTTCCTCATCCAAATCATTAATATATATTGTGAATAGCTGGGGTCCCAGCACCAAATCCTGTGGTACCCCACTGGTTACTGCCTGCCAATTTGAAAAGGACCCATTAATCCCGACTCTTTTTTCCTCTCTACCAACCAGTTTTCTATCCACCTCAATACATTTCCCCCAATCCCATGCGCTTTAATTTTAATTAAATAATCTCTTAATCGGGACTTTGTCAAACGCCTTCTGAAAGTCCAAATATACCACATCGACTGGCTCCCCCTTGTCGACTGTACTGGTTACATCTTCAAAGAATTCCAACAGATTTGTCAAGCATGATTTTCCCTTCATAAATCCGTGCTGACTCTGACTGATCCTGCCACTGCTTTCTAAATGTTCCGCTATAAAGTCCTTGATAATGGATTCAAGCATTTTCCCCACTACCGATGCTAGTGGAGAGTATTCCATCACACTCCTGACTTGTGCCTTGTAGATGGTGGACAGGCTTTGGGGAGTTAGGAGGGGAGTTAGTCGCCGTATGATTCCTAGCCTTTGACCTGCCCTGGTAGACACAGTATTAATGTGGTTCATCTAGTTCAGTTTCTGACCAATGGTAACCCCCAGGATGTTGATTGTGATTCAGCGATGGTAATATTACGAGGCGGTGGTTAGATCCTCTCTTGTAGGAGATGGTCATTGCCTGGCACTTGTATGGCGTGAATGTAACTTGCCCCTTGTCAGCCCCGAGCCTGGATCGTGCCCAGGTCTTGCTGCATTTGGGTTTGGACCACCTCAGCCATCTCTTGTCTCAGCTCCTCGACCACTGAAGCCCTCACCCACACCCTTGTTGCCTCGAGACTTGTCTATTCCAGTGAGCTGCTGGCCGGAGGCCCACATTTTACGCTCTGTAAACTTGAGGTTATCCAAAGGGCGGGGTTCTCTAATAACGGGGCTGCGTCCCCCCACGCTGGCGGGCAAACCGGCGTAACCACTCCGGCATCAACGGCCCCCGATAGGAATTCTCCCCTTCCCAGAGGGCTAGGTTGGCGCCGGAGTGGTCCTCGCAGCTCCAGCCGGTGCGGAATGGCCCGCGCGAATCCGCGCATGCTCGGTGCGGCCGGGGTGTTTTCGCGCATGCGCGGGGGTTCCCTTCTCCGTGCCGGCCCACGGGCAATGTGGCGGAGCCCGACAGGGGCCTGGCGCGGAGGAAAGAAGGCCCCCCACGGAACCAGCCCGCCCGCCGATCGGTAGGCCCCGATCGCCAGGCCACCGTGCCCCCCCCCCCACCCCCCGGGGTCGGATCCCGCTGAACCCCCCCTCCAGGACGGCCCCCGCACGCTCACCTTCCAGGCCCCGCTGTGTGGGAGGTGAGTAACCCGCGCTGGCGGGACCTGGCCAAACACGCAGGACACTCGGCCCATCGGGGTCCGGAGAATCGCCGGGGGGGGGGGGGGGGGCGCGCTGGGCCGACCGGCGTGGCGGCGATCCCGCCGGTGCCCGAAAACGGCTCTGGAGAATAGGGAAGCCGGCGTCGGAGCGGCGCGGTGAGATTCTGCCGCCGGACCCGGGGATCCTCCGGCCCGCTGCCGGGGTTGGAGAATCCGGGCCCTGCGATTTGTGTTTGAACCCAGCCCCAGTCCCGGTTCCCCTATCACCCTGAGCTTGCTGACCCACAGTGACTCCCGGTCAAGCAGCATCTTGATGTTCAATACTCATCATTGTTTTCAAACCCCTCCCTATCTCTGTAATCTCTTCCAGCTCCACAACTCTCCATCTAATTCTGGTCACTTCAGCACCCCCCCCATTTTAATCGCTCCTCCAATGGAGTCAGTCCCTTCAGTGACCTGCGCCCCAAGCTCTGGAATTCCCTCCCTAAACCTCCCCCCTCTCCACCTCCCCCTCCTCTCAGGATAATAATAATCTTTGACACTCTTTAAAACCTACCTCATTAATTTAGGTCATTTAACCTAAATTAGGACCAGGAGCAGGCCACTCGGCCCCTCCAGGCTGCCCCTCCATTCAATAAGGTCATTGGCTGATCTGATTGTAACGTCAACCCCACATTCCTGCTGACCCCCCGATAACCTTTCAGCCCCTCGTTCCTCAAGAATCTATCTCGCTCGGCCTTAACAATACTCAAAGATTCTGAATCCACCGCCCTTTGAGGAAGAGAGTCACCCCCCTCGGAGAGAAAATACTTCTCCTCATTTCCATTTTAACCAGGTGACCCCTTCTTTTTAAACAGTGACCCCCCTCCTTCTAGATTCTCCCACAAGAGGAAACACCCTCTCCACACCCACCCTGTCAACACCGCCGGGTCGGAGAATGGCCGTTTGCCACCGTGAATCCCGCCCCCGCTGAAGTCTCCGGTACCGGAGATTGGGCGGGGGCAGGAATCGGGCCGCGCCAGTTGGCAGGCCCCCCCCGCTCCATTCTCCGGCCCGGATGGGCCGAAGTCCCGCCCAGAAATTGCCTGTCCCGCCGGCGTAAATTAAACCTGGTATTTACCGGCGGGACCAGGCGGCGTGGGCGGGCTCCGGGGTCCTGGGGGGGGCGCGGGGCGATCTGACCCCGGGGGGGTGCCCCCATGGTGGCCTGGCCCGCGATCGGGGCCCACCGATCCGCGGGCGGGCCTGTGCCGTGGAGGCACTCTTTCCCTTCCGCCTCCGCCACGGTGTCCACCATCGCGGAGGTGGAAGAGACTCTCCCCACTGCGCATGCGCGGGAAACTGACAGCGGCCGCTGACGCTCCCGCGCATGCGCGGGAAACTGACAGCGGCCGCTGACGCTCCCGCGCATGCACGGGAAACTGACAGCGGCCGCTGACGCTCCCGCGCATGCACGGGAAACTTTCAGCGGCCGCTAACGCTCCCGCGCATGCGCCGCATTTCCGCGCCAGCTGGCGGGGCAACAAACGCCATTTCCGCTAGCTGGCGGGGCGGAAATCCCTCCGGCACCGGCCTAGCCCCTCAATGTCGGGGCTCGGCCCCCAAAGATGCGGAGCATTCCGCACCTTTGGGGCGGCGCGATGCCCGTCTGATTGGCGCCGATTTGGGCGCCAGTCGGCGGACATCGCGCCGTTGGGGGAGAATTTCGCCCCAGATGTGGTCTCACCACAGGGAGTATGTTACCAATGATGGGTGTGTCCAGAACCACGGGTCACAGTCTGAGGATTCAGGGTAAACCATTTCGGACAGAGATAAGGAGACATTTCTTCACCCAAAGAGTGGTGAGCCTGTGGAATTCATTACCACAGGAAGTAGTTGATGCTAAAACTTTGAATATATCCAAGAGGCAGCTGGATATAGCACTTGGGGAGAATGGGATCAAAGGCTATGGGGAGAAAGCAGGATTAGGCTATTGAGTTGGATGGTCAGCCATGATGGTGATGAATGGCGGAGCAGGCTCGAAGGGCCGAAAGGCCTCTTCAACTCTTCAAAGGCCACTCTGCAACTGGATCCTCGATTTTCTGACCCACAGACCACAATCAGTAAGGATGAACAACAACACCTCCTCCACAATAGTCCTCAATACCGGCGCCCCGCAAGGCTGCGTACTTAGCACCCTACTCTACTCCCTGTACACACACGACTGCGTGGCAAAACTTGGTTCCAACTCCATCTTGCTGACGATACGACCATAGTGGGTCGGATCTCGAATAACGATGAGTCCGAATACAGGAGGGAGATAGAGAACCTAGTGGAGTGGTGTAGCGACAACAATCTCTCCCTCAATGCCAGCAAAACTAAAGAGCTGGTAATTGACTTCAGGAAGCAAAGTACTGTACACACCCTTGTCAGCATCAACGGGGCCGAGGTGGAGATGGTTAGCAGTTTCAAATTCCTAGGGGTGCACATCTCCAAAAATCTGTCCTGGTCCTTCCACGTCGACGCTACCACCAAGAAAGCACAACAGCGCCTATACTTCCTCAGGAAACTGAGGAGATTTGGCATGTCCACATTAACCCTTACCAACTTTTACAGATGCACCATGGAAAGCATCCTATCGGGCTGCATCACAGCCTGGTATGGCAACTGCTCGGCCCAGGACCGCAAGAAACTTCAGAGAGTCGTGAACACCGCCCAGTCCATCACACAAACCCACCTCCCATCCATTGACTCCATCTACACCTCCCGCTGCCTGGGGAAAGCGGGCAGTATAATCAAAGATCCCTCCCACCCGGCTTACTCACTCTTCCAACTTCTTCCATCAGGCAGGAGATAAAGAAGTCTGAGAACACGCACGAACAGACTCAAAAACAGCTTCTTCCCCGCTGTCACCAGACTCCGAAACGACCCTCTTATGGACTGACCTCATTAACACTACACCCTGTATGCTTCATCCGATGCCAGTGCTTATGTAGTTACATTGTGTATGTTGTGTTGCCCTATTATGTATTTTCTTTTCTTCCCTTTTCTTCCCATGTATTTAATGATCTGTTGAGCTGCTCGCAGAAAAATACTTTTCACTGTACCTCGGTACACGTGACAATAAACAAATCCAATACAATCCAATCCTGCTCCTATCTTCTATGTATCTATGTACCAATGTCCTGGATAACTGGAGCGTAACCTCAATACTTTTGTAATCAATTCTCCCTCACAATAAACAATCTCATTCTATTAGCTTCCTAATTACTTGTTGTACCCGTAAACTCGCCTTTTTGTGATTCATGCACTTGGCCACCCAGATCCCTCAGTGCCTCAGAGTCCTGCAATCTCTCACCAGTTAAATAATAAGCTGCTTTTTATTCTTCCTGTCAAAATGGACAATTTCCCACATTTTACTCAATTTGCCAGATCTTTTCCCACTCGCTGAACCCGTCTGTGTCCCTTTGTCGCTTCCTTATGTCCTCTTCACAATTTACTGTCCTACCTGTCTTTGTGTCATCGGCAAATTTAACACCCATCCCTTTAAAACCTTCATCCAAGTCATTGATATAAATTATATATCAGCACGGTAGCATTGTGGATAGCACAATTGCTTCACAGCTCCAGGGTGCCAGGTTCGAATCCAGCTTGGGTCACTGTCTGTGCGGAGTCTGCACGTCCTCCCCGTGTCTGCGTGGGTTTCCTCCGGGTGCTCCGGTTTCCTCCCACAGTTCAAAGATGTGCAGGTTAGGTGGATTGGCCATGATAAATTGCCCTCAGTGTCCAAAATTGCCCTTAGTGTTGGGTGGGGTTACTGGGCTTATGGGGATAGAGTGGAGGTATGTGTTTGGGTAGGGTGCTCTTTCCAAGAGCCGGTGCAGACTCGATGGGCCGAATGGCCTCCTTCTGCACTGTAAATTCTATGATAATCTCTGATTATAAACAGTTGAGGTCCCAGCTCTGATCCCTGAGGCACGCCACTCGTCACATCCTGCCAATTAGAAACTGATCCATTTATACCTACTCTCTGCTTCCTGTTAGCTAATCTTCAATCCAGACCAACATGTTACCCCCTGCTCCATGAGCTCTTATTTTCCACATGAACCTTTGATGTGACACCTTATCAAATGACTTCTGGAAATCTAAGTATAGTCCATCCACTGGCTCCCCTTTATCCACAGCACATGTGACTCCTTCAAAGAACTCCAATAAATTGGTTAAACATCATTTCCCTTTCCCAAAAGCATGCTGACTCTGCCCGATTACCGTGGGATTTTCTAAGTGCTCAGCAATAGCCCCTTGATGATCGATTCCCAAGACAGGCATCGAGCTAACTGACCTATTGTTTCCTGTCCCCCCACCCTTTGCTTGGACGGAGAACAACTGCAGAAATCTAAGGTGCAGAGGGATCTGGGTGATCCAGTGCATGAGTGCTGTGGGGAGGCGGTGGGGGAGTGGTGCTGTCATTGGGCGAGTAAGCCTGAGATCTGGTAATGCTTTGTGGACCAGGGTTCGAATCCCCCTCAGGCAGATGGCGAAGATTTGAACCCAATAAAAATCTGGAATTGATTGCAGCGTGTAAACAAGAAGCTTCAATACGAAAGGAATTGAATGTAAGGATGTTAGATTGAGAGGAGGTTGACTCGTTTGATGCCTGCATTGGTGCAAGTTGTCTTATAGGGTCCATTGGAGTCTAGAAGAGCGAGGGGTGACTTGATTGAAGTTTATAAGATCTTGATGCTCTTGTGGGGTGAATGCAGAACTCGGGGACACTGTTTGAAAATTAGGGCTCGCCCGTACAGCACAGACATGAGGAGAAACGGTTTCTCTCGGGAGGTCTGTGACTTTGGAACTCTCTGCCTCGGGACGATGTGGAAACAGGGTCACTGAATATTGTTAAGGCAGAGGTAGATAGATTCTTGTTAGGCAATGGTGTCAAAGGTTATCGGGGAGTAGGTGGGAATGTGGTGGGAATGTGGAATTCAACGCAAACAGATCAGCCATCATCTTACAGAGACAGGCTCTAGGGGCTGAAGGCCTTCCTCTGCTCCTATTCCGTATGTCCATTTTAATATAAATCTTCCAAAGAGCTAACACAGACAGGATGGGCAGAATGACCTTTTCCATTGTTAGAAGATGCAGTTTAGAGTGACCATTCCTTCTTTAATCCAGTCGATGTGAGCTTATTGAATCTGGTACCCTCTCATTATTATACTCTCCCAGGACCATTAACTGGGCTGTGAAATATTGAGATTAGAAAACAGCGACCAGTTTCAACGAGTCTGCTCAATGTTAAAAATAACTGCCCAGTAAAGTAGGACATGTTTCACTCTCTGTCGGTGCAATTTGATTTAACCCTGCATGTCCCTGACAGAGTTAAATAACTGCCCAGTAAAGTAGGACATGTTTCACTCTCTGTCGGTGCAATTTGATTTAACCCTGCATGTCCCTGACAGAGTTAAGCCAGCCAACATCTCACCGAGAAATACTTTCCGCATTCCAATCACCAGGGTTTGACGATGATTTGATTTAAGGGTAACAATCCCAGACTCCACAGTTCCTCCATCAATGACCCTTCCTCAATGACCCTCCCTCAATGACCCTCCCTCAATGAACCTCCCTCAATGCTCCCTCAATGACCCTCCGTCAATGAACCTCCGTCAATGACCCTCCCTCAATGTCCCTCCCTAAATGACCCTCTCTCAATGACCCTCAGTCAATGACCCTCCCTCAATGACCCTCCCTCAATGACCCTCCCTCAATGACCCTCCCTCAATGCTCCCTCAATGACCCTCCGTCAATGAACCTCCGTCAATGACCCTCCCTCAATGTCCCTCCATAAATGACCCTCTCGCAATGACCCTCAGTCAATGACCCTCCCTCAATGACCCTCCCTCAATGACCCTCCATCAATGACACTCCCTCAATGACCCTCTCTCAATGACCCTCCATTAATGACCCTCCATTAATGACCCTCCCTCAATGACCCTCCATCAGTGACCCTCCCTCAGTGACCCTCCCTCAATGAGCCACCATCAATGTCCCTCCCTCAATGACCCTCCCTCAGTGACCCTCCCTCAGTGACCCTCCCTCAGTGACCGTCCCTCAATGACCCACCATCAATGTCCCTCCCTCAATGACCCTCCATTAATGACCCTCCATTAATGGCCCTCCCTCAATGACCTCCCTCAATGACCTGCCCTCAATGCTCCCTCAATGACCCTCCCTCAATGACCCACCCTCAATGACCCTCCGTCAATGACCCTCCCTCAATGACCCTCCCTCAATGACCCTCCCTCCATTACCCTCCCTCAATGACCCTCCTTCAATGACCCTCGCTCAATGACCCTCCCTCAATGACCCTCCCTCAATGAGCCTCACTCAATGACCCTCCCTCAATTACCCTCCCTCAATGACCCTCCTTCAATGACCCTCCCTCAATGAGCCTCCCTCAATGAGCCTCCCTCAATGACCCTCCATCAATGACCCTCCCTCAATGACCCTCCCTCAATGACCCTCCCTCAATGACCCTCCCTCAATAACCAACCAACAATAACCCTCCTTTAATGACCCTCCCTAAATGAACCATCGTCAATGACTCTCCATCAATGACCCTCCGTCAATGACCCTCCCTCAATGACCCTCCCTCAATGACCCTCCCTCAATGACCCTCCCTCAATGACTCTCCCTCAATGCTCCCTCAATGACCCTCCGTCAATGAACCTCCGTCAATGACCCTCCCTCAATGTCCCTCCATAAATGACCCTCTCGCAATGACCCTCAGTCAATGACCCTCCCTCAATGACTCTCCCTCAATGACCCTCCATCAATGACACTCCCTCAATGACCCTCTCTCAATGACCCTCCATTAATGACCCTCCATTAATGACCCTCCCTCAATGACCCTCCATCAGTGACCCTCCCTCAGTGACCCTCCCTCAATGACCCACCATCAATGTCCCTCCCTCAATGACCCTCCCTCAGTGACCCTCCCTCAGTGACCCTCCCTCAGTGACGGTCCCTCAATGACCCACCATCAACGTCCCTCCCTCAATGACCCTCCATTAATGACCCTCCATTAATGACCCTCCATTAATGACCCTCCCTCAATGACCTCCCTCAATGACCTGCCCTCAATGCTCCCTCAATGACCCTCCCTCAATGACCCACCCTCAATGACCCTCCGTCAATGACCCTCCCTCAATGACCCTCCCTCAATGACCCTCCGTCAATGACCCTCCCTCAATGACCCTCCCTCCATTACCCTCCCTCAATGACCCTACTTCAATGACCCTCGCTCAATGACCCTCCCTCAATGACCCTCCCTCAATGAGCCTCACTCAATGACCCTCCCTCAATTACCCTCCCTCAATGACCCTCCTTAAATGACCCTCCCTCAATGAGCCTCCCTCAATGAGCCTCCCTCAATGACCCTCCATCAATGACCCTCCCTCAATGACCCTCCCTCAATGACCCTACCTCAATGACCCTCCCTCAATGACCCTCCCTCAATAAACCACCAACAATAACCCTCCTTCAATGACCCTCCCTAAATGAACCATCGTCAATGACTCTCCATTAATGACCCTCCGTCAATGACCCTCCCTCAATGACCCTCCCTCAATGATCCACCGACAATGTCCCTCCCTCAATGACCCTCCCTCAATGACCCTCCCTCAATGACCCTCCCTCAATGCTCCCTCAATGACCCTCCCTCAATGACCCTCCGTCAATGAACCTCCGTCAATGAACCTCCATCAATGACCCTCGCTCACTGACCCTCCCTCAATGCTCCCTCAATGACCCCCCTCAATGACCCTCCGTCAATGAGTCCCCCTCAATGTACCTCCGCCAATGACCCACCCTCAATGAACCTCGGTCAATGATCACCCGCAATGACCCTCCCTCAATGACCCTCCGTCAATGAACCTCCGTCAATGACCCTCCCTCAGTGCCCCTCCCTAAATGACCCTCTCTCAATGACCCTCAGTCAATGATCCTCCCTCAATGTCCCTCCCTCAATGACCCTCTCTCAATGACCCTCAGTCAATAACCCTCCCTCAATGACGCTCCTTCAATGACCCTCCATCAATGACCCTCCCGCAGTGACCCTCTGTCATTGAGCCTCCTTCAATGACCCACCCTCAATGACCCTCCATTAATGACCCTCCGTCAATGATCCTCCCTCAATGACCCTCTCTCAATGACCCACCATTAATGACCCTCCATTAATGTCCCTCCTTCAATGACCCTCCTTCAGTGACCCTCCGTCAATGACCCTCCCTCAATGACCCACCATCAATGTCCCTCCCTCAATGACACTCCATTAATGACCCTCCATTAATGACCCTCCCTCAATGATGCTCCCTCAATGACCCACCCTCAATGCTCCCTCAATGACCCTCCCTCAATGACCCACCCTCAATGACCCTCCGTCAATGACCCTCCCTCAATGACCCTCCCTCAATGACCCTCCCTCAATTACCTTCCCTCAATGACCCTCCTTCAATGGCCCTCCCTCAATGAGCCTCCCTCAATGACCCTCCCTCAATTACCCTCCCTCAATGACCCTCCTTCAATAACCCTCCCTCAATGACCCTCCCTCAATGAGCCTGCCTCAATGACCCACCCTCAATGACCCTCCATCAATGACCCTCCCTCAACGACCCTCCCTCAATGACCCTACCTCAATGACCCTCCCTCAATGACCCTCCCTCAATGACCCTCCCTCAATAAACCACCAACAATAACCCTCCCTCAGTGACCCTCCTTCAATGACCCTCCCTCAATGAGCCTCCCTCAATGACCCACCCTCAATGACCCTCCATCATTGACCCTCCCTCAATTACCCTCCCTCAATGACCCTCCTTCAATGAGCCTCCCACAGTGACCCATCGTCAATGATTCTCCGTCAATGACCCTCCATCAATGAGCCTCCATTAATGACCCTCGTCAATGATCCTCCCTCAATGGCCCTCCCTCAATGACCCTACCTCAATGACCCTCGCTCAATGACCCACCGTCAATGTCCCTCCCTCAATGACCCTCCCTCAATGACCCTCCCTCAATGACCCTCCCTCAATGACCCACCGTCAATGTCCCTCCCTCAATGACCCACCATCAATGACCCTCCCTCAATGACCCTCCCTCAATGACCCACGGTCAATGTCCCTCCCTCAATGACCGTCCCTCAATGACCCTCCATCAGTGACCCTCCATCAATGAGCCTCCATCAATGAGCCTCCATTAATGCCCCTCCGTCAATGATCCTCCCTCAATGGCCCTCCCTCAATGGCCCTCCCTCAATGACCCTCCCTCAATGCTCCCTCAATGCTCCCTCAATGACCCTCCGTCAATGAACCTCCGTCAATGACCCTCCCTCAATGTCCCTCCCTAAATGACCCTCTCTCAATGACCCTCAGTCAATGACCCTCCCTCAATGACCCTCCCTCAATGACCCCCCATCAATGACACTCCCGCAGTGACCCTCCCGCAGTGACCCTCTGTCAATGAGCCTCCCTCAACGACCCTCCCTCAATGACCCTCCATCAATGATCCTCCCTCAATGACCCTCTCTCAATGACCCTCCATTAATGACCCTCCAATAATGTTCCTCCCTCAATGACCCTCCCTCAGTGACCCTCCCTCAATGACCCACCATCAATGTCCCTCCCTCAATGACCCTCCCTCAGTGACCCTCCCTCAGTGACCATTCCTCAGTGACCCTCCCTCAATGACCCACCATCAATGTCCCTCCCTCAATGACCCTCCATTAATGACCCTCCATTAATGACTCTCCCTCAATGACCCTCCCTCAATGACCTGCCCTCAATGCTCCCTCAATGACCCTCCCTCAATGACCCACCCTCAATGACCCTCCCTCAATGACCCTCCCTCAATGACCCTCCCTCCATTACCCTCCCTCAATGACCCTCCTTCAATGACCCTCCCTCAATGACCCTCCCTCAATGACCCTCCCTCAATGAGCCTCCCTCAATGAGCCTCCCTCAATGACCCTCCCTCAATTACCCTCCCTCAATGACCCTCGTTCAATGACCCTCCCTCAATGAGCCTCCCTCAATGAGCCTCCCTCAATGACCCACCCTCAATGACCCTCCATCAATGACCATCCATCAATGACCCTCCCTCAATGAACCTCCCTCAATGACCCTACCTCAATGACTCTCCCTCAATGACCCTCCCTCAATAAACCACCAACAATAACCCTCCTTCAATGACCCTTCCTAAATGAACCATCGTCAATGACTCTCCGTCAATGACCCTCCGTCAATGACCCTCCCTCAATGACCCACACTCAATGATCCACCGACAATGTCCCTCCCTCAATGACCCTCCCTCAATGACCCTCCCTCAATGACCCTCCTTCAATGACCCTCCCTCAATGACCCTCCCTCAATGCTCCCTCAATGACCCTCCGTCAATGACCCTCCGTCAATGAACCACCGTCAATGAACCTCCATCAATGACCCTCCCTCACTGACCCTCCCTCAATGCTCCCTCAATGACCCCCCTCAATGACCCTCCGTCAATGAGCCCCCCTCAATGTACCTCCATCAATGACCCACCCTCAATGAACCTCGGTCAATGACCACCCGCAATGACCCTCCCTCAATGACCCTCCGTCAATGAACCTCCATCAATGACCCTCCCTCACTGACCCTCCCTCACTGACCCTCCCTCAATGCTCCCACAATGACCCCCCTCAATGACCCTCCGTCAATGAACCTCCGTCAATGACCCTCCCTCAGTGTCCCTCCGTAAATGTCCCTCTCTCAATGACCCTCAGTCAATGATCCTCCCTCAATGTCCCTCCCTAAATGAACCTCTCTCAATGACCCTCAGTCAATAACCCTCCCTCAATGACCCTCCTTCAATGACCCTCCATCAATGACCCTCCCGCAGTGACCCTCTGTCATTGAGCCTCCTTCAACGACCCACCCACAATGACCCTCCATCAATGACCCTCCGTCAATGATCCTCCCTCAATGACCCTCTCTCAATGACCCTCCATTAATGACCCTCCATTAATGACCCTCCATCAATGACCCTCCATCAATGACCCGCCCTCAATGCTCCCTCAATGTCCCTCCCTCAATGACCCACCCTCAATGACCCTCCGTCAATGACCCTCCCTCAATGACCCTCCCTCAATGACCCTCCCTCAATTACCTTCCCTCAATGACCTTCCTACAATGACCCTCCTTCAATGAGCCTCCCTCAATGACCCTCCCTCAATTACCCTCCCTCAATGACCCTCCTTCAATGACCCTCCCTCAATGAGCCTGCCTCAATGACGCACCCTCAATGACCCTCCATCAATGACCCTCCCTCAACGACCCTCCCTCAATGACCCTACATCAATGACCCTCCCTCAATGACCCTCCCTCAATAAACCACCAACAATAACCCTCCCTCAGTGACCCTCCTTCAATGACCCTCCCTCAATGAGCCTCCCTCAATGACCCACCCTCAATGACCCTCCATCATTGACCCTCCCTCAATTACCCTCCCTCAATGACCCTCCTTCAATGAGCCTCCCACAGTGACCCATCGTCAATGACTCTCCGTCAATGACCCTCCATCAATGAGCCTCCATTAATGACCCTCGTCAATGATCCTCCCTCAATGGCCCTCCCTCAATGACCCTACCTCAATGACCCTCGCTCAATGTCCCACCGTCAATTTCCCTCCCTCAATGACCCTCCCTCAATGACCCTCCCTCAATGACCCTCCCTCAATGACCCACCCTCAATGACCCACCGTCAATGTCCCTCCCTCAATGACCCACCATCAATGACCCTCCCTCAATGACCCTCCCTCAATGACCCACGGTCAATGTCCCTCCCTCAATGACTGTCCCTCAATGACCCTCCATCAGTGACCCTCCATCAATGAGCCTCCATTAATGACCCTCCGTCAATGATCCTCCCTCAATGGCCCTCCCTCAATGACCCTCCCTCAATGACCCTCCGTCAATGAACCTTCTTTCAATGACCCTCTCTCAATCACCCTCAGTCAATGACCCTCCCTCAATGACCCTCCATCAATGACACTCCCGCAGTGACCCTCCCGCAGTGACCCTCTGTCAATGAGCCTCCCTCAACGACCCTCCCTCAATGACCCTCCATCAATGATCCTCCCTCAATGACCCTCTCTCAATGACCCTCCATTAATGACCCTCCAATAATGTTCCTCCCTCAATGACCCTCCCTCAGTGACCCTCCCTCAGTGACCCTCCCTCAATGACCCACCGTCAATGTCCCTCCCTCAATGACCCTCCCTCAGTGACCCCCCCTCAGTGACCATCCCTCAGTGACCCTCCCTCAATGACCCACCATCAATGACCCTCCCTCCATTACCCTCCCTCAAAGACCCTCCTTCAATGACCCTCCCTCAATGACCCTCCCTCAATGACCCTCCCTCAATGACCCTCCCTCAATTACCCTCCCTCAATGACCCTCCTTCAATGACCCTCCCTCAATGAGCCTCCCTCAATGAGCTTCCCTCAATGACCCACCCTCAATGACCCTCCATCAATGACCCTCCATCAATGACCCTCCCTCAATGACCCTCCCTCAAAGACCCTACCTCAATGACCCTCCCTCAATGACCCTCCCTCAATAAACCACCAACAATAACACTCCTTCAATGACCCTCCCTAAATGAACCATCGTCAATGACTCTCCGTCAATGACCCTCCGTCAATGACCCGCCCTCAATGACCCACACTCAATGATCCACCGACAATGTCCCTCCCTCAATGACCCTCCCTCAATGACCCTCCCTCAATGACCCTCCCTCAATGACCCTCCCTCAATGCTCCCTCAATGACCCTCCCTCAATGACCCTCCGTCAATGACCCACCCTCAATGAACCTCGGTCAATGAGCACACGCAATGACCCTCCCTCAATGACCCTCCGTCAATGAACCTCCATCAATGACCCTCCCTCACTGACCCTCCCTCAATGCTCCCACAATGACCCCCCTCAATGACCCTCCGTCAATGAACCTCCGTCAATGACCCTGCCTCAGTGTCCCTCCCGAAATGACCCTCTCTCAATGACCCTCAGTCAATAACCTTCCCTCAATGACCCTCCTTCAATGACCCTCCATCAATGACCCTCCGTCAATGATCCTCCCTCAATGACCCTCTCTCAATGACCCTCCATTAATGACTCTCCATTAATGTCCCTTCCTCAATGACCCTCCATCAGTGACCCTCCGTCAATGACCCTCCCTCAATGACCCACCATCAATGTCCCTCCCTCAATGACCCTCCATTAATGACCCTCCATTAATGACCCTCCCTCAATGACGCTCCCTCAATGACCCTTCCTCAATGACCCACCCTCAATGACCCTCCGTCAATGACCCTCCCTGAATGACCCTCCCTCAATGACCCTCCCTTAATTACCTTCCCTAAATGACCCTCCTTCAATGACCCTCCCTCAATGACCCTCCCTCAATGACCCTCCCTCAATTACCCTCACTCAATGACCCTCCTTCAATGACCCTCCCTCAATGAGCCTGCCTCAATGACCCACCCTCAACGATGGTCCATCAATGACCCTCCCTCAATGACCCTCCCTCAATGACCCTACCTCAATGACCCTCCCTCAATGACCCTCCCTCAATGACCCTCCCTCAATGCTCCCTCAATGACCCTCCCTCAATGACCCTCCTTCAATGACCCTCCCTCAATGACCCTCCCTCAATGACCCTCCCTCAATGACCGTCCCTCAATGACCCTCCCTCAATGACCCTCCCTCAATGCTCCCTCAATGACCCTCCGTCAATGAACCTCCGTCAATGACCCTCCCTCAATGTCCCTCCATAAATGACCCTCTCTCAATGACCCTCCCTCAATGACCCTCCCTCAATGACCCTCCCTCAATGACCCTCCCTCAATGACCCTCCCTCAATGCTCCCTCAATGACCCTCCGTCAATGAACCTCCGTCAATGACCCTCCCTCAATGTCCCTCCATAAATGACCCTCTCGCAATGACCCTCAGTCAATGACCCTCCCTCAATGACCCTCCCTCAATGACCCTCCCTCAATGACCCTCCATCAAAGACACTCCCTCAATGACCCTCTCTCAATGACCCTCCATTAATGACCCTCCATTAATGACCCTCCCTCAATGACCCTCCATCAGTGACCCTCCCTCAGTGACCCTCCCTCAATGACCCACCATCAATGTCCCTCCCTCAATGACCCTCCCTCAATGACCCTCCCTCAGTGACCCTCCCTCAGTGACCCTCCCTCAGTGACCGTCCCTCATTGACCCACCATCAATGTCCCTCCCTCAATGACCCTCCATTAATGACCCTCCATTAATGACCCACCCTCAAATAAAAACCCAACTCCTCCCCCACCCTCAAACAAAAACCCAACTCCCCCCTCAAACAAAACCCCAACTCCACCCACACTCAAACAAAACCCCAACTCTCCCCCACCCTCAAACAAAAACCCAACTCCCCCCACCCTCAAACAAAAACCCAACTCCCCCCACCTTCAAACAAAATCCCAACTCCCTCCCCCACCCTCAAACAAAAACCCAACTCCCCCCCACCCTCAAACAAAAACCCAACTCCCCCCACCCTCAAACCAAAACCCAACTCCCCCCCACCGTCAAACAAAAACCCAACTCCCTCCCACCCTCAAACAAAAACGCAACTCCCCCCACCCTCAAACAAAAACCCAACTCCCCCCACCCTCAAACAATAACCCAACTCCCTCCCACCCTCAACCAAAAACCCAACTCCTCCTCCACCCTCAAACAAAAACCTAACTCCCCCTCACCCTCAAACAAAAATCCAACTCCCCCCCTACCCTCAAACAAAAAGCCAACTCCCTCCCCCCACCCTCAAACAAAAACCGAACTCCCCCCTCAAACAAAAACACAACTCCTCCCCCAACCTCAAACTAATTCCCAACTCCCCCCCACCCTCAAACAAAAACCCAACTCCCTCCCCCCACCCTCAAACAAAAACCGAACTCCCCCCTCAAACAGAAACCCAACTCCCCCCCACCCTCAAACAAAAACCCAACTCCCCCCCACCCTCAAACAAAAACCCAACTCCCTCCCCCCACCCTCAAACAAAAACCTAACTCCCCCCTCAAACAAAAACACTACTCCTCCCCCACCCTCAAACAAAAACCCAACGCCCCCACCCTCAAACAAAAACCCAACTCCCCCCCACCCTCAAACAAAAACCCAACTCCTCCTCCACCCTCAAACAAAAACCCAACTCCCTCCCCCCACCCTCAAACAAAAACCTAACTCCCCCCCTCAAACAAAAACACAACTCCTCCATCAACCTCAAACTAATACCCAACACCCCCCACCCTCAAACAAAAACCGAACTCCCTCCCCCCACCCTCAAACAAAAACCCAACTACCCCCTCAAACAAAAACACAACTCCTCCCCCACCCTCAAACAAAAACCCAACTCCCCCCTCAAACAAAAACCCAACTCCTCCCCCCATCCTCAAACTAATACCCAACCCCCCCCCACCCTCAAACAAAAACCCAACTCCTCCCCACTCTCAAACAAAAACCCAACTCCCCCCACCCTCAAACAAAACCCCAACTCCCCCCACCCTCAAACAAAAACCCAACTCCCCCCACCCTCAAACAAAAACCCAACTCCTCCCCCACCCTCAAACAAAAACACAACTCCCCCCCACCCTCAAACAAAATCCCCAACTCCCCCCACACTCAAACAAAAACCCAACTCCCTCCCACCCTCAAACTAAAACACAACTCCCCCTCCCCCTCAAACAAAAACCCAACTCCCCCTCCCCCTCAAACAAAAATACAACTCCCCCTCCCCCTCAAACAAAACCCCAACTCCCCCCACCCTCAAACAAAAACCCAACTCCCCCCTAACAAAAACCCAACTCCCCCCACCCTGAAAACAAAAGCACAACCCCCCTCCCCCTCAAACAAAACACCAACTCCCCCCACCCTCAAACAAAAACCCAACTCTCCCCCCCTCAAACAAAAACCCAACACCCTCCCCCACAAACAAAAACCCAACTCCCCCCCACCCTCAAACAAAAACCCAACACCCTCCCCCACAAACAAAAACCCAACTCCCCCCCACCCTCAAACAAAAACACAACCCCCCTCCCCTCAAACAAAACACCAACTCCCCCCACCCTGAAACAAAAACCCACCTCTCCCACCCACAAACAAAAACCCAACTCCCCCCACCCTCAAACAAAAACCCAACACCCACCCCCTCAAACTAAAACCCAACTTCCCCCCACGCTCAAACAAAAACCCAACTCCCCCCCACCCTCAAACAAAAACCCAACTCCTCCTCCACCCTCAAACTAATATCCAACTCCCCCCCACCCTCAAACAAAAACCCAAACCCTCGCCCACCCTCAAACAAAAACCCAACTCCTCCTCCACCCTCAAACAAAAAACGAACTCCCACCCCACCCTCAAACAAAAACCCAACCCCCCCACCCTCAAACAAAAACCCAACTCCCCCCCACCCTCAAACAAAAACCCAACTCCCTCCCACCCTCAAACTAAAACAGAACTCCCCCTCCCCCTCAAACAAAAACCCAACTCCCCTCCCCCTCAAACAAAAACCCAACTCCTCCCCACCCTCAAACAAAAACCCAATTCCTCCCCCACCCTCAAACAAAAACCCAACTCTCCTCCCCATCAAACAAAATCCCCAACTACCCCCCACCCTCAAACAAAAACCCAACTCCCCCCCCAAACAAAAACCCAACTCCCCCCACCCTGAAAACAAAAACACAACCCCCCTCCACCTCAAACAAAACACCAACTCCCCCCACCCTCAAACAAAAACCCAACTCTCCCCCCTCAAACAAAAACCCAACTCCCCCCACCCTCAAACAAAAACCCAACACCCTCCCCCTCAAACTAAAACCCAACTCCCGCCACCCTCAAACAAAACCCCAACTCCCCCCCACCCTCAAACAAAAAACCAACTCCTCCCCCACCCTCAAACAAAAACCCAACTCCCCCCCAAAACAAAAACCCATCTCCCCCTGACCCTCAAACAAAAACCGAACTCCTCCCCGACCCTCAAACAAAAACCCAACTCCCCCCCCACCCTCAAACAACAACCCAACTTCCCCCCAACCTCAAACAAAAACCCAACTCCCTCCCCCCACCCTCAAACAAAAACCTAACTCCCCCCTCAAACAAAAACACAACTCCTCCCCCACCCTCAAACAAAAACCCAACTCCCCCCACCCTCAAACAAAAACCAACTTCCCCCCACCCTCAAACAAAAACCCAACTCCTCCTCCACCCTCAAACAAAAACCCAACTCCCTCCCCCCACCCTCATACAAAAACCTAACTGCCCCCTCAAACAAAAACACAACTCCTCCCCCAACCTCAAACTAATACCCAACTCCCCCACACCCTCAAACAAAAACGCAACTCCCTCCCCCCACCCTCAAACAAAAACCCAACTCCCCCCTAACAAAAACCCAACTCCCCCCACCCTGAAAACAAAAGCACAAAACCCCTCCCCCTCAAACAAAACACCAACTCCCTCCCCCCACCCTCAAACAAAAACCTAACTCCCCCCTCAAACAAAAACACAACTCCTCCCCCACCCTCAAACAAAAACCCAACTCCCTCCCCCCACCCTCAAACAAAAACCTAACTCCCCCCTCAAACAAAAACACAACTCCTCCCCCACCCTCAAACAAAAACCCAACTCCCCCCACCCTCAAACAAAAACCAACTTCCCCCCACCCTCAAACAAAAACCCAACTCCTCCTCCACCCTCAAACAAAAACCCAACTCCCTCCCCCCACCCTCAAACAAAAACCCAACTCCTCCCCCACCCTCAAACAAAAACACAACTCCCCCCCACCCTCAAACAAAATCCCCAACTCCCCCCACACTCAAACAAAAACCCAACTCCCTCCCACCCTCAAACTAAAACACAACTCCCCCTCCCCCTCAAACAAAAACCCAACTCCCCCTCCCCCTCAAACAAAAATACAACTCCCCCTCCCCCTCAAACAAAACCCCAACTCCCCCCACCCTCAAACAAAAACCCAACTCCCCCCTAACAAAAACCCAACTCCCCCCACCCTGAAAACAAAAGCACAACCCCCCTCCCCCTCAAACAAAACACCAACTCCCCCCACCCTCAAACAAAAACCCAACTCTCCCCCCCTCAAACAAAAACCCAACACCCTCCCCCACAAACAAAAACCCAACTCCCCCCACCCTCAAACAAAAACCCAACACCCTCCCCCACAAACAAAAACCCAACTCCCCCCCACCCTCAAACAAAAACACAACCCCCCTCCCCTCAAACAAAACACCAACTCCCCCCACCCTGAAACAAAAACCCACCTCTCCCACCCACAAACAAAAACCCAACTCCCCCCACCCTCAAACAAAAACCCAACACCCTCCCCCTCAAACTAAAACCCAACTTCCCCCCACGCTCAAACAAAAACCCAACTCCCCCCCACCCTCAAACAAAAACCCAACTCCTCCTCCACCCTCAAACTAATATCCAACTCCCCCCCACCCTCAAACAAAAACCCAAACCCTCGCCCACCCTCAAACAAAAACCCAACTCCTCCTCCACCCTCAAACAAAATACGAACTCCCACCCCACCCTCAAACAAAAACCCAACTCCCCCCACCCTCAAACAAAAACCCAAACCCTCGCCCACCCTCAAACAAAAACCCAACTCCTCCTCCACCCTCAAACAAAAAACGAACTCCCACCCCACCCTCAAACAAAAACCCAACTCCCCCCCACCCTCAAACAAAAAACCAACTCCTCCCCCACCCTCAAACAAAAACCCAACTCCCCCCCAAAACAAAAACCCATCTCCCCCTGACCCTCAAACAAAAACCGAACTCCTCCCCCACCCTCAAACAAAAACCCAACTCCCCCCCCACCCTCAAACAACAACCCAACTTCCCCCCAACCTCAAACAAAAACCCAACTCCCTCCCCCCACCCTCAAACAAAAACCTAACTCCCCCCTCAAACAAAAACCCAACTCCTCCCCCACCCTCAAACAAAAACCCAACTCCCCCCACCCTCAAACAAAAACCAACTTCCCCCCACCCTCAAACAAAAACCCAACTCCTCCTCCACCCTCAAACAAAAACCCAACTCCCTCCCCCCACCCTCATACAAAAACCTAACTCCCCTCTCAAACAAAAACACAACTCCTCCCCCAACCTCAAACTAATACCCAACTCCCCCACACCCTCAAACAAAAACGCAACTCCCTCCCCCCACCCTCAAACAAAAACCCAACTCCCCCCTCAAACAAAAACCCAACTCCCCCCACCCTCAAACAAAAACCCAACTCCCCCCCACCCTCAAAAGAAAACCCAACTCCCTCCCGCCACCCTCAAACAAAAACCTAACTCCCCCCTCAAACAAAAACCCAACTCCTCCCCCACCCTCAAACAAAAACCCAACTCCCCCCACCCTCAAACAAAAACCCAACTCCCCCCACCCTCAAACAAAAACCCAACACCTCCTCCACCCTCAAACAAAAACCCAACTCCCTCCCCCCACCCTCCAACAAAAACCTAACTCCCCCTCAAACAAAAACACAACTCCTCCCCCAACCACAAACTAATACCCAACTCCCCCCACCCTCAAACAAAAACACAACTCCCTCCCCCCACCCTGAAAAAAAAACCCAACTCCCCCCTCAAACAAAAACACAACTCCTCCCCCACCGTCAAACTAATACCCAACTCCCCCCCACCCTCAAACAAAAACCCAACTCCTCCCCACCCTCAAACAAAAACCCAACTCCCCCCCACCCTTAAACAAAACCCCAACTCCCCTCCCCCTCAAACAAAAACCCAACTCCTCCCCACCCTCAAACAAAAACCCAATTCCTCCCCCACCCTCAAACAAAAACCCAACTCTCCTCCCCATCAAACAAAATCCCCAACTACCCCCCACCCTCAAACAAAAACCCAACTCCCCCCCCCAAACAAAAACCCAACTCCCCCCACCCTGAAAACAAAAACACAACCCCCCTCCACCTCAAACAAAACACCAACTCCCCCCACCCTCAAACAAAAACCCAACTCTCCCCCCTCAAACAAAAACCCAACTCCCCCCACCCTCAAACAAAAACCCAACACCCTCCCCCTCAAACTAAAACCCAACTCCCGCCACCCTCAAACAAAAACCCAACTCCCCCCCACCCTCAAACAAAAAACCAACTCCTCCCCCACCCTCAAACAAAAACCCAACTCCCCCCCAAAACAAAAACCCATCTCCCCCTGACCCTCAAACAAAAACCGAACTCCTCCCCCACCCTCAAACAAAAACCCAACTCCCCCCCCACCCTCAAACAACAACCCAACTTCCCCCCAACCTCAAACAAAAACCCAACTCCCTCCCCCCACCCTCAAACAAAAACCTAACTCCCCCCTCAAACAAAAACCCAACTCCTCCCCCACCCTCAAACAAAAACCCAACTCCCCCCACCCTCAAACAAAAACCAACTTCCCCCCACCCTCAAACAAAAACCCAACTCCTCCTCCACCCTCAAACAAAAACCCAACTCCCTCCCCCCACCCTCATACAAAAACCTAACTCCCCTCTCAAACAAAAACACAACTCCTCCCCCAACCTCAAACTAATACCCAACTCCCCCACACCCTCAAACAAAAACGCAACTCCCTCCCCCCACCCTCAAACAAAAACCCAACTCCCCCCTCAAACAAAAACCCAACTCCCCCCACCCTCAAACAAAAACCCAACTCCCCCCCACCCTCAAAAGAAAACCCAACTCCCTCCCGCCACCCTCAAACAAAAACCTAACTCCCCCCTCAAACAAAAACCCAACTCCTCCCCCACCCTCAAACAAAAACCCAACTCCCCCCACCCTCAAACAAAAACCCAACTCCCCCCACCCTCAAACAAAAACCCAACACCTCCTCCACCCTCAAACAAAAACCCAACTCCCTCCCCCCACCCTCCAACAAAAACCTAACTCCCCCTCAAACAAAAACACAACTCCTCCCCCAACCACAAACTAATACCCAACTCCCCCCACCCTCAAACAAAAACACAACTCCCTCCCCCCACCCTGAAAAAAAAACCCAACTCCCCCCTCAAACAAAAACACAACTCCTCCCCCACCGTCAAACTAATACCCAACTCCCCCCCACCCTCAAACAAAAACCCAACTCCTCCCCACCCTCAAACAAAAACCCAACTCCCCCCCACCCTTAAACAAAACCCCAACTCCCCCCACCCTCAAACAAAAACCCGACTTCCCCCCACCCTCAAACAAAAACCCAACTCCTCCCCCATCCTCAAACAAAAACCTAACTCCCCCCTCAAACAAAAACACAACTCCTCCATCAACCTCAAACTAATACCCAACACCCGCCACCCTCAAACAAAAACCCAACTCCCTCCCCCCACCCTCAAACAAAAACCCAACTACCCCCTCAAAGAAAAACACTACTCCTCCCCCACCCTCAAACAAAAACCCAACTCCCCCCTCAAACAAAAACACAACTCCTCCCCCCACCCTCAAACTAATACCCAACTCACCCCCCACCCTCAAACAAAAACCCAACTCCTCCCCACCCTCAAACAAAAACCCAACTCCCCCCACCCTCAAACAAAACCCCAACTCCCCCCCACCCTCAAACAAAAACCCAACTCCCCCCCACCCTCAAACAAAAACCCAACTCCTCCCCCACCCTCAAACAAAAACACAACTCCCCCCCACCCTCAAACAAAATCCCCAACTCCCCCCACACTCAAACAAAAACCCAACTCCACCCACACTCAAACAAAAACCCAACTCCCCCCCACCCTCAAACAAAACCCCAACTCCCTCCCACCCTCAAACTAAAACACAACTCCCCCTCCCCCACAAACAAAAACCCAACTCCCCCTCCCCACAAACAAAAACACAACTCCCCCCACCCTCAAACAAAAACCCAACTCCCCCCCAAACAAAAACCCAACTCCCCCCCCGAAAACAAAAGCACAACCCCCTCCCCCTCAAACAAAACACCAACTCCCCCCACCCTCAAACAAAAACCCAACTCTCCCCCCCTCAAACAAAAACCCAACACCCTCCCCCACAAACAAAAACCGAACTCCCCCCCACCCTCAAACAAAAACCCAACACCCTCCCCCACAAACAAAAACCCAACTCCCCCCCACCCTCAAACAAAAACACAACCCCCTCCCCTCAAACAAAACACCAACTCCCCCCACCCTGAAACAAAAACCCACCTCTCCCCCCACAAACAAAAACCCAACTCCCCCCCACCCTCAAACAAAAACCCAACACCCTCCCCCTCAAACTAAAACCTAACTTCCCCCCACGCTCAAACAAAAACCCAACTCCCCCCCACCCTCAAACAAAAACCCAACTCCTCCCCACCCTCAAACAAAAAACCAACTCCCTCCCCCCACCCTCAAACAAAAACCCAACTCCTCCCCTACCCTCAAACTAATATCCAACTCCCCCCACCCTCAAACAAAAACCCAAACCCTCGCCCACCCTCAAACAAAAACCCAACTCCTCCTCCACCCTCAAACAAAAAACGAACTCCCACCCCACCCTCAAACAAAAACCCAACCCCCCACCCTCAAACAAAAACCCAACTCCCCCCCACCCTCAAACAAAAACCCAACTCCCTCCCACCCTCAAACTAAAACAGAACTCCCCCACCCCCTCAAACAAAAACCCAACTCCCCTCCGCCTCAAACAAAAACCCAACTCCTCCCCACCCTCAAACAAAAACCCAATTCCTCCCCCACCCTCAAACAAAAACCCAACACTCCTCCCCATCAAACAGAATCCCCAACTACCCCCACCCTCAAACAAAAACCCAACTCCCCCCCCAAACAAAAACCCAACTCCCCCCACCCTGAAAACAAAAACACAACCCCCCTCCACCTCAAACAAAACACCAACTCCCCCCACCCTCAAACAAAAACCCAACTCTCCCCCCTCAAACAAAAACCCAACTCCCCCCACCCTCAAACAAAAACCCAACACCCTCCCCCTCAAACTAAAACCCAACTCCCGCCACCCTCAAACAAAAACCCAACTCCCCCCACCCTCAAACAAAAAACCAACTCCTCCCCCACCCTCAAACAAAAACCCAACTCCCCCCCAAAACAAAAACCCATCTCCCCCTGACCCTCAAACAAAAACCGAACTCCTCCCCCACCCTCAAACAAAAACCCAACTCCCCCCCCACCCTCAAACAACAACCCAACTTCCCCCCAACCTCAAACAAAAACCCAACTCCCTCCCCCCACCCTCAAACAAAAACCTAACTCCCCCCTCAAACAAAAACACAACTCCTCCCCCACCCTCAAACAAAAACCCAACTCCCCCCACCCTCAAACAAAAACCCAACTCCCTCCCCCCACCCTCAAACAAAAACTTAACTCCCCCCTCAAACAAAAACCCAACTCCCCCCACCCTCAAACAAAAACCCAACTCCCTCCCCCACCCTCAAACAAAAACCCAACTCCCCCCCCACCCTCAAACAACAACCCAACTTCCCCCCAACCTCAAACAAAAACCCAACTCCCTCCCCCCACCCTCAAACAAAAACCTAACTCCCCCCTCAAACAAAAACACAACTCCTCCCCCACCCTCAAACAAAAATCTAACTCCCCCCTCAAACAAAAACCCAACACCCGCCACCCTCAAACAAAAACCCAACTCCCTCCCCCCACCCTCAAACAAAAACCCAACTACCCCCTCAAAGAAAAACACAACTCCTCCCCCACCCTCAAGCAAAAACCCAACTCCCCCCCTCAAACAAAAACACAACTCCTCCCCCCACCCTCAAACTAATACCCAACTCCCCCCCACCCTCAAACAAAAACCCAACTCCTCCCCACCCTCAAACAAAAACCCAACTCCCCCCACCCTCAAACAAAACCCCAACTCCCCCCCACCCTCAAACAAAAACCCAACTCCCCCCCACCCTCAAACAAAAACCCAACTCCTCCCCCACCCACAAACAAAAACACAACTCCCCCCACCCTCAAACAAAATCCCCAACTCCCCCCACACTCAAACAAAAACCCAACTCCACCCACACTCAAACAAAAACCCAACTCCCCCCCACCCTCAAACAAAACCCCAACTCCCTCCCACCCTCAAACTAAAACACAACTCCCCCTCCCCCTCAAACAAAAACCCAACTCCCCCTCCCCCACAAACAAAAACCCAACTCCCCCCCACCCTCAAACAAAACCCCAACTCCCTCCCACCCTCAAACTAAAACACAACTCCCCCTCCCCCTCAAACAAAACCCCAACTCCCCCCACCCTCAAACAAAAACCCAACTCCCCCCCCCTGAAAACAAAAGCACAACCCCCTCCCCCTCAAACAAAACACCAACTCCCCCCACCCTCAAACAAAAACCCACCTCTCCCCCCTCAAACAAAAACCCAACACCCTCCCCCACAAACAAAAACCGAACTCCCCCCCACCCTCAAACAAAAACCCAACACCCTCCCCCACAAACAAAAACCCAACTCCCCCCCACCCTCAAACAAAAACACAACCCCCTCCCCTCAAACAAAACACCAACTCCCCCCACCCTGAAACAAAAACCCACCTCTCCCCCCACAAAAAAAAACCCACTCCCCCCCACCCTCAAACAAAAACCCAACACCCTCCCCCTCAAACTAAAACCCAACTTCCCCCGACGCTCAAACAAAAACCCAACTCCCCCCCACCCTCAAACAAAAACCCAACTCCTCCCCACCCTCAAACAAAAAACCAACTCCCTCCCCCCACCCTCAAACAAAAACCCAACTCCTCCCCTACCCTCAAACTAATATCCAACTCCTCCCCACCCTCAAACAAAAACCCAAACCCTCGCCCACCCTCAAACAAAAACCCAACTCCTCCTCCACCCTCAAACAAAAAACGAACTCCCACCCCACCCTCAAACAAAAACCCAACTCCCCCCCACCCTCAAACAAAAACCCAACTCCCTCCCACCCTCAAACTAAAACAAAACTCCCCCACCCCCTCAAACAAAAACCCAACTCCCCTCCGCCTCAAACAAAAACCCAACTCCTCCCCACCCTCAAACAAAAACCCAATTCCTCCCCCACCCTCATACAAAAACCCAACTCCCCCCACCCTCAAACAAAATCCCCAACTACCCCCCACCCTCAAACAAAAACCCAACTCCCCCCCAAACAAAAAACCAACTCCCCCCACCCTGAAAACAAAAACACAACCCACCTCCACCTCAAACAAAACACCAACTCCCCCCACCCTCAAACAAAAACCCAACTCTCTCCCCTCAAACAAAAACCCAACTCCCCCCACCCTCAAACAAAAACCCAACACCCTCCCCCTCAAACTAAAACCCAACTCCCGCCACCCTCAAACAAAAACCCAACTCCCCCCACCCTCAAATAAAAAACCAACTCCTCCCCCACCCTCAAACAACAACCCAACTTCCCCCCAACCTCAAACAAAAACCCAACTCCCTCCCCCCACCCTCAAACAAAAACCTAACTCCCCCCTCAAACAAAAACACAACTCCTCCCCCACCCTCAAACAAAAACCCAACTCCCCCCACCCTCAAACAAAAACCCAACTTCCCCTCACCCTCAAACAAAAACCCAACTCCTCCTCCACCCTCAAACAAAAACCCAACTCCCTCCCCCCACCCTCAAACAAAAACCTAACTCCCCCCTCAAACAAAAACACAACTCCTCCCCCAACCTCAAACTAATACCCAACTCCCCCCCACCCTCAAACAAAAACGCAACTCCCTACCCCCACCCTCAAACAAAAACCCAACTCCCCCCTCAAACAAAAACCCAACTCCCCCCACCCTCAAACAAAAACCCAACTCCCCCCCACCCTCAAACAAAAACCCAACTCCCTCCCGCCACCCTCAAACAAAATCCTAACTCCCCCCTCAAACAAAAACCCAACTCCTCCCCCACCCTCAAACAAAAACCCAACTCCCCCCACCCTCAAACAAAAACCCAACTCCCCCCCCACCCTCAAACAAAAACCCAACTCCTCCTCCACCCTCAAACAAAAACCCAACTCCCTCCCCCCACCCTCAAACAAAAACCTAACTCCCCCCTCAAACAAAAACACAACTCCTCCCCCAACCACAAACTAATATCCAACTCCCCCACCCTCAAACAAAAACCCAACTCCCCCCCACCCTCAAACAAAAACCCAACTCCTCCTCCACCCTCAAACAAAAACCCAACTCCCTCCCCCCACCCTCAAACAAAAACCTAACTCCCCCCTCAAACAAAAACCCAACTCCTCCCCCCACCCTCAAACTAATACAAAACTCCTCCCCACCCTCAAACAAAAACCCAACTCCCCCCCACCCTCAAACAAAACCCCAACTCCCCCACACCCTCAAACAAAACCCCAACTTCCCCCCACCCTCAAACAAAAACCCAACTCCTCCCCCACCCTCAAACAAAAACACAACTCCTTCCACCCTCAAACAAAATCCCCAACTCCCCCCACACTCAAACAAAAACCCAACTCCACCCATACTCAAACGAAAACCCAACTCCCCCCACCCTCAAACAAAACCCCAACTCCCCCCCACCCTCAAACAAAAACCCAACTCCCTCCACCTTCAAACAAAAATCCAACTCCCTCCCCCACCCTCAAACAAAAACCCAACTCCCCCCACCCTCAAACAAAAACCCATCTCCCCCCCACCCTCAAACAAAAACCCAACTCCCTCCCACCCTCAAACTAAAACACAACTCCCCCTCCCCCTCAAACAAAAACCCAACTCCCCCTCCCCCTCAAACAAAAACCCAACTCCTCCCCCACCCTCAAACAAAAACCCAATTCCTCCCCCACCCTCAAACAAAAACACATCTCCCCCTCCCCCTCAAACAAAACCCCAACTTCACCCACCCTCAAACAAAAACCCAACTCCTGCCCCCAAACAAAAACCCAACTCCTCCTCCACCCTCAAACAAAAAACGAACTCCCACCCCACCCTCAAACAAAAACCCAACCCCCCACCCTCAAACAAAAACCCAACTCCCCCCCACCCTCAAACAAAAACCCAACTCCCTCCCACCCTCAAACTAAAACAGAACTCCCCCACCCCCTCAAACAAAAACCCAACTCCCCTCCCCCTCAAACAAAAACCCAACTCCTCCCCACCCTCAAACAAAAACCCAATTCCTCCCCCACCCTCAAACAAAAACCCAACACTCCTCCCCATCAAACAAAATACCCAACTACCCCCACCCTCAAACAAAAACCCAACTCCCCCCCCAAACAAAAACCCAACTCCCCCCACCCTGAAAACAAAAACACAACCCCCCTCCACCTCAAACAAAACACCAACTCCCCCCACCCTCAAACAAAAACCCAACTCTCCCCCCTCAAACAAAAACCCAACTCCCCCCACCCTCAAACAAAAACCCAACACCCTCCCCCTCAAACTAAAACCCAACTCCCGCCACCCTCAAACAAAAACCCAACTCCCCCCCACCCTCAAACAAAAAACCAACTCCTCCCCCACCCTCAAACAAAATCCCAACTCCCCCCCAAAACAAAAACCCATCTCCCCCTGACCCTCAAACAAAAACCGAACTCCTCCCCCACCCTCAAACAAAAACCCAACTCCCCCCCCACCCTCAAACAACAACCCAACTTCCCCCCAACCTCAAACAAAAACCCAACTCCCTCCCCCCACCCTCAAACAAAAACCTAACTCCCCCCTCAAACAAAAACACAACTCCTCCCCCACCCTCAAACAAAAACCCAACTCCCCCCCACCCTCAAACAAAAACGCAACTCCCTCCCCCCAACCTCAAACAAAAACCCAACTCCCCCCTCAAACAAAAACCCAACTCCCCCCACCCTCAAACAAAAACCCAACTCCCCCCCCACCCTCAAACAAAAACCCAACTCCTTCCCGCCACCCTCAAACAAAAACCTAACTCCCCCCTCAAACAAAAACCCAACTCCTCCCCCACCCTCAAACAAAAACCCAACTCCCCCCACCCTCAAACAAAAACCCAACTCCCCCCCACCCTCAAACAAAACCCCAACTTCCCCCCACCCTCAAACAAAAACCCAACTCCTCCCCCACCCTCAAACAAAAACCTAACTCCCCCCTCAAACAAAAACACAACTCCTCCCCAACCACAAACTAATATCCAACTCCCCCCACCCTCAAACAAAAACCCAACTCCCCCCCACCCTCAAACAAAAACCCAACTCCTCCTCCACCCTCAAACAAAAACCCAACTCCCTCCCCCCACCCTCAAACAAAAACCCAACTCCCTCCACCTTCAAACAAAAACCCAACTCCCTCCCCCACCCTCAAACAAAAACCCATCTCCCCCCCACCCTCAAACAAAAACCCAACTCCCTCCCACCCTCAAACTAAAACACAACTCCCCCTCCCCCTCAAACAAAAACCCAACTCCCCCTCCCCCTCAAACAAAAACCCAACTCCTCCCCCACCCTCAAACAAAAACCCAATTCCTCCCCCACCCTCAAACAAAAACACATCTCCCCCTCCCCCTCAAACAAAACCCCAACTTCACCCACCCTCAAACAAAAACCCAACTCCTGCCCCCAAACAAAAACCCAACTCCCCCCATCCTGAAAACAAAAACACAACCCCCCTCCCCGTCAAACAAAACACCAACTCCCCCCACCCTCAAACAAAAACCCAACTCTCCCCCCCTCAAACAAAAACCCAACACACTACCCCACAAACAAAAACCCAACTCCCCCCCACCCTCAAACAAAAACCCAACACCCTCCCGCACAAACAAAAACCCAACTCCCCCCCACCCTCAGACAAAAACACAACCCCCCTCACCCTCAAACAAAACACCAACTCCCCTCACCCTCAAACAAAAACCCAACTCTCCCCCCCACAAACAAAAACACAACTCGCCCCCACCCTCAAACAAAAATCCAACACCCTCCCCCTCAAACTAAAACCCAACTTCGCCCCAAGCTCAAACAAAAACCCAACTCCCCCCCACCCTCAAACAAAAACCCAACTACTCCCCACCCTCAAACAAAAACCCAACTCCCCCCCAAACAAAAACCCATCTCCCCCCCGACCCTCAAACAAAAACCCAACTCCTCTCCCACCCTCAAACAAAAACCCAACTCCCCCCACCCTCAAACAAAAACCCATCTCCCCCCCACCCTCAAACAAAAACCCAACTCCCCCCCCACCCTCAAACAAAATCCCAACTCCCTCCCACCCTCAAACAAAAACACAACTCCCCCCCACCCTCAAACAAAAGCCCAACTCCCCCTCCCCCTCAAACAAAAACCCAACTCCCCCTCAAACAAAAACCCAACTCCTCCCCCACCCTCAAACAAAAACCCAATTCCTCCCCCACCCTCAAACAAAAACACATCTCCCCCTCCCCCTCAAACAAAACCCCAACTCCACCCACCCTCAAACAAAAACCCAACTCCTGCCCCCAAACAAAAACCCAACTCCCCCCACCCTGAAGACAAAAACACAACCCCCCTCCCCCTCAAACAAAACACCAACTCCCCCCACCCTCAAACAAAAACCCAACTCTCCCCCCTCAAACAAAAACCCAACACACTACCCCACAAACAAAAACCCAACTCCCCCCCACCCTCAAACAAAAAACCAACACCCTCCCGCACAAACAAAAACCCAACTCCCCCCCACCCTCAGACAAAAACACAACCCCCCTCACCCTCAAACAAAACACCAACTCCCCCCACCCTCAAACAAAAACCCAACTCTCCCCCCCACAAACAAAAACACAACTCGCCCCCACCCTCAAACAAAAATCCAACACCCTCCCCCTCAAACTAAAACCCAACTTCGCCCCACGCTCAAACAAAAACCCAACTCCCCCCCACCCTCAAACAAAAACCCAACTACTCCCCACCCTCAAACAAAAACCCAACTCCCCCCCAAACAAAAACCCATCTCCCCCCGACCCTCAAACAAAAACCCAACTCCTCTCCCACCCTCAAACAAAAACCCAACTCCCCCCACCATCGAACAAAAACCCATCTCCCCCCCACCCTCAAACAAAAACCCAACTCCTCCCCCACCCTCAAACAAAATCCCAACTCCCTCCCACCCTCAAACAAAAACCCAACTCCCCCCCACCCTCAAACAAAAACCCAACTCCCCCTCCCCCCAAACAAAAACCCAACTCCCCCTCAAACAAAAACCCAACTCCTCCCCCACCCTCAAACAAAAACCCAATTCCTCCCCCACCCTCAAAAAAAACACATCTCCCCCTCCCCCTCAAACAAAACCCCAACTCCACCCACCCTCAAACAAAAACCCAACTCCTGCCCCCAAACAAAAACCCAACTCCCCCCACCCTGAAAACAAAAACACAACCCCCCTCCCCCTCAAACAAAACAACAACTCCCCCCACCCTCAAACAAAAACCCAACTCTCCCCCCCTCAAACAAAAACCCAACACACTACCCCACAAACAAAAACCCAACTCCTCCCCACCCTCAAACAAAAACCCAACACCCTCCCGCACAAACAAAAACCCAACTCCCCCCCAGCCTCAGACAAAAACACAACCCGCCTCACCCTCAAACAAAACACCAACTCCCCCCACCCTCAAACAAAAACCCAACTCTCCCCACCACAAACAAAACACAACTCGCCCCCACCCTCAAACAAAAATCCAACACCCTCCCCCTCAAACTAAAACCCAACTTCGCCCCACGCTCAAACAAAATCCTAACCCCCCCACCCTCAAACATAAACCCAACTACTCCCCACCCTCAAACAAAAACCTAACTCCCCCCCAAACAAAAACCCATCTCCCCCCCCGACCCTCAAACAAAAACCCAACTCTTCTCCCACCCTCAAACAAAAACCCAACTCCCCCCACCCTCAAACAAAAACCCATCTCCCCCCCACCCTCAAACAAAAACCCAACTCCCCCCCACCCTCAAACAAAATCCCAACTCCCTCCCACCCTCAAACAAAAACGCAACTCCTCCCCACCCTCAAACAAAAACCCAACTCCCCCCACCCTCAAACAAAAACCCAACTCACCCCACCCTCAAACAAAAACCCAACTCCCCCCCACCCTCAAACAAAAACCCAACTCCTCCTCCACCCTCAAACAAAAAACCAACTCCCTCACGCCACCCTCAAACAAAAAACCAACTCCCCCCTCAAACAAAAACACAACTCCTCCCCCACCCTCAAACAAAAACCCAACTCCCCCCTCAAACAAAAACCCAAACCCTCCCCCACCCTCAAACAAAAACCCAACTCCTCCTCCACCCTCGAACAAAAAACCAACTCCAACCCCACCCTCAAACAAAAACCCAACCCCCCCACCTTCAAACAAAAACCTAACTCCCCCCCACCCTCAAACAAAAACCCAACTCCCTCCCACACTCAAATTAAAACAGAACTCCCCCTCCCCCTCAAACAAAAACCCAACTCCCCTCCGCCTCAAACAAAAACCCAACTCCTCCCCACCCTCAAACAAAAACCCAATTCCTCCCCCACCCTCAAACAAAAACCCAACTCCCCTCCCCCTCAAACAAAATCCCCAACTCACCCCCACCCTCAAACAAAAACCCAACTCCCCCCACCCTGAAAACAAAAACACAACCCCCCTCCCCCTCAAACAAAACACCAACTCCCCCCACCCCCAAACAAAAACCCAACTTCCCCCCAACCTCAAACAAAAACCCAACTCCCTCCCCCCACCCTCAACCAAAACCCCAACTCCCCCCCACCCTCAAACAAAAACCCAACTCCCCCCCATCCTCAAACAAAAACCCAACTCCCTTCCACCCTCAAACAAAAACCCAACTCCTCCTCCACCCTCAAACAAAAACCGACTCCCTCACCCCACCCTCAAACAAAAACCCAACTCCCCCCTCAAACAAAAACACAACGCCTCCCCCACCCTCAAACAAAAACCCAACTCCCCCCTCAAACAAAAACCCAACTCACTCCCCCACAAACAAAAACCCAACTCCCCCCCACCCTCAAACAAAAACCCAACACCCTCCCCCACAAACAAAAACCCAACTCCCCCACCCTCAAACAAAAACACAACCCCCCTCCCCCTCAAACAAAACACCAACTCCCCCCACCCTCAAACAAAAACCCAACTCTCCCCCCCACAAACAAAAACCCAACTCCCCCCCACCCTCAAACAAAAACCCAACACACTCCCCCTCAAACAAAAACCCAACTCCCCCCCCTCAAACAAAAACCCAACTCCTCCCCCACCCTCAAACAAAAACCCAACTCCCCCCCCAAACAAAAACCCATCTCCCCCAGACCCTCAAACAAAAGCCCAACTCCTCCCACACCCTCAAACAAAAACCCAACTCCTCCCCACCCTCAAACAAAAACACAATCCCCCACCCTCAAACTAAAACCCAACTTCCCCCACCCTCAAACAAAAATGCAACTCCCTCCCACCCTCAAACTAAAACACAACTCCCCCTCCCCCTCAAACAAAAACCCAACTACCCCACCGCCTCAAACAACAACCCAACTCCACCCAGCCTGCAAACAAAAACCCAACTCCCCCCCCACCCTCAAACAAAAACCCAACTCCCCCCACCCTCAAACAAAAACCCAACTCCCTACCATCCTCAAACAAAAACCCAACTCCCCCCCACCCTCAAACAAAAACCCAATCCCCCACCCTCAAACTAAAACCCAACTTCCCCCACCCTCAAACAAAAATGCAACTCCCTCCCACCCTCAAACTAAAACACAACTCCCCCTCACCCTCAAACAAAAACCCAACTACCCCTCCGCCTCAAACAACAACCCAACTCCCCCTCCCCCTCAAACAAAACCCCAACTCCCCCCCCACCCTCAAACAAAAACCCAACTCCCCCCACCCTGAAAACAAAAACACAGCCCCCCTCCCCCTCAAACAAATCATCAACTCCCCCCACCCTCAAACAAAAACGCAACTCTCCCCCCTCAAACAAAAACCTAACACCCCCCACCCTCAAACAAAAACCCAACACCCTCCCCCTCAAACTAAAACCCAACTCCCCCCCACCCTCAAACAAAAACCCAACTCCCCCCCACCCTCAAACAAAAACCCAACTCCTCCCCGACCCTCAAACAAAAACCCAACTCCCCCCAAATAAAAACCCATCTCCACCCCGACCCTCAAACAAAAACCCAACTCCTCCCCCACCGTCAAACAAAAACCCAATCCCCCCCACACTCAAACAAAAACCCATCTCCCCCCACCCTCAAACAATAACCCAACTCCCCCCCACCCTCAAACAATAATCCAACTACCTCCCACCCTCAAACAAAAACCCAACTCCCCCCCACCCTCAAACAAAAACCCAACTCCCCCCACCCTCAAACAAAAACCCAACTCCCCCCCAACCTCAAACAAAAACCTAACTCCCTACCACCCTCAAACAAAAACCCAACTCCCCCCCACCCTCAAACAAAAACCCAACTCCCCCCACCCTCAAACAAAAACCCAACTCCCCCCACCCTCAAACAAAAACCGAACTCCTCCTCCACCCTCAAACAAAAACCCAACTCCCTCCCCCCACCCTCAAACAAAAACCCGACTCCCCCCTTAAACAAAAACCCAACTCCTCCCCCACCCTCAAACTAATACCCAACTCCCCCCACCCTCAAACAAAAACCCAAACCCTCCCCCACCCTCAAACAAAAACCCAACACCTCCTCCACCCTCAAACAAAAAACCAACTCCCACCCCACCCTCTAACAAAAACCCAACCCCCCCACCCTCAAACAAAAACCCAACTTCCCCCGACCCTCAAACAAAAACCCAACTTCCCCCGACCCTCAAACAAAAACCCAACTCCCTCCCACCCTCAAACTAAAACACAACTCCCCCTCAAACAAAAACCCAACTCCCCCTCCCCCTCAAACAAAAACCCAACTCCTCCCCCAGCCTCAACCAAAAACCCAATTCCTCCCCACCCTCAAACAAAAACACAACTCCCCCTCCCCCTCAAACAAAAACACCCAACTCCCCCCCACCATCAAACAAAAACCCAACTCCCCCCAAACAAAAACACAACTCCCTCCACCCTGAAAACAAAAACAACCCCCTCCCCCTCAAACAAAACACCAACTCCCCCCACCCCCAAACAAAAACCCAACTCTCCCCCATCAAACAAAAACCCAACTCCCCCCACCCTCAAACAAAAACACAACTCCCCCCCACTCTCAAACAACAACCCAACTTCCCCCCAACCTCAAACAAAAACCCAACTCCCTCCCCCCACCCTCAACCAAAACCCCAACTCCCCCCCACCCTCAAACAAAAACCCAACTCCCCCCCATCCTCAAACAAAAACCCAACTCCCTTCCACCCTCAAACAAAAACCCAACTCCTCCTCCACCCTCAAACAAAAACCGACTCCCTCACCCCACCCTCAAACAAAAACCCAACTCCCCCCTCAAACAAAAACACAACGCCTCCCCCACCCTCAAACAAAAACCCAACTCCCCCCTCAAACAAAAACCCAACTCACTCCCCCACAAACAAAAACCCAACTCCCCCCCACCCTCAAACAAAAACCCAACACCCTCCCCCACAAACAAAA
Source organism: Scyliorhinus torazame (assembly GCF_047496885.1). Taxonomy (NCBI): domain Eukaryota; kingdom Metazoa; phylum Chordata; class Chondrichthyes; order Carcharhiniformes; family Scyliorhinidae; genus Scyliorhinus; species Scyliorhinus torazame. The sequence goes on along the minus strand of NC_092712.1, from coordinate 10,857,178 downwards.
ACCCAACTCCCCCACCCTCAAACAAAAACACAACCCCCCTCCCCCTCAAACAAAACACCAACTCCCCCCACCCTCAAACAAAAACCCAACTCTCCCCCCCACAAACAAAAACCCAACTCCCCCCCACCCTCAAACAAAAACCCAACACACTCCCCCTCAAACAAAAACCCAACTCCCCCCTCAAACAAAAACCCAACTCCTCCCCCACCCTCAAACAAAAACCCAACTCCCCCCCAAACAAAAACCCATCTCCCCCAGACCCTCAAACAAAAGCCCAACTCCTCCCACACCCTCAAACATAAACCCAACTCTCCCCCCTCAAACAAAAACCCAACTCCTCCCCACCCTCAAACAAAAACCCAATCCCCCACCCTCAAACTAAAACCCAACTTCCCCCACCCTCAAACAAAAATGCAACTCCCTCCCACCCTCAAACTAAAACACAACTCCCCCTCCCCCTCAAACAAAAACCCAACTACCCCTCCGCCTCAAACAACAACCCAACTCCACCCACCCTGAAAACAAAAACCCAACTCCTCCTCATCCTCAAACAAAAACCCAACTCCCCCCCCCACCCTCAAACAAAAACCCAGCTCCCCCCACCCTCAAACAAAAACCCAACTCCCCCCCACCCTCAAACAAAAACCCAACTCCCTACCATCCTCAAACAAAAACCCAACTCCCCCCCACCCTCAAACAAAAACCCAATCCCCCACCCTCAAACTAAAACCCAACTTCCCCCACCCTCAAACAAAAATGCAACTCCCTCCCACCCTCAAACTAAAACACAACTCCCCCTCCCCCTCAAACAAAAACCCAACTACCCCTCCGCCTCAAACAACAACCCAACTCCTCCCCCACCCTCAAACAAAAACCCAATTCCTCCCCACCCTGAAACAAAAACACAACTCCCCCTCCCCCTCAAACAAAACCCCAACTCCCCCCCACCCTCAAACAAAAACCCAACTCCCCCCACCCTGAAAACAAAAACACAGCCCCCTCCCCCTCAAACAAATCATCAACTCCCCCCACCCTCAAACAAAAACGCAACTCTCCCCCCTCAATCAAAAACCTAACACCCCCCACCCTTAAACAAAAACCCAACACCCTCCCCCTCAAACTAAAACCCAACTCCCCCCCACCCTCAAACAAAAACCCAACTCCCCCCCACCCTCAAACAAAAACCCAACTCCTCCCCGACCCTCAAACAAAAACCCAACTCCCCCCAAACAAAAACCCATCTCCACCCCGACCCTCAAACAAAAACCCAACTCCTCCCTCACCGTCAAACAAAAACCCAATCCCCCCCACACTCAAACAAAAACCCATCTCCCCCCACCCTCAAACAATAACCCAACTCCCCCCCACCCTCAAACAATAATCCAACTACCTCCCACCCTCAAACAAAAACCCAACTCCCCCCCACCCTCAAACAAAAACCCAACTCCCTCCCACCCTCAAACTAAAACACAACTCCCCCTCAAACAAAAACCCAACTCCCCCTCCCCCTCAAACAAAAACCCAACTCCTCCCCCAGCCTCAACCAAAAACCCAATTCCTCCCCACCCTCAAACAAAAACACAACTCCCCCTCCCCCTCAAACAAAAACACCCAACTCCCCCCCACCATCAAACAAAAAACCAACTCCCCCCAAACAAAAACACAACTCCCTCCACCCTGAAAACAAAAACAACCCCCTCCCCCTCAAACAAAACACCAACTCCCCCCACCCCCAAACAAAAACCCAACTCTCCCCCATCAAACAAAAACCCAACTCCCCCCACCCTCAAACAAAAACACAACTCCCCCCCACTCTCAAACAACAACCCAACTTCCCCCCAACCTCAAACAAAAACCCAACTCCCTCCCCCCACCCTCAACCAAAACCCCAACTCCCCCCCACCCTCAAACAAAAACCCAACTCCCCCCCATCCTCAAACAAAAACCCAACTCCCTTCCACCCTCAAACAAAAACCCAACTCCTCCTCCACCCTCAAACAAAAACCGACTCCCTCACCCCACCCTCAAACAAAAACCCAACTCCCCCCTCAAACAAAAACACAACGCCTCCCCCACCCTCAAACAAAAACCCAACTCCCCCCTCAAACAAAAACCCAACTCACTCCCCCACAAACAAAAACCCAACTCCCCCCCACCCTCAAACAAAAACCCAACACCCTCCCCCACAAACAAAAACCCAACTCCCCCACCCTCAAACAAAAACACAACCCCCCTCCCCCTCAAACAAAACACCAACTCCCCCCACCCTCAAACAAAAACCCAACTCTCCCCCCCACAAACAAAAACCCAACTCCCCCCCACCCTCAAACAAAAACCCAACACACTCCCCCTCAAACAAAAACCCAACTCCCCCCTCAAACAAAAACCCAACTCCTCCCCCACCCTCAAACAAAAACCCAACTCCCCCCCAAACAAAAACCCATCTCCCCCAGACCCTCAAACAAAAGCCCAACTCCTCCCACACCCTCAAACATAAACCCAACTCTCCCCCCTCAAACAAAAACCCAACTCCTCCCCACCCTCAAACAAAAACCCAATCCCCCACCCTCAAACTAAAACCCAACTTCCCCCACCCTCAAACAAAAATGCAACTCCCTCCCACCCTCAAACTAAAACACAACTCCCCCTCCCCCTCAAACAAAAACCCAACTACCCCTCCGCCTCAAACAACAACCCAACTCCACCCACCCTGAAAACAAAAACCCAACTCCTCCTCATCCTCAAACAAAAACCCAACTCCCCCCCCCACCCTCAAACAAAAACCCAGCTCCCCCCACCCTCAAACAAAAACCCAACTCCCCCCCACCCTCAAACAAAAACCCAACTCCCTACCATCCTCAAACAAAAACCCAACTCCCCCCCACCCTCAAACAAAAACCCAATCCCCCACCCTCAAACTAAAACCCAACTTCCCCCACCCTCAAACAAAAATGCAACTCCCTCCCACCCTCAAACTAAAACACAACTCCCCCTCCCCCTCAAACAAAAACCCAACTACCCCTCCGCCTCAAACAACAACCCAACTCCTCCCCCACCCTCAAACAAAAACCCAATTCCTCCCCACCCTGAAACAAAAACACAACTCCCCCTCCCCCTCAAACAAAACCCCAACTCCCCCCCACCCTCAAACAAAAACCCAACTCCCCCCACCCTGAAAACAAAAACACAGCCCCCCTCCCCCTCAAACAAATCATCAACTCCCCCCACCCTCAAACAAAAACGCAACTCTCCCCCCTCAATCAAAAACCTAACACCCCCCACCCTTAAACAAAAACCCAACACCCTCCCCCTCAAACTAAAACCCAACTCCCCCCCACCCTCAAACAAAAACCCAACTCCCCCCCACCCTCAAACAAAAACCCAACTCCTCCCCGACCCTCAAACAAAAACCCAACTCCCCCCAAACAAAAACCCATCTCCACCCCGACCCTCAAACAAAAACCCAACTCCTCCCTCACCGTCAAACAAAAACCCAATCCCCCCCACACTCAAACAAAAACCCATCTCCCCCCACCCTCAAACAATAACCCAACTCCCCCCCACCCTCAAACAATAATCCAACTACCTCCCACCCTCAAACAAAAACCCAACTCCCCCCCACCCTCAAACAAAAACCCAACTCCCCCCACCCTCAAACAAAAACCCAACTCCCCCCCAACCTCAAACAAAAACCTAACTCCCTACCACCCTCAAACAAAAACCCAACTCCCCCCCCACCCTCAAACAAAAACCCAACTCCTCCTCACCCTCAAACAAAAACCGAACTCCTCCTCCACCCTCAAACAAAAACCCAACTCCCCCCCCACCCTCAAACAAAAACCCAACTCCCCCCACCCTCAAACAAAAACCCAACTCCCCCCACCCTCAAACAAAAACCGAACTCCTCCTCCACCCTCAAACAAAAACCCAACTCCCTCCCCCCACCCTCAAACAAAAACCCGACTCCCCCCTTAAACAAAAACCCAACTCCTCCCCCACCCTCAAACTAATACCCAACTCCCCCCACCCTCAAACAAAAACCCAAACCCTCCCCCACCCTCAAACAAAAACCCAACACCTCCTCCACCCTCAAACAAAAAACCAACTCCCACCCCACCCTCTAACAAAAACCCAACCCCCCCACCCTCAAACAAAAACCCAACTTCCCCCGACCCTCAAACAAAAACCCAACTCCCTCCCACCCTCAAACTAAAACACAACTCCCCCTCAAACAAAAACCCAACTCCCCCTCCCCCTCAAACAAAAACCCAACTCCTCCCCCAGCCTCAACCAAAAACCCAATTCCTCCCCACCCTCAAACAAAAACACAACTCCCCCTCCCCCTCAAACAAAAACACCCAACTCCCCCCCACCATCAAACAAAAACCCAACTCCCCCCCAAACAAAAACACAACTCCCCCCACCCTGAAAACAAAAACAACCCCCTCCCCCTTAAGCAAAACACCAACTCCCCCCACCCTCAAACAAAAACCCAAATCTACTCCCTCAAACAAAAACCCAAGACCCCCCCACCCTCAAACAAAAACCCAACACCCTCCCACTCAAACTAAAACCCAACACCCCCCCACCCCAAATAAAAACCCAACTCCCCCCACCCTCAAACAAAAACCCAACTCCTCCCCCACCCTCAAACAAAAACCCAACTCCTCCCCCACCCTCAAACAAAAACTCAACTCCCCCCCACGCTCAAACAAAAACCCAACTTCACCCCAACCTCAAACAAAAACCCAACTCCTTCCCCCCACCCTCAACCAAAACTCCAACTCCCCCCCACCCTCAAACAAAAACCCAACTCACCCCACCCTCAAACAAAACACCAACTCCCCCCCTAAACAAAAACCCAACTCCCCCCACCCTCAAACAAAAACCTAACTCCCCCCCACCCTCCAACAAAAACCCAACTCCCCCCCACCCTCAAACAAAAACCCAACTCCCCCCCACCCTCAAACAAACGCCAACTCCTCCCCACCCTCAAACAAAAACCCAACTCCCCCCACGCTCAAACAAAAACCCAACTCCCCCCCACCCTCACACAAAAACCCAACTCCTCCTCCACCCTCAAACAAAATCCCAACTCCCTCCCCCCACCCTCAAACAAAAACACAGCTCCCCACTCAAACAAAAACACTCCTCCACCCCCACCCTCAACAAAAACCCAACTCCCCTCCTCAAACAAAAACCCAACTCCTCCCCCACCCTCAAACTAATACCCAACTCCCCCCCACCCTCAAACAAAAACACAACTCCTCCCCCACCCTCAAACAAAAACACAACTCCCCCCCAAACATAAACCCATCTCCCCCCAACCCTCAAACAAAAACCCAACTCCTCCCCCACCCACAAACAAAAACCCAGCTCCCCTCCCACCCTCAAACCAAAACCCATCTCCCCCCCACCCTCAAACAAAAACCCAACTCCCCCCCACCCTCAAACAAAAACCCAACTCCCTCCCACCCTCAAACAAATACCCAACTCCCCCCACCCTCAAACAAAAACCCAACTCCCCCCACCCTCAAACAAAAACCCAACTCCCCCCACCCTCAAACAAAAACCCAACTCCACCCACCCTCAAACAAAAACCCAACTCCTCCTCCTCCCTCAAACAAAAACCCAACTCCCTACCCCCAACCTCAAACAAAAACCCAACTCCCCCCTCAAACAAAAACCCAACTCCTCCCCCTCCCTCAAACAAAAACCCAACTCCCCCCTCAAACAAAAACCCAACTCCTCCCCCACCCTCAAACTAATACCCATCTCCCCCCCACCCTCAAACAAAAACCCAACTCCCTCCCCGCACCCTCAAACAAAAACACAACACCACCCTCAAACAAAAACACAACTCCTCCCCCACCCTCAAACAAAAACCCAACTCCTCCCCTCAAACAAAAACCCAACTCCTCCCCCACCCTCAAACTAATACCCAACTCCCCCCACCCTCAAACAAAAACCCAAACCCTCCCCAACCCTCAAACAAAAACCCAACTCCTCCTCCAACCTCAAACAAAAAACCAACTCCGACCACACCCTCAAACAAGAACCCAACCCGCCCCGACTCTCAAACAAAAACCCAACTCCCCCCACCCTCAAACAAAAACCCAACTCCCCCCGACTCTCAAACAAAAACCCAACTCCCCCCACCCTCAAACAAAAACCCAACTCCACCCCCAGCCTAAAAAAAAAAACCAATTCCTCCCCCACCCTCAAACAAAAACACATCTCCCCCTCCCCCTCAAACAAAACCCCAATTCCCCCCCCCACCATCAAACAAAAAACCAACTCCCCCCACCCTCAAACAAAAACCCAACTCCTCCCCCACCCTCAAACAAAAACCCAACTCCCCCCAAACAAAAACCCATCTCCCCCGACCCTCAAACAAAAACCCAACTCCCCCCCACCCTCAAACAAAAGCCCAACTCCCTCCCCCCACCCTCAACCAAAACCCCAACTCCCCCCGACCCTCAAACAAAAAGCCAACTCCCTCCCACCCTCAAACTAAAACACAACTCCCCCTCCCCCTCAAACAAAAACCCAACTCCCCACCACCCTCAAACAAAATCCCAACTCCCCCCACCCTCAAACAAAAACCCAACTCCCCCCAACCTCAAATAAAAAACCCAACTGCCCCCCACCCTCAAACAAAATCCCAACTCCGCCCCGTCAAACAAAAACCCAACTACCCCCGAACCTCAAACAAAAACCCAACTCCTCCCCCTCAAACAAAAACCCAGCTCCCTCCCCCACCCTCAAACAAAAACCCAACTCACTCCACCCTCAAACAAAACACCAACTCCCCCCCCAAACAAGAACCCAAGCCCCCACCCTCAAACAAAAACCCAACTCCCCCAGCCTCAAACAAAAACCCAACTCACTCCACCCTCAAACAAAACACCAACTCCCCCCCCAAACAAGAACCCAAGCCCCCACCCTCAAACAAAAACCCAACTCCCCCGACCCTCAAACAAAAACCCAACTCCCTCCCATCCTCAAACTAAAACACAACTCCCCCTCCCCCTCAAACAAAAACCCAACTCCCCCTCCCCCTCAAACAAAAACACAACTCCTCCCCCAGCCTCAAACAAAAACCCAATTCCTCCCCCACCCTCAAACAAAAACACAACTCCCCCTCCCCCTCAAACAAAACCCCAACTCCCCCCCACCCCAAACAAAAACCCAACTCCCTCCCACCCTCAAACTAAAACACAACTCCCCCTCCCCCTCAAACAAAAACCCAACTCCTCCCCCACCCTCAAACAAAAACCCAACTCCTCCCCCACCCTCAAACAAAAACCCAACTCCCCCCCCACGCTCAAACAAAAACCCAACTTCACCCGAACCTCAAACAAAAACCCAAATCCCTCCCCCCACCCTCAACCAAAACCCCAACTCCCCCCCACCCTCAAACAAAAACCCAACTCACCCCACCCTCAAACAAAACACCAACTCCCCCCCTAAACAAAAACCCAACTCCCCCCACCCTCAAACAAAAACCTAACTCCCCCCCACCCTCCAACAAAAACACAACTCCCCCCCACCCTCAAAGAAAAACCCAAATCCCCCCCACCCTCAAACAAACGCCAACTCCTCCCCACCCTCAAACAAAAACCCAACTCCCCCCACCCTCAAACAAAAACCCAACTCCCCCCACCCTCAAACAAAAACCGAACTCCTCCTCCACCCTCAAACAAAAACCCAACTCCCTCCCCCCACCCTCAAACAAAAACCCGACTCCCCCCTTAAACAAAAACCCAACTCCTCCCCCACCCTCAAACTAATACCCAACTCCCCCCACCCTCAAACAAAAACCCAAACCCTCCCCCACCCTCAAACAAAAACCCAACACCTCCTCCACCCTCAAACAAAAAACCAACTCCCACCCCACCCTCTAACAAAAACCCAACCCCCCCACCCTCAAACAAAAACCCAACTTCCCCCGAACCTCAAACAAAAACCCAACTCCCTCCCACCCTCAAACTAAAACACAACTCCCCCTCAAACAAAAACCCAACTCCCCCTCCCCCTCAAACAAAAACCCAACTCCTCCCCCAGCCTCAACCAAAAACCCAATTCCTCCCCACCCTCAAACAAAAACACAACTCCCCCTCCCCCTCAAACAAAAACACCCAACTCCCCCCCACCATCAAACAAAAACCCAACTCCCCCCCAAACAAAAACACAACTCCCCCCACCCTGAAAACAAAAACAACCCCCTCCCCCTTAAGCAAAACACCAACTCCCCCCACCCTCAAACAAAAACCCAAATCTACTCCCTCAAACAAAAACCCAAGACCCCCCCACCCTCAAACAAAAACCCAACACCCTCCCACTCAAACTAAAACCCAACACCCCCCCACCCCAAATAAAAACCCAACTCCCCCCACCCTCAAACAAAAACCCAACTCCTCCCCCACCCTCAAACAAAAACCCAACTCCTCCCCCACCCTCAAACAAAAACTCAACTCCCCCCCACGCTCAAACAAAAACCCAACTTCACCCCAACCTCAAACAAAAACCCAACTCCTTCCCCCCACCCTCAACCAAAACTCCAACTCCCCCCCACCCTCAAACAAAAACCCAACTCACCCCACCCTCAAACAAAACACCAACTCCCCCCCTAAACAAAAACCCAACTCCCCCCACCCTCAAACAAAAACCTAACTCCCCCCCACCCTCCAACAAAAACCCAACTCCCCCCCACCCTCAAACAAAAACCCAACTCCCCCCCACCCTCAAACAAACGCCAACTCCTCCCCACCCTCAAACAAAAACCCAACTCCCCCCACGCTCAAACAAAAACCCAACTCCCCCCCACCCTCACACAAAAACCCAACTCCTCCTCCACCCTCAAACAAAATCCCAACTCCCTCCCCCCACCCTCAAACAAAAACACAGCTCCCCACTCAAACAAAAACACTCCTCCACCCCCACCCTCAACAAAAACCCAACTCCCCTCCTCAAACAAAAACCCAACTCCTCCCCCACCCTCAAACTAATACCCAACTCCCCCCCACCCTCAAACAAAAACACAACTCCTCCCCCACCCTCAAACAAAAACACAACTCCCCCCCAAACATAAACCCATCTCCCCCCAACCCTCAAACAAAAACCCAACTCCTCCCCCACCCACAAACAAAAACCCAGCTCCCCTCCCACCCTCAAACCAAAACCCATCTCCCCCCCACCCTCAAACAAAAACCCAACTCCCCCCCACCCTCAAACAAAAACCCAACTCCCTCCCACCCTCAAACAAATACCCAACTCCCCCCACCCTCAAACAAAAACCCAACTCCCCCCACCCTCAAACAAAAACCCAACTCCCCCCACCCTCAAACAAAAACCCAACTCCACCCACCCTCAAACAAAAACCCAACTCCTCCTCCTCCCTCAAACAAAAACCCAACTCCCTACCCCCAACCTCAAACAAAAACCCAACTCCCCCCTCAAACAAAAACCCAACTCCTCCCCCTCCCTCAAACAAAAACCCAACTCCCCCCTCAAACAAAAACCCAACTCCTCCCCCACCCTCAAACTAATACCCATCTCCCCCCCACCCTCAAACAAAAACCCAACTCCCTCCCCGCACCCTCAAACAAAAACACAACACCACCCTCAAACAAAAACACAACTCCTCCCCCACCCTCAAACAAAAACCCAACTCCTCCACTCAAACAAAAACCCAACTCCTCCCCCACCCTCAAACTAATACCCAACTCCCCCCACCCTCAAACAAAAACCCAAACCCTCCCCAACCCTCAAACAAAAACCCAACTCCTCCTCCAACCTCAAACAAAAAACCAACTCCCACCACACCCTCAAACAAGAACCCAACCCGCCCCGACTCTCAAACAAAAACCCAACTCCCCCCACCCTCAAACAAAAACCCAACTCCCCCCGACTCTCAAACAAAAACCCAACTCCCCCCACCCTCAAACAAAAACCCAACTCCACCCCCAGCCTAAAAAAAAACCAATTCCTCCCCCACCCTCAAACAAAAACACATCTCCCCCTCCCCCTCAAACAAAACCCCAATTCCCCCCCCCACCATCAAACAAAAAACCAACTCCCCCCACCCTCAAACAAAAACCCAACTCCTCCCCCACCCTCAAACAAAAACCCAACTCCCCCCAAACAAAAACCCATCTCCCCCGACCCTCAAACAAAAACCCAACTCCCCCCCACCCTCAAACAAAAGCCCAACTCCCTCCCCCCACCCTCAACCAAAACCCCAACTCCCCCCGACCCTCAAACAAAAAGCCAACTCCCTCCCACCCTCAAACTAAAACACAACTCCCCCTCCCCCTCAAACAAAAACCCAACTCCCCACCACCCTCAAACAAAATCCCAACTCCCCCCACCCTCAAACAAAAACCCAACTCCCCCCAACCTCAAATAAAAAACCCAACTGCCCCCCACCCTCAAACAAAATCCCAACTCCGCCCCGTCAAACAAAAACCCAACTACCCCCGAACCTCAAACAAAAACCCAACTCCTCCCCCTCAAACAAAAACCCAGCTCCCTCCCCCACCCTCAAACAAAAACCCAAGCCCCCACCCTCAAACAAAAACCCAACTCCCCCAGCCTCAAACAAAAACCCAACTCACTCCACCCTCAAACAAAACACCAACTCCCCCCCCAAACAAGAACCCAAGCCCCCACCCTCAAACAAAAACCCAACTCCCCCCGACCCTCAAACAAAAACCCAACTCCCTCCCATCCTCAAACTAAAACACAACTCCCCCTCCCCCTCAAACAAAAACCCAACTCCCCCTCCCCCTCAAACAAAAAGTCAGGGGTGCAGAGGTCGAGCCAGGAACCAAGAGACCCCCAATTGAAAACACAGCCCCTTTTATATTGCTTTACCTGGCTTTGTTCTGTGATCAGCCAGCCCCTTTTGCATTGAAAAGGTAAGTTTTAAAGTTCCCGCTGGTCCCGCCCCCTTTGAGCCGGTCAGAGCTGTCGAGATGGGAGTACCTCCCCTAGGTCCGCCTCCAGTCTGTTTTTTGAGATAACGAGGTTGAGCTCCCTTGAAGATTTTCAAAGACTTCCATCTGCTCCGGAGATGCTGCTATGTTGATGGGGTGTTGATTGGATTCTGCTCTGGTGGAGGCCAGGTCATTTACATTTGCATGGGGCTATGACCATCCCATTGTCCTGCTTGCATGCAAGCCTCCTGTGTATTCCCGTGCCCCTTTGTCTGTGTCTTGATGTTATCTTGTTGTCTGGCTCCTTCTTCCTTGTAGCTCCTAGGGGGGGTGTTTGTGAATATTCTCTCTCTATGTCCCAACTCAGCTCAGCGGGCCAAGCCTGCTGGGAAAACTGGTTCTGTTCCCTTGGCTGGAAAGTCAGTTTACAGTCTCTGAGTTTCTCCAAAAGGGCCGAATTGCCCGAAAACCTTACACCACCCACCCTCAAACAAAAACGCAACTCCCCCACCCTCAAACAATAATCCAACTCTCCCCCACCCCCAAACAAAAACCCAACCCCTCCCCCACCCTCAAACAAAAAGCCAACTCCCCCCTCAAACATAAACCCAACTCCCCCCCCACCCTCAAACAAAAATCCATCTCCCCCACCCTCAAACAAAAGCCAAACTTGCCCCCACCCTCAAACAAAAATCACAACTCCCCCCCACCCTCAAACAAAAACCCAACTCCCCCCCACACTCAAACAAAAACCCAACTCCCCCCCACCCTCAAACAAAAACCCAACTCCCCCACCTTCAAACAAAAACCCAACTCCCCCCACCCTCAAACAAAAACCCAACCCCCCCATCCTCAAACAAAAACCCAAATCCCTCCCCCACCCTCAAACAAAAACCCAACTCGCCCCCACCCTCAAACAAAAATCACAACTCCCTCCCCACCCTCAAACAAAATCCCAACTCTCCCCCACCCTCAAACAAAAACCCAACTCTCCCCCACCCTCAAACAAAAACTCAACTCTTCCCCACCCTCAAACAAAAACCCAACTCCCCCCTCAAACAAAAACCCAAATCCCTCCCCCACCCTCAAACAAAAACCCAACTCGCCCCCACCCTCAAACAAAAATCACAACTCCCTCCCCACCCTCAAACAAAATCCCAACTCTCCCCCACCCTCAAACAAAACCCCAACTCTCCCCCACCCTCAAACAAAAACTCAACTCTTCCCCCACCCTCAAACAAAAACCCAACTCCCCCCTCAAACAAAAACCCAACTCCCCCCCCACCCTCAAACAAAAACCCAACTCGCCCCCACCCTCAAACAAAAATCACAACTCCCCCCCACCCTCAAACAAAAACCCAACTCTCCCCCACCCTCAAACAAAAACCCAACTCCCCCCTACCCTGAAACAAAAACCCAACTCCCCCACCTTCAAACAAAACCCCAACTCTCCCCCACCCTCAAACAAAAACTCAACTCTTCCCCCACCCTCAAACAAAAACCCAACTCCCCCCTCAAACAAAAACCCAACTCCCCCCCCACCCTCAAACAAAAACCCAACTCGCCCCCACCCTCAAACAAAAATCACAACTCCCCCCCACCCTCAAACAAAAACCCAACTCCCCCCCACCCTCAAACAAAAACCCAACTCCCCCCCACCCTCAAACAAAAAATCAACCACTTCACGCCCATTAACTCGCCCGTTCAGCTAGCATGGTGACCCCTGCCCAAGGCCTCCAACCATCCCACCTCCCTCCAGTTCCCCTCCCCCCCCCCCCCCCCCCCCAACCAACTCGACCAAACCTCCCTGGAGAGTGACAAGAGGCACACTCACCATCGTTGCTCCTCCAGCAAAAACCTGCCCCCGAAGACCCCCCCCCCCCCCACCAAACACTTTAACGATCACACAAAACTCCTCCAAAGTTAAATATCCTCACCCTGCTCCCAGTTCCTCATCCCTCATAAATTCCATCGCCTCAAAATAATATCTCGCTTCAGGTAAGTCACGCACGGGTGAGCCGGTTACAATAACCTGAACTTCACCCCCTTTTTAAAGAGAGCAGCCTTAACCCGGTTAAACCCGGCCCTCCTCTTTGCCAGCTCCACACCCAGGTACGGCTACACCAACAGCTCGTTCCGCTCCCTATTGGGAAGAGGCCCATTGGGAACAGACCCTGGGAACAGGCCATTGGTAACAGGCCCATTGGGAACAGGCCCTGGGAACAGGCCAATTGGGAACAGGCCATTGGGAACAGGCCCCTGGGAACAGGCCCATTGGGAACAGGCCCCTGGGAACAGGCCCATTGGGAACAGGCCCCTGGGAACAGGCCCATTGGGAACAGGCTCATTGGGAACAGGTCCATTGGGAAAAGGCCCCTGGGAACAGGGCCCATTAGGAACAGGCCCATTGGGAACAGGCCCATTTGGAACAGGCCCATTGGGAACAGGCCCATTGGAACAGGCCATTGGGAACTGGCCCATTGGGAACAGGCCCATTGGGAAAAGGCCCCTGGGAACAGACCCATTGGGAACAGAATATGGGGAACAGGTCCATTGGGAACAGGCCCATTGGGAACAGAATATGGGGAACAGGACCATTGGGAACAGGCCCATTGGGAACAGAATATGGGGAACAGGACCATTGGGAACAGGCCCATTGGGAAAAGGCCCCTGGGAACAGGCCCATTAGGAAACAGGCCCATTGGGAAAAGGCCCATTGGGAACAGGCCATTGGGAAACAGGCCCATTGGGAATAGGCCATTGGGGAACAGGCCCATTGGGAACAGGCCATTGGGAACTGGCCCATTGGGAACAGGCCCATTGGGAAAAGGTCCCTGGGAACAGGCCCCATTGGGAACAGGCCCATTGGGAAACAGGCTCATTGGGAAACAGGTCCATTGGGAAAAGGCCCCTGGGAACAGGCCCATTAGGAACAGGCCCATTGGGAAACAGGCCCATTTGGAACAGGCCCATTGGGAAACAGGCCATTGGGAACAGGCCCATTGGGAACAGGCCATTGGGAACTGGCCCATTGGGAAACAGGCCCATTGGGGAAAAGGCCCCTGGGAACAGACCCATTGGGAACAGAATATGGGGAACAGGTCCATTGGGAACAGGCCCATTGGGAAAAGGCCCCCTGGGAACAGACCCATTGGGAACAGAATATGGGGAACAGGACCATTGGGAACAGGCCCATTGGGAACAGAATATGGGGAACAGGACCATTGGGAACAGACCCATTGGGAACAGAATATGGGGAACAGGACCATTGGGAACAGGCCCATTGGGAAAAGGCCCCTGGGAACAGGCCCATTGGGAACAGGCCCATTGGGAACAGGCTCATTGGGAACAGGTCCATTGGGAAAAGGCCCCTGGGAACAGGCCCCTGGGAAACAGGCCCTCGGGAACAGGCCCCTGGGAACAGGCCCTCGGGAACAGGCCCCATGTGTTAATCAGGCTGTGACGTGTGTCTGCATCTCTCTCGGTGTCCACATCCTCAATCCTCAGCAAACTGCTTACTCAGGACTGTCTGGATTCACGGGCCAGAGCTCCCGGGAGGGCTGTAGCTATGGAAACCAGCTGCGTTGACCTAAATTAAAGTCTCAGCCCAGTGGTGCTGACCTCTGAACCACGGCCTGTCTGATGCTATCAGGCCTCCAGGCACTGATCCCTCCCTCTCTTCTCAGTGACGGAGAGGACACCGTCCCAGCCTCACAGAGCGCAATGTGAGGGAGTGTCAGGTCATCCCACTGGGCTCGTTAAAGATAGGTTAAAGTATTTTCTAAATGGTGAGACATTACTGGAGGAGCAGAGAGAGTAAAGCCCATTAACACAAACCACTGACCGTCTAGTAGACAAGAAAAATTAGGGTGAATTCTAATGGGATGTTGTACCTTTACCTGGAGGGAGCTGGAACGCAAGGCGAGGAATTGTCTAAACTCTGCTCGGAGGCCTCTCTGGGGTAATTGTCCCGTTCCTTCAGGAAGGAGACAGGGCCTATCAGGGGGTGGAGCACAGATTCACCAGAATGACTTTGGGGTCAAAAAGGCTTCAACCATGAGGACAGGTTGTTGAAGGGTCTCGACCTGTGACCCCTCGAGAACGATAGCATAGTGGTTTGCGCAATTGCTTCACAGCTCCAGGGTCCCAGGTTTCGATTCCCGGCTTGGGTCACTGTCTGTGCGGAGTCTGCACGTTCTCCCCCGTGTGTGCGTGGGTTTCCTCCGGGTGCTCCGGTTTCCTCCCACAGTCCAAAGGTGTGCAGGTCAGGTGGATTGGCCATGATAAATTGCCCTTAGTGTCCAAAATTGCCCTTAGTGTTGGGTGGGGTTACTGGGTTATGGGGATAGGGTGGAGGTGTGGGCTTGGGTAGGGTGCTCTTTCCAAGAGCCGTGCAGACTCGATGGGCTGAATGGCCTCCTTCTGCACTGTAAATTCTATGAAATCTATAAACCCCCTCCCTCAAAAGGCTGTAGATGCCCCGGGGGGGGGGGGTCAAATGACACCTTCGAGACTGGGGTGGCCGGGTTTCTGATTGGTCAGGACCCGGGTATCCAGCGCCAAGGCGGGTAAGATGGACTCAAGGGGCTTAATGGCCAGTTCTGGTTTCCCCTCGGTTAGGAGTTGCTGCCATTCCGCATCTCCCCTGGTGCACTCCCCAGAGCGGTGGGGGCCTGTTTAATCCCCCAGTCTCGGGGACCTGTGTGGATCCGGGCGCGTCTGAGGAACCTGTTTGAACGCGTGGGTCATCGCAGTGATTGCAGGCGCAGGTCAGAGTTGATACCACATAAAACCTCCCCTGGACGTCTGAATAATCGAGTGCAGCTAATCACAACAGAAATATCTCCCAGTTTAATTTCCAAAACAGCATAAGCACCGTAAATGTTAACTCTCGTATTGTTTTGCTCGAAAGGGGGGGTGTCCCAATCCTCGGGGTGCTCCAAGCCCTTTCCCTCAAACTCCAGGAACTCACTCTCGGTTTTTCTTACTCCTGCCAGTGCGAGGGGTCCGTTTCCGTGGAGACCAAGACGGGGGCCAGGCCGCCGGAACGCCCATCCTCTGCCGGGGATGACCTGTGGACAGAGCTGATGGCCCAGGAAAGTATGTGAAATTGTTAATTATCCACGCTGAATAAAGATGTCGCGTTGCGCGAGGGGAGGGAGGGCCTGGAAGGTGAGGGATTTGGCTGACTGGGGGTGGGGGGGGGGGGGGGGGGGGGGACTGAGTCAGGACACTGTCCACTCAGGCCGCCGGTCAGCTGAATCCGCCTCCGCATCTCCCAGCCCGGAGCCCGGGCTGTGCTGGATGGCGTAGCGGGGCCCCTGTGGAACAGCCGGCCAACGCCTTCCAGTGAGCTCAAACACAGGCCAGTGCTTCAAGGCAAAGACGGAATAACCACCGGGGAGGGCTGGAACGGACAATAAATTCCAGGTTTCCCGTCCCCGGAATGAATAAATCAACATTGATTGTGACCAATCAGCGAGCAGATACAGAGGAACGCAGGGAGAGGAAGTGGGCCAATCAGTCCCTCGGAATTGTCCCGCCGCTCAATAGATCAGGACTGATCTGAGGTTTAACTTTACCCCACCGTGGTCCCCCCCCTCCCCCTCCCCCCCCCTTCCTGAGGATGATGGAAATCTATCCATCGGGATTCTATTTCGATCCGGGGCCTCAGCGGGAACGTCGCACCGAGGTGCTGAGGAACTCCACCCGCCGCCCCGAACGTAACTCCCAAAACGCCCAAAGCCCCCACCTCACCCCCCTCCCCCCCCACCCCGCACCCCACCTCACCCAGTGCAGGGCATCCCCGGGCCCAATCCCCACCATGGGAACGATGCCAGCCTGGCACCCCCAGCTGGCAGTGCCAGAGTGGCACCAGCAGGTTCTGCCCTGCCCCAGAGGGCGGATCCTGTGGGAGATCCCCCCCGTCCCCCCCCCGAACGCCGTTCCGTCCGGTCCCGGTTTGTGGGGACCAGCACCGCACGTCGAAGCGAGGGGGACCCGATGCCAATGCCTCGAGCAGATGCTGGCTGAGAATATCACAGTGAGACCAGGTCTCAGTCTTACTGCAGATTGGCAAAATACCGAGCCCACCCACAATGCGAGGATTCAGATTCCGACATCTGGTGAGATCACATTAAATCCCGTGAGCTGCCTCGAGCCAGGTAGAATCCCAGAAGTGGATCGTTATTTCCCACTGTGGCCCGGAAATTGAAATCGAATCCTGATGGATAGCGTGGTGTTTTCCCAGCGATGCGAGTGGCGAGACACAGCCGGCGAAAACGCACTCGGCACGCGATTCTGTTCCAATTTTGTTCCCAGATATAAGGGGCAGGATTCTCCACTCCCGCGCTGAAATGCCCTCGCCGTCGTGAACGGCCTCGAGGTTCACGACGGCGCGAAACCGCCCCGATCCCGACCGATTCAGGGCCCGATAATGGGCGAGGAGCGGGGCTGCGTCACCTACACGCGCCAGGCCTTGTCGCCCGCGTAAACGGCAGCGCCGCATAGATAACTGGCGTCATCCGCGCATGCGTGGTTGCCGTCCTGCCCGAGTCCGCCCCCGCAAGAAGATGGCGGACCGGATCTTGCGGGGCAGCGGAAGGAAGGAGGTCCTCCTTCAGAGAGGATGGCCCGACGATCGGTGAGCACCGATCGCGGGCTAGACCCCATTTGAGGTACCCCCCCGGTGCAGGACCCCCCCTCGCAGGCCGCCCCCCCCAGCGTTCACGCACCGTTCACGACGGCAACCGACCAGGTGTGGGACGGCACCGGGGGGAACCCGCCGTTTCGGCCTGGCCGCTCGGCCCATCCGGGCCTGAGAATAGCGAGGGTGCCGGAGAATCGCCATTTTGGGTGTCTCCGGCGATTCTCCGGCCTGCGGCCCCGCGGAACTCGACCGGGGCCGTTCCCGCCGCTTGGGAGAATCGCGGGAGGGCATCGGACCGGCATCGCGGGAAATTTTGGCGGCCCAGGCGATTCCCCCAACCGGCGCGGGAGTGGAGATCTCGCCCAAGGTGTTCAGGAAAGGTGGGAAAGGGGAGTGGCGATACTGAGAGTATCACAGAGCTAGAGAGAGGGGATGTTGCGGGAGGCGGGAAAGGAAACATCTGTGTGGTTAATGAATGAGGAGGCACAGGTAGGGTCTGTGGGGCAGTAACTAGCAGGTAACTAACTGGGTGTGGTCTGTGGGGCAGTAACTACCAGTAACTAACTGGTGTGGTCTGTGGGGCAGTAATTAGCAGGTAACTAACTGGGTGTGGTCTGTGGGGCAGTAACTAGCAGGTAACTAACTGGGTGTGGTCTGTGGGGCAGTAATTAGCAGGTAACTAACTGGGTGTGGTCTGTGGGGCAGTAACTAGCAGGTAACTAACTGGGTGTGGTCTGTGGGGCAGTAATTAGCAGGTAACTAACTGGGTGTGGTCTGTGGGGCAGTAACTAGCAGGTAACTAACTGGGTGTGGTCTATGGGGCAGTAACTAGCAGGTAACTAACTGGGTGTGGTCTATGGGGATGTAACTAGCAGGTAACTAACTGGGTGTTGTCTATAGGGCCGTAACTAGCAGGAGACTAACTGGGTGTGGTCTGTGGGACAGTAACTAGCAGGTAACTAACTGGGTGTGGTCTATGGGGATGTAACTAGCAGGTAACTAAACTGGGTGTGGTCTGTAGGGCAGTAACTAGCAGGTAACTAACTGGGTGTTGTCTATAGGGCAGTAACTAGCAGGAGACTAACTGGGTGTGGTCTATAGGGCAGTAACTAGCAGATATCTAACTAGGTGTTGACTATAGGGCAGTAACTAGCAGGTAACTAACTGGGTGCTGTCTATAGGGCAGTAACTAGCAGGAGACTAACTGGGTGTGGTCTATAGGGCAGTAACTAGCAGGAGACTAACTGGATGTGGTCTATAGGGCAGTAACTAGCAGCAGACTAACTGGGTGTGGTCTATAGGGCAGTAACTAGCAGGTAACTAACTGGGTGTCGTCTATGGGGCAGTAACTAGCAGGTAACTAACTGGGTGTTGTCTATAGGGCAGTAACTAGCAGGAGACTAACTGGGTGTGCTCTATAGGGCAGTAACTAGCAGGTAACTAACTGGGTGTTGTCTATAGGGCAGTAACTAGCAGGAGACTAACTGGGTGTGGTCTATAGGGCAGTAACTAGCAGGTAACTAACTGGGTGTTGGTCTATAGGGCAGTAACTAGCAGGAGACTAACTGGGTGTGGTCTATAGGGCAGTAACTAGCAGGTAACTCACTGGGTGTTGTCTATAGGGCAGTAACTAGCAGGAGACTAACGGGTGTGGCCTGTAGGATAATAACTAGCAGGAGACTAACTGGGTGTGGTCTGTAGGGCAGAAACTAGCAGGTAACTAAACTGGTTGTGGGTCTGTAGGGCAGTAACTAGCAGGTAACTAACTGGGTGTTGTCTATAGGGCAGTAACTAGTAGGAGACTAACTGGGTGTGGTCTATAGGGCAGTAACTAGCAGGTAACTAACTGGGTGTTGTTTATAGGGCAGTAACTAGCAGGTGACTAACTGGGTGTGGTCCTATAGGGCAGTAACTAGCAGGTAACTAACTGGGTGTGGTCTATAGGGCAGTAACTAGCAGGAGACTAACTGGGTGTGGTCTATAGGGCAGTAACTAGCAGGTAACTAACGGACGGGGTTTTGTCTATAGGGCAGTAACTAGCAGGAGACTAACTGGGTGTGGTCTATAGGGCAGTAACTAGCAGGTAACTAACTGGGTGTTGTCTATAGGGCAGTAACTAGCAGGAGACTAATGGGTGTGGTCTGTAGGGTAAAAACTAGCAGGGAACTAACCGGGTGTGGTCTATGGGGCAGTAACTAGCAGGTAACTAACTGGGTATTGTCTCTGGGGCAGTAACTAGCAGGTAACTAACTGGGTGTGGTCTACATGACAGCAACTTGCAGTTAACTAACTGGGTGTGGTCTACGGGGCAGTAACTAGCAGGTAACTAACTGGGCATTGTCTATAGGGCAGTAACTAGCAGGAGACTAACTGGATGTGGTCTATAGGGCAGTAACTAGCAGGAGACTAACTGGATGTGGTCTATAGGGCAGTAACTAGCAGGAGACTAACTGGGTGTGGTCTATAGGGCAGTAACTAGCAGGTAAATAACTGGGTGTTTGTCTATGGGCAGTAACTAGCAGGTAACTAACTGGGTGTTGTCTGTAGGGCAGTAACTAGCAGGAGACTAATTGGGTGTGCTCTATAGGGCAGTAACTAGCAGGTAACTAACTGGGTGTTGTCTATAGGGCAGTAACTAGCAGGAGACTAACTGGGTGTAGTCTATAGGGCAGTAAACTTGCAGGTAACTAACTGGGTGCGGTATATAGGGCAGTAACTAGCAGGAGACTAACTGGATGTGGTCTATAGGGCAGTAACTAGCTAGTAACTAAACTGGGTGTTGTCTATAGGGCAATAGCTAGCAGGAGACTAACGGGTGTGGTCTATAGGGCAGTAACTAGCAGGTAACTAACTGGCTGTGGTCTATAGGGCAGTAACTAGCAGGAGACTAACTGGGTGTGGTCTATAGGGCAGTAACTAGCAGGTAACTAACTGGTGTGGTCTGTAGGGCAGTAACTAGCAGGTAACTAACTGGGTGTTTGTCTATAGGGCAGTAACTAGCAGGAGACTAAACTGGGTGTGGTCTATAGGGCAGTAACTAGCAGGTAACTAACTGGGCGTTGTCTATAGGGCAGTAACTAGCAGGAGACTAATGGGTGTGGTCTGTAGGGTAATAACTAGCAGGTAAACTAACTGGGTGTCATCTATGGGGCAGTAACTAGCAGGAGACTAACGGGTGTGGTCTGTAGGGTAATAACTAGCAGGTAACTAACTGGGTGTGGACTATGGGGCAGTAACTAGCAGGTAACTAACTAGGTGTTGTCTCTGGGGCAGTAGCTAGCAGGTAACTAACTGGGTGTGGTCTATATGACAGCAACTTGCAGTTAACTAACTGGGTGTGGTCTTTGGGGCAGTAACTAGCAGGTAACTAACTGGGTGTGTTCTTTAGGGCAATAACTAGCAGGTAACTAACTGGTTGTGGTCTATGGGGCAATAACTAGCAGGAGACTAACTGGTGTGGTCTGTAGGGTAATAACTAGCAGGTAACTAACTGGTGTGGTCTATGGGGCAGTAACTAGCAGTTAACTAAACTGGGTGTGGTCTATGGGGCAGTAACTAGAAGGTAACTAACTGGGTGTGGTCTATGGGGCAGTAACTAGCAGGAAACGAACTGGATGTGGTCTATGAGGCAGTAACTAGCAGGTAACTAACTGGGTGTGGTCAATGGGGGTAACTAGGAGGAAACTAATTGGTGTGGTCTATATGACAGTAACTTGCAGGTAACTAACCGGGTGTGGTCTTTGGGGCAGTAACTAGCAGGTAACTAACTGGGTGTGGTCTATGGGGCAGTAACTAGCAGGTAACTAACTGGGTGTGTTCTATAGGGCAGTAACTAACAGGAAACTAACTGGGTGTGGTTTATTGGGCAGTAAACTAACAGGAGATTAACTGGGTGTGGTCTATAGGGCACTAACTAGCAGGTAACTAACTGGGTGTGGTTATATGGGGCAGCAACTAGCAGGTAACCATAGGGTGTGGTCTTTAGGGTAGTAACTAGCAGGAAAACTAACTGGGTTTGGTCTTTGGGGCAGTAACTAGCAGGTAAATAACTGGGTGTGGTCTATAGTGCAGTAACTAGCAGGAGACTAACTGGGTGTGGTCTATGGGGCAGTAACTAGCAGGAAAACTAACTGGGTTTGGTCTTTGGGGCAGTAACTAGCAGGAAACTAACTGGGTGTGGTCTATCGGGCAGTAACTAACAGGAATCTAACTGGGTGTGGTTTATGGGGCAGTAACTAGCAGGTAACTAACTGTGTGTTGTCTCTGGGGCAGTAACTAGCAGGTAACTAACTGGGTGTGGTCTATATGACAGTATCTTGCAGTTAACTA
The DNA here is from genome assembly GCF_047496885.1 of Scyliorhinus torazame. Taxonomy (NCBI): domain Eukaryota; kingdom Metazoa; phylum Chordata; class Chondrichthyes; order Carcharhiniformes; family Scyliorhinidae; genus Scyliorhinus; species Scyliorhinus torazame. The sequence goes on along the minus strand of NC_092712.1, from coordinate 10,835,260 downwards.
ACTGCGTGTGGTCTATGGGGCAGTAACTAGCAGGTAACTAACTGGGTGTGGTCCTATGGGGCAGTAACTAGCAGGAAACCGAACTGGGTGTGGTCTATGAGGCAGTAACTAACAGGAAACTAACTGGGTGTGGTTTATGGGGCAGTAACTAGCAGGAGATTAACTGGGTGTGGTCTATAGGGCAGTAACTAGCAGGTAAACTAACTGGGTGTGGTATTTGGGGCAGTAACTAGCAGGTAACTATAGGGTGTGGTCTTTAGGGCAGTAACTAGCAGGAAACTAACTGGGTTTGGTCTTTGGGGCAGTAACTAGCAGGTAAATAACTGGGTGTGGTCTATAGTGCAGTAACTAGCAGGAGACTAACTGGGTGTGGTCTATGGGGCAGTAACTAGCAGGAAACTAACTGGGTTTGGTCTTTGGGGCAGTAACTAGCAGGAAACTAACTGGGTGTGGTCTATAGGCAGTAACTAACAGGAAACTAACTGGGTGTGGTTTATGGGGCAGTAACTAGCAGGTAACTAACTGGGTGTTGTCTCTGGGGCAGTAACTAGCAGGTAACTAACTGGGTGTGGTCTATATGACAGTATCTTGCAGTTAACTAACTGCGTGTGGTCTATGGGGCAGTAACTAGCAGGTAACTAACTGGGTGTGGTCTATGGGGCAGTAACTAGAAGGAACCGAACTGGGTGTGGTCTATGAGGCAGTAACTAGCAGGTAACTAACTGAGTGTGGTCAATGGGGGGGAAACTAGGAGGAAACTAATTGGGTGTGGTCTATATGACAGTAACTTGCAGGTAACTAACTGGGTGTGGTCTTTGGGGCAGTAACTCGCAGGTAACTAAACTGGGTGTGGTCTATGGGGCAGTAAACTAGCAGGTATCTAACTGGGTGTGGTCTTTGGGGCAGTAACTAGCAGGTAACTATAGGGTGTGGTCTTTTAGGGCAGTAACTAGCAGGAAACTAAACTGGGTTTTGTCTTTGGGGCAGTAACTAGCAGGTAAATAACTGGGTGTGGTCTATAGTGCAGTAACTAGCAGGAGACTAACTGGGTGTGGTCCTATGGGGCAGTAACTAGCAGGAAACTCACTGGGTGTGGTCTATGGGGCAGTAACTTGCAGGTAACTAACTGGGTGTGGTCTTTGGGGCAGTAACTAGCAGGTAAACTATAGGGTGTGGTCTTTAGGACAGTAACTAGCAGGAAACTAACTGGGTTTGGTCTTTGGGGCAGTAACTAGCAGGAAACTAACTGGGTGTGGTCTATATGATGGTAACTAGCAGGTAACCAGCTGGTTGTGGTCCTAAGGGACAGTAACTAGCGGGAATCTAACTGGGTGCGGTCTATACGACAGGAACTAGCAGGAGACTGTGTGTGGTTTATACAACAGTAACTAGCAGGTAATTAACTGGGTGTGGTCTATGGGGCAGTAACTAGCAGGAACCTAACTGTGTGTTGTCTACGGGGCAGTAACTAGCAGGTAACTAACTGGGTGTGACTATTTGAAAGGTGAGTTCTCCCCTCTCTGTTTGACCCCTAGGGCCCGTCTGAGAACGAGGAGACCAGCGGGAGCGATGACGATTGGCTTCTTACAGATGCCCTGTCTCCACTCACAGAATTCCTTTCGTTGAAGCAGGAAGCCGCCGGGGGAACTTTCTCGCAGGCGGACCAGGAGCGTCTCAATGGGAAGGTAGCTCAGAGTCGGACTAATATGGCGGCTAAAGCGCACTCCACACCTTGGTCCAATTCTTCCTCAACAGACGGTCGACTGTGAGCCGCCAGCTGGAGTGGCCAAGCCGGTCACTTAACGGATCCAAACCGCGACCAGCAGCGGGTCGAGTAGGCGGCTCGCCACCTCAAGGGGCAATTAGCAATGGGCGACACACGCTGGCCCAGCCGGCGACGCCCACATCAGACGAATTTCTCCTCTAAAGACTCAAACAACAGAGACATTTACAAATAATTGCGAGGTGCGAATAGCGCAGAATGTGAATCCTGCTGAAGTTTTTCATCTTGTACTCATCAGGACAAATGCAAGAATGTCAAATTTCAAACTGTCCAAATTTATACGGCAGGAGTAAAGGGGCTGATTAGTTGCCAAGTCGACTCTGATTGGCCGAGGTGTTGCCGTGCAGAAAGCAATAACGGACAACTTTAGGCTTCCCAAGCTCCCACGTAATTCAATGAAAGGTGCAAGGCTCGAATATATTTCTCCTTTTTTGCAGAGAATGGGTCCCTGTCATTGAACCAGTGAACCAATCAGCACCCTCCTGTGGCCGAAATGTTGTGATTGTTTGAAATTTGGTATTCTTGTGTTTGTCCTGCTGAATGCCAGAAGACAAACTTTGACGACACCTCTCCCTTTTCGGCAGTTTTGAAATGCAGAGCTTCCCGCGTCTAGTTGATGTTTAGTCGGTTCTGTTCTGTTATTTGCTGACCCGGGACATTTTCACGCCCTCACTCTTAAACTATTTCTATTTCTTTCTCCTGTTCTTGATTTCTTTCGTCCGAAACCACCATACTTCCTTCCTCTGTCATTGCAACGCCCCCCCCCCCCCCCACCACCCTGTCCCCCCCCCCGCACCCCACCGCTTTAATGTGCCTCACTGTGGGGATACACCATTGCTGACACTCATGCCCAATGGATCATCAATGTTGGCGATGCACGCCGCCTTCTCACCATCACTGGGGACCCACACCTCGCATGGACCATCCATCTCTCGCCTGGCAACCGATAATTGGGTTGGGGGCTGGCGTGCTGGACCCCTCTTGCTGGTCCTCTGTGGCCGGGTGACCTTGGCTGGTGTCGGTCACTCCCAACAGGTCCATCACTCCCCTCTGCTGTCGGTGATGACCCATTTGCTGTCCTTCCTCGAGCATTACTCCCACATGCAGCGTCTGCAGGACAAGGCCCAAGAGTACAGGGACCGTCTCCGCAGGGAAGAAGCCAAGGGCAAGAAGCAGCGGAGAGGTCTGAGAAGAGTTTGCAAGCAGGAGCTGAGGGATAAGATGAAGCTGATTGAGAACCTCCAGGATATCATCAATGAACAGGAAGCTCTTGTCCGGAAGCTGCAACCGGGAGGTCAGTAATTCTACCTGCTCGATATTCAGGGAGCTTGCACAGCTGCCTCTTCAAGCAGCATAAAGTTCTGCTCAGACCCTATCAGTGTTCGTTCCGGGAAGAATGGCCTCAATGGGAGTCAGCTCCGGGTCACTGGAAAGATACCGGGGCTCAAAGGGTGAGATTAGGAGGAGGGATTGAAATCTATATTCCTTCAAGTTTGTCAGAGGGTCAGTACTGAGGGATGCTGCACTGTCAGAGGGTCCGTATTGAGGGAGTGCTGCACTGTCAGAGGGTCAGTACTGAGGGAGTGTTGCACTGTCAGAGGGTCAGTACTGAGGGAATGCTGCACTGTCAGAGGGTCAGTACTGAGGGAGTGCTGCACTGTCAGAGGGTCAGGACTGAGGGAGTGCTGCACTGTCAGATGGTCAGTACTGAGGGAGTGCTGCACTCTCAGAGGGTCAGTACTGAGGGAGTGTTGCACTGTCAGAGGGTCAGTACTGAGGGAATGCTGCACTGTCAGAGGGTCAGTACTGAGGGAGTGCTGCACTGTCAGAGGGACAGTGCTGAGGGAGTGCTGCACTGACAGATGATCAGTACTGAGGGAGTGCCGCACTGTCAGAGGGTCAGTACTGAGGGAGTGCTGCACTGTCAGAGGGACAGTGCTGAGGGAGTGCTGCACTGTCAGAGGGTCAGTACTGAGGGAGTGCTGCACTGTCAGATGGTCAGTACTGAGGGAGTGCTGCACTCTCAGAGGGTCAGTACTGAGGGAGTGTTGCACTGTCAGAGGGTCAGTACTGAGGGAATGCTGCACTGTCAGAGGGTCAGTACTGAGGGAGTGCTGCACTGTCAGAGGGACAGTGCTGAGGGAGTGCCGCACTGTCAGAGGGTCAGTACTGAGGGAGTGCTGCACTGTCAGAGGGACAGTGCTGCGGGAGTGCTGCACTGACAGATGATCAGTACTGAGGGAGTGCCGCACTGTCAGAGGGTCAGTACTGAGGGAGTGCTGCACTGTCAGAGGGTCAGTACTGAGGGAGAGCCGCACTGTCAGAAGGTCAGTACTGAGGGAGCGCTGCACTGTCAGAGGGACAGTACTGAGGGAGTGCCGCACTGTCAGAGGGTCAGTACTGAGGGAGAGCCGCACTGTCAGAAGGTCAGTACTGAGGGAGAGCCGCACTGTCAGAAGGTCAGTACTGAGGGAGTGCTGCACTGTCAGAGGGTCAGTACTGAGGGAGTGCCGCACTGTCAGAGGGTCAGTACTGAGGGAGAGCCGCACTGTCAGAGGGTCAGTACTGAGGGAGTGCCGCACTGTCAGAGGGTCAGTACTGAGGGAGAGCCGCACTGTCAGAAGGTCAGTACTGAGGGAGAGCCGCACTGTCAGAAGGTCAGTACTGAGGGAGTGCTGCACTGTCAGAGGGTCAGTACTGAGGGAGTGCTGCACTGTCAGAGGGTCGGTACTGAGGGAGTGCTGCACTGTCAGAGGGTCAGTACTGAGGGAGTGCTGCACTGTCAGAGGGTCAGTACTGAGGGAGTGCTGCACTGTCAGAGGGACAGTGCTGAGGGAGTGCTGCACTGACAGATGATCAGTACTGAGGGAGTGCCGCACTGTCAGAGGGTCAGTACTGAGGGAGTGCTGCACTGTCAGAGGGTCAGTACTGAGGGAGTGCTGCACTGTCAGAGGGTCAGGACTGAGGGAGTGCCGCACTGTCAGAGGGTCAGTACTGAGGGAGTGCTGCACTGTCAGAGGGTCAGTACTGAGGGAGTGCTGCACTGTCAGGGGGTCAGTACTGAGGGAGTGCCGCACTGTCAGAGGGTCAGTACTGAGGGAGTGCTGCACTGTCAGAGGGTCAGTACTGAGGGAGTGCTGCACTGTCAGTGGGTCAGTACTGAGGGAGTGCTGCGCTGTCAGAGGGTCAGTACTGAGGGAGTGCCGCACTGTCAGAGGGTCAGTACTGAGGGAGTGCTGCACTGTCAGAGGGTCAGTACTGAGGGAGTGCCGCACTGTCAGAGGGTCAGTACTGAGGGAGTGCTGCACTGTCAGAGGGTCAGTACTGAGGGAGTGCTGCACTGTCAGTGGGTCAGTACTGAGGGAGTGCTGCGCTGTCAGAGGGTCAGTACTGAGGGAGTGCCGCACTGTCAGAGGGTCAGTACTGAGGGAGTGCTGCACTGTCAGAGGGTCAGTACTGAGGGAGTGCCGCACTGTCAGAGGGTCAGTACTGAGGGAGTGCCGCACTGTCAGAGGGTCAGTACTGAGGGAGTGCTGCACTGTCAGAGGGACTGTGCTGAGGGAGTGCCGCACTGTCAGAGGGTCAGTACTGAGGGAGTGCCGCACTGTCAGAGGTTCAGTACTGAGGGAGTGCTGCACTGTCAGAGGGTCAGTACTGAGGGAGCGCTGCACTGTCAGAAGGTCAGTACTGAGGGAGTGCTGCACCGTCAGAAGGTCAGTACTGAGGGAGCGCTGCACTGTCAGAAGGTCAGTACTGAGGGAGTGCCGCACTGTCAGAGGGTCGGTACTGAGTGAGTGCTGCACTGTCAGAGGGTCAGTACTGAGGGAGTGCTGCACTGTCAGAGGGTCAGTACTGAGGGAGTGCCGCACTGTCAGAGGGTCAGTACTGAGGGAGTGCCGCACTGTCAGAGGGTCAGTACTGAGGGAGTGCCGCACTGTCAGAGGGTCAGTACTGAGGGAGTGCCGCACTGTCAGAGGGTCGGTACTGAGGGAGTGCTGCAATGTCAGAGGGTCAGTACTGAGGGAGTGCCGCACTGTCAGAGGGTCAGTACTGAGGGAGTGCTGCACCGTCAGAAGGTCAGTACTGAGGGAGCGCTGCACTGTCAGAAGGTCAGTACTGAGGGAGTGCCGCACTGTCAGAGGGTCGGTACTGAGTGAGTGCTGCACTGTCAGAGGGTCAGTACTGAGGGAGTGCTGCACTGTCAGAGGGTCAGTACTGAGGGAGTGCCGCACTGTCAGAGGGTCAGTACTGAGGGAGTGCCGCACTGTCAGAGGGTCAGTACTGAGGGAGTGCCGCACTGTCAGAGGGTCAGTACTGAGGGTGAAGTGAATGTGTCTGTGTAGTCTGTTAAGTGGTTTGTTTATGAAGCGTGTTGTGTGCTTAAACTTGGTGTCTCCTTGTCAATGTTTATTGGGGAAGGTACACATGTGCTGTGGATTGTAAACTCACAGCTGAGAACTCTCCATATCCTGATCTTTCTCCATATCCCAAAGGTTCTCCCCATTCCGAAGATTCTCCATATCCCGATCTTTCTCCGTATTCCGAAGACGCCCCCTCTCCAGGTCGTTCTCCATATTCCGAAGATTCTCCATTCCCCAGTGGTTCGCTGCGTCTGGATAGCTCAGCTCGCTGCAGTTCCACTCCATTTTCTGGAGTGCGGAGGCTGGTAGAGTCCATCAGCACACTCCAAACGGAAAGGTCTAAACTGGCGAGCGAGGTGGAAGCCACCAAGGTGGATATGGAACACGGAGAGACCGAGAAGAAGCAACTGTCCGCAAACTTCCAGATTCAGGTAACGTCTTCTGTCCAGCAACTCCATCCAGCCTTCCTCATATACTGTGTAACCCCCTGCATACCACCCGCTTCCTACACCCCCCCCCCCCCCCCCACTGTGCAATGTAAACATGGGGCATTCCTTTTCGAAGCAACGAAGATGTCTGAGGATTTCCGCGTGGGTTTCCTCCGGGTGCTCGGGTGTCCTCCCACAGTCCAAAGATGTTCGGGTCTTGTTGGGACGAATGGCTTCCTTCCGCACTGTAGGGATTCTTTGGTGTGGGAGGGTGGGGGATGTTTGTGGGGAAAGAGATTTTGCGGTCTGTGTAGAGAGATCACTAAAATGACCTCGTCCAGTGCAGAACCATATCGGACATGTTTACAATGCATCTGGGTTGACTGTTTTGGACACTGCACCCCAGGATGGAGATATTGGGCTGGACTTTCATCCGTGAGGTGGATAGCAAGTGTGCAAGTGTGGGAGAAATTCCCGTCTTGACCCGCCCGCCTTTCATTCTAGGGGGGCACAGGTGCAGACTGCAGTCAACCTGGGTCAGAGGTCAGCGGAAGCCACGGGGAGTTCGGGTGCAGAGTCTTGGGGCTGGTTTCGCCAGCAGCGCACTTACGCCCACCGATTTCCCAACGGCGCGGGGGGGGGGGGGGTGCACATTGGCAAACCACATTGGCCGGCTGCCGGGACGGGGGATCCTGCTGTCACCGGGGGGGGGGGGGAGGGGGAGGCTGCCGCGGCAGAAAACAGTGCGGCAGAGCAGAGAATCCCGCCCTTGATGTTTTAAAGGCTTGCCTCAGTGCTTTCTGATCTATGCTGTCAATTGCACTTTGTTTATTTATTTCAAGTGCTTGCGGTTTCAGCCAATGATACTTTTAAAAAATAAATTTAGAGTACCCAATTATTTCCAATGAAGGGGCAACTTAGCATGGCGAATACACCTAACCTGCATATCTGTGGGGATGAAACCCAAGCAGACACAGGGAAAATGGACAAACTCCACACAGACAGTGGTCCAGGGATCAGACCCGGGTCCTCAGCGCCGTAGGCAGCTAATGGTACTTTAAAGGGTCTGGATGATTGACACTTTGATTGTAAAAAGGGAAATGTTTTAAGAAAGTGTGAAAACAAAAATGTCCTCCAGCCTTCATCCCTCCTCCAAACACTCCCCGTGGCCAATCCATGCCACCCCCATGAATCCCCAAGCAGTCCCTATGGCCCCTCATGCCGCATTCAAAAATGTGCCCCATCCCCCTTATTCCCCATGCCCACATGCCAAGGTATGCCCCAGCCAGCCCCCCCCCCCCCCCCATGGCTCTCCGTGCCGTTCACGCCAAGCTCCATACCCATTCACTCACCATGTAGGGAACCAATGAATGCTATCGTGACAGGACAATGTGTGGAGAGGAAAGACAGTCACTGATCGATAGCTTTCCACTTTCTTAAAACAACACTTTTTGACCACGGGCCAATAAAAGTGTCGATCAACCAAACGCGTTAAATTATGAATAGCTGAAACTGCAAGCACTTGAAACCTCCTTATATTGTGTAAATAAACATTGTTCAATTGACAGAATAGATCATGGAGCTGTCAAACAAGCAATATTTTTCCTGGGCTCAGGTGTCTCAGTACTCTAATGGATGTCTGTGATCTCTCGGCCATGAATGCTCAACAAGACTTGGCTGAGAGCTCAGAAATCTATTGGTCGATTAGTCCATGCCGGTGTTGATAATCTCCTTGAGCTTCCGCCTATCATTCCCAATCAAAGCATATCCATCAGGAAAGATTGAAGAGACTGAGCTTTTTTCATTGGCAAAGGGAAGACCATGGGATGACCTATGGCAGATTGAATAGAATGTAGAGAAGATGTTTTCACCTGTGGGAGACCAGGGCCATCAATATCAGGCAGTCTCCCATAAATCCTGGGGGAAATTCAGGAGAAATGCTTTTACTCAGCGAGAGGGGCTCGCTCCCACAGGGAGTGGGGAGAATGTGGGACTCGCTCCCACAGGGAGTGGGGAGAATGTGGGACTCGCTCCCACAGGGAGTGGGGAGAATGTGGACCTCGCTCCCACAGGGAGTGGGGAGAATGTGGGACTCGTTCCCACAGGGTGTGGGGAGAATGTGGACCTCGCTCCCACAGGGAGTGGGGAGAATGTGGGACTCGCTCCCACAGGGAGTGGGGAGAATGTGGGACTCGCTCCCACAGGGAGTGGGGAGAACGTTGGACTCGCTCCCACAGGGAGTGGGGAGAATGTGGACCTCGCTCCCACAGGGGAGTGGGGAGAATGTGGGACTCGCTCCCACAGGGAGTGGGGAGAATGTGGGACTCGCTCCCACAGGGAGTGGGGAGAATGTGGGACTCGCTCCCACAGGGAGTGGGGAGAATGTGGGACTCGCTCCCACAGGGAGTGGGGAGAATGTGGGACTCGCTCCCACAGGGAGTGGGGAGAATGTGGGACTCGCTCCCACAGGGAGTGGGGAGAATGTGGGACTCGCTCCCACAGGGAGTGGGGAGAATGTGGGGCTCGTTCCCACAGGAAGTGGGGAGAATGTGGGACTCGCTCCCACAGGGAGTGGGGAGAATGTGGGACTCGCTCCCACAGGGAGTGGGGAGAATGTGGGACTCGCTCCCACGGGGAGTGGGGAGAATGTGGGACTCGCTCCCACAGGGAGTGGGGAGAATGTGGAACTCGCTCCCATAGGGAGGGGGGGGATGTGGGTTTCGCTCCCACAGGGAGCGGTTGAGTTGAATAGCATTGATATATTTAAGGGATAAACTCCGTAAGCACATGAGGGGGGAGGGATTGACGGATATGTTGATGAGATGGAAGGAGGATGTGTGGAGAATAAACACCAGTACAGTGTTAAAGGGCCGAATGGCCTCTTCCTGATCTGTAAATGACAGCGCAGCTGAAAGGCCAACCCCAGTCAAATGGTCCCTTCTGAAATTCTTATTTTGTGAAATTTCTGCATTTCCAGGTGAACACCTATCCCAGCTCACAGTGAGTCATTGCAGTGTCAACCAATCAAAAACCAGGAATAAATCCTGATCACAGCCATGATGCTGAGGCGAGCCTGAGATGAGGCTCAGCTCTCAGTCTGGTCCTTAACTCCGGAACATTCCCGAGAGATTTCCTCACATCTCAGTCTGGTCCTTAACTCCGGAACATTCCTGGGTGAGATCCTCAGCTCCCAGTCTGGTCCTTAACTCCGGAACATTCCCGAGAGAGTTCCTCACATCTCAGTCTGGTCCTTATCTCCGGAAAGTTCCTGAGTGAGATCCTCAGCTCCCAGTCTGGTCCTTAACTCTGGAATGTTCCTGGGTGAGATCCTCAGCTCTCGGTCTGGTCCTTATCTCTGGAACGTTCCTGAGTGAGATCCTCAGCTCTCAGTCTGGTCCTTAACTCCGGAACGTTCCTGAGTGAGATCCTCAGCTCTCAGTCTGGTCCTTAACTCCGGAACATTGCAGTGTGAGAGCCTCAGCTCTCAGTCTTATCCTTAACTCCGGAACGTTCCTGAGTGAGATTCTCAGCTCTCAGTCTGCTCCTTAACTCCGGAATGTTCCAGAGTGAGATCCTCAGCTCTCAGTCTGATCCTTATCCCCGGAACGATCCTGAGTGAGATCCTCAGCTCTCAGTCTGATCCTTATCCCAGGAACGTTCCTGAGTGAGATTCTCAGCTCACAGTCTGATCCTTATCCCAGGAACGTTCCTGAGTGAGATCCTCAGCTCTCAGTCTGATCCTTATCCCCGGAACGATCCTGAGTGAGATCCTCAGCTCTCAGTCTGATCCTTATCCCAGGAACGTTCCTGAGTGAGATTCTCAGCTCTCAGTCTGATCCTTATCCCAGGAACGGTCCTGAGTGAGATTCTCAGCTCACAGTCTGATCCTTATCCCAGGAACGTTCCTGAGTGAGATCCTCAGCTCTCAGTCTGATCCTTATCCCCGGAACGTTCCTGAGTGAGATCCTCAGCTCTCAGTCTGATCCTTAGCCCTGGAACGATCCTGAGTGAGATCCTCAGCTCTCAGTCTGATCCTTAGCCCTGGAACGATCCTGAGTGAGATCCTCAGCTCTCAGTCTGATCCTTATCCCCGGAACGTTCCTGAGTGAGATCCTCAGCTCTCAGTCTGATCCTTAGCCCTGGAACGATCCTGAGTGAGATCCTCAGCTCTCAGTCTGATCCTTAGCCCTGGAACGATCCTGAGTGAGATCCTCAGCTCTCAGTCTGGTCCGTAACTCGGGAATGTTCCTGTCTAAGTTCCTCTGAAAGCTTCCGCAGTGAGAACGGATTATCTGTGTCTAAATTCATTCCCGTCCTAGATCCAGAAACTGAAAGAACGGATTGAAGAGAGAGAAGAGGAGCTAAACCAGCTGAGAATGGAAACTGTAAGTTCACTTGGTTAACAAGTACTCTAAACCCCCACCAGTAAGTAACCAACCCCCCCCCAGTAACTAATCCAACCCCTCCTAGTAACTAACCCAAACCCCCACAAGTAACTAACCACAACCCCCCGCAGCAACTAATCAAAACCCCCTAGTAACTAACCCAAACCCCCACAAGTAACTAACCACAACCCCCCCAGCAACTAATCAAAACCCCCTAGTAACTAACCCAAACCCCCACAAGTAACTAACAACAACCCCCCAGCAACTAATCAAAACCCCCTAGTAACTAACCCAAACCCCCACAAGTAACTAACCACAACCCCCCCCGGCAATTAATCAAAACCCCCTAGTAACTAATCCAAACCCCCATTAGTAACTAACCCAAACCCCCACAAGTAACTAACCACAACCCCCCCCCGGCAATTAATCAAAACCCCCTAGTAACTAATCCAAACCCCCATTAGTAACTAATCCATTCCCCCACTAGTAACTAACACAAACCCCCACTAGTAACTAACCCAAACCCCACTAGTAACTAGCTATTTCCCCAACTAGTAACTAAACCAAATCCCACCTAGTAACTAATTAATTCTCCCACTAGTGACTAACCCAGCACCACACTAGTAACCAACCCAAACACCACTAGTAACTAACCCAAACCCCCACTAGTAATTAACCCAAACCCCACTAGTAACGAAACCAAACCCCCACTAGTAACTACCCAAACCCCCACTAGTAGCTAACCCAAACCCCACTAGTAATTAACCCAAACCCCACTAGTAACTAAACCAAACCCCCACTAGTAACTACCCAAACCCCCACTAGTAACTAACCCAAACCCCACTAGTACCTAACCCAATCCCCACTAGTAACTAGCTATTTCCCCAACTAGTAACTAAACCAAATCCCACCTAGTAACTAATTAATTCTCCCACTAGTGACTAACCCAGCACCACACTAGTAACCAACCCAAACACCACTAGTAACTAACCCAAACCCCCACTAGTAATTAACCCAAACCCCACTAGTAACTAAACCAAACCCCCACTAGTAACAACCCAAACCCCCACTAGTAGCTAACCCAAACCCCACTAGTAATTAACCCAAACCCCACTAGTAACTAAACCAAACCCCCACTAGTAACTACCCAAACCCCCACTAGTAACTAACCCAAACCCCACTAGTACCTAACCCAAACCCCACTAGTAACTAAACCAAACCCCCACTAGTAACTACCCAAACCCCCACTAGTAACTAACCCAAACCCCACTAGTACCTAACCCAAACCCCCACTAGTAGCTAACCCAAACCCCACTAGTACCTAACCCAAACCCCACTAGTAACTAACCCAAACCCCACTAGTAACTAAACCAAACCCCCACTAGTAACTACCCAAACCCCCACTAGTAACTAACCCAAACCCCACTAGTACCTAACCCAAACCCCCACTAGTAGCTAACCCAAACCCCACTAGTACCTAACCCAAACCCCACTAGTAACTAACCCAAACCCCACTAGTAACTAACCACATTTGTGAGAAGATCCCAAACCAGACCCCCAACATTTGTTAGGATGCCGGATGAGAACCTCAAACAATTCTCAATTTGTAAACTGTGAGGGAAGGACACTTCACCCCCGGGGTGGTGACTCTGACCAATACGTATCTTTTATGTTAAAACACATTTTAAACACAGAATTAACCACGTTAACATCAAAGAAATAACTTTACAATTATCAGTTAAACCGTTCTTAAACACAAGGAAAAATGTAAACTTAAGTCCTACATCTTCACGATCTCACACTAATAAAGGGGTAACTAACCTAATCTCCCACTAGTAAAGGATAACTAACCCAATCACCCACTGGTGAAGTGATAACTAATTGAATTATCCACTAATAAAGTGTCAACTAACCTGATCCCCACTAGTAAAGTGGTACCTAACCTAATCTCCCACTGGTAAAGAGGTAACTAACCTAATCTCCCACTAGTAAAGTGGTAACTCACCCAATCTCCCACTAACAAAGAGGTGACTAACCTAATCTTCCACTTGTAAAGGGGTGACTAACCAAATCCCACACTAGTGAAGAGGTAACTAACCTCATCTCCCACTGGTAAAGAGGTAACTAACCTAATCTTCCACTTGTAAAGGGGTGACTAACCAAATCACGCAATAGTAACTAACCTCATCTGCCACTAGTGCCAGGGTAACAAACACATCCCTCTTCCCTGAATGAGCTGCGAGTGAATTAAGTTGTGGTTTCTGTTGCAGGGTGTTACAGACTCGGAGAAGCGGATCCAGCATCTCTCCCTGGAGAACGAGAGCCTGAAGCAAAACCTGAGTGTGACCCAGGGCCTCCTCCAGCAGCTATCCAGCCTTCCCCTCCAACCCTCCCCCCAACTCCTCAAGGTGAGTCTGCTCGAGGCTGGGGGGAGGGGGAGTCTCGGGTTACTGGGGGAAGGTGTGAGAATGTCAGGGGGTGAATTGCTGCTTCAGAGAGCTAGTCCACCCACGATGGGCTGAATTCCACATACCGTGCGGCGCCCGTTCTGTGCCTCCGTCATTTGTGACTGGGCAAGAAATGGTTGCCTCTGGTAAATGGCGGGGAAAAGAATTGGCAAAAGAACGAGAGAGGAAATGAGCAGGAATTTCTAACTGGGGCAGTTCTGATCTGAAATCAGATTGTCCAGGAACTGGAAAAGGGGAATTGGACTTGAAGAGGATACATTTTCATTAATTATGTAGAGAAAGCTGGGGAACGGGATTGAAACCTTTCGTTCTGCGGAGATCAGGATGTAGGAACCAAGTGAATGCTAATTTAAAATGCTGACTCTATAGCAAGTGGGACAGTCCTCTTCCCCCAGGCCACCCCTTCCCAAGGTACCACCACGTGGCCTGCCCTTTGTCCAGCATCAGACCAGGCCACACCGTCGGGGGTACCCCGCCCCACCCACAAAGGATCATGGCTGAGGGCGTCCAGAGCATTGGCCGAGAGCTTACAGTCCTGGGCCAGTCACAGAGGGACATGACCGAGGGGCAGAGGGACATGACCGAGGGACAGAGGGACAAGACCGAGGGGCAGAGGGACATGACCGAGGGGCAGAGGGACATGACCGAGGGGCAGAGGGACATGACCGAGGGGCAGAGGGACATGACCGAGGTGCAGAGAGACATGACCGAGGGGCAGAGAGACATGATCGAGGGGCAGAGGGACATGACCGAGGTGCAGAGAGACATGACCGAGGGGCAGAGAGACATGACCGAGGGGCAGAGGGAACTGACCGAGGGGCAGAGGGACATGACCGAGGGGCAGAGGGACATGACCGAGGGGCAGAGGGACATGACCGAGGGGCAGAGGGACATGACCGAGGGGCAGAGGGACATGACCGAGGTGCAGAGAGACATGACCGAGGGGCAGAGAGACATGACCGAGGGGCAGAGAGACATGACCGAGGGACAGAGGGACATGACCGAGGGGCAGAGAGACATGACCGAGGGGCAGAGGTACATGACCGAGGGGCAGAGGGAACTGACCGAGGGGCAGAGGGACATGACCGAGGGACAGAGAGACATGACCGAGGGACAGAGAGACATGACCGAGGGGCAGAGAGACATGACCGAGGGGCAGAGAGACATGACCGAGGGACAGAGAGACATGACCGAGGGACAGAGAGACATGACCGAGGGACAGAGGGACATGACCGAGGTGCAGAGACATGACCGAGGGACAGAGAGACATGACCGAGGGACAGAGAGACATGACCGAGGTGCAGAGACATGACCGAGGGACAGAGGGACATGACCGAGGGGCAGAGAGACATGACCGAGGGGCAGAGAGACATGAGGGAGGTGCAGAGGGACATGACCGAGGGACAGAGGGACATGACCGAGGTGCAGAGACCGAGGGGCAGAGGGACATGACCGAGGGACAGAGGGACATGACCGAGGGGCAGAGAGACATGACCGAGGGACAGAGAGACATGACCGAGGGACAGAGGGACATGACCGAGGGGCAGAGGGACATGACCGAGGGACAGAGAGACATGACCGAGGGGCAGAGAGACATGACCGAGGGGCAGAGGGACATGACCGAGGTGCAGAGGGACATGACCGAGGGGCAGAGAGACATGATCGAGGGGCAGAGGGACATGACCGAGGGACAGAGGGACATGACCGAGGGACAGAGAGAACTGACCGAGGGACAGAGGGACATGACCGAGGGGCAGAGGGACATGACCGAGGGACAGAGGGACATGACCGAGGGGCAGAGAGACATGACCGAGGGGCAGAGGGACATGACCGAGGGGCAGAGAGACATGAGGGAGGTGCAGAGGGACATGACCGAGGGACAGAGGGACATGACCGAGGGGCAGAGAGACATGAGGGAGGTGCAGAGGGACATGACCGAGGTGCAGAGACCGAGGGGCAGAGGGACATGACCGAGGGGCAGAGGGACATGACCGAGGGACAGAGGGACATGACCGAGGGACAGAGAGACATGACCGAGGGGCAGAGGGACATGACCGAGGGGCAGAGGGACATGACCGAGGGACAGAGGGACATGACCGAGGGGCAGAGAGACATGACCGAGGGGCAGAGGGACATGACCGAGGGACAGAGGGACATGACCGAGGGGCAGAGGGACATGACCGAGGGGCAGAGGGACATGACCGAGGGACAGAGGGACATGACCGAGGTGCAGAGGGACATGACCGAGGGGCAGAGAGACATGACCGAGGGGCAGAGAGACATGACCGAGGGACAGAGGGACATGACCGAGGGGCAGAGGGACATGACCGAGGGGCAGAGAGACATGACCGAGGGGCAGAGGGACATGACCGAGGGGCAGAGAGACATGACCGAGGGGCAGAGGGACATGACCGAGGGACAGAGGGACATGACCGAGGTGCAGAGGGACATGACCGAGGGGCAGAGAGACATGACCGAGGGGCAGAGAGACATGACCGAGGGACAGAGGGACATGACCGAGGGGCAGAGGGACATGACCGAGGTGCAGAGAGAACTGACCGAGGGACAGAGAGACATGACCGAGGGGCAGAGAGACATGACCGAGGGGCAGAGGGACATGACCGAGGGGCAGAGAGACATGACCGAGGGACAGAGAGACATGACCGAGGTGCAGAGAGACATGACCGAGGGGCAGAGGGACATGACCGAGGGGCAGAGAGACATGACCAAGGGGCAGAGAGACATGACCGAGGGGCAGAGGGACATGAACGAGGGACAGAGAGACATGACCGAGGGACAGAGAGACATGACCGAGGGACAGAGAGACATGACCGAGGGACAGAGAGACATGACCGAGGGACAGAGGGACATGACCGAGGGGCAGAGAGACATGACCGAGGGGCAGAGAGACATGACCGAGGGGCAGAGAGACATGACCGAGGGACAGAGGGACATGACCGAGGGGCAGAGGGACATGACCGAGGGGCAGAGAGACATGACCGAGGGACAGAGAGACATGACCGAGGTGCAGAGAGACATGACCGAGGGGCAGAGGGACATGACCGAGGGGCAGAGAGACATGACCGAGGGGCAGAGACATGACCGAGGGGCAGAGGGACATGACCGAGGGGCAGAGACCGAGGGACAGAGGGACATGACCGAGGGGCAGAGGGACATGACCGAGGGGCAGAGAGACATGACCGAGGGACAGAGAGACATGACCGAGGGGCAGAGGGACATGACCGAGGGGCAGAGAGACATGACCGAGGGACAGAGAGACATGACCGAGGGACAGAGAGACATGACCGTGGGGCAGAGAGACATGACCGAGGGACAGAGAGACATGACCGAGGGGCAGAGGGACATGACCGAGGGGCAGAGAGACATGACCAAGGGACAGAGAGACATGACCGAGGGGCAGAGGGACATGACCGAGGGGCAGAGGGACATGACCGAGGGACAGAGGGACATGACCGAGGTGCAGAGACCGAGGGGCAGAGGGACATGACCGAGGGACAGAGAGA
The DNA here is from genome assembly GCF_047496885.1 of Scyliorhinus torazame. Classification (NCBI taxonomy): domain Eukaryota; kingdom Metazoa; phylum Chordata; class Chondrichthyes; order Carcharhiniformes; family Scyliorhinidae; genus Scyliorhinus; species Scyliorhinus torazame. The sequence continues at coordinate 10,818,311 of NC_092712.1, read as the reverse complement.
CATGACCGAGGGGCAGAGAGACATGACCGAGGGGCAGAGAGACATGACCGAGGGGCAGAGGGACATGACCGAGGGGCAGAGAGACATGACCGAGGGACAGAGAGACATGACCGAGGGGCAGAGAGACATGACCGAGGGACAGAGAGACATGACCGAGGGGCAGAGGGACATGACCGAGGGGCAGAGAGACATGACCGAGGGACAGAGAGACATGACCGAGGGGCAGAGAGACATGACCGAGGGACAGAGGGACATGACCGAGGGACAGAGGGAACTGACCGAGGTGCAGAGGGACATGAGGGAGGTGCAGAGGGACATGACCGAGGGACAGAGGGAACTGACCGAGGGGCAGAGGGACATGACCGAGGGACAGAGAGACATGACCGAGGGACAGAGAGACATGACCGAGGAGCAGAGGGACATGACCGAGGGACAGAGGGAACTGACCGAGGGGCAGAGGGACATGAGGGAGGTGCAGAGGGACATGACCGAGGGACAGAGGGACATGACCGAGGGACAGAGGGACATGACCGAGGGGCAGAGGGACATGACCGAGGGGCAGAGGGACATGACCGAGGTGCAGAGGGACATGACCGAGGGACAGAGGGACATGACCGAGGGACAGAGGGACATGACCGAGGGGCAGAGGGACATGACCGAGGGACAGAGGGACATGACCGAGGTGCAGAGGGACATGACCGAGGGACAGAGGGACATGACCGAGGGACAGAGGGACATGACCGAGGGGCAGAGGGACATGACCGAGGGGCAGAGGGACATGACCGAGGGACAGAGGGACATGACCGAGGGGCAGAGGGACATGACCGAGGGACAGAGGGACATGACCGAGGGACAGAGAGACATGACCGAGGTGCAGAGAGACATGACCGAGGGGCAGAGAGACATGACCGAGGGACAGAGGGACATGACCGAGGGACAGAGGGACATGACCGAGGGACAGAGGGACATGACCGAGGGACAGAGGGACATGACCGAGGGACAGAGGGACATGACCGAGGGACAGAGGGACATGACCGAGGGGCAGAGAGACATGACCGAGGGACAGAGAGACATGACCGAGGGACAGAGGGACATGACCGAGGGACAGAGGGACATGACCGAGGGACAGAGGGACATGACCGAGGTGCAGAGAGACATGACCGAGGGACAGAGGGAACTGACCGAGGTGCAGAGGGACATGAGGGAGGTGCAGAGGGACATGACCGAGGGACAGAGGGAACTGACCGAGGGGCAGAGGGACATGACCGAGGGGCAGAGGGACATGACCGAGGGACAGAGGGAACTGACCGAGGGGCAGAGGGACATGACCGAGGGGCAGAGAGACATGACCGAGGGACAGAGGGAACTGACCGAGGGGCAGAGGGACATGACCGAGGGGCAGAGGGACATGACCGAGGGGCAGAGAGACATGACCGAGGGACAGAGAGACATGACCGAGGGACAGAGAGACATGACCGAGGGGCAGAGAGACATGACCGAGGGGCAGAGAGACATGACCGAGGGGCAGAGGGACATGACCGAGGGGCAGAGAGACATGACCGAGGGGCAGAGAGACATGACCGAGAGGCAGAGGGACATGACCGAGGGACAGAGAGACATGACCGAGGGGCAGAGGGACATGACCGAGGGACAGAGAGACATGACCGAGGGACAGAGAGACATGACCGAGGGACAGAGGGACATGACCGAGGGACAGAGGGAACTGACCGAGGTGCAGAGACATGACCGAGGGGCAGAGGGACATGACCGAGGGGCAGAGAGACATGACCGAGGGGCAGAGAGACATGACCGAGGGGCAGAGGGACATGACCGATGGGCAGAGAGACATGACCGAGGGGCAGAGAGACATGACCGAGGGGCAGAGGGACATGACCGAGGTGCAGAGAGACATGACCGAGGGACAGAGGGACATGACCGAGGGACAGAGGGAACTGACCGAGGTGCAGAGACATGACCGAGGGGCAGAGGGACATGACCGAGGGGCAGAGAGACATGACCGAGGGGCAGAGAGACATGACCGAGGGGCAGAGGGACATGACCGAGGGGCAGAGAGACATGACCGAGGGGCAGAGAGACATGACCGAGGGGCAGAGGGACATGACCGAGGTGCAGAGGGACATGACCGAGGGACAGAGGGAACTGACCGAGGTGCAGAGGGACATGAGGGAGGTGCAGAGGGACATGACCGAGGGACAGAGGGAACTGACCGAGGGGCAGAGGGACATGACCGAGGGGCAGAGGGACATGACCGAGGGACAGAGGGAACTGACCGAGGGGCAGAGGGACATGACCGAGGGGCAGAGAGACTTGACCGAGGGACAGAGGGAACTGACCGAGGGGCAGAGGGACATGACCGAGGGACAGAGGGAACTGACCGAGGGACAGAGAGACATGACCGAGGGGCAGAGGGACATGACCGAGGGGCAGAGAGACATGACCGAGGGACAGAGAGACATGACCGAGGGACAGAGAGACATGACCGAGGGGCAGAGAGACATGACCGAGGGGCAGAGAGACATGACCGAGGGGCAGAGGGACATGACCGAGGGGCAGAGAGACATGACCGAGGGGCAGAGAGACATGACCGAGGGGCAGAGGGACATGACCGAGGGACAGAGAGACATGACCGAGGGGCAGAGAGACATGACCGAGGGGCAGAGGGACATGACCGAGGGGCAGAGAGACATGACCGAGGGGCAGAGAGACATGACCGAGGTGCAGAGAGACATGACCGAGGGGCAGAGGGACATGACCGAGGGACAGAGAGACATGACCGAGGGGCAGAGAGACATGACCGAGGGACAGAGAGACATGACCGAGGGACAGAGGGACATGACCGAGGGACAGAGGGAACTGACCGAGGTGCAGAGACATGACCGAGGGGCAGAGGGACATGACCGAGGGGCAGAGAGTCATGACCGAGGGGCAGAGAGACATGACCGAGGGGCAGAGGGACATGACCGAGGGGCAGAGAGACATGACCGAGGGGCAGAGGGACATGACCGAGGGGCAGAGAGACATGACCGAGGGACAGAGGGACATGACCGAGGGGCAGAGAGACATGACCGAGGGGCAGAGAGAACTGACCGAGGGGCAGAGAGACATGACCGAGGGACAGAGACATGACCGAGGGACAGAGGGAACTGACCGAGGGGCAGAGAGACATGACCGAGGGACAGAGACATGACCGAGGGACAGAGAGACATGACCGAGGGGCAGAGGGACATGACCGAGGGGCAGAGAGACATGACCGAGGGACAGAGGGACATGACCGAGGGGCAGAGAGACATGACCGAGGGACAGAGAGACATGACCGAGGGGCAGAGAGACATGACCGAGGGGCAGAGAGACATGACCGAGGGGCAGAGAGACATGACCGAGGGGCAGAGACATGACCGAGGGGCAGAGGGACATGACCGAGGGGCAGAGAGACATGACCGAGGGGCAGAGGGACATGACCGAGGGGCAGAGAGACATGACCGAGGGACAGAGGGACATGACCGAGGGGCAGAGAGACATGACCGAGGGGCAGAGAGAACTGACCGAGGGGCAGAGAGACATGACCGAGGGACAGAGACATGACCGAGGGACAGAGGGAACTGACCGAGGGGCAGAGAGACATGACCGAGGGACAGAGACATGACCGAGGGACAGAGAGACATGACCGAGGGGCAGAGGGACATGACCGAGGGGCAGAGAGACATGACCGAGGGACAGAGGGACATGACCGAGGGGCAGAGAGACATGACCGAGGGACAGGACCGAGGGGCAGAGAGACATGACCGAGGGACAGAGGGACATGACCGAGGGGCAGAGACCGAGGGGCAGAGGGACATGACCGAGGGACAGAGGGACATGACCGAGGGGCAGAGGGACATGACCGAGGGGCAGAGGGACATGACCGAGGGGCAGAGAGACATGACCGAGGGACAGAGGGACATGACCGAGGGGCAGAGACCGAGGGGCAGAGGGACATGACCGAGGGGCAGAGAGACATGACCGAGGGACAGAGAGACATGACCGAGGTGCAGAGGGACATGACCGAGGGGCAGAGAGACATGACCGAGGGGCAGAGAGACATGACCGAGGGACAGAGGGAACTGACCGAGGGGCAGAGAGACATGACCGAGGGACAGAGACATGACCGAGGGACAGAGGGACATGACCGAGGGACAGAGAGACATGACCGAGGGGCAGAGGGACAGGACCGAGGGACAGAGGGACATGACCGAGGGGCAGAGGGACATGACCGAGGGGCAGAGAGACATGACCGAGGGGCAGAGGGACATGACCGAGGGGCAGAGGGACATGACCGAGGGACAGAGGGACATGACCGAGGGGCAGAGAGACATGACCGAGGGACAGAGAGACATGACCGAGGGGCAGAGAGACATGACCGAGGGGCAGAGACCGAGGGGCAGAGAGACATGACCGAGGGGCAGAGAGACATGACCGAGGGGCAGAGACATGACCGAGGTGCAGAGGGACATGACCGAGGGGCAGAGACATGACCGAGGGGCAGAGGGACATGACCGAGGTGCAGAGAGACATGACCGAGGGGCAGAGGGACATGACCGAGGGACAGAGGGACATGACCGAGGGGCAGAGAGACATGACCGAGGGACAGAGAGACATGACCGAGGGGCAGAGACATGACCGAGGGGCAGAGACATGACCGAGGGACAGAGAGACATGACCGAGGGGCAGAGACATGACCGAGGTGCAGAGGGACATGACCGAGGGGCAGAGGGACATGACCGAGGTGCAGAGAGACATGACCGAGGGACAGAGAGACATGACCGAGGGGCAGAGACATGACCGAGGGGCAGAGACATGACCGAGGGACAGAGAGACATGACCGAGGGGCAGAGACATGACCGAGGTGCAGAGGGACATGACCGAGGGACAGAGGGACATGACCGAGGGGCAGAGGGACATGACCGAGGGGCAGAGAGACATGACCGAGGGACAGAGGGACATGACCGAGGGGCAGAGAGACATGACCGAGGGGCAGAGACATGACCGAGGTGCAGAGGGACATGACCGAGGGACAGAGGGACATGACCGAGGGGCAGAGAGACATGACCGAGGGGCAGAGAGACATGACCGAGGGACAGAGGGACATGACCGAGGGACAGAGTGACATGACCGAGGGGCAGAGAGACATGACCGAGGGACAGAGAGACATGACCGAGGGACAGAGGGACATGACCGAGGGACAGAGGGACATGACCGAGGGACAGAGGGACATGACCGAGGGGCAGAGGGACATGACCGAGCGGCAGAGAGACATGACCGAGGGGCAGAGAGACATGACCGAGGGACAGAGGGACATGACCGAGGGGCAGAGGGAACTGACCGAGGGGCAGAGAGACATGACCGAGGGACAGAGGGAACTGACCGAGGGACAGAGAGACATGACCGAGGGGCAGAGGGACATGACCGAGGGACAGAGAGACATGACCGAGGGGCAGAGAGACAGGACCGAGGGGCAGAGAGACATGACCGAGGGGCAGAGAGACATGACCGAGGGGCAGAGGGACATGACCGAGGGACAGAGGGACATGACCGAGGGGCAGAGAGACATGACCGAGGGGCAGAGAGACATGACCGAGGGGCAGAGAGACAGGACCGAGGGGCAGAGAGACATGACCGAGGGGCAGAGGGACATGACCGAGGGACAGAGGGACATGACCGAGGGACAGAGGGACATGACCGAGGGGCAGAGGGAACTGACCGAGGGGCAGAGAGACATGACCGAGGGGTAGAGGGACATGACCGAGGGACAGAGAGACATGACCGAGGGGCAGAGAGACATGACCGAGGGACAGAGGGACATGACCGAGGGACAGAGAGACATGAACGAGGGGCAGAGGGACATGACCGAGGGGCAGAGAGACATGACCGAGGGGCAGAGAGACATGACCGAGGGACAGAGGGACAGGACCGAGGGGCAGAGAGACATGACCGAGGGGCAGAGAGACATGACCGAGGGACAGAGGGACATGACCGAGGGACAGAGGGACATGACCGAGGGGCAGAAGGACATGACCGAGGGGCAGAGGGACATGACCGAGAGGCAGAGGGACATGACCGAGGGACAGAGGGACATGACCGAGGGGCAGAGGGACATGACCGAGGGGCAGAGGGACATGACCGAGGGACAGAGGGACATGACCGAGGGGCAGAGAGACATGACCGAGAGGCAGAGGGACATGACCGAGGGACAGAGGGACATGACCGAGGGGCAGAGAGACATGACCGAGGGGCAGAGGGACATGACCGAGGGACAGAGGGACATGACCGAGGGGCAGAGAGACATGACCGAGGGGCAGAGAGACATGACCGAGGGGCAGAGGGAACTGACCGAGGGACAGAGAGACATGACCGAGGGGCAGAGACATGACCGAGGGGCAGAGAGACATGACCGAGGGACAGAGAGACATGACCGAGGGGCAGAGAGACATGACCGAGGGGCAGAGACATGACCGAGGGGCAGAGAGATATGACCGAGGGACAGAGAGACATGACCGAGGGGCAGAGGGACATGACCGAGGGACAGAGATATGACCGAGGGGCAGAGAGACATGACCGAGGGGCAGAGGGACATGACCGAGGGACAGAGTGACATGACCGAGGGACAGAGAGACATGACCGAGGGGCAGAGAGACATGACCGAGGGACAGAGAGACATGACCGAGGGGCAGAGAGACATGACCGAGGGACAGAGAGACATGACCGAGGGGCAGAGAGACATGACCGAGGGACAGAGAGACATGACCGAGGGACAGAGGGACATGACCGAGGGGCAGAGGGACATGACCGAGGGGCAGAGAGACATGACCGAGGGGCAGAGAGACATGACCGAGGGGCAGAGAGACATGACCGAGGTGCAGAGAGACATGACCGAGGGACAGAGGGACATGACCGAGGGGCAGAGAGACATGACCGAGGGGCAGAGGGACATGACCGAGGTGCAGAGAGACATGACCGAGGGACAGAGGGACATGACCGAGGGGCAGAGAGACATGACCGAGGGGCAGAGGGACATGACCGAGGGGCAGAGGGACATGACCGAGGGGCAGAGGGACATGACCGAGGGGCAGAGGGACATGACCGAGGGGTAGAGGGACATGACCGAGGGGCAGAGGGACATGACCGAGGGACAGAGGGACATGACCGAGGTGCAGAGGGACATGACCGAGGTGCAGAGGGAACTGACCGAGGGGCAGAGGGACATGACCGAGGGACAGAGAGACATGACCGAGGGACAGAGAGACATGACCGAGGGACAGAGGGACATGACCGAGGGGCAGAGTGACATGACCGAGGGACAGAGAGACATGACCGAGGGGCAGAGAGACATGACCGAGGGACAGAGAGACATGACCGAGGGGCAGAGAGACATGACCGAGGGACAGAGAGACATGACCGAGGGGCAGAGAGACATGACCGAGGGACAGAGAGACATGACCGAGGGACAGAGGGACATGACCGAGGGGCAGAGGGACATGACCGAGGGGCAGAGAGACATGACCGAGGGGCAGAGAGACATGACCGAGGGGCAGAGGGACATGACCGAGGGGCAGAGAGACATGACCGAGGGGCAGAGAGACATGACCGAGGTGCAGAGAGACATGACCGAGGGACAGAGGGACATGACCGAGGGGCAGAGAGACATGACCGAGGGGCAGAGGGACATGACCGAGGGGCAGAGGGACATGACCGAGGGGCAGAGGGACATGACCGAGGGGCAGAGGGACATGACCGAGGGGCAGAGAGACATGACCGAGGGGCAGAGGGACATGACCGAGGGGCAGAGGGACATGACCGAGGGGCAGAGAGACATGACCGAGGGGCAGAGGGACATGACCGAGGGACAGAGGGACATGACCGAGGTGCAGAGGGAACTGACCGAGGGGCAGAGGGACATGACCGAGGGACAGAGAGACATGACCGAGGGACAGAGAGACATGACCGAGGTGCAGAGGGACATGACCGAGGGGCAGAGAGACATGACCGAGAGGCAGAGAGACATGACCGAGGGACAGAGGGACATGACCGAGGGAGAGAGAGACATGACCGAGGGGCAGAGAGACATGACCGAGGGGCAGAGGGACATGACCGAGGGACAGAGGGACATGACCGAGAGGCAGAGGGACATGACCGAGGTGCAGAGGGAACTGACCGAGGGGCAGAGGGACATGACCGAGGGACAGAGAGACATGACCGAGGGACAGAGAGACATGACCGAGGTGCAGAGGGACATGACCGAGGGGCAGAGAGACATGACCGAGAGGCAGAGAGACATGACCGAGGGGCAGAGGGACATGACCGAGGGACAGAGAGACATGACCGAGGGACAGAGAGACATGACCGAGGTGCAGAGGGACATGACCGAGGGGCAGAGAGACATGACCGAGAGGCAGAGAGACATGACCGAGGGGCAGAGGGACATGACCGAGGGACAGAGAGACATGACCGAGGGACAGAGAGACATGACCGAGGGACAGAGGGACATGACCGAGGGACAGAGAGACATGACCGAGGGGCAGAGAGACATGACCGAGGGGCAGAGGGAACTGACCGAGGTGCAGAGAGACATGACCGAGGGACAGAGAGACATGACCGAGGGGCAGAGAGACATGACCGAGGGACAGAGAGACATGACCGAGGGGCAGAGAGACATGACCGAGGGGCAGAGGGACATGACTGAGGGACAGAGAGACATGACCGAGGGACAGAGAGACATGACCGAGGGACAGAGAGACATGACCGAGGGGCAGAGACATGACCGAGGGACAGAGAGACATGACCGAGGGGCAGAGGGACATGACTGAGGGACAGAGAGACATGACCGAGGGGCAGAGACATGACCGAGGGGCAGAGACATGACCGAGGGGCAGAGGGACATGACTGAGGGACAGAGAGACATGACCGAGGGACAGAGAGACATGACCGAGGGACAGAGAGACATGACCGAGGGGCAGAGGGACATGACTGAGGGACAGAGAGACATGACCGAGGGACAGAGAGACATGACCGAGGGACAGAGTGACATGACCGAGGGGCAGAGGGACATGACTGAGGGGCAGAGAGACATGACCGAGGGGCAGAGGGAACTGACCGAGGTGCAGAGAGACATGACCGAGGGACAGAGAGACATGACCGAGGGGCAGAGAGACATGACCGAGGGGCAGAGGGACATGACCGAGGGGCAGAGAGACATGACCGAGGGGCAGAGATATGACCGAGGGGCAGAGAGACATGACCGAGGGGCAGAGAGACATGACCGAGGTGCAGAGAGACATGACCGAGGGACAGAGGGACATGACCGAGGGGCAGAGAGACATGACCGAGGGGCAGAGGGACATGACCGAGGGACAGAGAGACATGACCGAGGGACAGAGAGACATGACCGAGGGACAGAGAGACATGACCGAGGGGCAGAGAGACATGACCGAGGGGCAGAGGGACATGACTGAGGGACAGAGAGACATGACCGAGGGACAGAGAGACATGACCGAGGGACAGAGAGACATGACCGAGGGGCAGAGGGACATGACTGAGGGACAGAGAGACATGACCGAGGTGCAGAGAGACATGACCGAGGGGCAGAGAGACATGACCGAGGGACAGAGAGACATGACTGAGGGACAGAGAGACATGACCGAGGGACAGAGAGACATGACCGAGGGGCAGAGAGACATGACCGAGGGGCAGAGGGACATGACTGAGGGACAGAGAGACATGACCGAGGGACAGAGAGACATGACCGAGGGACAGAGAGACATGACCGAGGGGCAGAGACATGACCGAGGGACAGAGAGACATGACCGAGGGGCAGAGGGACATGACTGAGGGACAGAGAGACATGACCGAGGGGCAGAGACATGACCGAGGGGCAGAGACATGACCGAGGGGCAGAGGGACATGACTGAGGGACAGAGAGACATGACCGAGGCACAGAGACACATGACCGAGGGACAGAGAGACATGACCGAGGGGCAGAGGGACATGACTGAGGGACAGAGAGACATGACCGAGGGACAGAGAGACATGACCGAGGGACAGAGTGACATGACCGAGGGGCAGAGAGACATGACCGAGGGGCAGAGAGACATGACCGAGGGGCAGAGAGACATGACCGAGGGACAGAGGGACATGACCGAGGTGCAGAGACCGAGGGGCAGAGGGACATGACCGAGGGGCAGAGGGACATGACCGAGGGGCAGAGAGACATGACCGAGGGGCAGATACATGACCGAGGGACAGAGGGACATGACCGAGGGGCAGAGGCATGACCGAGGGGCAGAGGGACATGACCGAGGGGCAGAGGTGTGTCCGATTTCATCCCTTTTCCGTGTTTTCGTAGCGGTTTGATACAATTGCTGGGCATTTTCAGAGTCTCCCGCATTGCTGTGGGTCTGGAGTCACATGGAGGCCAGACCGGGGTAAAGACGGCAGATTTCCTTCCCTGAAGCACTGTAGTGACCCAGCTGGGTTTTTACAACACTTTACACTGGTTTCCTGCTCACCATTAGACCTTTAATTCCAGATATTTTATTGAGTTTAAATTTTATCACCTGCTGTGGTGGGATTCGAACTCTGGACCTTAGATCATTACCCTGGGTCTCTGGATTACAAAGCCAGCCACACTACCACTGCGCTACCACATCTTCAATGCAATCAGGAGCTGAGTGACCCTGACCGAACCCAAACTGGGTGTCAGTGAGCAGGTGATTGCTGAGTAAGTGCCGTTTGCCAACAGTGTTGCTGACTCTGCCCATCACTATACTGATGATGTAAATGATATAAATGCAGGTTGTGTTGATGGGAAAGTTAGGGAGGTGCAAAGGGAATTTTTGCACTGACATTGCAGCTTTTAACTCCTGTTTTAGGAAAACCAGGACCTGAGGTCGAAGGTACAAGACCTGGAGGGGAGCCTCCAGCACAAATTGGAGCAGTTGCTGGGGCTAGAGACACAGATGAGCAACATGCAGTGGAGGAATGAGGGTGAACTGAGGCAGCTGATGGACAGGATGCGAGGACTACAACTAGAGTTTGAACAATATCGGGACCGCCCAGCGCAGATACAGGTACTGAATGGGCGAGAGAGAGAGTGTGAGAGTGTGAGAGTGTGTGAGGGACAGTGTGTGAGAGAGTGTGTGAGAGAGTGTGAGAGTGTGTGTAAGAGTGTGTGAGAGAGAGTGTGTGAGAGAGAGAGTGTGAGAGTGTGAGAGTGTGTGAGTGTGAGAGGGTGAGAGCGTGTGAGAGAGAGTGTGTGAGAGAGAGAGTGTGAGAGTGTGTGAGGGACAGTGTGTGAGAGAGTGTGTGAGAGAGTGTGAGAGTGTGTGTAAGAGTGTGTGAGAGTGTGTGTAAGAGTGTGTGAGAGAGAGTGTGTGAGAGAGAGAGTGTGAGAGTGTGAGAGTGTGAGAGTGTGTGAGTGTGAGAGCGTGTGAGAGAGAGTGTGAGAGGGTGGGAGAGTGCATGCGAGAGAGAGAGTGTGAGAGTGTGTGAGAGAGAGTGTGTGAATGTGAGAGTGCGTGTGAGAATGTGTGAGAGTGTGTGAGAGAGAGAGTGTGAGAGAGTGTGTGAGAGAGAGAGTGTGAGTGTGTGTGCGAGAGAGAGTCTGAGAGAGTGTGAGAGTATAGAGTCTGAGAGAGTGTGAGAGTGTGTGAGAGTATGTGAGAGAGAGAGTGTGAGAGTGTGAGAGAGAGTGTGAGAGTGTGTGAGAGTGCGTGTGAGAGAGTGTGTGAGAGTGTGAGAGAGTATGAGAGAGAGAGTGTGAGAGTGTGTGAGAGAGAGTGTGTGAATGTGAGAGTGCGTGTGAGAATGTGTGAGAGTGTGTGAGAGAGAGAGTGTGAGAGTGTGTGAGGGACAGTGTGTGAGAGAGTGTGTGAGAGAGTGTGAGAGTGTGTGTAAGAGTGTGTGAGAGTGTGTGTAAGAGTGTGTGAGAGAGAGTGTGTGAGAGAGAGAGTGTGAGAGTGTGAGAGTGTGTGAGTGTGAGAGTGTGAGAGCGTGTGAGAGAGAGTGTGAGAGGGTGGGAGAGTGCATGCGAGAGAGAGAGTGTGAGAGTGTGTGAGAGAGAGTGTGTGAATGTGAGAGTGCGTGTGAGAATGTGTGAGAGTGTGTGAGAGAGAGAGTGTGAGAGAGTGTGTGTGAGAGAGAGTGTGAGAGTGTGTGCGAGAGAGAGTCTGAGAGAGTGTGAGAGTATAGAGTCTGAGAGAGTGTGAGAGTGTGTGAGAGTGTGTGAGAGTATGTGAGAGAGAGAGTGTGAGAGTGTGAGAGAGAGTGTGAGAGTGTGTGAGAGTGCGTGTGAGAGAGTGTGTGAGAGTGTGAGAGAGTGTGAGAGAGAGAGTGTGAGAGTGTGTGAGAGAGAGTGTGTGAATGTGAGAGTGGGTGTGAGAATGTGTGAGAGTGTGTGAGACAGAGAGTGTGAGAGTGTGTGAGGGACAGTGTGTGAGAGAGTGTGTGAGAGAGTGTGAGAGTGTGTGTAAGAGTGTGTGAGAGTGTGTGAAAGAGTGTGAGAGAGAGTGTGTGAGAGAGAGAGTGTGAGAGTGTGAGAGTGTGTGAGTGTGAGAGTGTGAGAGCGTGTGAGAGAGAGTGTGAGAGGGTGGGAGAGTGCATGCGAGAGAGAGAGTGTGAGAGTGTGTGAGAGAGAGTGTGTGAATGTGAGAGTGCGTGTGAGAATGTGTGAGAGTGTGTGAGAGAGAGAGTGTGAGAGAGTGTGTGAGAGAGAGAGTGTGAGAGTGTGTGCGAGAGAGAGTCTGAGAGAGTGTGAGAGTATAGAGTCTGAGAGAGTGTGAGAGTGTGTGAGAGAGAGAGTGTGAGAGTGTGAGAGAGAGTGTGAGAGTGTGTGAGAGTGCGTGTGAGAGAGTGTGTGAGAGTGTGAGAGAGTGTGAGAGAGAGAGTGTGAGAGTGTGTGAGAGAGAGTGTGTGAATGTGAGAGTGCGTGTGAGAATGTGTGAGAATGTGTGAGAGTGTGTGAGAGAGAGAGTGTGAGAGAGTGTGTGAGAGAGAGAGTGTGAGAGTGTGTGCGAGAGAGAGTCTGAGAGAGTGTGAGAGTATAGAGTCTGAGAGAGTGTGAGAGTGTGTGAGAGTATGTGAGAGAGAGAGTGTGAGAGTGTGAGAGAGAGTGTGAGAGTGTGTGAGAGTGCGTGTGAGAGTGTGTGAGAGTGTGAGAGAGTGTGAGAGAGAGAGTGTGAGAGTGTGTGAGAGAGAGTGTGTGAATGTGAGAGTGCGTGTGAGAATGTGTGAGAATGTGTGAGAGTGTGTGAGAGAGAGAGTGTGAGAGAGTGTGTGAGAGAGAGAGTGTGAGAGTGTGTGCGAGAGAGAGTCTGAGAGAGTGTGAGAGTATAGAGTCTGAGAGAGTGTGAGAGTGTGTGAGAGTATGTGAGAGAGAGAGTGTGAGAGTGTGAGAGAGAGTGTGAGAGTGTGTGAGAGTGCGTGTGAGAGAGTGTGTGAGAGTGTGAGAGAGTGTGAGAGAGAGAGTGTGAGAGTGTGTGAGAGAGAGTGTGTGAATGTGAGAGTGGGTGTGAGAATGTGTGAGAGTGTGTGAGACAGAGAGTGTGAGAGTGTGTGAGGGACAGTGTGTGAGAGAGTGTGTGAGAGAGTGTGAGAGTGTGTGTAAGAGTGTGTGAGAGTGTGTGAAAGAGTGTGTGAGAGAGAGTGTGTGAGAGAGAGAGTGTGAGAGTGTGAGAGTGTGTGAGTGTGAGAGTGTGAGAGCGTGTGAGAGAGAGTGTGAGAGGGTGGGAGAGTGCATGCGAGAGAGAGAGTGTGAGAGTGTGTGAGAGAGAGTGTGTGAATGTGAGAGTGCGTGTGAGAATGTGTGAGAGTGTGTGAGAGAGAGAGTGTGTGAGAGAGAGAGTGTGAGAGTGTGTGCGAGAGAGAGTCTGAGAGAGTGTGAGAGTATAGAGTCTGAGAGAGTGTGAGAGTGTGTGAGAGAGAGAGTGTGAGAGTGTGAGAGAGAGTGTGAGAGTGTGTGAGAGTGCGTGTGAGAGAGTGTGTGAGAGTGTGAGAGAGTGTGAGAGAGAGAGAGTGTGAGAGTGTGTGAGAGAGAGTGTGTGAATGTGAGAGTGCGTGTGAGAATGTGTGAGAGTGTGTGAGAGAGAGAGTGTGAGAGTGTGTGAGAGTGTGTGAGAGAGAGAGTGTGAGAGTGTGTGCGAGAGAGAGTCTGAGAGAGTGTGAGAGTATAGAGTCTGAGAGAGTGTGAGAGTGCGTGAGAGTATGTGAGAGTAGAGAGTCTGAGAGAGTGTGAGAGAGTGTGAGAGTGTGTGCGAGAGAGAGTGTGAGAGTGTGTGAGAGAGTGTGAGAGTGTGTGAGAGACAGAGTATGAGAGTGTGTGTGAGAGTGTGTACGAGAGAGAGTGTGAGAGAGAGTGTGAGAGTGTTTGAGAGAGAGAGTGTGAGAGTGTGAGAGAGAGTGTGAGAGCGTGTGAGAGAGTGTGTGAGAGTGTGAGAGAGTGTGAGAGAGAGAGTGTGAGAGTGTGTGAGAGAGAGAGTGTGAGTGTGTGTGAGAGTATGTGAGAGAGTATATGAGAGAGTGTGAGAGTGTGTGACAGTGTGTGCGATTGTGAGAGAGAGAGTGTGAGAGAGTGTGAGAGTGTGTGCGAGAGAGAGAGTGTGAGAGTGTGTGCGAGAGAGAGTCTGAGAGAGTGTGAGAGTATAGAGTCTGAGAGAGTGTGAGAGTGTGTGAGAGTATGTGAGAGAGAGAGTGTGAGAGTGTGAGAGAGAGTGTGAGAGTGTGTGAGAGTGCGTGTGAGAGAGTGTGTGAGAGTGTGAGAGAGTGTGAGAGAGAGAGTGTGAGAGTGTGTGAGAGAGAGTGTGTGAATGTGAGAGTGCGTGTGAGAATGTGTGAGAGTGTGTGAGAGAGAGAGTGTGAGAGTGTGTGAGGGACAGTGTGTGAGAGAGTGTGTGAGAGAGTGTGAGAGTGTGTGTAAGAGTGTGTGAGAGTGTGTGAAAGAGTGTGTGAGAGAGAGTGTGTGAGAGAGAGAGTGTGAGAGTGTGAGAGTGTGTGAGTGTGAGAGTGTGAGAGCGTGTGAGAGAGAGTGTGAGAGGGTGGGAGAGTGCATGCGAGAGAGAGAGTGTGAGAGTGTGTGAGAGACAGTGTGTGAATGTGAGAGTGCGTGTGAGAATGTGTGAGAGTGTGTGAGAGAGAGAGTGTGAGAGAGTGTGTGAGAGAGAGAGTGTGAGAGTGTGTGCGAGAGAGAGTCTGAGAGAGTGTGAGAGTATAGAGTCTGAGAGAGTGTGAGAGTGTGTGAGAGTATGTGAGAGAGAGAGTGTGAGAGTGTGAGAGAGAGTGTGAGAGTGTGTGAGAGTGCGTGTGAGAGAGTGTGTGAGAGTGTGAGAGAGTATGAGAGAGAGAGTGTGAGAGTGTGTGAGAGAGAGTGTGTGAATGTGAGAGTGCGTGTGAGAATGTGTGAGAGTGTGTGAGAGAGAGAGTGTGAGAGTGTGTGAGGGACAGTGTGTGAGAGAGTGTGTGAGAGAGTGTGAGAGTGTGTGTAAGAGTGTGTGAGAGTGTGTGTAAGAGTGTGTGAGAGAGAGAGTGTGAGAGTGTGAGAGTGTGTGAGTGTGAGAGTGTGAGAGCGTGTGAGAGAGAGTGTGAGAGGGTGGGAGAGTGCATGCGAGAGAGAGAGTGTGAGAGTGTGTGAGAGAGAGTGTGTGAATGTGAGAGTGCGTGTGAGAATGTGTGAGAGTGTGTGAGAGAGAGAGTGTGAGAGAGTGTGTGAGAGAGAGAGTGTGAGAGTGTGTGCGAGAGAGAGGCTGAGAGAGTGTGAGAGTATAGAGTCTGAGAGAGTGTGAGAGTGTGTGAGAGAGAGAGTGTGAGAGTGTGAGAGAGAGTGTGAGAGTGTGTGAGAGTGCGTGTGAGAGAGTGTGTGAGAGTGTGAGAGAGTGTGAGAGAGAGAGTGTGAGAGTGTGTGAGAGAGAGTGAGTGAATGTGAGAGTGCGTGTGAGAATGTGTGTGAGAGAGAGAGTGTGAGAGTGTGTGAGGGACAGTGTGTGAGAGAGTGTGTGAGAGAGTGTGAGAGTGTGTGTAAGAGTGTGTGAGAGTGTGTGAAAGAGTGTGTGAGAGAGAGTGTGAGAGAGAGAGTGTGAGAGTGTGAGAGTGTGTGAGTGTGAGAGTGTGAGAGCGTGTGAGAGAGAGTGTGAGAGGGTGGGAGAGTGCATGCGAGAGAGAGAGTGTGAGAGTGTGTGAGAGAGAGTGTGTGAATGTGAGAGTGCGTGTGAGAATGTGTGAGAGTGTGTGAGAGAGAGAGTGTGAGAGAGTGTGTGAGAGAGAGAGTGTGAGAGTGTGTGCGAGAGAGAGTCTGAGAGAGTGTGAGAGTATAGAGTCTGAGAGAGTGTGAGAGTGTGTGAGAGAGAGAGTGTGAGAGTGTGAGAGAGAGTGTGAGAGTGTGTGAGAGTGCGTGTGAGAGAGTGTGTGAGAGTGTGAGAGAGTGTGAGAGAGAGAGTGTGAGAGTGTGTGAGAGAGAGTGTGTGAATGTGAGAGTGCGTGTGAGAATGTGTGAGAGTGTGTGAGAGAGAGAGTGTGAGAGTGTGTGAGAGAGAGAGTGTGAGAGTGTGTGCGAGAGAGAGTCTGAGAGAGTGTGAGAGTATAGAGTCTGAGAGAGTGTGAGAGTGTGTGAGAGTATGTGAGAGTAGAGAGTCTGAGAGAGTGTGAGAGAGTGTGAGAGTGTGTGCGAGAGAGAGTGTGAGAGTGTGTGAGAGAGTGTGAGAGTGTGTGAGAGACAGAGTATGAGAGTGTGTGTGAGAGTGTGTACGAGAGAGAGTGTGAGAGATAGTGTGAGAGTGTGTGAGAGAGAGAGTGTGAGAGAGAGTGTGAGAGCGTGTGAGAGAGTGTGTGAGAGTGTGAGAGAGTGTGAGAGAGAGAGTGTGAGAGTGTGTGAGAGAGAGAGAGTGTGAGTGTGTGTGAGAGTATGTGAGAGAGTATATGAGAGTGTGAGAGTGTGTGACAGTGTGTGCGATTGTGAGAGAGAGAGTGTGAGAGAGTGTGAGAGTGTGTGCGAGAGAGTGTGTGAGTGTGTGAGAGTGTGTGAGAGAGAGTGTGTGAATGTGAGAGTGCGTGTGAGAATGTGTGAGAGTGTGTGAGAGAGAGAGTGTGAGAGTGTGTGAGGGACAGTGTGTGAGAGAGTGTGTGAGAGAGTGTGAGAGTGTGTGTAAGAGTGTGTGAGAGTGTGTGTAAGAGTGTGTGAGAGAGAGTGTGTGAGAGAGAGAGTGTGAGAGTGTGAGAGTGTGTGTGTGTGAGAGTGTGAGAGCGTGTGAGAGAGAGTGTGAGAGGGTGGGAGAGTGCATGCGAGAGAGAGAGTGTGAGAGTGTGTGAGAGAGAGTGTGTGAATGTGAGAGTGCGTGTGAGAATGTGTGAGAGTGTGTGAGAGAGAGAGTGTGAGAGAGTGTGTGAGAGAGAGAGAGTGTGAGAGTGTGTGCGAGAGAGAGTCTGAGAGAGTGTGAGAGTATAGAGTCTGAGAGAGTGTGAGAGTGTGTGAGAGAGAGAGTGTGAGAGTGTGAGAGAGAGTGTGAGAGTGTGTGAGAGTGCGTGTGAGAGAGTGTGTGAGAGTGTGAGAGAGTGTGAGAGAGAGAGTGTGAGAGTGTGTGAGAGAGAGTGAGTGAATGTGAGAGTGCGTGTGAGAATGTGTGTGAGAGAGAGAGTGTGAGAGTGTGTGAGGGACAGTGTGTGAGAGAGTGTGTGAGAGAGTGTGAGAGTGTGTGTAAGAGTGTGTGAGAGTGTGTGAGAGAGAGTGTGTGAGAGAGAGTGTGAGAGAGAGAGTGTGAGAGTGTGAGAGTGTGTGAGTGTGAGAGTGTGAGAGCGTGTGAGA
Source organism: Scyliorhinus torazame (assembly GCF_047496885.1). Taxonomy (NCBI): domain Eukaryota; kingdom Metazoa; phylum Chordata; class Chondrichthyes; order Carcharhiniformes; family Scyliorhinidae; genus Scyliorhinus; species Scyliorhinus torazame. The sequence goes on along the minus strand of NC_092712.1, from coordinate 10,800,475 downwards.
GAGAGTGTGAGAGGGTGGGAGAGTGCATGCGAGAGAGAGAGTGTGAGAGTGTGTGAGAGAGAGTGTGTGAATGTGAGAGTGCGTGTGAGAATGTGTGAGAGTGTGTGAGAGAGAGAGTGTGAGAGAGTGTGTGAGAGAGAGAGTGTGAGAGTGTGTGCGAGAGAGAGTCTGAGAGAGTGTGAGAGTATAGAGTCTGAGAGAGTGTGAGAGTGTGTGAGAGAGAGAGTGTGAGAGTGTGAGAGAGAGTGTGAGAGTGTGTGAGAGTGCGTGTGAGAGAGTGTGTGAGAGTGTGAGAGAGTGTGAGAGAGAGAGTGTGAGAGTGTGTGAGAGAGAGTGTGTGAATGTGAGAGTGCGTGTGAGAATGTGTGAGAGTGTGTGAGAGAGAGAGTGTGAGAGTGTGTGAGAGTGTGTGAGAGAGAGAGTGTGAGAGTGTGTGCGAGAGAGAGTCTGAGAGAGTGTGAGAGTATAGAGTCTGAGAGAGTGTGAGAGTGTGTGAGAGTATGTGAGAGTAGAGAGTCTGAGAGAGTGTGAGAGTGTGTGCGAGAGAGAGTGTGAGAGTGTGTGAGAGAGTGTGAGAGTGTGTGAGAGACAGAGTATGAGAGTGTGTGTGAGAGTGTGTACGAGAGAGAGTGTGAGAGATAGTGTGAGAGTGTGTGAGAGAGAGAGTGTGAGAGAGAGTGTGAGAGCGTGTGAGAGAGTGTGTGAGAGAGTGTGAGAGAGTGTGAGAGTGTGTGAGAGAGAGAGAGTGTGTGTGTGTGTGAGAGTATGTGAGAGAGTATATGAGAGAGTGTGAGAGTGTGTGACAGTGTGTGCGATTGTGAGAGAGAGAGTGTGAGAGAGTGTGAGAGTGTGTGCGAGAGAGTGTGTGAGTGTGTGAGAGTGTGTGAGAGAGAGTGTGTGAATGTGAGAGTGCGTGTGAGAATGTGTGAGAGTGTGTGAGAGAGAGAGTGTGAGAGTGTGTGAGGGACAGTGTGTGAGAGAGTGTGTGAGAGAGTGTGAGAGTGTGTGTAAGAGTGTGTGAGAGTGTGTGTAAGAGTGTGTGAGAGAGAGTGTGTGAGAGAGAGAGTGTGAGAGTGTGAGAGTGTGTGTGTGTGAGAGTGTGAGAGCGTGTGAGAGAGAGTGTGAGAGGGTGGGAGAGTGCATGCGAGAGAGAGAGTGTGAGAGTGTGTGAGAGAGAGTGTGTGAATGTGAGAGTGCGTGTGAGAATGTGTGAGAGTGTGTGAGAGAGAGAGTGTGAGAGAGTGTATGAGAGAGAGAGTGTGAGAGTGTGTGCGAGAGAGAGTCTGAGAGAGTGTGAGAGTATAGAGTCTGAGAGAGTGTGAGAGTGTGTGAGAGTATGTGAGAGAGAGAGTGTGAGAGTGTGAGAGAGAGTGTGAGAGAGAGTGTGAGAGTGTGTGAGAGTGCGTGTGAGAGAGTGTGTGAGAGTGTGAGAGAGTGTGAGAGAGAGAGTGTGAGAGTGTGTGAGAGAGAGTGTGTGAATGTGAGAGTGCGTGTGAGAATGTGTGAGAGTGTGTGAGAGAGAGAGTGTGAGAGTGTGTGAGGGACAGTGTGTGAGAGAGTGTGTGAGAGAGTGTGAGAGTGTGTGTAAGAGTGTGTGAGAGTGTGTGAAAGAGTGTGTGAGAGAGAGTGTGTGAGAGAGAGAGTGTGAGAGTGTGAGAGTGTGTGAGTGTGAGAGTGTGAGAGCGTGTGAGAGAGAGTGTGAGAGGGTGGGAGAGTGCATGCGAGAGAGAGAGTGTGAGAGTGTGTGAGAGAGACTGTGTGAATGTGAGAGTGCGTGTGAGAATGTGTGAGAGTGTGTGAGAGAGAGAGTGTGAGAGAGTGTGTGAGAGAGAGTGTGAGAGTGTGTGCGAGAGAGAGTCTGAGAGAGTGTGAGAGTATAGAGTCTGAGAGAGTGTGAGAGTGTGAGAGAGTGTGTGAGAGTGCGTGTGAGAGAGTGTGTGAGAGTGTGAGAGAGTGTGAGAGAGAGAGTGTGAGAGTGTGTGAGAGAGAGTGTGTGAATGTGAGAGTGCGTGTGAGAATGTGTGAGAGTGTGTGAGAGAGAGAGTGTGAGAGTGTGTGAGAGTGTGTGAGAGAGAGTGTGAGAGTGTGTGCGAGAGAGAGTATGTGAGAGTAGAGAGTGTGAGAGAGTGTGAGAGTGTGTGCGTGAGAGAGTGTGAGAGTGTGTGAGAGAGTGTGAGAGTGTGTGAGAGACAGAGTGTGAGAGTGTGTGTGAGAGTGTGTGAGAGAGAGAGTGTGAGAGTGTGAGAGAGAGTGTGAGAGCGTGTGAGAGAGTGTGTGAGAGTGTGAGAGAGTATGAGAGAGAGAGTGTGAGAGTGTGTGAGAGAGAGAGTGTGAGTGTGTGTGAGAGTATGTGAGAGAGTATATGAGAGAGTGTGAGAGTGTGTGACAGTGTGTGCGATTGTGAGAGAGAGAGTGTGAGAGTGTGAGAGAGAGAGTGTGAGAGTGTGTGAGAGAGAGTGTGTGAATGTGAGAGTGCGTGTGAGAATGTGTGAGAGAGAGAGTGTGAGAGTGTGTGAGAGTGTGTGAGAGAGAGAGTGTGAGAGTGTGTGCGAGAGAGAGTCTGAGAGAGTGTGAGAGTATAGAGTCTGAGAGAGTGTGAGAGTGTGTGAGAGTATGTGAGAGTAGAGAGTCTGAGAGAGTGTGAGAGAGTGTGAGAGTGTGTGCGAGAGAGAGTGTGAGAGTGTGTGAGAGAGTGTGAGAGTGTGTGAGAGACAGAGTATGAGAGTGTGTGTGAGAGTGTGTACGAGAGAGAGTGTGAGAGAGAGGGTGAGAGTGTTTGAGAGAGAGAGTGTGAGAGTGTGAGAGAGAGTGTGAGAGCGTGTGAGAGAGTGTGTGAGAGTGTGAGAGAGTGTGAGAGAGAGAGTGTGAGAGTGTGTGAGAGAGAGAGTGTGAGTGTGTGTGAGAGTATGTGAGAGAGTATATGAGAGAGTGTGAGAGTGTGTGACAGTGTGTGCGATTGTGAGAGAGATAGTGTGAGAGAGTGTGAGAGTGTGTGCGAGAGAGTGTGTGAGAGTGTGAGAGAGTGTGAGAGTGTGTGAGAGAGAGTGTGTGAATGTGAGAGTGCGTGTGAGAATGTGTGAGAGTGTGTGAGAGAGAGAGTGTGAGAGTGTGTGAGGGACAGTGTGTGAGAGAGTGTGTGAGAGAGTGTGAGAGTGTGTGTAAGAGTGTGTGAGAGTGTGTGTAAGAGTGTGTGAGAGAGAGTGTGTGAGAGAGAGAGTGTGAGAGTGTGAGAGTGTGTGAGTGTGAGAGCGTGTGAGAGAGAGTGTGAGAGGGTGGGAGAGTGCATGCGAGAGAGAGAGTGTGAGAGTGTGTGAGAGAGAGTGTGTGAATGTGAGAGTGCGTGTGAGAATGTGTGAGAGTGTGTGAGAGAGAGAGTGTGAGAGAGTGTGTGAGAGAGAGAGTGTGAGAGTGTGTGCGAGAGAGAGTCTGAGAGAGTGTGAGAGTATAGAGTCTGAGAGAGTGTGAGAGTGTGTGAGAGTATGTGAGAGAGAGAGTGTGAGAGTGTGAGAGAGAGTGTGAGAGTGTGTGAGAGTGCGTGTGAGAGAGTGTGTGAGAGTGCGAGAGAGTGTGAGAGAGAGAGTGTGAGAGTGTGTGAGAGAGAGTGTGTGAATGTGAGAGTGGGTGTGAGAATGTGTGAGAGTGTGTGAGACAGAGAGTGTGAGAGTGTGTGAGGGACAGTGTGTGAGAGAGTGTGTGAGAGAGTGTGAGAGTGTGTGTAAGAGTGTGTGAGAGTGTGTGAAAGAGTGTGTGAGAGAGAGTGTGTGAGAGAGAGAGTGTGAGAGTGTGTGAGTGTGAGAGTGTGAGAGCGTGTGAGAGAGAGTGTGAGAGGGTGGGAGAGTGCATGCGAGAGAGAGAGTGTGAGAGTGTGTGAGAGAGACTGTGTGAATGTGAGAGTGCGTGTGAGAATGTGTGAGAGTGTGTGAGAGAGAGAGTGTGAGAGAGTGTGTGAGAGAGAGTGTGAGAGTGTGTGCGAGAGAGAGTCTGAGAGAGTGTGAGAGTATAGAGTCTGAGAGAGTGTGAGAGTGTGAGAGAGTGTGTGAGAGTGCGTGTGAGAGAGTGTGTGAGAGTGTGAGAGAGTGTGAGAGAGAGAGTGTGAGAGTGTGTGAGAGAGAGTGTGTGAATGTGAGAGTGCGTGTGAGAATGTGTGAGAGTGTGTGAGAGAGAGAGTGTGAGAGTGTGTGAGAGTGTGTGAGAGAGAGTGTGAGAGTGTGTGCGAGAGAGAGTATGTGAGAGTAGAGAGTGTGAGAGAGTGTGAGAGTGTGTGCGTGAGAGAGTGTGAGAGTGTGTGAGAGAGTGTGAGAGTGTGTGAGAGACAGAGTGTGAGAGTGTGTGTGAGAGTGTGTGAGAGAGAGAGTGTGAGAGTGTGAGAGAGAGTGTGAGAGCGTGTGAGAGAGTGTGTGAGAGTGTGAGAGAGTATGAGAGAGAGAGTGTGAGAGTGTGTGAGAGAGAGAGTGTGAGTGTGTGTGAGAGTATGTGAGAGAGTATATGAGAGAGTGTGAGAGTGTGTGACAGTGTGTGCGATTGTGAGAGAGAGAGTGTGAGAGTGTGAGAGAGAGAGTGTGAGAGTGTGTGAGAGAGAGTGTGTGAATGTGAGAGTGCGTGTGAGAATGTGTGAGAGAGAGAGTGTGAGAGTGTGTGAGAGTGTGTGAGAGAGAGAGTGTGAGAGTGTGTGCGAGAGAGAGTCTGAGAGAGTGTGAGAGTATAGAGTCTGAGAGAGTGTGAGAGTGTGTGAGAGTATGTGAGAGTAGAGAGTCTGAGAGAGTGTGAGAGAGTGTGAGAGTGTGTGCGAGAGAGAGTGTGAGAGTGTGTGAGAGAGTGTGAGAGTGTGTGAGAGACAGAGTATGAGAGTGTGTGTGAGAGTGTGTACGAGAGAGAGTGTGAGAGAGAGGGTGAGAGTGTTTGAGAGAGAGAGTGTGAGAGTGTGAGAGAGAGTGTGAGAGCGTGTGAGAGAGTGTGTGAGAGTGTGAGAGAGTGTGAGAGAGAGAGTGTGAGAGTGTGTGAGAGAGAGAGTGTGAGTGTGTGTGAGAGTATGTGAGAGAGTATATGAGAGAGTGTGAGAGTGTGTGACAGTGTGTGCGATTGTGAGAGAGATAGTGTGAGAGAGTGTGAGAGTGTGTGCGAGAGAGTGTGTGAGAGTGTGAGAGAGTGTGAGAGTGTGTGAGAGAGAGTGTGTGAATGTGAGAGTGCGTGTGAGAATGTGTGAGAGTGTGTGAGAGAGAGAGTGTGAGAGTGTGTGAGGGACAGTGTGTGAGAGAGTGTGTGAGAGAGTGTGAGAGTGTGTGTAAGAGTGTGTGAGAGTGTGTGTAAGAGTGTGTGAGAGAGAGTGTGTGAGAGAGAGAGTGTGAGAGTGTGAGAGTGTGTGAGTGTGAGAGCGTGTGAGAGAGAGTGTGAGAGGGTGGGAGAGTGCATGCGAGAGAGAGAGTGTGAGAGTGTGTGAGAGAGAGTGTGTGAATGTGAGAGTGCGTGTGAGAATGTGTGAGAGTGTGTGAGAGAGAGAGTGTGAGAGAGTGTGTGAGAGAGAGAGTGTGAGAGTGTGTGCGAGAGAGAGTCTGAGAGAGTGTGAGAGTATAGAGTCTGAGAGAGTGTGAGAGTGTGTGAGAGTATGTGAGAGAGAGAGTGTGAGAGTGTGAGAGAGAGTGTGAGAGTGTGTGAGAGTGCGTGTGAGAGAGTGTGTGAGAGTGCGAGAGAGTGTGAGAGAGAGAGTGTGAGAGTGTGTGAGAGAGAGTGTGTGAATGTGAGAGTGGGTGTGAGAATGTGTGAGAGTGTGTGAGACAGAGAGTGTGAGAGTGTGTGAGGGACAGTGTGTGAGAGAGTGTGTGAGAGAGTGTGAGAGTGTGTGTAAGAGTGTGTGAGAGTGTGTGAAAGAGTGTGTGAGAGAGAGTGTGTGAGAGAGAGAGTGTGAGAGTGTGAGAGTGTGTGAGTGTGAGAGTGTGAGAGCGTGTGAGAGAGAGTGTGAGAGGGTGGGAGAGTGCATGCGAGAGAGAGAGTGTGAGAGTGTGTGAGAGAGAGTGTGTGAATGTGAGAGTGCGTGTGAGAATGTGTGAGAGTGTGTGAGAGAGAGAGTGTGAGAGAGTGTGTGAGAGAGAGAGTGTGAGAGTGTGTGCGAGAGAGAGTCTGAGAGAGTGTGAGAGTATAGAGTCTGAGAGAGTGTGAGAGTGTGTGAGAGAGAGAGTGTGAGAGTGTGAGAGAGAGTGTGAGAGTGTGTGAGAGTGCGTGTGAGAGAGTGTGTGAGAGTGTGAGAGAGTGTGAGAGAGAGAGTGTGAGAGTGTGTGAGAGAGAGTGTGTGAATGTGAGAGTGCGTGTGAGAATGTGTGAGAGTGTGTGAGAGAGAGAGTGTGAGAGTGTGTGAGAGAGAGAGTGTGAGAGTGTGTGCGAGAGAGAGTCTGAGAGAGTGTGAGAGTATAGAGTCTGAGAGAGTGTGAGAGTGTGTGAGAGTATGTGAGAGTAGAGAGTCTGAGAGAGTGTGAGAGAGTGTGAGAGTGTGTGCGAGAGAGAGTGTGAGAGTGTGTGAGAGAGTGTGAGAGTGTGTGAGAGACAGAGTATGAGAGTGTGTGTGAGAGTGTGTACGAGAGAGAGTGTGAGAGAGAGTGTGAGAGTGTTTGAGAGAGAGAGTGTGAGAGTGTGAGAGAGAGTGTGAGAGCGTGTGAGAGAGTGTGTGAGAGTGTGAGAGAGTGTGAGAGAGAGAGTGTGAGAGTGTGTGAGAGAGAGAGTGTGAGTGTGTGTGAGAGTATGTGAGAGAGTATATGAGAGAGTGTGAGAGTGTGTGACAGTGTGTGCGATTGTGAGAGAGAGAGTGTGAGAGAGTGTGAGAGTGTGTGCGAGAGAGAGAGTGTGAGAGTGTGTGCGAGAGAGAGTCTGAGAGAGTGTGAGAGTATAGAGTCTGAGAGAGTGTGAGAGTGTGTGAGAGTATGTGAGAGAGAGAGTGTGAGAGTGTGAGAGAGAGTGTGAGAGTGTGTGAGAGTGCGTGTGAGAGAGTGTGTGAGAGTGTGAGAGAGTGTGAGAGAGAGAGTGTGTGAGAGAGAGTGTGTGAATGTGAGAGTGCGTGTGAGAATGTGTGAGAGTGTGTGAGAGAGAGAGTGTGAGAGTGTGTGAGGGACAGTGTGTGAGAGAGTGTGTGAGAGAGTGTGAGAGTGTGTGTAAGAGTGTGTGAGAGTGTGTGAAAGAGTGTGTGAGAGAGAGTGTGTGAGAGAGAGAGTGTGAGAGTGTGAGAGTGTGTGAGTGTGAGAGTGTGAGAGCGTGTGAGAGAGAGTGTGAGAGGGTGGGAGAGTGCATGCGAGAGAGAGTGTGTGAGAGACAGTGTGTGAATGTGAGAGTGCGTGTGAGAATGTGTGAGAGTGTGTGAGAGAGAGAGTGTGAGAGAGTGTGTGAGAGAGAGAGTGTGAGAGTGTGTGCGAGAGAGAGTCTGAGAGAGTGTGAGAGTATAGAGTCTGAGAGAGTGTGAGAGTGTGTGAGAGTATGTGAGAGAGAGAGTGTGAGAGTGTGAGAGAGAGTGTGAGAGTGTGTGAGAGTGCGTGTGAGAGAGTGTGTGAGAGTGTGAGAGAGTATGAGAGAGAGAGTGTGAGAATGTGTGAGAGAGAGTGTGTGAATGTGAGAGTGCGTGTGAGAATGTGTGAGAGTGTGTGAGAGAGAGAGTGTGAGAGTGTGTGAGGGACAGTGTGTGAGAGAGTGTGTGAGAGAGTGTGAGAGTGTGTGTAAGAGTGTGTGAGAGTGTGTGTAAGAGTGTGTGAGAGAGAGAGTGTGAGAGTGTGTGAGTGTGAGAGTGTGAGAGCGTGTGAGAGAGAGTGTGAGAGGGTGGGAGAGTGCATGCGAGAGAGAGAGTGTGAGAGTGTGTGAGAGAGAGTGTGTGAATGTGAGAGTGCGTGTGAGAATGTGTGAGAGTGTGTGAGAGAGAGAGTGTGAGAGAGTGTGTGAGAGAGAGAGTGTGAGAGTGTGTGCGAGAGAGATTCTGAGAGAGTGTGAGAGTATAGAGTCTGAGAGAGTGTGAGAGTGTGTGAGAGAGAGAGTGTGAGAGTGTGAGACAGAGTGTGAGAGTGTGTGAGAGTGCGTGTGAGAGAGTGTGTGAGAGTGTGAGAGAGTGTGAGAGAGAGAGTGTGAGAGTGTGTGAGAGAGAGTGAGTGAATGTGAGAGTGCGTGTGAGAATGTGTGTGAGAGAGAGAGTGTGAGAGTGTGTGAGGGACAGTGTGTGAGAGAGTGTGTGAGAGAGTGTGAGAGTGTGTGTAAGAGTGTGTGAGAGTGTGTGAAAGAGTGTGTGAGAGAGAGTGTGAGAGAGAGAGTGTGAGAGTGTGAGAGTGTGTGAGTGTGAGAGTGTGAGAGCGTGTGAGAGAGAGTGTGAGAGGGTGGGAGAGTGCATGCGAGAGAGAGAGTGTGAGAGTGTGTGAGAGAGAGTGTGTGAATGTGAGAGTGCGTGTGAGAATGTGTGAGAGTGTGTGAGAGAGAGAGTGTGAGAGAGTGTGTGAGAGAGAGAGTGTGAGAGTGTGTGCGAGAGAGAGTCTGAGAGAGTGTGAGAGTATAGAGTATGAGAGAGTGTGAGAGTGTGTGAGAGAGAGAGTGTGAGAGTGTGAGAGAGAGTGTGAGAGTGTGTGAGAGTGCGTGTGAGAGAGTGTGTGAGAGTGTGAGAGAGTGTGAGAGAGAGAGTGTGAGAGTGTGTGAATGTGAGAGTGCGTGTGAGAATGTGTGAGAGTGTGTGAGAGAGAGAGTGTGAGAGTGTGTGAGAGTGTGTGAGAGAGAGAGTGTGAGAGTGTGTGCGAGAGAGAGTCTGAGAGAGTGTGAGAGTATAGAGTCTGAGAGAGTGTGAGAGTGTGTGAGAGTATGTGAGAGTAGAGAGTCTGAGAGAGTGTGAGAGTGTGTGAGAGAGTGTGAGAGTGTGTGAGAGACAGAGTATGAGAGTGTGTGTGAGAGTGTGTACGAGAGAGAGTGTGAGAGATAGTGTGAGAGTGTGTGAGAGAGAGAGTGTGAGAGAGAGTGTGAGAGCGTGTGAGAGAGTGTGTAAGAGTGTGAGAGAGTGTGAGAGAGAGAGTGTGAGAGTGTGTGAGAGAGAGAGAGTGTGAGTGGGTGTGAGAGTATGTGAGAGAGTATATGAGAGAGTGTGAGAGTGTGTGACAGTGTGTGCGATTGTGAGAGAGAGAGTGTGAGAGAGTGTGAGAGTGTGTGCGAGAGAGTGTGTGAGTGTGTGAGAGTGTGTGAGAGAGAGTGTGTGAATGTGAGAGTGCGTGTGAGAATGTGTGAGAGTGTGTGAGAGAGAGAGTGTGAGAGTGTGTGAGGGACAGTGTGTGAGAGAGTGTGTGAGAGAGTGTGAGAGTGTGTGTAAGAGTGTGTGAGAGTGTGTGTAAGAGTGTGTGAGAGAGAGTGTGTGAGAGAGAGAGTGTGAGAGTGTGAGAGTGTGTGTGTGTGAGAGTGTGAGAGCGTGTGAGAGAGAGTGTGAGAGGGTGGGAGAGTGCATGCGAGAGAGAGAGTGTGAGAGTGTGTGAGAGAGAGTGTGTGAATGTGAGAGTGCGTGTGAGAATGTGTGAGAGTGTGTGAGAGAGAGAGTGTGAGAGAGTGTATGAGAGAGAGAGTGTGAGAGTGTGTGCGAGAGAGAGTCTGAGAGAGTGTGAGAGTATAGAGTGTGAGAGTGTGTGACAGTGTGTGCGATTGTGAGAGAGATAGTGTGAGAGAGTGTGAGAGTGTGTGCGAGAGAGTGTGTGAGAGTGTGAGAGAGTGTGAGAGTGTGTGAGAGAGAGTGTGTGAATGTGAGAGTGCGTGTGAGAATGTGTGAGAGTGTGTGAGAGAGAGAGTGTGAGAGTGTGTGAGGGACAGTGTGTGAGAGAGTGTGTGAGAGAGTGTGAGAGTGTGTGTAAGAGTGTGTGAGAGTGTGTGTAAGAGTGTGTGAGAGAGAGTGTGTGAGAGAGAGAGTGTGAGAGTGTGAGAGTGTGTGAGTGTGAGAGTGTGAGAGCGTGTGAGAGAGAGTGTGAGAGGGTGGGAGAGTGCATGCGAGAGAGAGAGTGTGAGAGTGTGTGAGAGAGAGTGTGTGAATGTGAGAGTGCGTGTGAGAATGTGTGAGAGTGTGTGAGAGAGAGAGTGTGAGAGAGTGTGTGAGAGAGAGAGTGTGAGAGTGTGTGCGAGAGAGAGTCTGAGAGAGTGTGAGAGTATAGAGTCTGAGAGAGTGTGAGAGTGTGTGAGAGTATGTGAGAGAGAGAGTGTGAGAGTGTGAGAGAGAGTGTGAGAGTGTGTGAGAGTGCGTGTGAGAGAGTGTGTGAGAGTGTGAGAGAGTGTGAGAGAGAGAGTGTGAGAGTGTGTGAGAGAGAGTGTGTGAATGTGAGAGTGGGTGTGAGAATGTGTGAGAGTGTGTGAGACAGAGAGTGTGAGAGTGTGTGAGGGACAGTGTGTGAGAGAATGTGTGAGAGAGTGTGAGAGTGTGTGTAAGAGTGTGTGAGAGTGTGTGAAAGAGTGTGTGAGAGAGAGTGTGTGAGAGAGAGAGTGTGAGAGTGTGAGAGTGTGTGAGTGTGAGAGTGTGAGAGCGTGTGAGAGAGAGTGTGAGAGGGTGGGAGAGTGCATGCGAGAGAGAGAGTGTGAGAGTGTGTGAGAGAGAGTGTGTGAATGTGAGAGTGCGTGTGAGAATGTGTGAGAGTGTGTGAGAGAGAGAGTGTGAGAGAGTGTGTGAGAGAGAGAGTGTGAGAGTGTGTGCGAGAGAGAGTCTGAGAGAGTGTGAGAGTATAGAGTCTGAGAGAGTGTGAGAGTGTGTGAGAGAGAGAGTGTGAGAGTGTGAGAGAGTGTGAGAGTGTGTGAGAGTGCGTGTGAGAGAGTGTGTGAGAGTGTGAGAGAGTGTGAGAGAGAGAGTGTGAGAGTGTGTGAGAGAGAGTGTGTGAATGTGAGAGTGCGTGTGAGAATGTGTGAGAGTGTGTGAGAGAGAGAGTGTGAGAGTGTGTGAGAGTGTGTGAGAGAGAGAGTGTGAGAGTGTGTGCGAGAGAGAGTCTGAGAGAGTGTGAGAGTATAGAGTCTGAGAGAGTGTGAGAGTGTGTGAGAGTATGTGAGAGTAGAGAGTCTGAGAGAGTGTGAGAGAGTGTGAGAGTGTGTGCGAGAGAGAGTGTGAGAGTGTGTGAGAGAGTGTGAGAGTGTGTGAGAGACAGAGTATGAGAGTGTGTGTGAGAGTGTGTACGAGAGAGAGTGTGAGAGAGAGTGTGAGAGTGTTTGAGAGAGAGAGTGTGAGAGTGTGAGAGAGAGTGTGAGAGCGTGTGAGAGAGTGTGTGAGAGTGTGAGAGAGTGTGAGAGAGAGAGTGTGAGAGTGTGTGAGAGAGAGAGTGTGAGTGTGTGTGAGAGTATGTGAGAGAGTATATGAGAGAGTGTGAGAGTGTGTGACAGTGTGTGCGATTGTGAGAGAGAGAGTGTGAGAGAGTGTGAGAGTGTGTGCGAGAGAGAGAGTGTGAGAGTGTGTGCGAGAGAGAGTCTGAGAGAGTGTGAGAGTATAGAGTCTGAGAGAGTGTGAGAGTGTGTGAGAGTATGTGAGAGAGAGAGTGTGAGAGTGTGAGAGAGAGTGTGAGAGTGTGTGAGAGTGCGTGTGAGAGAGTGTGTGAGAGTGTGAGAGAGTGTGAGAGAGAGAGTGTGTGAGAGAGAGTGTGTGAATGTGAGAGTGCGTGTGAGAATGTGTGAGAGTGTGTGAGAGAGAGAGTGTGAGAGTGTGTGAGGGACAGTGTGTGAGAGAGTGTGTGAGAGAGTGTGAGAGTGTGTGTAAGAGTGTGTGAGAGTGTGTGAAAGAGTGTGTGAGAGAGAGTGTGTGAGAGAGAGAGTGTGAGAGTGTGAGAGTGTGTGAGTGTGAGAGTGTGAGAGCGTGTGAGAGAGAGTGTGAGAGGGTGGGAGAGTGCATGCGAGAGAGAGAGTGTGAGAGTGTGTGAGAGACAGTGTGTGAATGTGAGAGTGCGTGTGAGAATGTGTGAGAGTGTGTGAGAGAGAGAGTGTGAGAGAGTGTGTGAGAGAGAGAGTGTGAGAGTGTGTGCGAGAGAGAGTCTGAGAGAGTGTGAGAGTATAGAGTCTGAGAGAGTGTGAGAGTGTGTGAGAGTATGTGAGAGAGAGAGTGTGAGAGTGTGAGAGAGAGTGTGAGAGTGTGTGAGAGTGCGTGTGAGAGAGTGTGTGAGAGTGTGAGAGAGTATGAGAGAGAGAGTGTGAGAGTGTGTGAGAGAGAGTGTGTGAATGTGAGAGTGCGTGTGAGAATGTGTGAGAGTGTGTGAGAGAGAGAGTGTGAGAGTGTGTGAGGGACAGTGTGTGAGAGAGTGTGTGAGAGAGTGTGTGTAAGAGTGTGTGAGAGTGTGTGTAAGAGTGTGTGAGAGAGAGAGTGTGAGAGTGTGTGAGTGTGAGAGTGTGAGAGCGTGTGAGAGAGAGTGTGAGAGGGTGGGAGAGTGCATGCGAGAGAGAGAGTGTGAGAGTGTGTGAGAGAGAGTGTGTGAATGTGAGAGTGCGTGTGAGAATGTGTGAGAGTGTGTGAGAGAGAGAGTGTGAGAGAGTGTGTGAGAGAGAGAGTGTGAGAGTGTGTGCGAGAGAGATTCTGAGAGAGTGTGAGAGTATAGAGTCTGAGAGAGTGTGAGAGTGTGTGAGAGAGAGAGTGTGAGAGTGTGAGAGAGAGTGTGAGAGTGTGTGAGAGTGCGTGTGAGAGAGTGTGTGAGAGTGTGAGAGAGTGTGAGAGAGAGAGTGTGAGAGTGTGTGAGAGAGAGTGAGTGAATGTGAGAGTGCGTGTGAGAATGTGTGTGAGAGAGAGAGTGTGAGAGTGTGTGAGGGACAGTGTGTGAGAGAGTGTGTGAGAGAGTGTGAGAGTGTGTGTAAGAGTGTGTGAGAGTGTGTGAAAGAGTGTGTGAGAGAGAGTGTGTGAGAGAGAGAGTGTGAGAGTGTGAGAGTGTGTGAGTGTGAGAGTGTGAGAGCGTGTGAGAGAGAGTGTGAGAGGGTGGGAGAGTGCATGCGAGAGAGAGAGTGTGAGAGTGTGTGAGAGAGACTGTGTGAATGTGAGAGTGCGTGTGAGAATGTGTGAGAGTGTGTGAGAGAGAGAGTGTGAGAGAGTGTGTGAGAGAGAGTGTGAGAGTGTGTGCGAGAGAGAGTCTGAGAGAGTGTGAGAGTATAGAGTCTGAGAGAGTGTGAGATTGTGAGAGAGTGTGTGAGAGTGCGTGTGAGAGAGTGTGTGAGAGTGTGAGAGAGTGTGAGAGAGAGAGTGTGAGAGTGTGTGAGAGAGAGTGTGTGAATGTGAGAGTGCGTGTGAGAATGTGTGAGAGTGTGTGAGAGAGAGAGTGTGAGAGTGTGTGAGAGTGTGTGAGAGAGAGAGTGTGAGAGTGTGTGCGAGAGAGAGTATGTGAGAGTAGAGAGTCTGAGAGAGTGTGAGAGAGTGTGAGTGTGTGCGAGAGAGAGTGTGAGAGTGTGTGAGAGTGTGTGAGAGAGTGTGAGAGTGTGTGAGAGACAGAGTGTGAGAGTGTGTGTGAGAGTGTGTGAGAGAGAGAGTGTGAGAGTGTGAGAGAGAGTGTGAGAGCGTGTGAGAGAGTGTGTGAGAGTGTGAGAGAGTGTGAGAGAGAGAGTGTGAGAGTGTGTGAGAGAGAGAGTGTGAGTGTGTGTGAGAGTATGTGAGAGAGTATATGAGAGAGTGTGAGAGTGTGTGACAGTGTGTGCGATTGTGAGAGAGAGAGTGTGAGAGTGTGAGAGTGTGTGCGAGAGAGTGTGTGAGAGTGTGAGAGAGTGTGAGAGTGTGTAAGAGAGTGTGAGTGTGTGTGAGTATGTGAGAGAGTATATGAGAGAGTGTGAGAGTGCGTGACAGTGTGTGCGATTGTGTGTGAGAGAGTGTGAGAGAGAGAGTGTGAGAGAGTGTGAGAGAGTGTGAGAGTGTGTGAGAGTGTGTGCGAGAGAGAGTGAGAGTGTGTGAGAGTGAGAGGGTGTGAGAGTGTGAGAGAGAGTGTGAGTGTGTGAGAGAGTTTGAGAGATAGAGTGTGAAAGTGTGAGAGTGTGAGAGAGAGAGAGTGTGAGAGAGTGTGAGAGAGCGCAAGAGTGTGTGAGAGTGTTTGAGAGAGAGAGTGTGAGAGTGTATGAGAGAGAGAGTGTGTGAGAGTGTGTGAGAGAGTGTGAGAGTGTGTGGGAGAGTGTGTGGGAGAGTGTGAGAGTGTGTGAGAGAGAGTGTGAGAGAGTATGAGAGAGTGTGAGAGAGTGTGAGTGTGAGAGTGTATGAGTGTGTGTAAGGGAGAGTGTGAGAGAGTGTGAGAGTGTGTGGGAGTGTGTGCGAGAGAGAGTGAGAGTGTGTGAGAGTGTGTGAGAAAGTGTGAGAGACAGAGTGTGTGTGAGAGTGCAAAAGAGTGTGTGAGAGGGTGTGAGTGAGAGTGTGAGAGTGTGTCAGAGAGAGAGTGTGAGAGCGTGTGAGAGAGAGTGTGAGAGTGTGTCAGAGAGAGAGTGAGAGTGTGTGAGAGAGAGAGTGCGAGTATGAGAGTGTGTGAGAGAGTGTGAGAGAGTGTGAGAGTGTGTGAGAGAGAGTGTGAGAGTGTGTGAGAGAGTGTGAGAGAGTATGAGAGTGTGTGAGAGAGAGTGAGAGAGTGTGAGAGAGAGTGTGAGCGAGTGTGAGAGAGAGCGTGAGAGTGTGTGCGAGAGTGTGAGTTTGAGAGAGAGTGTATGAGTGTGTGTGAGAGAGTGTGAGAGTGTGTGAAAGAGTGTGAGAGAGAGTGTGAGAGTGTGTGAGGGAGTGAGAGTGTGTGTGAGAGTGTGAGAGAGGGTGGGTGCGTGGACGAGTGTGTGAGAGAGTGTGAGAGTGTGAGAGTGTGTGTGAGAGAGTGTGAGAGACTGTGTGAGAGTGTGTGACAGTGTGAGAGACAGAGTGTGTGTGAGAGTGAAAAAGAGTGTGTGAGAGGGTGTGAGTGAGAGTGTGAGAGTGTGTCAGAGAGAGAGTGTGAGAGCGTGTGAGAGTGTGTGAGAGTGTGTGAGAGAGTGAGAGTGTGTGTGAGAGTGTGAGAGAGGGTGGGTGCGTGGACGAGTGTGTGAGAGAGTGTGAGAGTGTGAGAGTGTGTGCGAGAGAGAGTGAGAGTGTGTGAGAGTGTGTGAGAGAGTGTGAGAGACAGAGTGTGTGTGAGAGTGCAAAAGAGTGTGTGAGAGGGTGTGAGTGAGAGTGTGAGAGTGTGTCAGAGAGAGAGTGTGTGAGAGTGTGTGAGAGTGAGGGAGACTGTGTGAGAGTGTGAGAAAGTGTGAGAGTGTAAGAGAGTGTGTGAGAGTGTGTGAGAGAGTTTGAGTGTGTGAGACTGTGTGTGAGACTGTGTGAGAGAGTGTGAGAGTGAGAGAGACTGTGTGAGAGTGTGAGTATGAGAAAGTGTGAGAAAGTGTGAGAAAGTGTTTGAGTGTGTGAGAGTGTGAGAGTGTGTGAAAGAGTTTGTGTGTGTGTGAGAGTGTGAGCGACTGTGTGAGAGTGTGTCAGAGAATGTGAGAGTGTGTGAAAGAGTTTGTGTGTGTGAGAGAGTGTGAGCGACTGTGTGAGAGTGTGTCAGAGAATGTGAGAGTGTGTGAGAGAGAGTGAGACTGTGTGAGAGACTGTGTGAGAGTGTTTGAGAGTGTTGTCATGATATTCAAACACACACATCATGATCGACAGACCAACAGACCAATTAGCACACATAACACGACAGCCAATCACAGACAAGGACAGAGACAGTATAAGACAAGAAACACGACACCTGCTGGCCAGTCCATCTGGAGACAGGACAAGGCCAGGACCTCATTAACAAGACACTCACACAGTCACCACGTGCTGAGTACCAAGACAGATGTGTAAATAACTAGTTGGAATAAAACTGCGTTGTACCAATCGCAACCGTGTTGGTTCGTCTGTACCTCAGAGCACCCAACACCACATGGTACCAGTGAGTGAATCGATACTTACCGGCAAATCTGCCATCCTGAGCCATGGACACCCGCAACAAACCGCAGCCGTTGCAGGTCGCTGGGAACCTGGGCACCAATTGGAAGCTCTTCAAGCAGCGATTCGAACTGTTCATGCGAGCCAACGAAAAACAGGGCGCCTCGGACGAAACAAAGGTTGCCATGCTCCTCACTGCCGCAGGTCAGCACGCCATCGATGTATACAACTCCTTGGTGTTCGCGGAAGGTGAGAACAAAGCTAAGTATGACACGGTCCTCCTCAAGCTCGACCAGCAGTTCAACGTTGAGGTCAATGAAAGCTTTGAGAGGTATATCTTTCAGCAGCGCCTACAAGGTAAGGATGAGCTCTTTCAGTCCTTGCTGACGCACCTCCGCATACTCGCACAGTCCTGCGGTTACGACACCACCTCAGAGTCCATGATCCGGGACCAGATCATTTTTGGCGTTGCCTCCAGTGGCCTACGCCAGCAGCTTCTAAAAATTAAAGGCCTGACCTTAGCATCTGCAGTTGAAGCCTGTGTCCTGCATGAAAATGCGACCAGCCGCTATGCCCAATTTCAGGCGACCGAATCGGCACGGAGGGGGTCCCAAGCGATCGAATCGGCAAGCCAGCCCGCTCACGAGGCCGAACGCATCCAGGCAATCGAGTTTCTCCCGGCCCGCGGCCCGGACGAGGGCGGCCGCTTCGCGCGCTTTTTGAGGCCTCCCGCGTTTGTGCGCGCCAAACCCTACGGCAACACTGAGGGACGTGCTGCGCAGGCGCGCCCGACGCAAGACCGAACTGCGCATGCGCAGTGGCGTAACGAACGTCATGACGTGCGGCAACTGTGGAGCTGCACATTTAAAAGGGCAATGTCCTGCAAAAACCCGACAATGCCTACGCTGTGGCAAGATGGGCCACTACGCTGCCCACTGTCGAGCGGCTCAACCTGTGGATCTTCCACATCTCCGACAACCTCGCAGACACGTGCGGACCATCCAGCCTCCACAACACGACATCCAAACCGACAACACAGATGGCCAAGACGCCTTCCGGGTTGCGGTCATTGATGTGATCCGGGTCAACACCATCAATCCGGGCGATGAATGGAGTGCCACCCTGACGGTCAACCGATCGCCGATCACTTTCCGCCTGGACACTGGCGCCCCCGCCAACCTCATAGCATGGTCAGCATTCTATGCCATGAAGGTCAGACCACCAATCCAGCCATCCCGGTGCAAGATGGTCGACTACAACGGGAACGTTATCCCGACCATGGGATCCTGCCAGCTCCAGGTGACACACAAAACACACACGGCCACACTCTCGTTCGAGATAGTTGGCTCATCGAAGGACTCCCTGCTGGGCGCACAGGCATGTAAGGCTCTCCACCTTGTGCAACAAATTCTCTCTCTCTCTCCAGACGGCACGTCTGACTCCCCGGATGCAGAGTTCTACGCACAGCTCCAATCGCTCCTCGCCCACAACCAGGAGGCATTCGAAGGCATGGGAACACTGCCATACACCTACCGAATTCGCCTCAAACCGGACGCCATCCCGGTCGTTCACGCACCTCGCAGGGTCCCAGCGCCACTTAAAGACCGCCTCAAGCTGCAGCTGCAGGATCTCCAGGACCAAGGGGTCCTATCCAGGGTCACGGAGCCCATGTCATGGGTCAGCTCCATGGTGTGTGTCAAGAAGCCCTCTGGCGAGCTCCGCATCTGTATAGACCCCAAAGACCTCAATAATAACATGATGCGGGAACACTATCCCATACCCAAACGGGAGGAGATCACCAGTGAAATGGCCCAAGCGAAGATATTCACGAAACTGGATGCTTCTAAAGGATTTTGGCAGATCCAACTGGACCCGTCCAGTCGAAAGCTATGTACCTTCAACACCCCTTTCGGTAGATTCTGCTACAACCGGATGCCATTTGGCATCATCCCGGCATCCGAGGTCTTCCACAGAATCATGGAGCAGATGATGGAAGGCATCGAAGGGGTGCGCGTCATCATCTGGTCCACCACACCGCAGGAGCACATACATCGTCTCCAACGCGCTTTTGCCCGCATACGGGAAAATGGCCAGCGCCTCAACCGAGCCAAGTGCTCCTTTGGCCAGACCGAGTTGAAGTTCCTGGGGGACCATATCTCCCGGTCAGGGGTCCGTCCGGATGCAGACAAGGTGAGCGCCATCACAGCCATGCCGCAGCCGGCCGACAAGAAGGCTGTCCTACGCTTCCTTGGCATGGTCAACTTCCTGGGGAAGTTCATTCCCAACCTTGCCTCCCACACGACGGCTCTGCGCCACCTCGTCAGAAAGTCCACAGAGTTCCAGTGGCTGCCCGCACACCAGTTGGAATGGGAGGAGCTCAAACGCAAACTCACCACGGCACCAGTGTTGCCGTTCTTCGACACGTCTCGTCCCACCAAAATCTCAACTGATGCCAGCCAATCCGGTATTGGAGCAGTGCTCCTGCAGAGGGATGACACGGCGTCATGGGCCCCGGTTGCCTATGCATCGCGGGCCATGACCCCCACAGAGCAGCGCTACGCGCAAATCGAAAAAGAATGCCTGGGCTTGCTAACCGGTTTAGATAAGTTCCACGATTACGTCTATGGTCTTCCACGGTTCACGTCGAAACTGACCACCGCCCCCTGGTCAGCAGAATAAACAAGGACCTGAACGAGATGACCCCTCGCCTCCAGCGCATCCTACTTAAACTCAGGAGGTACGGCTTCCAACTGGTCTACACCCCAGGGAAGGACCTCATTGTGGCGGATGCCCTATCCAGAGCAGTGAGCACGCCGCCAGATGCGGAGGGGTTCGTATGTCAGGTCGAGGCACAGGTGGCCTTGACAGCGGCAAATCTGCCGGCTGACGACTCCAGTCTGGCCCGCATCCGCCGAGAGACTGCGGCCGACCCCCTTTTACAGCGAGTGATGCGCCACATGACGGGAGGATGGCTCAAAGGGCAGTGCCCGCAGTTCTACAATGTACAGACGACCTAGCCATCATTGATGGTGTCCTTCTGAAGCTGGACCGGATTGTGATTCCGCACAGCATGCGCCAGCTGGTTCTCGACCAACTACACGAAGGCCACTTGGGGGTCGAGAAGTGCAGACGGAGGGCCCGAGAGGCGGTATACTGGCCGGGCATCAGTGATGATATCGCCAACATGGTGATCAACTGTACAACCTGCCAAAGGTTTCAGCCGGCGCAACCTCCTGAGACGCTTCTGCCCCATGAGCTGGTGACGTCCCCCTGGGCGAAGGTGGGTGCCGGCCTATTTCACGCGGTCGGCATGGACTATGTCATCATAGTTGACTACTTCTCAAAGTACCCTGAAGTCATACGCCTGCACGATCTGACGTCGTCTGCTGTCATCAGGGCCTGCAAAGACACCTTTGCTCGCCACGGCATTCCGATGACTGTCGGACAATGGGCCCTGTTTTTGCCAGCCAGGAATGGTCGTCCTTTGCTGCTTCGTATGGCTTCACACACGTGACGTCCAGCCCTCTGCACCCCCAGTCCAATGGAAAGGCGGAGAAGGGCGTTCACATTGCCAAGCGGCTCCTCTGCAAGGCTGCTGCTGCCGGGTCGGACTTCTACCTCGCCCTGCTGGCCTATCGCTCGGCCCCACTAGCCACGGGTCTCTCACCAGCACAGCTGCTGATGGGTCGCGCCCTCAGAACCACTGTGCCTTCCATCCTGGCACCAACAATAGACCATGCTCCGGTACTGCATAGGATGCAACTGCAGCGCGATCGCCAGAAGAGATCGTACGACAACCGGGCAACTGATCTTCCCTCCCTGGCCCCTGGAGACAACGTCCGCATCCACCTACCAGACGGTGGCTGGTCAGCACCTGCCGAAGTTCTCCGACGCTTGGCTCCCCGCTCGTTCCTGGTACGCATGCCGGATGGATCCGTGCGTAGGCGCAATCGGCGAGCCCTTCGCCTACTTCCACGCTCGCAACGGGACCCTACACAGACGCCGTGTCCTCCACTGGTTCCTGATAGTGACTTCGTGGAGCTGCCATATACCATGCCCCTTCTGTCGCCGCCCGTGGCCAGGCTCGTACCTCAGCCGGTGGTTCTCGACCCACCCTTGAGGCGGTCAACCCGAATTCGTCGCCCACCTACTAGACTGGACTTATGAGACTGTTCACACGTCAAACTTTAGCAACTACTGTATTGTAACATGTCACTGTTTTATCGTTCCAGGCCTCGTTTGATCGTTCCAAATTTCAACGTTCTTCTTCTTTTGTTATGGTACAACCTCGTTAGCATGTCACACCTGACATCGCCCCTTGTATATAGTTAAGCCCCATGTACATGCTGTAAATATCACGCACACACACCTTTAGCTGCACTCAGGACACATTTATATTTATAACCACGTAGGCACATAATCTTGTAAAAAAGGGGGGATGTCATGGTATTCAAACACACATCACAACACACACATCATGATAGAGAGACCAACAGACCAATTAGCACACATAACACGTCAGCCAATCACAGACAAGAGCAGACACAGTATAAGACAAGAAACACGACACCTGCTGGCCAGTCCATCTGGAGACAGGTCAAGGCCAGGACCTCATTAACAAGACACTCACTCAGTCGCCACTGCTGAGTACCAAGACAGAAGTGTAAATAACTAGTTGGAATAAAACTGCGTTGTACCAATCGCAACCGTGTTGGTTCATCTGTACCTCAGAGCACGCAACACCACAAGTGTGTGTGAGAGAGAGTGTGAGAGAGTGTGAGTATGAGAGTGTATGAGAGAGTTAGAGTGTGTGTGAGAGTGTGAGAGAGGGTGGGTGCGTGGACGAGTGTGTGAGAGAGTGTGAGAGTGTGAGAGAGTGTGTGAGAGAATGTGAGAGTCTGTAAGTGTGTGAGAGTGTGAGAGACTGTGTGAGAGTGTGTGAGAGACTGTGTGAGAGTGTGTGAGAGTGTGAGAGACTGTGTGAGAGTGTGTGAGAGACTGTGTGAGAGTGTGTGAGAGTGTGAGAGACTGTGTGAGAGTGTGTGAGAGACTGTGTGAGAGTGTGTGAGAGTGTGAGAGACTGTGTGAGAGTGTGTGAGAGACTGTGTGAGAGTGTGTGAGAGTGTGAGAGACTGTGTGAGAGTGTGTGAGAGACTGTGTGAGAGTGTGTGAGAGTGTGAGAGACTGTGTGAGAGTGTGTGAGAGACTGTGTGAGAGTGTGTGAGAGTGTGAGAGACTGTGTGAGAGTGTGTGAGAGAGTGTGAGAGAGTGTGAGAGACTGTGTGAGAGTGTGTGAGAGTGAGAGAGACTGTGTGAGAGTGAGAAAGTGTGAGAGTGTAAGACAGTGTGTGAGAGAGTGTGAGAGTGTGAGCGACTGTGAGAGTGTGTGAGCGAGTTTGAAAGTGTGTGAGAGACTGTGAGAGTGTGTGACAGTGTGAGAGTGAGAGAGAGTGTGTGAGAGTGTGAGTGTGAGAAAGTGTGAGAGTGTAAGAGAGTGTGTGTGAGAGTGTGAGAGAGGGTGGGTGCGTGGACGAGTGTGTGAGAGAGTGTGTGAGAGAATGTGAGAGTCTGTAAGTGTGTGAGTGTGAGAGACTGTGTGAGAGTGTGTGAGAGACTGTGTGAGAGTGTGTGAGAGTGTGAGAGACTGTGTGAGAGTGTGTGAGAGTGTGTGAGAGTGTGAGAGACTGTGTGAGAGTGTGTGAGAGACTGAGAGTGTGTGAGAGTGTGAGAGACTGTGTGAGAGACTGTGTGAGAGTGTGTGAGAGAGTGTGAGAGAGTGTGAGAGAGTGTGTGAGAGTGAGAGAGACTGTGTGAGAGTGTGAGAAAGTGTGAGAGTGTAAGACAGTGTGTGAGAGAGTGTGAGAGTGTGAGCGACTGTGAGAGTGTGTGAGCGAGTTTGAAAGTGTGTGAGAGTGTGTGAGAGACTGTGTGAGAGTGTGCGACAGTGTGAGAGTGAGAGAGACTGTGTGAGAGTGTGAGTGTGAGAAAGTGTGAGAGTGTAAGATGGTGTGTGAGAGAGTGTGAGAGTGTGTGAGAGAGTTTGAGAGTGTGAGCGACTGTGTGAGTGTGTCAGAGAATGTGAGAGTGTGTGAGAGAGTTTGAGAGTGTGTGAGAGTGTGTGAGAGACTGTGTGAGAGTGTGAGAGAGAGTGTGAGAGTGTGAGACTGTGTGAGTGTGCGTGAGAGGGTGAGAGAGTGTGAGTGTGAGAGAGTGTGTGAGAGAGGGTGAGAGTGTGTGTGAGAGTGTGTGAGAGAGGGTGAGGGACTGTGAGAGTGTGCGAGACTTTGTGAGAGTGTGTGTGAGAGTGCAAAAGAGTGTGTGAGAGGGTGTGAGTGACTGTGAGTCTGTGTAAGAGAGTGTGATAGTGTGAGAGAGTGTGAGAGTGTGAGAAACTGTGTGAGAGTGCGTGAGAGACTGTGTGAGAGTGTGAGAGACTGTGTGAGAGTGTGTGAGAGAGTGTGAGAGAGTGTGTGAGAGTGTGTGAGAATGAGAGAGACTATGAGAGTGTGAGAAAGTGTGAGAGTGTAAGACAGTGTGTGAGAGAGTGTGAGAGTGTGAGCGACTGTGAGAGTGTGTGAGCGAGTTTGAAAGTGTGTGAGAGTGTGTGAGAGACTGTGTGAGAGTGTGTGACAGTGTGAGAGTGAGAGAGACTGTGTGAGAGTGTGAATGTGAGAAAGTGTGAGAGTGTAAGATGGTGTGTGAGAGAGTGTGAGAGTGTGTGAGAGAGTTTGAGAGTGTGAGCGACTGTGTGAGAGTGTGTCAGAGAATGTGAGAGTGTGTGAGAGAGTTTGAGAGTGTGTGAGAGTGTGTGAGAGTGTGTGAGAGACTGTGTGAGAGTGTGAGAGAGAGTGTGAGAGTGTGAGACTGTGAGTGTGCGTGAGAGGGTGAGAGAGTGTGAGTGTGAGAGAGTGTGTGAGAGAGTGTGAGAGTGTGTGTGAGAGAGGGTGAGGGACTGTGAGAGTGTGCGAGACTTTGTGAGAGTGTGTGTGAGAGTGCAAAAGAGTGTGTGAGAGGGTGTGAGTGACTGTGAGTCTGTGTAAGAGAGTGTGATAGTGTGAGAGAGTGTGAGAAACTGTGAGAGTGCGTGAGAGAGTGTGAGTGTGAGAGAGTGTGAGAGTGTGAGTGTGCGTGAGAGGGTGAGAGAGGGTGAGTGTGAGAGAGTGTGTGAGAGAGTGTGAGTGTGTGTGAGAGAGTATGTGAGAGAGGGTGAGGGACTGTGAGAGTGTGAGAGTGTGCGAGACTTTGTGAAAGTCTGTGGGAGTGTGGATGACTGTGTGAGAGTGTGAGACTGTGTGAAAGTGTGTGAGAGAGTGTGTGTGAGTGTGAGAGAGTGTGTGAGAGAGAGTGAGAGTGTGAGAGAGAGTGTGAGAGCATGAGAGTGAGAGTGTGAGAGTGTGTGAGAGAGACAGTGTGAGAGTGTGTGAGAGTGTGGGAGAGTGTGGGAGTTTGTGGGAGAGTGTGTGAGAGAGTGTGTGAGAGAGTGTGAGAGAGTATGAGAGAGAGTGTGAGAGAGTGTGAGTGTGAGAGTGTATCAGTGTGTGTGAGAGTGTGTGTGAGAGAGTGTGAGAGAGAGTGTGAGAGTGTGAGAGAGTGAGTATGTGAGAGTGTGAGAGAGGGTGAGTGCATCGACGAGTGTGAGCGAGTGTGTGAGAGAGTGTGAGAGTGTGTGAGAGTGTGTAAGTGTGTGAGAGTGTGTGAGAGAATGTGAGAGTGTGTAAGTGTGTGAGAGTGTGAGACTGTGTGAGAGTGTGTGAGAGACTGTGAGAGTGTGAGATATTGTGTGAGAGTGTGAGAGACTGTGTAAGAGAGTGTGTGAGAGTGTGAGAAAGTGTCAGAGTTTGAGAGTGTGTGAGAGTGTGAGCGACTGTGAGAGTGTGTGAGAGAGTTTGAAAGAGTATGAGAGTGTGTGAGAGACTGTGTGAGGGTGTGAGTGTGAGAAAGTGTGAGAGTGTAAGAGAAAGTGTGAGAGTGTGTGAGAGAGTTTGAGAGTGTGTGAGAGTGTGAGCGACTGTGTGAGAGTGTGTCAGAGAATGTGAGAGTGTGAGAGAGTTTGAGTGTGTGAGTGTGTGAGAGACTGTGTGAGAGTGTGTGAGAGACAGAGTGTGTGTGAGAGTGCAAAAGAGTGTGTGAGAGGGTGTGACTGACTGTGAGTCTGTGTGAGAGAGTGTGATAGAGTGTGAGAGAGTGTGATAGAGTGTGAGAGACTGTGTGAGAGCGTGAGAGATGTGTGAGAGTGTGAGATGGTGAGAGAAAGAATGTGAGAGACTGTGTGAGAGAGTGTGTGAGAGAGTGTGAGAGACTGTGTGAGAGTGAACGGGAGTGTGAGAGACTGTGTGAGAGTGTGTGAGAGAGTCTGTGTGAGAGAGTGTGATAGTGTGAGAGAGTGTGAGTGTGAGAGTGTGTTAGAGTGTGTGAGAGAGTGTGTGAGAGAGTGTGAGAGTGTGTATGAGAGCGCGTGAGAGCGTGTGAGAGAGTGTGATAGAGTGTGAGAGAGTGTGATAGAGTGTGAGAGACTGTGTGAGAGCGTGAGAGATGTGTGAGAGTGTGAGATGGTGAGAGAAAGAATGTGAGAGACTGTGTGAGAGAGTGTGTGAGAGAGTGTGAGAGACTGTGTGAGAGTGAACGGGAGTGTGAGAGACTGTGTGAGAGTGTGTGAGAGAGTCTGTGTGAGAGAGTGTGAGAGAGTGTGATAGTGTGAGAGAGTGTGAGTGTGAGAGAGTGTGATAGTGTGAGAGAGTGTGAGTGTGAGAGTGTGTGAGAGAGTGTGTGAGAGAGTGTGAGAGTGTGTATGAGAGCACGTGAGAGCGTGTGAGAGAGTGTGAGAGAGTGTGTGAGAGTGTGTGAGAGTGTGTGTGAGAGTGTGAGAGAGGGTGAGTGCGTGTACGAGTGTGTGAGAGAGTGAGACAGTGTGAGCAAGTGAGAGAGTGTGCGAGAGAGTGTGAGAGTGTGTGTGTGAGAGTGAGAGACTGTGTGAGAGTGCGTGAGAGAGTGTGAGTGTGAGAGAGTGTGAGAGTGTGAGTGTGCGTGAGAGGGTGAGAGAGGGTGAGTGTGAGAGAGTGTGTGAGAGAGTGTGAGTGTGTGTGAGAGAGTATGTGAGAGAGGGTGAGGGACTGTGAGAGTGTGAGAGAGTGTGTGAGACTTTGTGAGAGTCTGTGGGAGTGTGGATGACTGTGTGAGAGTGTGAGACTGTGTGAAAGTGTGTGAGAGAGTGTGTGTGAGTGTGAGAGAGTGTGTGAGAGAGAGTGAGAGTGTGAGAGCATGAGAGTGAGAGTGTGAGAGTGTGTGAGAGAGACAGTGTGAGAGTGTGTGAGAGTGTGTGAGAGTGTGGGAGTTTGTGGGAGAGCGAGTGAGAGAGTGTGTGAGAGTGTGTGAGAGAGTATGAGAGAGAGTGTGAGAGAGTGTGAGTGTGAGAGTGTATCAGTGTGTGTGAGAGTGTGTGTGAGAGAGTGTGAGAGAGAGTGTGAGAGAGTGTGTGAGTGTGTGAGAGAATGTGAGAGAGTGTGAGAGTGTGTGAGAGGGTGAGAGTGTGAGTGTGAGAGAGTGTGTGTGAGAGTGAGAGAGGGTGAGTGCGTGGACGAGTGTGTGAGAGTGTGAGAGAGGGTGGGTGCGTGGACGAGTGTGTGAGAGAGTGTGTGAGAGAATGTGAGAGTCTGTAAGTGTGTGAGTGTGAGAGACTGTGTGAGAGTGTGTGAGAGACTGTGTGAGAGTGTGTGAGAGTGTGAGAGACTGTGTGAGAGTGTGTGAGAGACTGTGTGAGAGTGTGTGAGAGTGTGTGAGAGTGTGAGAGACTGTGTGAGAGTGTGTGAGAGTGTGTGAGAGTGTGAGAGACTGTGTGAGAGTGTGTGAGAGACTGTGAGAGTGTGAGAGTGTGAGAGACTGTGTGAGAGACTGTGTGAGAGTGTGTGAGAGAGTGTGAGAGAGTGTGAGAGAGTGTGTGAGAGTGAGAGAGACTGTGTGAGAGTGTGAGAAAGTGTGAGAGTGTAAGACAGTGTGTGAGAGAGTGTGAGAGTGTGAGCGACTGTGAGAGTGTGTGAGCGAGTTTGAAAGTGTGTGAGAGTGTGTGAGAGACTGTGTGAGAGTGTGCGACAGTGTGAGAGTGAGAGAGACTGTGTGAGAGTGTGAGTGTGAGAAAGTGTGAGAGTGTAAGATGGTGTGTGAGAGAGTGTGAGAGTGTGTGAGAGAGTTTGAGAGTGTGAGCGACTGTGTGAGTGTGTCAGAGAATGTGAGAGTGTGTGAGAGAGTTTGAGAGTGTGTGAGAGTGTGTGAGAGACTGTGTGAGAGTGTGAGAGAGAGTGTGAGAGTGTGAGACTGTGTGAGTGTGCGTGAGAGGGTGAGAGAGTGTGAGTGTGATAGAGTGTGTGAGAGAGGGTGAGAGTGTGTGTGAGAGTGTGTGAGAGAGGGTGAGGGACTGTGAGAGTGTGCGAGACTTTGTGAGAGTGTGTGTGAGAGTGCAAAAGAGTGTGTGAGAGGGTGTGAGTGACTGTGAGTCTGTGTAAGAGAGTGTGATAGTGTGAGAGAGTGTGAGAGTGTGAGAAACTGTGTGAGAGTGCGTGAGAGACTGTGTGAGAGTGTGAGAGACTGTGTGAGAGTGTGTGAGAGAGTGTGAGAGAGTGTGTGAGAGTGTGTGAGAATGAGAGAGACTATGAGAGTGTGAGAAAGTGTGAGAGTGTAAGACAGTGTGTGAGAGAGTGTGAGAGTGTGAGCGACTGTGAGAGTGTGTGAGCGAGTTTGAAAGTGTGTGAGAGTGTGTGAGAGACTGTGTGAGAGTGTGTGACAGTGTGAGAGTGAGAGAGACTGTGTGAGAGTGTGAATGTGAGAAAGTGTGAGAGTGTAAGATGGTGTGTGAGAGAGTGTGAGAGTGTGTGAGAGAGTTTGAGAGTGTGAGCGACTGTGTGAGAGTGTGTCAGAGAATGTGAGAGTGTGTGAGAGAGTTTGAGAGTGTGTGAGAGTGTGTGAGAGTGTGTGAGAGACTGTGTGAGAGTGTGAGAGAGAGTGTGAGAGTGTGAGACTGTGAGTGTGCGTGAGAGGGTGAGAGAGTGTGAGTGTGAGAGAGTGTGTGAGAGAGTGTGAGAGTGTGTGTGAGAGAGGGTGAGGGACTGTGAGAGTGTGCGAGACTTTGTGAGAGTGTGTGTGAGAGTGCAAAAGAGTGTGTGAGAGGGTGTGAGTGACTGTGAGTCTGTGTAAGAGAGTGTGATAGTGTGAGAGAGTGTGAGAAACTGTGAGAGTGCGTGAGAGAGTGTGAGTGTGAGAGAGTGTGAGAGTGTGAGTGTGCGTGAGAGGGTGAGAGAGGGTGAGTGTGAGAGAGTGTGTGAGAGAGTGTGAGTGTGTGTGAGAGAGTATGTGAGAGAGGGTGAGGGACTGTGAGAGTGTGAGAGTGTGCGAGACTTTGTGAAAGTCTGTGGGAGTGTGGATGACTGTGTGAGAGTGTGAGACTGTGTGAAAGTGTGTGAGAGAGTGTGTGTGAGTGTGAGAGAGTGTGTGAGAGAGAGTGAGAGTGTGAGAGAGAGTGTGAGAGCATGAGAGTGAGAGTGTGAGAGTGTGTGAGAGAGACAGTGTGAGAGTGTGTGAGAGTGTGGGAGAGTGTGGGAGTTTGTGGGAGAGTGTGTGAGAGAGTGTGTGAGAGAGTGTGAGAGAGTATGAGAGAGAGTGTGAGAGAGTGTGAGTGTGAGAGTGTATCAGTGTGTGTGAGAGTGTGTGTGAGAGAGTGTGAGAGAGAGTGTGAGAGTGTGAGAGAGTGAGTATGTGAGAGTGTGAGAGAGGGTGAGTGCATCGACGAGTGTGAGCGAGTGTGTGAGAGAGTGTGAGAGTGTGTGAGAGTGTGTAAGTGTGTGAGAGTGTGTGAGAGAATGTGAGAGTGTGTAAGTGTGTGAGAGTGTGAGACTGTGTGAGAGTGTGTGAGAGACTGTGAGAGTGTGAGATATTGTGTGAGAGTGTGAGAGACTGTGTAAGAGAGTGTGTGAGAGTGTGAGAAAGTGTCAGAGTTTGAGAGTGTGTGAGAGTGTGAGCGACTGTGAGAGTGTGTGAGAGAGTTTGAAAGAGTATGAGAGTGTGTGAGAGACTGTGTGAGGGTGTGAGTGTGAGAAAGTGTGAGAGTGTAAGAGAGAGTGTGAGAGTGTGTGAGAGAGTTTGAGAGTGTGTGAGAGTGTGAGCGACTGTGTGAGAGTGTGTCAGAGAATGTGAGAGTGTGAGAGAGTTTGAGTGTGTGAGTGTGTGAGAGACTGTGTGAGAGTGTGTGAGAGACAGAGTGTGTGTGAGAGTGCAAAAGAGTGTGTGAGAGGGTGTGACTGACTGTGAGTCTGTGTGAGAGAGTGTGATAGAGTGTGAGAGAGTGTGATAGAGTGTGAGAGACTGTGTGAGAGCGTGAGAGATGTGTGAGAGTGTGAGATGGTGAGAGAAAGAATGTGAGAGACTGTGTGAGAGAGTGTGTGAGAGAGTGTGAGAGACTGTGTGAGAGTGAACGGGAGTGTGAGAGACTGTGTGAGAGTGTGTGAGAGAGTCTGTGTGAGAGAGTGTGAGAGAGTGTGATAGTGTGAGAGAGTGTGAGTGTGAGAGTGTGTTAGAGTGTGTGAGAGAGTGTGTGAGAGAGTGTGAGAGTGTGTATGAGAGCGCGTGAGAGCGTGTGAGAGAGTGTATCAGTGTGTGTGAGAGTGTGTGTGAGAGAGTGTGAGAGAGAGTGTGAGAGAGTGTGTGAGTGTGTGAGAGAATGTGAGAGAGTGTGAGAGTGTGTGAGAGGGTGAGAGTGTGAGTGTGAGAGAGTGTGTGTGAGAGTGAGAGAGGGTGAGTGCGTGGACGAGTGTGTGAGAGTGTGAGAGAGGGTGGGTGCGTGGACGAGTGTGTGAGAGAGTGTGTGAGAGAATGTGAGAGTCTGTAAGTGTGTGAGTGTGAGAGACTGTGTGAGAGTGTGTGAGAGACTGTGTGAGAGTGTGTGAGAGTGTGAGAGACTGTGTGAGAGTGTGTGAGAGACTGTGTGAGAGTGTGTGAGAGTGTGTGAGAGTGTGAGAGACTGTGTGAGAGTGTGTGAGAGTGTGTGAGAGTGTGAGAGACTGTGTGAGAGTGTGTGAGAGACTGTGAGAGTGTGAGAGTGTGAGAGACTGTGTGAGAGACTGTGTGAGAGTGTGTGAGAGAGTGTGAGAGAGTGTGAGAGAGTGTGTGAGAGTGAGAGAGACTGTGTGAGAGTGTGAGAAAGTGTGAGAGTGTAAGACAGTGTGTGAGAGAGTGTGAGAGTGTGAGCGACTGTGAGAGTGTGTGAGCGAGTTTGAAAGTGTGTGAGAGTGTGTGAGAGACTGTGTGAGAGTGTGCGACAGTGTGAGAGTGAGAGAGACTGTGTGAGAGTGTGAGTGTGAGAAAGTGTGAGAGTGTAAGATGGTGTGTGAGAGAGTGTGAGAGTGTGTGAGAGAGTTTGAGAGTGTGAGCGACTGTGTGAGTGTGTCAGAGAATGTGAGAGTGTGTGAGAGAGTTTGAGAGTGTGTGAGAGTGTGTGAGAGACTGTGTGAGAGTGTGAGAGAGAGTGTGAGAGTGTGAGACTGTGTGAGTGTGCGTGAGAGGGTGAGAGAGTGTGAGTGTGATAGAGTGTGTGAGAGAGGGTGAGAGTGTGTGTGAGAGTGTGTGAGAGAGGGTGAGGGACTGTGAGAGTGTGCGAGACTTTGTGAGAGTGTGTGTGAGAGTGCAAAAGAGTGTGTGAGAGGGTGTGAGTGACTGTGAGTCTGTGTAAGAGAGTGTGATAGTGTGAGAGAGTGTGAGAGTGTGAGAAACTGTGTGAGAGTGCGTGAGAGACTGTGTGAGAGTGTGAGAGACTGTGTGAGAGTGTGTGAGAGAGTGTGAGAGAGTGTGTGAGAGTGTGTGAGAATGAGAGAGACTATGAGAGTGTGAGAAAGTGTGAGAGTGTAAGACAGTGTGTGAGAGAGTGTGAGAGTGTGAGCGACTGTGAGAGTGTGTGAGCGAGTTTGAAAGTGTGTGAGAGTGTGTGAGAGACTGTGTGAGAGTGTGTGACAGTGTGAGAGTGAGAGAGACTGTGTGAGAGTGTGAATGTGAGAAAGTGTGAGAGTGTAAGATGGTGTGTGAGAGAGTGTGAGAGTGTGTGAGAGAGTTTGAGAGTGTGAGCGACTGTGTGAGAGTGTGTCAGAGAATGTGAGAGTGTGTGAGAGAGTTTGAGAGTGTGTGAGAGTGTGTGAGAGTGTGTGAGAGACTGTGTGAGAGTGTGAGAGAGAGTGTGAGAGTGTGAGACTGTGAGTGTGCGTGAGAGGGTGAGAGAGTGTGAGTGTGAGAGAGTGTGTGAGAGAGTGTGAGAGTGTGTGTGAGAGAGGGTGAGGGACTGTGAGAGTGTGCGAGACTTTGTGAGAGTGTGTGTGAGAGTGCAAAAGAGTGTGTGAGAGGGTGTGAGTGACTGTGAGTCTGTGTAAGAGAGTGTGATAGTGTGAGAGAGTGTGAGAAACTGTGAGAGTGCGTGAGAGAGTGTGAGTGTGAGAGAGTGTGAGAGTGTGAGTGTGCGTGAGAGGGTGAGAGAGGGTGAGTGTGAGAGAGTGTGTGAGAGAGTGTGAGTGTGTGTGAGAGAGTATGTGAGAGAGGGTGAGGGACTGTGAGAGTGTGAGAGTGTGCGAGACTTTGTGAAAGTCTGTGGGAGTGTGGATGACTGTGTGAGAGTGTGAGACTGTGTGAAAGTGTGTGAGAGAGTGTGTGTGAGTGTGAGAGAGTGTGTGAGAGAGAGTGAGAGTGTGAGAGAGAGTGTGAGAGCATGAGAGTGAGAGTGTGAGAGTGTGTGAGAGAGACAGTGTGAGAGTGTGTGAGAGTGTGGGAGAGTGTGGGAGTTTGTGGGAGAGTGTGTGAGAGAGTGTGTGAGAGAGTGTGAGAGAGTATGAGAGAGAGTGTGAGAGAGTGTGAGTGTGAGAGTGTATCAGTGTGTGTGAGAGTGTGTGTGAGAGAGTGTGAGAGAGAGTGTGAGAGTGTGAGAGAGTGAGTATGTGAGAGTGTGAGAGAGGGTGAGTGCATCGACGAGTGTGAGCGAGTGTGTGAGAGAGTGTGAGAGTGTGTGAGAGTGTGTAAGTGTGTGAGAGTGTGTGAGAGAATGTGAGAGTGTGTAAGTGTGTGAGAGTGTGAGACTGTGTGAGAGTGTGTGAGAGACTGTGAGAGTGTGAGATATTGTGTGAGAGTGTGAGAGACTGTGTAAGAGAGTGTGTGAGAGTGTGAGAAAGTGTCAGAGTTTGAGAGTGTGTGAGAGTGTGAGCGACTGTGAGAGTGTGTGAGAGAGTTTGAAAGAGTATGAGAGTGTGTGAGAGACTGTGTGAGGGTGTGAGTGTGAGAAAGTGTGAGAGTGTAAGAGAGAGTGTGAGAGTGTGTGAGAGAGTTTGAGAGTGTGTGAGAGTGTGAGCGACTGTGTGAGAGTGTGTCAGAGAATGTGAGAGTGTGAGAGAGTTTGAGTGTGTGAGTGTGTGAGAGACTGTGTGAGAGTGTGTGAGAGACAGAGTGTGTGTGAGAGTGCAAAAGAGTGTGTGAGAGGGTGTGACTGACTGTGAGTCTGTGTGAGAGAGTGTGATAGAGTGTGAGAGAGTGTGATAGAGTGTGAGAGACTGTGTGAGAGCGTGAGAGATGTGTGAGAGTGTGAGATGGTGAGAGAAAGAATGTGAGAGACTGTGTGAGAGAGTGTGTGAGAGAGTGTGAGAGACTGTGTGAGAGTGAACGGGAGTGTGAGAGACTGTGTGAGAGTGTGTGAGAGAGTCTGTGTGAGAGAGTGTGAGAGAGTGTGATAGTGTGAGAGAGTGTGAGTGTGAGAGTGTGTTAGAGTGTGTGAGAGAGTGTGTGAGAGAGTGTGAGAGTGTGTATGAGAGCGCGTGAGAGCGTGTGAGAGAGTGTGATAGAGTGTGAGAGAGTGTGATAGAGTGTGAGAGACTGTGTGAGAGCGTGAGAGATGTGTGAGAGTGTGAGATGGTGAGAGAAAGAATGTGAGAGACTGTGTGAGAGAGTGTGTGAGAGAGTGTGAGAGACTGTGTGAGAGTGAACGGGAGTGTGAGAGACTGTGTGAGAGTGTGTGAGAGAGTCTGTGTGAGAGAGTGTGAGAGAGTGTGATAGTGTGAGAGAGTGTGAGTGTGAGAGAGTGTGATAGTGTGAGAGAGTGTGAGTGTGAGAGTGTGTGAGAGAGTGTGTGAGAGAGTGTGAGAGTGTGTATGAGAGCACGTGAGAGCGTGTGAGAGAGTGTGAGAGAGTGTGTGAGAGTGTGTGTGAGAGTGTGAGAGAGGGTGAGTGCGTGTACGAGTGTGTGAGAGAGTGAGACAGTGTGAGCAAGTGAGAGAGTGTGCGAGAGAGTGTGAGAGTGTGTGTGTGAGAGTGAGAGACTGTGTGAGAGTGCGTGAGAGAGTGTGAGTGTGAGAGAGTGTGAGAGTGTGAGTGTGCGTGAGAGGGTGAGAGAGGGTGAGTGTGAGAGAGTGTGTGAGAGAGTGTGAGTGTGTGTGAGAGAGTATGTGAGAGAGGGTGAGGGACTGTGAGAGTGTGAGAGAGTGTGTGAGACTTTGTGAGAGTCTGTGGGAGTGTGGATGACTGTGTGAGAGTGTGAGACTGTGTGAAAGTGTGTGAGAGAGTGTGTGTGAGTGTGAGAGAGTGTGTGAGAGAGAGTGAGAGTGTGAGAGTGTGAGAGCATGAGAGTGAGAGTGTGAGAGTGTGTGAGAGAGACAGTGTGAGAGTGTGTGAGAGTGTGGGAGAGTGTGGGAGTTTGTGGGAGAGCGAGTGAGAGAGTGTGTGAGAGTGTGTGAGAGAGTATGAGAGAGAGTGTGAGAGAGTGTGAGTGTGAGAGTGTATCAGTGTGTGTGAGAGTGTGTGTGAGAGAGTGTGAGAGAGAGTGTGAGAGAGTGTGTGAGTGTGTGAGAGAATGTGAGAGAGTGTGAGAGTGTGTGAGAGGGTGAGAGTGTGAGTGTGAGAGAGTGTGTGTGAGAGTGAGAGAGGGTGAGTGCGTGGACGAGTGTGTGAGAGTGTGTGAGAGAGTGAGAGTGTGAGCAAGTGTGTGAGAGAGTGTGAGAGAATGTGAGAGTGTGTAAGTGTGTGAGAGAGTGTGAGTGTGTGTGAGAGAGTATGTGAGAGAGGGTGAGGGACTGTGAGAGTGTGAGAGAGTGTGCGAGACTTTGTGAGAGTCTGTGGGAGTGTGGATGACTGTGTGAGAGTGTGAGACTGTGTGAAAGTGTGTGAGAGAGTGTGTGTGAGTGTGAGAGAGTGTGTGAGAGAGAGTGAGAGTGTGAGAGTGTGAGAGCATGAGAGTGAGAGTTTGTGAGAGAGACAGTGTGAGAGTGTGGGAGAGTGTGGGAGTTTGTGGGAGAGTGTGTGAGAGAGTGTGTGAGAGAGTGTGAGAGTATGAGAGAGAGTGTGAGAGAGTGTGAGTGTGAGAGTGTATCAGTGTGTGTGAGAGTGTGTGTGAGAGAGTGTGAGAGAGAGTGTGAGAGTGTGAGAGAGTGAGTATGTGAGAGTGTGAGAGAGGGTGAGTGCATGGACGAGTGTGAGCGAGTGTGTGAGAGAGTGTGAGAGTGTGTAAGTGTGTGAGAGAATGTGAGAGAGTGTGAGAGTGCGTGAGAGGGTGAGAGTGTGAGTGTGAGAGAGTGTGTGTGAGAGTGAGAGAGGGTGAGTGCGTGGACGAGTGTGTGAGAGTGTGTGAGAGAGTGAGAGTGTGAGCGAGTGTGTGAGAGAGTGTGAGAGAATGTGAGAGTGTGTAAGTGTGTGAGAGTGTGAGACTGTGTGAGAGTGTGTGAGAGACTGTGAGAGTGTGAGATATTGTGTGAGAGTGTGAGAGACTGTGTAAGAGAGTGTGTGAGAGTGTGAGAAAGTGTCAGAGTGTAAGAGTGTGTGAGAGAGTGTGAGAGAGTTTGAGAATGTGTGAGAGTGTGAGCGACTGTGAGAGTGTGTGAGAGAGTTTGAAAGAGTATGAGAGTGTGTGAGAGACTGTGTGAGGGTGTGAGTGTGAGAAAGTGTGAGAGTGTAAGAGAGAGTGTGAGAGTGTGTGAGAGAGTTTGAGAGTGTGTGAGAGTGTGAGCGACTGTGTGAGAGTGTGTCAGAGAATGTGAGAGTGTGAGAGAGTTTGAGTGTGTGAGTGTGTGAGAGACTGTGTGAGAGTGTGTGAGAGACAGAGTGTGTGTGAGAGTGCAAAAGAGTGTGTGAGAGGGTGTGAGTGACTGTGAGTCTGTGTGAGAGAGTGTGATAGAGTGTGAGAGAGTGTGATAGAGTGTGAGAGACTGTGTGAGAGCGTGAGAGATGTGTGAGAGTGTGAGATGGTGAGAGAAAGAATGTGAGAGACTGTGTGAGAGAGTGTGTGAGAGAGTGTGAGAGACTGTGTGAGAGTGAACGGGAGTGTGAGAGACTGTGTGAGAGTGTGTGAGAGAGTCTGTGTGAGAGAGTGTGATAGTGTGAGAGAGTGTGAGTGTGAGAGTGTGTGAGAGTGTGTGAGAGAGTGTGTGAGAGAGTGTGAGAGTGTGAGATATTGTGTGAGAGTGTGAGAGACTGTGTAAGAGAGTGTGTGAGAGTGTGTGAGAGAGTCTGTGTGAGAGATTGTGAGAGAGTGTGTTAGTGTGAGAGAGTGTGAGTGTGAGAGTGTGTGAGAGTGTGTGAGAGAGTGTGTGAGAGAGTGTGAGAGTGTGTATGAGAGCGCGTGAGAGCGTGTGAGAGAGTGTGATAGAGTGTGAGAGACTGTGTGAGAGCGTGAGAGATGTGTGAGAGTGTGAGATGGTGAGAGAAAGAATATGAGAGACTGTGTGAGAGAGTGTGTGAGAGAGTGTGTGAGAGTGAACGGGAGTGTGAGAGACTGTGTGAGAGTGTGAGATGGTGAGAGAAAGAATGTGAGAGACTGTGTGAGAGTGTGTGAGAGTGTGATAGAGTGTGAGAGACTGTGTGAGAGCGTGAGAGACTGTGTGAGAGTGTGAGATGGTGAGAGAAAGAATGTGAGAGACTGTGTGAGAGAGTGTGTGAGAGACTGTGTGAGAGTGAACGGGAGTGTGAGAGACTGTGTGAGAGTGAACGGGAGTGTGAGAGACTGTGTGAGAGTGTGTGAGAGAGTCTGTGTGAGAGAGTGTGAGAGAGTGTGATAGTGTGAGAGAGTGTGAGTGTGAGAGTGTGTGAGAGAGTGTGTGAGAGAGTGTGAGAGTGTGTATGAGAGCGCGTGAGAGCGTGTGAGAGAGTGTGAGAGAGTGTGTGAGAGTGTGTGTGAGAGTGTGAGAGAGGGTGAGTGCGTGTACGAGTGTGTGAGAGAGTGAGACAGTGTGAGCAAGTGAGAGAGTGTGTGAGAGAGTGTGAGAGTGTGTGTGTGAGAGTGAGAGACTGTGTGAGAGAGTGTAAGAGAGAGTGTAAGAGTGTAAGAGAGTGTGTGAGAGAGTGTGTGAGAGTGTCAGAGTGTGTGAGAGAGTGTGTGTGTGTGAGAGTGTGTGAGCGTGTGAGAGACTGTGAGTGTGTGAGAGACTGAGAGTGTGTGAGACAGTGTGAGAGAATATGTGATAGTGTGTGGGAGTGTGAGAGAGTGCGAAAGTGTGTGAGTGTGTGAGAGAGTGTGTGATAGTGTGAGAGAGTGTGAGAGTACATCAGAGTGTGTGAGAGTGTGAGAGTGTGAGCGAGTGAGAGAGAGTGTGAGAGTGTGTGTATGTGAGAGTGAGAGACTGTGTGAGAGAGTGTAAGAGAGTGTGTGAGAGAGTGTCAGTGTGTGAGAGAGTGTGAGAGACTGAGAGCGTGTGAGAGACTGTGAGAGTGTGTGAGACTGTGAGAGAGTGTGTGAGACTTTGTGAGAGTATGTGGGAGTGTGGGTGACAGTGTGAGAGAGTGTGAGACTGTGTGAGTGTGCGTGAGAGGGTGAGAGAGTGTGAGTGTGAGAGAGTGTGAGTGAGAGAGTGTGTGAGTGAGGGTGAGGGACTGTGAGAGTGTGTGAGAGACTGTGAGAGAGTGCGAGACTTTGTGAGAGTCTGTGGGAGTGTGGGTGACTGTGTGAGACTGTGAGAGAGTGTGAGACTGTGAGAGAGTGTGAGTGTGAGAGAGTGTGTGAGAGTGAGAGTGTGAGAGAGTGCGAGAGTTTGTGAGTGTGTGAGAGTGTGTGTGTGGGAGTGTGTGAGACTGTGAAAGTGTGTGAGAGTGTGAGAGAGTGTGAGAGTGTAAGAGAGTGTGAGAGTGTGAGAGTGTGAGTCTGTGAGAGTGTGTGAGACTGTGAGAGACTGTGTGAGAGTGTGAGAGAGTGTGAAATTGTAAGAGAGTGTGAGAGACTGTGTGAGAATGTGCCAGAGAGTGTGAGTGTGTCAGAGAGTGAGCATGTGTGAGAGAGTGTGCCAGAGAGTGTGAGAGAGTGTGTCAGAGAGTGTGAGAGTGTGTCAGAGAGTGTGAGAGAGTGTGAGAGTGAGTGTGAGAGAGTGTGAGAGTGTGACAGAGAGTGTGAGAGTGTGTGGAAGTGTGTGAGAGTGTGTCAGACAATGTGAGAGAGTGTGAGAGTGTGTCAGAGAGTGTCAGAGAGTGTGTGGGAGAGTGTGAGTGTGTGAGAGTGTGTCAGAGAGTGTGAGAGTGTGAGGGACTGTGTGAGGGACTGTGTGAGAGTGTGTCAGAGAGTGTGAGAGCGTGTTGGACTGTGTGAGGGACTGTGTGAGAGTGTGTCAGAGAGTGTGAGAGTGTGTGAGAGTGTGTCAGAGAGTGTGAGGGACTGTGTGAGAGAGTGTGAGAGTGTGTCGGACTGTGTGAGGGACTGTATGAGAGTGTGTCAGAGAGTGTCAGAGTGTGTCAGTGTGTTGGACTGTGTGAGGGACTGTGTGAGAGTGTGTCAGAGAGTGTGAGAGTGTGTGAGAGAGTGTGAGAGTGTGTCAGAGAGTGTGAGGGACTGTGTGAGAGAGTGTGAGAGTGTGTCGGACTGTGTGAGGGACTGTGTGAGAGTGTGTCAGAGAGTGTGAGAGTGTGTCAGAGAGTGTGAGAGTGTGTCAGAGAGTGTGAGGGACTGTGTGAGGGACTGTGTGAGAGTGTGTCAGAGAGTGTGAGAGTGTGTCAGAGAGTGTGAGAGTGTGTCAGAGAGTGTGAGGGACTGTGTGAGGGACTGTGTGAGAGAGTGTGAGAGTGTGTGAGAGTGTGTGAGAGAGTGTGAGAGTGTGTGAGAGAGTGTGAGAGTGTGTCAGAGAGTGTGAGGGACTGTGTAAGGGACGGTGTGAGAGTGTGTGAGAGAGTGTGAGAGTGTGTCGGACTGTGTGAGAGTGTGTCAGAGAGTGTGAGAGTGTGTGAGAGAGTGTGAGAGTGTGTCGGACTGTGTGAGAGTGTGTCAGAGAGTGTGAGAGTGTGTGAGAGAGTGTGAGAGATGCCTCTCCCAGTGTGAGGCCTGTGTTTGAGAGCCCAGTCTCCGGTAGTCCGACTAACTGCTCCAGTGTTTTGTCCATTCCCTCCCCAGTATGTCACACAGCAGGTGGAAGTAGATTCTGCCGGGACATTGAAGTCACTCCAGGATAGTGAGCAGACAAACCGGCAGCTCCTGGATCAGCTCTCGAGGCAAGGGGAGCATTTCAGCAAACTGGAGCAACAACTGAGTGGCTCTCAGGAAACCAGTTCAGAACTCAAATACAAGGTAAACCCAGGCAATCTCAAACTAGCAATCATTCACCTCCATGGTGTCACAGTGACTGCACGTCTGCCTCACAGAGGCATGTTAGGTGGGGTTACGAGGACAGGGCGGGGGAGTGGGCCTGGGTGAGGTGCTGTTTCAGAGGGTTGGTGCAGACTCAATGCTGAATGGCTTCCTACTGCGCTGTAGAAATTCTATGAAAAACATTCTATTCTACCACTCTCTCGTTCAGGGACCAGTCACCC
Source organism: Scyliorhinus torazame (assembly GCF_047496885.1). NCBI lineage: Eukaryota > Metazoa > Chordata > Chondrichthyes > Carcharhiniformes > Scyliorhinidae > Scyliorhinus > Scyliorhinus torazame. The sequence continues at coordinate 10,762,863 of NC_092712.1, read as the reverse complement.
TCTCCCACCACCATGCTCTCAGAGAAACAGAGACCCAAACTCCAAGTTCCCATCATCCGATGATAGTTGAGCTGTTGACCAATCAGAGTCAGATTGAGGGGAGAGAAATCCCGGGCTTGAGGAGATTTGGGAATGTCGACCAGCCATCAGCCAGACCTTCGACCAGAGATGTACGTTTGGAAATCCCAACGTCAGAACTCCATCCGAATGGTCCGGAGGTTTGAACTTCCACCGGCAAACTCCCTGCTCCCCAGTTTCACGTTCTGTAGTCTGACCAAAGTGAATGATGAACTACAGAACACCCAGTTGAAATAATTTTTTATTATCATTATTTTTTTTAAAATATGTTTATTAAGAACTTTTCAACAAAATTTTCAACCATACCAACCCCCCCCAACCCCCCCCCCGTAACAAAAAGAAAAGAAAAGTCGCATAGCAAGACAGTAACATCAATTCAACATAGTACAGAACTTTGTACATTGGATTCCTCCCGCATATATCGACTTTCCCAAGCGTTTATGTATTTTCTTGCTCAAGTGCCCCTAGGAAAAACCCCTTCCCCGTCCACCCTTCTTCCCCCCCCCCCGAAAGAGATATCCCCCCCCCCTTTCCCCCCCCTGGGTTGCTGCTGCTGCTGACCGACCTTCCTCTAACGCTCCGCGAGATAGCCCAGGAACGGTTGCCACTGCCTGTAGAACCCCTGCGCAGACCCTCTCAAGGCGAACTTAATCCTCTCCAGCTTGATAAACCCTGACATGTCGTTTATCCAGGCCTCCACGCTGGGGGGTTTCGCCCCCTTCCACATTAGCAAGATCCTTCGCCGGGCTACTAGGGACGCAAAGGCCAGAATGCCGGCCTCTTTCACCTCCTGCACTCCCGGCTCGTCCGCTACTCCAAATAGTGCTAGCTTGGCTTGACCTGGACTTTCACCACCTTAGATACTGTTCTCGCAACTCCCCTCCAGAACCCTTCCAGTGCCGGGCACGACCAGAACATATGGGCATGGTTCGCCGGGCTTCCTGAGCACCTCCCACATCTGTCCTCCACCCCAAAGAACCTACTCAGCCTCGCCCCTGTCGTATGCGCTCTGTGAATAACCTTAAACTGTATCAGGCTAAGCCTGGCACACAAGGAAGAGGAATTAACCCTACTCAGGGCATCCGCCCACAGCCCCTCCTCAATCTCCTCTCCCAACTCCTCCTCCCACTTGCCCTTCAGCTCCTCTATCAAAGCCTCCGCTCTTCTTTCATCTCCTGGTATATCACCGACACCTTGCCCTCTCCGACCCATACGCCCGAAATCACCCTGTCTTGAATCCCCTGTGCCGGGAGCAACGGGAATTCCCTCACCTGCCGCCTCACAAACGCCCTCACTTGCATGTACCTGAAAGCGTTTCCCGGGGTAGCCCAAACTTCTCCTCCCCTAGGCTCGCAAACGTCCCATCAATGAACAAGTCCCCCATTCTTCTAATCCCTGCCCGATGCCAGCTCTGAAATCCCCCGTCCATCCTCCCCGGGACAAACCGATGGTTGTCTCTGATCGGGGACCACACCGAGGCTCCCGTCGCACCCCTGTGCCGTCTCCACTGCCCCCAGATCTTTAGCGTTGCCGCCACCACCGGACTCGTGGTGCACCTTGTCGGCGAGAGCGGCAGCGGTGCCGTCACCAGCGCCCCCAGGCTCGATCCTTTGCAGGACGCCATCTGCAACCTCTTCCATGCCGCCCCCTCTCCCTCCATCACCCACTTACGGATCATCGCCACATTGGCTGCCCAGTAGTAGCCACCCAGATTCGGCAATGCCAGCCCTCCTCTATCTCTACTGCGCTCCAGAAACCCCCTCCTTACCCTCGGGGTCTTATTCGCCCACACAAAACCCATAATGCTCCTGCCTACCCTCTTAAAAAAGGCCTTGGTGATCACAATTGGAAGGCACTGGAACACAAAAAGAAACCTCGGGAGGACCACCATTTTCATCGACTGTACCCTGCCCGCTAGCGAGAGCGGTGTGGTAGTATGCATTAGGGGTCATGTGGGACTGTGAAGCCGTGATGTAATTGGCTGACAGATCCTGGGTCCTGGTTGGCCGTTGACCTCTAGCTCCGCCCTGAAGGCGGTGTATAAGTACCAGGAGTCCTCCCCCGCAGGCAGTCTACTACTGAACTGCGGGGGAACAGTCACGCTTAATAAAGCCTCATCGACTTCACTCTATTCGTCTCACGGAGTCTTTGTGCGCTACAATTTATTAAGCGCGACTAAAGGACTATGGAGCTCAGGATCATCCCGGAATGCCTGAGGATCAGCCCCCATGCAGTGAACGCAGCAGCAACTTTCAAGCACTGGCAGAGTTTCGAGGCCTACCTCAGAACGGCCCCCGGCCGGGTCATAGAAGACCAAAAACTACAGGTCCTGCACTCGAGGGTAAGCACGGAGATTCTCTCCCTCATCGAAGACGCAGAGGATTTCCAGACGGCGTTCGCAGCACTAAAAAGTCTCTATGTTCGCCCAGTAAACCAGATCTACGCTCGCTATCAACTCGCAACGAGACGGCAAGCTCCCGGAGAATCGATAGATGAATTCTACGCCGCGCTACTAATTTTGGGACGAGCCTGCGGCTGCCCGCCGGTGAACGCAAACGAACACACGGACATGTTAATGCGAGATGCTTTTGTGGCAGGTATGAACTCCTCCCAAATCCGCCAAAGACTTCTAGAAAAAGAGTCGCTAGGACTCTCAGAGGCACGGGCCCTAGCAGCCTCCCTAGACGTGGCCGCGCGAAACACCCATGCCTACGGCCCCGACCGCGCGGCAGCCCGTTGGGCTCCGTACGCACCCGTCGCGACAAACCCACCCCCCCCGGACACCCCACAGGCTTGCGCGGTTCAAACGCCAAGTCGCACCGGGGGAGCCCGCTGCTATTTCTGCGGCCAGGCGAAACACCCACGGCAGCGCTGCCCGGCCCGCGCAGCGATCTGTAAGAGCTGCGGGAAAAAGGGCCATTTCGCGGCTGTGTGCCGGTCCCGGGAGGTCGCCGCTGTCCCAGGAGAACAGGGAGCCCTGCACGCCGTTTACGCTCCCCAACCCCCCCCCCCCCAGCGCTCCATGTACGACCCGCAGGCGCAACCACTCTGGGTCCCGACCACCGCTCTCCCCGGAGAACAGGGAGCCCTGCACGCCGTTTACGCTCCCCAACCCCCCCCCCCCGCGCCCCATGTATGACCCGCCGGCGCTACCACTTTGGGTCCCGACCACCGCTGTCCCCGGAGAAGAGGGAGCCTCGCGCGTTCCTAACGCTCCTCAACCCCCCCAGCGCCCCATGTGCGACCCGCAGGCGCCGCCATTTTGGGTCCCGGCCACCACGAGGGGAGGAAGGGCGCCGCCATCTTGGACCACCCCAGACCTGTGCGGCGCATGGGGGCGGCCATTTTGTCCATCCCCGCCGCCATCTTGTGACCCCCCAGCCATGTGCGATGCATGGGGGCAGCCATCTTGTTCACCCCCGACGCCATCTTGGACGGCAACAACGGACCCCAGTGTCGACGGCTCCACGGGGTTCGAAGAAGACGCTCAACCATTACAACCACGTCTGGCTTCAATGACGCTGGACCAAGCACGGCCCCGGACGCTCCAGACGACAACGACAACGGTGCAGATAAACGGGCACGAGGCACCATGCCTGGTCGACTCCGGGAGCACGGAGAGCTTTATCCACCCCGACACGGTACGACGCTGTTCTTTGACCATCCGTCCCAGCGCACAAAAGATTTCCCTAGCTGCAGGATCCCACTCCGTACAGATCAAAGGCTTCTGCACAGTGACCCTAACGGTGCAAGGGAGGGAGTTCAAAAACTACAGGCTCTACGTCCTCCCTCAACTCTGCGCCCCCACATTACTGGGATTAGACTTCCAGTGCAATCTACAGAGCCTAACCTGCAAATTCGGCGGCCCCATACCCCCACCCACTATCTGCGGCCTCGCTACCCTCAAGGTGCAACCCCCGTCCTTGTTTGCGAACCTCACCCCGGATTGCAAACCCGTCGCCACTAGGAGCAGACGGTACAGCGCCCAAGACCGGACCTTCATTCGGTCCGAAGTCCAGCGGCTACTAAAGGAAGGCATAATCCAGGCCAGCAATAGTCCCTGGAGAGCGCAGGTGGTAGTAGTAAAGACAGGGGAGAAGCAAAGGATGGTCATTGACTATAGCCAGACCATCAACAGGTACACACAACTAGACGCGTACCCTCTCCCCCGCATATCCGACATGGTCAATCGGATTGCCCAATATAAGGTCTTCTCCACCGTGGACCTCAAGTCCGCCTACCACCAGCTCCCCATCCACCCAAGTGACCGCAAGTACACAGCCTTCGAGGCAGACGGGCGATTATACCATTTCCTAAGGGTCCCATTTGGCGTCACAAACGGGGTCTCGGTCTTCCAACGAGAGATGGACCGAATGGTTGATCAACACGGGTTACGGGCCACGTTCCCGTATCTCGACAATGTAACCATCTGCGGCCACGATCAGCAGGACCACGACGCCAACCTCCAAAAATTCCTCCAGACCGCTAAAGCCTTGAACCTCACGTACAACGAGGACAAGTGCGTTTTTAGCACAAACCGGCTAGCCATCCTGGGCTACGTAGTGCGCAATGGGATAATAGGCCCCGACCCCGAACGTATGCGCGCCCTCATGGAATTTCCCCTCCCGCACTGCCCAAAAGCCCTAAAACGCTGCCTGGGGTTCTTTTCATATTACGCCCAGTGGGTCCCCCAGTACGCAGACAAGGCCCGCCCCCTAATACAGACCACGACCTTCCCTCTGTCGACAGAGGCTTGCCAGGATTTCAGCCGCATCAAAGCGGATATCGCAAAGGCCACGATGCGCGCCATCGACGAGTCCCTCCCCTTCCAGGTCGAGAGCGACGCCTCCGACGTAGCTCTAGCGGCCACCCTTAACCAAACGGGCAGACCCGTGGCCTTTTTCTCCCGAACCCTCCACGCCTCAGAAATCCGCCACTCCTCAGTGGAAAAGGAAGCCCAAGCCATAGTGGAGGCTGTGCGACATTGGAGGCATTACCTGGCCGGCAGGAGATTCACTCTCCTCACGGACCAACGGTCGGTAGCCTTCATGTTCGATAATGCACAGCGGGGCAAAATCAAAAACGACAAGATCTTAAGGTGGAGGATCGAGCTCTCCACCTTCAACTACGAGATCTTGTATCGTCCCGGAAAGCTGAACGAGCCGTCCGATGCCCTATCCCGCGGCACATGTGCCAACGCACAAATTAACCGCCTCCAAACCCTCCACGAGGACCTCTGCCACCCGGGGGTCACTCGGTTCTACCACTTTATTAAGTCCCGCAACCTCCCCTACTCCGTGGAGGAGGTCCGTACAGTCACAAGGAACTGCCACATCTGCGCAGAGTGCAAACCGCATTTTTTCAGGCCGGATGGTGCGCACCTGATTAAGGCTTCCCGCCCCTTTGAACGCCTTAGTCTGGATTTCAAAGGGCCCCTCCCCTCCACCGACCGCAACACATACTTCCTTAATGTGGTGGACGAGTACTCCCGCTTCCCATTCGCCATCCCCTGCCCTGACATGACCGCGGCCACAGTCATTAAAGCCCTGAACACCATATTCACACTGTTCGGTTGCCCCGCATACGTCCACAGCGACAGGGGGTCCTCCTTTATGAGTGACGAGATGCGCCAGTTCCTGCTCAGCAACGGTATAGCCTCGAGCAGGACGACCAGCTACAACCCCCGAGGGAACGGGCAAGTAGAGAGGGAGAACGGAACGGTCTGGAAGACCGTCCTACTGGCCCTACGGTCCAGGGACCTCCCAGTTTCACGGTGGCAGGAGGTCCTCCCGGACGCTCTCCACTCCATCCGGTCGCTGCTGTGTACTAGCACTAACCAAACGCCTCATGAGCGCCTCCTTGTCTTCCCCAGGAAGTCCTCCTCTGGAACGTCGCTGCCGACCTGGCTGGCGGCCCCAGGACCCATCTTGCTCCGAAAACATGTGCGGGCGCACAAGTCGGACCCGTTGGTCGAAAGGGTTCACCTCCTTCACGCGAACCCGCAGTACGCCTACGTGGAGTACCCCGACGGCCGACAGGACACGGTCTCCCTGCGCGATCTGGCGCCCGCCGGCAACACACACACCCCCCCGACACCAATCACCCCCTTCCTGCCACCGCCGCACCCCGCGACCGCCCCCTTCCCAGGAGGATCGGTCCTCCTCCCAGGCCCGACCAGGAGTGAAGCCCAAGCTGAAACCGTAAGGCTCCCGGAGACGACAACACCGGAACAAGCACCACCACCGGGGCCGAGGCGATCGACACGGACGACCAGACCGCCCGACCTACTCGTGGCGTCGATCTAACACTACAATATGTGGACTTTTAACGAGAACATTTTGTCTTTTTCTCCTGACGATTACTGTAAATAGTTCCAAAAAAAAAAAACCTTGTACGTACTGTAATAACATGCAAAAGTTTTCCTCCCAGGACCAGCCTTGTAAACCCTTACCACCATGCGAAGCATCACCCCGCAGGGTTCATTTTTAACAAGGGGTGAATGTGGTAGTATGCATTAGGGGTCATGTGGGACTGTGAAGCCGTGATGTCATTGGCTGACAGATCCCGGGTCCTGGTTGGCCGTTGACCTCTAGCTCCGCCCTGAAGGCGGAGTATAAGTACCAGGAGTCCTCCCCCGCAGGCAGTCTACTACTGAACTGCGGGGGAAACAGTCACGCTTAATAAAGCCTCATCGACTTCACTCTATTCGTCTCTCGGAGTCTTTGTGCGCTACAAGCGGCAGCATGTCCCATCGTTTAAAGTCCTCCTCCATCTGCTCCTCGTCAAATTAAGTTTATGCAGGGCCCCCCAACTCCTAGCTATTTGGATCCCCAAGTACTGAAAGCTCCTTTCCGCCCTCCTCAACGGTAGGTCATCTATCCCTCTTCCCTGGTCCCCTGGATGCACCACGAAGAGCTCGCTTTTCCCTACATTGAGCTTATAGCCCGAAAAGTCCCCAAACTCCCTTCGAATCTGCATGACCTCCACCATCCCCTCCACTGGATCCGCCACATACAGCAACAGGTCATCTGCATACAGTGACACTCGATGCTCCTCTCCCCCTCGGACCACCCCCCTCCATTTCCTGGACTCCCTTAATGACATAGCCAAAGGCTCAATTGCTAATGCAAACAACAGGGGGGACAGGGGCACCCCTGCCTCGTCCCTCGATACAGCCGAAAATACTCCGACCTCCGCCGATTCGTAACCACACTCGCCATCGGGGTACTATGTAGGAGCTTAACCCAACTGATAAACCCATCCCCAAACCCAAACCTCCGCAACACTTCCCAGAGATACTCCCACTCTACTCGGTCAAAGGCCTTCTCCGCATTTATAGCCGCCACTATCTCCACTTCTCCCTCTCCCGAAGGCATCATTATCACGTTTAGGAGCCGCCGCACATTGGTGTTTAGCTGCCTACCCTTTACAAATCCCGTCTGGTCCTCGTGAATCACCCCCGGGACACAGTCCTCGATCCTCGTGGCCAGCACTTTTGCCAGCAACTTAGCATCCACGTTGAGGAGCGAGATCGGCCCGTACGACCCACATTGGGTCCTTATCCCGCTTTAGGATCAAAGAAATTATTGCCTCCGGCATTGTCGGGGGCAGGGTCCCCCCCTCCCTAGCCTCATCGAAAGTCCTCACCAGCAACGGGGCTAACAGGTCTACGTACTTCCTATAGAACTCCACCGGGAACCCATCCGGTCCCGGGGCCTTCCCCGCCTGCATGCTCCCCAGTCCTTTAATCAGCTCCTCCAACCCAATTGGTGCCCCCAAACCAGCCACCTCCTGCTGCTCCACCCTCGGGAACCTCAGTTGATCCAAGAATCGTCGCATCCCCTCTTCTCCCGCTGGGGGCTGGGATCTGTACAGCTCCTCATAGAAGGCCTTAAATGCCTCATTCACTTTCACCGCACTCCGCACCGTAGTTCCCCTTCCATCCTTGACTCCACCTATCTCCCTCGCTGCTATCCTCTTACGGAGCTGATGTGCCAGCATCCGGCTCGCCTTCTCCCCATACTCGTACATCGCCCCCTGCGCTTTCCTCCACTGTGCCTCTGCCTTCCCTGTGGTCAACAGGTCGAACTCCGTCTGGAGACTTCGCCGCTCCCTGAGTAGTCCCTCATCAGGGGCCTCTGCATAGCTCCTGTCCACCCTTAAAATCTCCCCCACTAACCTCTCCCCTTCCCTGCCCTCTCTCTTCACCCTATGAGCCCTGATGGAGATTAACTCTCCCCCTCTCTTCAGCGCCTCCCATACTACCCCCACCTGCACCTTCCCGTGTCATTGGCCTCCAAATACCTTTCAATGCACCCCCGCACCCTCCCGCACACTTCCTCGTCTGCCAGCAGTCCCACATCCAAACGCCACAGCGGGCGTTGGTCCCTCTCCTCTCCCAACTCCAGTTCCACCCAGTGTGGGGCGTGGTCTGAAATGGCTATGGCTGAATACTCCGTTCCCTCCACTTTCGGGATCAGCGCCCTGCCCAGAACAAAAAAATCTATCTGGGAGTAGGCTTTGTGCACGTGGGAGCAAAAAGAAAATTCTCTGGCCTGCGGCCTGGCAAACCTCCACGGATCTACTCCCCCCATCTGATCCATAAACCCCCTAAGCACCTTGGCCGCCGTCGGCCTCTTTCCAGTCCTAGATCTGGAGCGATCCAGTGCTGGGTCTAACACCGTGTTGAAATCCCCAGCCATTATCAAGCTCCCTACCTCCAGGTCCAGAATGCACCCCAACATACGCTTCATGAATCCAGCATCGTCCCAGTTCGGGGCGTATACGTTTACCAATACCACCCAAGTCCCCGGCAACTTACCGCTCACCATCACGTATCGACCTCCACTGTCCGCTACTATGTTCTTGGCCTCAAACGACACCCGCTTCCCCACCAGTATTGCCACCCCTCTATTCTTCGCATCCAGGCCCGAATGGAATACCTGTCCTACCCATCCCTTTCTTAACCTGACCTGATCCGCCACCTTCAAATGTGTCTCCTGAAGCATGACCACGTCTGCCTTCAGTCCCTTTAAGTGCGCGAACACTCGGGCCCTCTTAACCGGCCCATTCCACGTTATCAGCCGGATCGGGGGGCTTCCCACCTCCCACCCTGCCGACTAGCCATCTCCTATTTTAGGCCAGTCCCGTGCCCGCGCCTCCCGCATCCTCCAGTCCCCCAGACAGGGAACCCCCGCCCCGACAACCTCTTCCGTTTTCAGTTCCCCCTCGGCCAATGCAGCAGCAACCCTTTCCCCCCCCCCCCCCCTCCAGATCTAGCTCTTTTGCTCCCCCCATAATACTTCCGTAAGTCAGCTGACTCCTGCTGACCCCGGCTCCCCCCGCCTTCCCATTGACCCCCCCCAGTGTGGAAATCCCCCCTCCTCCTTGCGCTCCTCCATTCCCCCCACCCCCCACCCCCCCCCCGCCACCCCCCTCCGCCCTTCCCTAACGTGGGAAAAAGCCCGCGCTTTCCTGAGCCAGCCCCGCCCCCTCTGGCGCAGCTCCTGTTGCGGCCTTATCCCAATTCCCCCATCCCGGGGCCTCCCCTCCCTCCAGCACCGGCGCCCACATTCCCCACAGTCTCCCCATCAAATCTCTTCCCCCATCCCCATCCATCGTCCCACCCGTGAAACACTCTTTACCCATATTTACCACCCTGTATACATAAGAACATAAGAACTAGGAGCAGGAGTAGGCCATCTGGCCCCTCGAGCCTGCTCCACGATTCAATGAGATCATGGCTGATCTTTTGCGGACTCAGCTCCACTTTCCGGCCCGAACACCATAACCCTTAATCGCTTTATTCTTCAAAAAACTATCTATCTTTATCTTAAAAACATTTAATGAAGGAGCCTCTACTGCTCCACTGGGCAAGGAATTCCATAGATTCACAACCCTTTGGGTGAAGAAGTTCCTCCTAAACTCAGTCCTAAATCTACTTCCCCTTATTTTGAGGCTATGCCCCCTAGTTCTGCTTTCACCCGCCAGTGGAAACAACCTGCCCGCATCTATCCTATCTATTCCCTTCATAATCTTATATGTTTCTATAAGATCCTCCCTCATCCTTCTAAATTCCAACGAGTACAGTCCCAGTCTACTCAACCTCTCAATACATTCGACATCTCCCCCACAACCACAGACCCTCAGTTTGAGTCCAACTTTTCAGTTTGGATAAAGGTCCAAGCCTCTTCTGGCGTTTCGAAGTAGTGGTGTCGATCCTGAAATGTGACCCACAATCGCGCTGGCTGCAGCATTCCGAACCTCACCCCCTTCCGATGGAGCACCAGCTTGGCCCGATTAAAACCAGCTCTCCTCTTTGCCACCTCTACACTCCAGTCCTGATAGATTTGGATCACCGTATTCTCCCATCTACTGCTCCGCACCTTCTTTTCCCATCTCAGGGCACTCTCTCTGTCCACGAAACGATGGAACCTCGCCACTATCGCCCTCGGCGGCTCGGCGGCCTTGGGTCTCCTCGCCAGGACCCGGTGAGCCCCTTGTAGCTCCAGGGGGCTCGGAGAGGCCCCCGCACCCATCAGCGAATGGAGCATCGTGCTTACATACGCCCCGGCAACGGCCCCCTCCGCCCCTTCAGGGAGACCCAGAATCCGGAGATTCTTCCTCCTCGACCTGTTCTCCAGGCCCTCGAATCTTTCGGCCCACCTCTTGTGCATCGCCTCGTGCGCCTCCACCTTCACCGCCAGGCCCAAGATCCCGTCCTCGTTCGCGGTGGTTTTGTCCCTCACCTCTCGGAGCTCCACCGCCTGGGCCTTCTGGGTCTCCTTCAGCCCCTCGATCGCCATCAGCATTGGCGCCAGCACCTCCTTTTTAAGCACCTCCACACAGCGCCTGAGAAACTCCTGCTGATCCGGCCCCCACGCTGCTCGATCTTCGCCCTCCGCCATCTTGTTTTTTCCCTCTCGTTTCTGCCGCTGCTCCAAAGCCACTTTTTCCCCCACTCCACTTCTGGGGCGAAATTCTCCGGAAACAGCGCGATGTCCGCCGACTGGCGCCCAAAACGGAGCAAATCAGACGGGCATTGCGCCGCCCCAAAGGTGCGGAATGCTCCGCATCTTTGGGGGCCGAGCCCCAACCTTGAGGGGCTAGGTTGGCGCCGGACGAATTTCCGCCCCGCCAGCTGGCGGAAAAAGCCTTTGGTGCCCCGCCAGCTGGCGCGGAAATGACATCTCCGGGCGGCGCATGCGCGGGAGCGTCAGCGGCCGCTGACAGTTTCCCGCGCATGCGCATTGGAGGGAGTCTCTTCCGCCTCCGCCATGGTGGAGGCCGTGGCGGAGGCGGAAGGAAAAGAGTGCCCCCACGGCACAGGCCCGCCCGCGGATCGGTGGGCCCCAATCGCGGGCCAGGCCACCGTGGGGGCACCCCGCGGGGCTAGATTGCCCCGCACACCACCCAGGACCCCGGAGCCCGCCCGCGCTGCCTTGTCCCGCCGGTAAGGTAGGTGGCTTAATCTACGCCGGCGGGACAGGCAATTTATCGGCGGGACTTCGGCCCATCCGGGCTGGAGAATCGAGCGGGGGGGGGGCCCGCCAACCGGCGCGGCGCGATTCCCGCCCCCGCCGAATCTCAGGTGCCGGAGACTTCGGCAACCGGCGGGGGCGGGATTCACGCCAGCCCCCGGCGATTCTCCAACCCGGCGGGGGGTCGGAGAATCTCGCCCCTGGTACCCATATACGACGAGAGGGGGAACTTGCTCTCACCTTCCCACACGGAAATCGGTCAAAAAAGTTCCGTTGGGGCTCCTCTGGAGAGCCCAAAAGTCCGTTCTAGCGGGAGCCGCCGAAATGTGCGGCTTAGCTCCGCATCGCCGCAACCGGAAGTCCGGAATAATTTATTATTAAACAACTGCATGATAAAGATAACTAAGATAAATAAACTACTAACACTAATTAACTATGGTAGAACGACTGCACAATACATCTCTCCCCTAGCATGACCTACTCCCAACTCCCCAGCCACAGGGTCGCGTGGTGGGTTGACACTGCCACCTTGTGGTCGGAGGTTGTACATAACTGCTTTATGCATATCATCACACACGGGGCATTTGTCAAATGTCTCCCACTCTGAGTTAGATTCAGAGACTTTGGACAATTCCGATTTACTCACCCGGAGAGTGACCCAGGAAGTAGTTGACACGTTTTTTTGACACGTTCTTGGGATGTAGGTATCACTGGCAGGCCCCATATTTATTGTCCATCCTAAATTGCCCTTGAATTGAGAGGCCATTTAACAGGCAAACAGATTGCGGTGGGTCTGGAGTCAGATGTAGGCCAGACCGGGTAAGGTCGGCAGATTTCGCCTTCCCTCGAGGGCACTCGTGACCCAGCTGGGTTTTTGCAACAATCGGTGGTAGTTTCAGCGTCACCGTTTCCGAGACTCGCTCCACATTCCAGGTTTATTCGATGTGACCAGCTGCCGTTAGCCTGGGCCTCTGGATACCTAATCCAGAGATAATCCCACTACCCCACCGTCACCCACCATAGATTGTGCCCGAGTTCCCACAGCTGGAATACTGGCTACAGTTCTGGACGCCACGCTATAGGAAGGATGGGAATGTATTGGGGAGGTTTACAAGAATGGATTCAGCGATGAGAAACTTCCCTGATGAGGATAGATTGGGGAGGTCGGGACTGTGTCCCTTGTAGAGAAGGAGGCTGACAGGAGATTTGATAGAGATGTTCGAAATCATGAGGGGGCTGGACAGAGTAGACGGGGAGAAAATGTTCCCGCTGGGAAAAGGATTGAGAATGAGGGGGCACAGATTGAAAATGATTTGGCAACAGTGCAGCATTCAGTACTGACCCTCTGACAGTGCAGCACTCCCTCAGTACTGACCCTCTGACAGTGCGGCGCTCCCTCAGTACTGACCCTCTGACAGTGCGGCACTCCCTCAGTACTGACCCTCTGACAGTGCGGCGCTCCCTCAGTACTGACCCTCTGACAGTGCAGCACTCCCTCAGTACTGACCCTCTGACAGTGCGGCACTCCCTCAGTACTGACCCTCTGACAGTGCAGCACTCCCTCAGCACTGACCCTCTGACAGTGCAGCACTCCCTCAGTACTGACTCTCTGACAGTGCAGCACTCCCTCAGTACTGACCCTCTGACAGTGCGGCACTCCCTCAGTACTGACCCTCTGACAGTGCGGCACTCCCTCAGTACTGACCCTCTGACAGTGCGGCCCTCCCTCAGTACTGACCCTCTGACAGTGCGGCACTCCCTCAGTACTGACCCTCTGACAGTGAGCACTCCCTCAGTACTGACCCTCTGACAGTGCAGCGCTCCCTCAGTACTGACCCTCTGACAGTGCGGCACTCCCTCAGTACTGACCCTCTGACAGTGAGCACTCCCTCAGTACTGACCCTCTGACAGTGCAGCCCTCCCTCAGTACTGACCCTCTGACAGTGCGGCACTCCCTCAGTACTGACCCTCTGACAGTGCAGCACTCCCTCAGTACTGACCCTCTGACAGTGCAGCGCTCCCTCAGTACTGACCCTCTGACAGTGCAGCCCTCCCTCAGTACTGACCCTCTGAGAGTGCAGCGCTCCCTCAGTACTGACCCTCTGACAGAGCAGCACTCCCTCAGTACTGACCCTCTGACAGTGCAGCACTCCCTCAGTACTGACCCTCTGACAGAGCAGCACTCCCTCAGTACTGACCCTCTGACAGTGCAGCACTCCCTCAGTACTGACCCTCTGACAGTGCAGCACTCCCTCAGTACTGACCCTCTGACAGTGCGGCACTCCCTCAGTACTGACCCTCTGACAGTGCGGCACTCCCTCACTGACCTTCTGACAGTGCGGCACTCACTCAGTACTGACCCTCTGACAGTGCAGCACTCCCTCAGTACTGACCCTCTGACAGTGCAGCACTCCCTCAGTACTGACCCTCTGACAGTGCAGCACTCCCTCAGTACTGACCCTCTGACAGTGCAGCACTCCCTCAGTACTGACCCTCTGACAGTGCGGCACTCCCTCAGTACTAACCCTCTGACAGTGCAGCACTCCCTCAGTACTGACTCTCTGACAGTGCAGCACTCCCTCAGTACTGACCCTCTGACAGTGCGGCACTCCCTCAGTACTAACCCTCTGACAGTGCAGCACTCCCTCAGTACTGACTCTCTGACAGTGCAGCACTCCCTCAGTACTGACCCTCTGAGAGTGCGGCACTCCCTCAGTACTAACCCTCTGACAGTGCAGCACTCCCTCAGTACTGTCCCTCTGACAGTGCGGCACTCCCTCAGTACTGACCCTCTGACAGTGCAGCACTCCCTCAGTACTGACCCTCTGACAGTGCAGCACTCCCTCAGTACTGACCCTCTGACAGTGCAGCACTCCCTCAGTACTGACCCTCTGACAGTGCGGCACTCCCTCAGTACTGACCCTCTGTTGCGGAAGGTGATGGGGACCCAGGGCTTGTGTGTCTCTCTGGGTGTGAGGAAGCTGTCGATTGCAGAGGCCCCTGATCCGGTGAGTGAGGGTAGGTGAGCTGTGAGGTCAGACGAGGGATGGTGTCCTGGTTGCACTGAGATTGGGTCCTATTCCAGATCCTGCTGTACGAGACCGAGATTGGGAAACTGCGGGAGGAACTGCTGCTGAAGATCAGCCAGCTGGAGGCCAGCAAGGATGAAGCAGTGAGAGAAGCCTCGGAGAGCTCCGAGGAACACCTTCAGGAGCTCCGGCAGCAGTTCACAGGTAACCCAGGAGTCAATACTCAGCGTGGCAGGATCTCCGAGTGAGAGGAGGGGCGACTCCCTCCCAGACCTCCATCCGTCTGTGGGGTCCCCAGGATAACGTTCCTGCATTCAGAGGCATCATCCCATTCCTAACCCACCTCTCCGGACATCACAAATCCCTTCCCAGCCAATCAGCAGCTTCATCACAAATCCCTTCCCAGCCAATCAGCAGCTTCATCACAAATCCCTTCCCAGCCAATCAGCAGCTTTCTCACATGTTGGCTGATCTTAAAATTGGTCAATTAGTGCATTGAAAACTCACACACACAGTGACGTAGGCAGATGGTGTCTGGGGGACGGTGTCTGGGGGGGACGGTGTCGGGGGGACGGTGTCGGGGGGACGGTGTCGGGGGGGACGGTGTCTGGGGGACGGTGTCGGGGGGACGGTGTCTGGGGGGATGGTGTCTGGGGGACGGTGTCGGGGGGGCGGTGTCGGGGGGACGGTGTCGGGGGGGCGGTGTCGGGGGGACGGTGTCGGGGGGGGACGGTGTCTGGGGGACGGTGTCTGGGGGGGACGGTGTCTGGGGGACGGTGTCGGGGGGGCGGTGTCGGGGGGACGGTGTCGGGGGGACGGTGTCTGGGGGAGAGCGGGAGAGGGTGTCTGGGAGAGACGGTGTCGGGGGGGACGGTGTCTGGGGGGACGGTGTCTGGGGGGGCGGTGTCGGGGGGTCGGTGTCGGGGGGACGGTGTCTGGGGGGACGGTGTCGGGGGGACGGTGTCGGGGGGACGGTGTCGGGGGGACGGTGTCTGGGGGACGGTGTCTGGGGGACGGTGTCGGGGGGACGGTGTCGGGGGGTCGGTGTCGGGGGGACGGTGTCTGGGGGGACGGTGTCGGGGGGACGGTGTCGGGGGGACGGTGTCGGGGGGACGGTGTCTGGGGGACGGTGTCTGGGGGATGGTGTCGGGGGGACGGTGTCGGGGGGGACGGTGTCGGGGGGGACGGTGTCTGGGGGGGACGGTGTCTGGGGGATGGTGTCGGGGGGGACGGTGTCTGGGGGGGACGGTGTCAGGGGGGGACGGTGTCAGGGGGATGGTGTCTGGGGGGAGAGGGGGGGACGGTGTCTGGGGGACGGTGTCGGGGGGACGGTGTCTGGGGGACGGTGTCTGGGGGGGACGGTGTCTGGGGGGGACGGTGTCTGGGGGGGACGGTGTCTGGGGGGGACGGTGTCTGGGGGGGACGGTGTCTGGGGGGGACGGTGTCTGGGGGGGACGGTGTCTGGGGGGGACGGTGTCTGGGGGGGACGGTGTCTGGGGGGGACGGTGTCTGGGGGGACGGTGTCGGGGGGACGGTGTCTGGGGGACGGTGTCTGGGGGACGGTGTCGGGGGACGGTGTCTGGGGGACGGTGTCGGGGGGGAGAGGGTGGGACGGTGTCTGGGGGACGGTGTCTGGGGGACGGTGTCGGGGGGTCGGTGTCGGGGGGACGGTGTCTGGGGGACGGTGTCTGGGGGACGGTGTCTGGGGGACGGTGTCTGGGGGACGGTGTCGGGGGGACGGTGTCGGGGGGGACGGTGTCTGGGGGGACGGTGTCGGGGGGACGGTGTCGGGGGGACGGTGTCGGGGGGACGGTGTCTGGGGGACGGTGTCTGGGGGGACGGTGTCGGGGGGACGGTGTCGGGGGGACGGTGTCGGGGGGACGGTGTCTGGGGGACGGTGTCGGGGGGACGGTGTCGGGGGGACGGTGTCGGGGGGACGGTGTCTGGGGGAGAGGGTGTCGGGGGGACGGTGTCGGGGGGACGGTGTCGGGGGGACGGTGTCTGGGGGACGGTGTCTGGGGGACGGTGTCTGGGGGGACGGTGTCGGGGGGACGGTGTCTGGGGGACGGTGTCTGGGGGGGACGGTGTCGGGGGGACGGTGTCTGGGGGACGGTGTCGGGGGGACGGTGTCGGGGGGACGGTGTCGGGGGGACGGTGTCGGGGGGGACGGTGTCGGGGGGGGACGGTGTCGGGGGGACGGTGTCGGGGGGACGGTGTCTGGGGGGACGGTGTCTGGGGGGACGGTGTCGGGGGGACGGTGTCTGGGGGACGGTGTCTGGGGGACGGTGTCTGGGGGGCGGTGTCGGGGGGGCGGTGTCGGGGGGGCGGTGTCGGGGGGACGGTGTCGGGGGGGGACGGTGTCTGGGGGACGGTGTCTGGGGGGGACGGTGTCTGGGGGACGGTGTCGGGGGGGCGGTGTCGGGGGGACGGTGTCTGGGGGGACGGTGTCTGGGGGACGGTGTCGGGGGGACGGTGTCGGGGGGACGGTGTCTGGGGGGACGGTCTCGGGGGGACGGTGTCGGGGGGACGGTGTCGGGGGGGGACGGTGTCTGGGGGACGGTGTCGGGGGGACGGTGTCGGGGGGACGGTGTCTGGGGGAGAGCGGGAGAGGGTGTCTGGGAGAGACGGTGTCGGGGGGGACGGTGTCGGGGGGGCGGTTTCGGGGGGACGGTGTCTGGGGGGACGGTGTCTGGGGGGACGGTGTCGGGGGGTCGGTGTCGGGGGGGACGGTGTCTGGGGGGACGGTGTCGGGGGGACGGTGTCGGGGGGACGGTGTCTGGGGGGACGGTGTCTGGGGGGACGGTGTCGGGGGGTCGGTGTCGGGGGGACGGTGTCTGGGGGGACGGTGTCGGGGGGACGGTGTCGGGGGGACGGTGTCTGGGGGACGGTGTCTCGGGGGACGGTGTCGGGGGGACGGTGTCTGGGGGACGGTGTCGGGGGGGACGGTGTCGGGGGGACGGTGTCTGGGGGGACGGTGTCTGGGGGACGGTGTCGGGGGGACGGTGTCGGGGGGGACGGTGTCTGGGGGGGACGGTGTCTGGGGGATGGTGTCGGGGGGGACGGTGTCTGGGGGGGACGGTGTCAGGGGGGGACGGTGTCAGGGGGATGGTGTCTGGGGGGAGAGGGGGGGACGGTGTCGGGGGGACGGTGTCGGGGGGACGGTGTCTGGGGGACGGTGTCTGGGGGACAGTGTCTGGGGGGGACAGTGTCTGGGGGGGGACAGTGTCTGGGGGGGACGGTGTCTGGGGGGACGGTGTCGGGGGGGACGGTGTCGGGGGGGACGGTGTCTGGGGGACGGTGTCTGGGGGGACGGTGTCTGGGGGACGGTGTCGGGGGACGGTGTCTGGGGGACGGTGTCGGGGGGGAGAGGGTGGGACGGTGTCTGGGGGACGGTGACTGGGGGACGGTGTCGGGGGGACGGTGTCGGGGGGACGGTGTCTGGGGGACGGTGTCGGGGGGACGGTGTCTGGGGGACGGTGTCGGGGGGACGGTGTCGGGGGGGAGAGGGTGGGACGGTGTCTGGGGGACGGTGTCTGGGGGACGGTGTCGGGGGGACGGTGTCGGGGGGGACGGTGTCTGGGGGGACGGTGTCGGGGGGACGGTGTCGGGGGGACGGTGTCTGGGGGACGGTGTCTGGGGGGACGGTGTCGGGGGGACGGTGTCGGGGGGACGGTGTCGGGGGGACGGTGTCTGGGGGACGGTGTCGGGGGGACGGTGTCGGGGGGACGGTGTCTGGGGGGACGGTGTCGGGGGGACGGTGTCGGGGGGACGGTGTCGGGGGGACGGTGTCTGGGGGGACGGTGTCTGGGGGACGGTGTCGGGGGGACGGTGTCGGGGGGACGGTGTCTGGGGGGACGGTGTCGGGGGGACGGTGTCTGGGGGACGGTGTCTGGGGGGACGGTGTCTGGGGGACGGTGTCGGGGGGACGGGGAGACGGTGTCGGGGGGACGGTGTCTGGGGGACGGTGTCGGGGGGGAGAGGGTGGGACGGTGTCTGGGGGACGGTGACTGGGGGACGGTGTCGGGGGGACGGTGTCGGGGGGACGGTGTCTGGGGGACGGTGTCGGGGGGACGGTGTCTGGGGGACGGTGTCGGGGGGACGGTGTCGGGGGGGAGAGGGTGGGACGGTGTCTGGGGGACGGTGTCTGGGGGACGGTGTCGGGGGGACGGTGTCGGGGGGGACGGTGTCTGGGGGGACGGTGTCGGGGGGACGGTGTCGGGGGGACGGTGTCTGGGGGACGGTGTCTGGGGGGACGGTGTCGGGGGGACGGTGTCGGGGGGACGGTGTCGGGGGGACGGTGTCTGGGGGACGGTGTCGGGGGGACGGTGTCGGGGGGACGGTGTCTGGGGGGACGGTGTCGGGGGGACGGTGTCGGGGGGACGGTGTCGGGGGGACGGTGTCTGGGGGGACGGTGTCTGGGGGACGGTGTCGGGGGGACGGTGTCGGGGGGACGGTGTCTGGGGGGACGGTGTCGGGGGGACGGTGTCTGGGGGACGGTGTCTGGGGGGACGGTGTCTGGGGGACGGTGTCGGGGGGACGGGGAGACGGTGTCGGGGGGACGGTGTCGGGGGGACGGTGTCGGGGGGACGGTGTCGGGGGGACGGTGTCTGGGGGGACGGTGTCTGGGGGACGGTGTCGGGGGGACGGTGTCGGGGGGACGGTGTCGGGGGGACGGTGTCTGGGAGACGGTGTCGGGGGGACGGTGTCGGGGGGACGGTGTCGGGGGGACGGTGTCGGGGGGACGGTGTCGGGGGGACGGTGTCTGGGGGAGAGGGTGTCGGGGGGACGGTGTCGGGGGGACGGTGTCTGGGGGACGGTGTCTGGGGGACGGTGTCTGGGGGACGGTGTCTGGGGGGACGGTGTCGGGGGGACGGTGTCGGGGGGACGGTGTCGGGGGGACGGTGTCGGGGGGACGGTGTCTGGGGGTCGGTGTCGGGGGGACGGTGTCGGGGGGACGGTGTCGGGGGGACGGTGTCGGGGGGACGGTGTCGGGGGGACGGTGTCTGGGGGTCGGTGTCGGGGGGACGGTGTCGGGGGGACGGTGTCGGGGGGACGGTGTCGGGGGGACGGTGTCGGGGGGACGGTGTCTGGGGGACGGTGTCGGGGGGACGGTGTCGGGGGAACGGTGTCGGGGGGACGGTGTCGGGGGGACGGTGTCGGGGGGACGGTGTCGGGGGGACGGTGTCGGGGGGACGGTGTCGGGGGTACGGTGTCTGGGGGGACGGTGTCGGGGGGACGGTGTCGGGGGGACGGTGTCTGGGGGTCGGTGTCGGGGGGACGGTGTCGGGGGGACGGTGTCGGGGGGACGGTGTCTGGGGGTCGGGGGGACGGTGT
The DNA here is from genome assembly GCF_047496885.1 of Scyliorhinus torazame. Taxonomy (NCBI): domain Eukaryota; kingdom Metazoa; phylum Chordata; class Chondrichthyes; order Carcharhiniformes; family Scyliorhinidae; genus Scyliorhinus; species Scyliorhinus torazame. Next base: position 10,742,942 of record NC_092712.1, on the reverse strand, counting down.
CAGGGGGGGACGGTGTCTGGGGGACGGTGTCTGGGGGACGGTGTTGGGGGGACGGTGTCTGGGGGGGACGGTGTCTGGGGGACGGTGTCTGGGGGACGGTGTCTGGGGGACGGTGTCTGGGGGACAGTGTCTGGGGGACGGTGTCTGGGGGTCGGGGGGACGGTGTCGGGGGGACGGTGTCGGGGGGACGGTGTCTGGGGGACGGTGTCGGGGGGACGGTGTCTGGGGGACGGTGTCTGGGGGACGGTGTCTGGGGGGACGGTGTCGGGGGGACGGTGTCTGGGGGGACGGTGTCTGGGTGACGGTGTCGGGGGGACGGTGTCTGGGGGACGGTGTCTGGGGGACGGTGTCGGGGGGACGGTGTCGGGGGGACGGTGTCGGGGGGACGGTGTCGGGGGGACGGTGTCGGGGGGACGGTGTCTGGGGGGGGACGGTGTCGGGGGGACGGTGTCGGGGGGACGGTGTCGGAGTGACGGTGCCTGGGGGACGGTGTCGGGGGGACGGTGTCTGGGGGACGGTGTCTGGGGGACGGTGTCGGGGGGGACGGTGCCTGGGGAGAGGGTGTCTGGGGGACGGTGTCGGGGGGACGGTGTCGGGGGGATGGTGTCGGGGGGACGGTGTCGGGGGGACGGTGTCGGAGTGACGGTGCCTGGGGGACGGTGTCGGGGGGACGGTGTCTGGGGGACGGTGTCTGGGGGGACGGTGTCTGGGGGACGGTGTCGGGGGGACGGTGTCGGGGGGACGGTGTCTGGGGGGACGGTGTCGGGGGGACGGTGTCGGGGGGACGGTGTCGGAGTGACGGTGCCTGGGGGACGGTGTCGGGGGGACGGTGTCTGGGGGACGGTGTCTGGGGGACGGTGTCGGGGGGGACGGTGTCGGGGGGACGGAGTCGGGGGGGACGGTGCCTGGGGAGAGGGTGTCTGGGGGACGGTGTCGGGGGGACGGTGTCGGGGGGACGGTGTCGGGGGGACGGTGTCGGGGGGACGGTGTCGGAGTGACGGTGCCTGGGGGACGGTGTCGGGGGGACGGTGTCTGGGGGACGGTGTCTGGGGGACGGTGTCGGGGGGGACGGTGTCGGGGAGACGGTGTCGGGGGGACGGTGTCTGGGGGGGACGGTGTCTGGGGGGACGGTGTCGGGGGGACGGTGTCTGGGGGACGGTGTCTGGGGGACGGTGTCTGGGGGACGGTGTCGGGGGGGACGGTGTCTGGGGGACGGTGTCTGTGGGACGGTGTCGGGGGGGACGGTGTCGGGGGGACGGTGTCTGGGGGGACGGTGTCGGGGGGACGGTGTCTGGGGGACGGTGTCTGGGGGACGGTGTCTGGGGGACGGTGTCTGGGGGACGGTGTCGGGGGGACGGTGTCGGTGGGACGGTGTCTGGGGGGGACGGTGTCTGGGGGACGGTGTCTGGGGGACGGTGTCTGGGGGACGGTGTCTGGGGGACGGTGTCTGTGGGACGGTGTCGGGGGGGACGGTGTCGGGGGGACGGTGTCTGGGGGGACGGTGTCGGGGGGACGGTGTCGGGGGGACGGTGTCTGGGGGACGGTGTCTGGGGGACGGTGTCTGGGGGACGGTGTCTGGGGGACGGTGTCGGGGGGACGGTGTCTGGGGGACGGTGTCGGGGGGACGGTGTCTGGGGGGCGGTGTCGGGGGGACGGTGTCGGGGGGACGGTGTCGGGGGGACGGTGTCGGGGGGACGGTGTCTGGGGGGGACGGTGTCGGGGGGACGGTGTCTGGGGGACGGTGTCTGGGGGACGGTGTCTGGGGGGGACGGTGTCTGGGGGACGGTGTCTGGGGGACGGTGTCTGGGGGACGGTGTCTGGGGGACGGTGTCTGGGGGACGGTGTCGGGGGGACGGTGTCGGGGGGACGGTGTCGGGGGGACGGTGTCTGGGGGGACGGTGTCGGGGGGACGGTGTCGGGGGGACGGTGTCGGGGGGACGGTGTCGGGGGGACGGTGTCGGGGGTGACGGTGTCGGGGGGACGGTGTCGGGGAGACGGTGTCGGGGGTGACGGTGTCTGGGGGGACGGTGTCGGGGGGGACGGTGTCGGGGGGGACGGTGTCGGGGGGGGCAGTGTCTGGGGGACGGTGTCGGGGGGGGGGGGTCCAGGGGGACGGTGTCGGGGGGACAGTGTCGGGGGGACGGGTCGGGGGGACGGTGTCGGGGGGACAGTGTCAGGGGGACGGTGCCTGGGGGACGGTGCCGGGGGGACGGTGTCTGGGGGACGGTGTCGGGGGGGCGGTGTCTGGGGGGACGGTGTCGGGGGGACGGTGTCGGGGGGACGGTGTCGGGGGGACGGTGTCGGGGGGACGGTGTCGGGGGGACGGTGCCTGGGGGACGGTGTCGGGGGTGACGGTGTCGGGGGGACGGTGTCGGGGGGACGGTGTCGGGGGGACGGTGTCGGGGGGACGGTGTCTGGGGGACGGTGTCTGGGGGGACGGTGTCTGGGGGGACGGTGTCTGGGGGGACGGTGTCGGGGGGACGGTGTCGGGGGGACGGTGTCGGGGGGACGTTGTCTGGGGGACGGTGTCTGGGGGACGGTGTCTGGCGGACGGTGCCTGGGGAGACGGTGTCGGGGAGACGGTGTCGGGGGAGACGGTGTCGGGGGGACGGTGTCGGGGGGACGGTGTCGGGGGGACGGTGTCTGGGGGACGGTGTCGGGGGGACGGTGTCTGGGGGGACGGTGTCTGGTGAGACGGTGTCGGGGGGACGGTGTCTGGGGGGAGAGGGGGGACGGTGTCGGGGGGACGGTGTCGGGGGGACGGTGTCTGGGGAGAGGGTGTCTGGGGGACGGTGTCTGGGGGACGGTGTCTGTGGGGACGGTGTCTGGGGAGAGGGTGTCTGGGGGACGGTGTCTGGGGGACGGTGTCGGGGGGACGATGTCGGGGGGACGGTGTCGGGGGGACATTGTCTGGGGGACGGTGTCTGGGGAGACGGTGTCGGGGAGACGGTGTCTGGGGGGACGGTGTCTGGGGGACGGTGTCTGGGGGGGACGGTGTCTGGGGGACGGTGTCTGGGGGACGGTGTCTGGGGGGGACGGTGTCGGGGGGACGGTGTCTGGGGGACGGTGTCTGGGGGACGGTGTCTGGGGGGGACGGTGTCTGGGGGACGGTGTCGGGGGGACGGTGTCTGGGGGACGGTGCCTGGGGGACGGTGTCGGGGGGACGGTGTCGGGGGGACGGTGTCGGGGGGGCGGTGTCGGGGGGACGGTGTCGGGGGGACGGTGTCGGGGAGACGGTGTCGGGGGTGACGGTGTCTGGGGGGACGGTGTCGGGGGGGACGGTGTCGGGGGGGACGGTGTCGGGGGGACGGTGTCGGGGGGGCGGTGTCGGGGGGACGGTGTCTGGGGGACGGTGTCGGGGGGACGGTGTCGGGGGGACGGTGTCGGGGGGACGGTGTCTGGGGGACGGTGTCTGGGGGGACGGTGTCTGGGGGACGGTGTCGGGGGGACGGTGTCTGGGGGACGGTGTCGGGGGGACGGTGTCGGGGGGGCGGTGCCTGGGGGACGGTGTCGGGGGGACGGTGTCGGGGGGACGGTGTCGGGGGGACGGTGTCGGGGGGACGGTGTCGGGGGGACGGTGTCTGGGGGACGGTGTCGGGGGGACGGTGTCGGGGGGACGGTGTCGGGGGGACGGTGTCGGGGGGGCGGTGTCGGGGGGACGGTGTCGGGGGGACGGTGTCGGGGGGACGGTGTCGGGGGGACGGTGTCGGGGGGACGGTGTCGGGGGGACGGCGTCGGGGGGACGGCGTCGGGGGGACGGTGTCTGGGGGACGGTGTCGGGGGGACGGTGTCTGGGGGACGGTGTCTGGGGGACGGTGTCGGGGGGACGGTGTCTGGGGGACGGTGTCGGGGGGACGGTGTCTGGGGGACGGTGCCTGGGGGGACGGTGTCGGGGGGGACGGTGTCGGGGGGGACGGTGTCGGGGGACGGTGTCGGGGGGGCGGTATCGGGGGGACGGTGTCCGGGGGGACGGTGTCGGGGGGACGGTGTTGGGGGGACGGTGTCGGGGGACGGTGTCAGGGGGGCGGTGTCGGGGGGGGCAGTGTCTGGGGGACGGTGTCGGGGGGGGGGTCCAGGGGGACGGTGTCGGGGGGACAGTGTCGGGGGGACGGGTCGGGGGGACGGTGTCGGGGGGACGGTGTCTGGGGGACGGTGTCTGGGGGACGGTGTCTGGGGGACGGTGTCTGGGGGGACGGTGTCTGGGGGACGGTGTCGGGGGGACGGTGTCGGGGGGACGGTGTCGGGGGGACGGTGTCGGGGGGACGGTGTCTGGGGGGACGGTGTCGGGGGGACGGTGTCGGGGGGACGGTGTCGGGGGGACGGTGTCGGGGGGACGGTGTCGGGGGGACGGTGTCTGGGGGGACGGTGTCGGGGGGGACGGTGTCGGGGGGAAGGTGTCGGGGGGACGGTGTCTGGGGGACGGTGTCGGGGGGACGGTGTCGGGGGGACGGTGTCGGGGGGACGGTGTCGGGGGGACGGTGTCTGGGGGGATGGTGCCTGGGGGACGGTGCCTGGGGGACGGTGTCGGGGGGACGGTGTCTGGGGGACGGTGTCGGGGGGACGGTGTCTGGGGGGACGGTGCCTGGGGGACGGTGTCGGGGGGTCGGTGTCTGGGGGACGGTGTCTGGGGGACGGTGTCGGGGGGACGGTGTCGGGGGGGACGGTGTCGGGGGGAGAGGGGGGGACGGTGCCTGGGGGACGGTGCCTGGGGGACGGTGTCGGGGGGACGGTGTCGGGGGGACGGTGTCGGGGGGGACGGTGTCGGGGGGAGAGGGGGGGACGGTGTCTGGGGGACGGTGTCTGTGGGGACGGTGTCGGGGGGACGGTGTCTGGGGGACGGTGTCTGGGGGACGGTGTCTGGGGGACGGTGTCGGGGGCTGGGGGACGGTGTCTGGGGGACGGTGTCGGGGGGACGGTGTCTGGGGGGACGGTGTCGGGGGGACGGTGTCGGGGGGACGGTGTCTGGGGGACGGTGTCGGGGGGACGGTGTCGGGGGGGACGGTGTCTGGGGGACGGTGTCGGGGGGACGGTGTCTGGGGAGAGGGTGTCTGGGGAGAGGGTGTCTGGGGGACGGTGTCTGGGGGACGGTGTCGGGGGGACGGTGTCTGGGGGACGGTGTCTGGGGGACGGTGTCGGGGGGACGGTGTCTGGGGGACGTTGTCTGGGAGACGGTGTCGGGGGGACGATGTCGGGGGGACGGCGTCTGGGGGGACGGCGTCGGGGGGACGGTGTCTGGGGGGGACGGTGTCGGGGGGACGGTGTCTGGGGGACGGTGTCGGGGGGACGGTGTCGGGGGGACGGTGTCTGGGGGACGGTGTCGGGGGGACGGTGTCGGGGGGGACTGTGTCGGGGGGACGGTGTCTGGGGGACGGTGTCGGGGGGACGGTGTCTGGGGGACGGTGTCGGGGGGACGGTGTCGGGGGGACGGTGTCTGGGGGACGGTGTCTGGGGGACGGTGTCGGGGGGACGGTGTCGGGGGGGCGGTGTCGGGGGGACGGTGTCGGGGGGACGGTGTCGGGGGGACGGTGTCGGGGGGACGGTGTCTGGTGGACGGTGTCGGGGGGGACTGTGTCGGGGGGACGGTGTCTGGGGGACGGTGTCGGGGGGACGGTGTCGGGGGGACGGTGTCGGGGGGACGGTGTCGGGGGGACGGTGTCGGGGGGACGGTGTCGGGGGGACGGTGTCTGGGGGACGGTGTCTGGGGACGGTGTCGGGGGGACGTTGTCTGGGGGATGGTGTCTGGGGGACGGTGTCTGGGGGACGGTGTCGGGGAGACGGTGTCTGGGGGACGGTGTCGGGGGGACGGTGTCGGGGGGACGGTGTCTGGGGGGATGGTGTCGGGGGGACGGTGTCGGGGGGACGGTGTCTGGGGGACGGTGTCTGGGGGACGGTGTCGGGGGGACGGTGTCGGGGGGACGGTGTCGGGGGGACGGTGTCGGGGGGACGGTGTCTGGGGGACGGTGTCGGGGGGGACTGTGTCGGGGGGACGGTGTCTGGGGGACGGTGTCTGGGGGACGGTGTCGGGGGGACGGTGTCGGGGGGACGGTGTCTGGGGGACGGTGTCTGGGGGACGGTGTCTGGGGGACTGTGTCGGGGGGACGGTGTCTGGGGGACGGTGTCTGGGGGACGGTGTCTGGGGGACTGTGTCGGGGGGACGGTGTCGGGGGGACGGTGTCGGGGGGGGACGGTGTCTGGGGGACGGTGTCGGGGGGACGTTGTCTGGGGGACGGTGTCTGGGGGACGGTGTCTGGGGGACGGTGTCGGGGGGACGGTGTCTGGGGGGATGGTGCCTGGGGGACGGTGTCGGGGGGACGGTGTCGGAGGACGGTGTCGGGGGGACGGTGTCGGGGGGGACGGTGTCGGGGGGGACGGTGTCGGGGGGACGGTGTCGGGGGGACGGTGTCGGGGGGACGATGTCTGGGGGACGGTGTCTGGGGGACGGTGTCTGGGGACGGTGTCGGGGGGACGGTGTCTGGGGGACGGTGTCTGGGGACGGTGTCGGGGGGACGGTGTCGGGGGGACGGTGTCTGGGGGACGGTGTCTGGGGGACGGTGTCTGGGGGACGGTGTCGGGGAGACGGTGTCTGGGGGACGGTGTCTGGGGGACGGTGTCGGGGGGACGGTGTCTGGGGGGATGGTGCCTGGGGGACGGTGTCGGGGGGACGGTGTCGGAGGACGGTGTCTGGGGGACGGTGTCGGGGGGACGGTGTCGGGGGGACGGTGTCTGGGGGACGGTGTCTGGGGGACGGTGTCGGAGGACGGTGTCTGGGGGACGGTGTCTGGGGGGACGGTGCCTGGGGAGAGGGTGTCTGGGGGACGGTGTCGGGGGGACGGTGTCGGGGGGGAAGGTGTCGGGGGGGACGGTGTCGGGGGGGACGGTGTCGGGGGGACGGTGTCGGGGGGACGGTGTCTGGGGGACGGTGTCTGGGGGACGGTGTCGGAGGACGGTGTCTGGGGGACGGTGTCTGGGGGGACGGTGTCGGGGGGACGGTGTCGGGGGGACGGTGTCGGGGGGACGGTGTCGGGGGGACGGTGTCTGGGGGGGACGGTGTCTGGGGGACGGTGTCGGGGGGACGGTGTCTGGGGGACGGTGTCTGGGGGACGGTGTCGGATGACGGTGTCGGGGGGACGGTGTCGGGGGGACGGTGTCGGGGGGACGGTGTCGGGGGGACGGTGTCTGGAGGACGGTGTCGGGGGGACGGTGTCTGGGGGACGGTGTCGGGGGGACGGTGTCGGGGGGACGGTGTCTGGGGGACGGTGTCGGGGGGACGGTGTCGGGGGGACGGTGTCGGGGGGACGGTGTCGGGGGGACGGTGTCGGGGGGACGGTGTCTGGGGGGACGGTGCCTGGGGGACGGTGTCTGGGGGACGGTGTCTCGGGGACGTGTCGGAGGACGGTGTCGGGGGGACGGTGTCGGGGGGACGGTGTCGGGGGGACGGTGCCTGGGGGACGGTGTCGGGGGGACGGTGTCTGGGGGACGGTGTCTGGGAGACGGTGTCTGGGGGACGGTGTCGGGGGGACGGTGTCGGGGGGACGGTGTCGGGGGGACGGTGTCGGGGGGACGGTGTCGGGGGGACGGTGTCGGGGGGATGGTGTCTGGGGGGACGGTGTCGGGGGACGGTGTCTGGGGGACGGTGTCGGGGGGACGGTGTCTGGGGGGGACGGTGTCTGGGGGGGACGGTGTCGGGGGGACGGTGTCTGGGGGGACGGTGTCGGGGGGACGGTGTCTGGGGGGGACGGTGTCGGGGGGACGGTGTCGGGGGGACGGTGTCTGGGGGGGACGGTGTCTGGGGGGGACGGTGTCTGGGGGGACGGTGCCGGGGGGACGGTGTCTGGGGGGGACGGTGTCGGGGGGAAGGTGTCTGGGGGACGGTGTCTGGGGGACGGTGTCTGGGGTCGGTGTCTGGGGGACGGTGTCGGGGGGACGGTGTCGGGGGGACGGTGTCGGGGGGCCGGTGTCTGGGGGGGACGGTGTCGGGGGGAAGGTGTCTGGGGGACGGTGTCTGGGGGACGGTGTCGGGGGGACGGTGTCTGGGGGGACGGTGTCGGGGGGACGGTGTCTGGGGGACGGTGTCGGGGGGACGGTGTCTGGGGGGACGGTGTCGGGGGGACGGTGTCGGGGGGACGGTGTCGGGGGGGACGGTGTCGGGGGGATGGTGTCGGGGGGACGGTGTCGGGGGGATAATGTCGGGGGGACGGTGTCGGGGGGACGATGTCGGATGGGGGACGGTGTCTGGGGGACGGTGTCGGGGGGGGACGGTGTCTGGGGGACGGTGTCTGGGGGACGGTGTCGGGGGGACGGTGTCGGGGGGACGGTGTCTGGGGGGACGGTCTCTGGGGGACGGTGTCGAGGGGACGGTGTCGGGGGGACGGTGTCTGGGGAGAGGGTGTCTGGGGGGACGGTGTCGGGGGGACGGTGTCGGGGGGACGGTGTCGGGGGGACGGTGTCGGGGGGGCGGTGTCGGGGGGACGGTGTCGGGGGGACGGTGTCGGGGGGACGGTGTCGGGGGGACGGTGTCGGGGGGATGGTGTCTGGGGGACGGTGTCGGGGGGACGGTGTCTGGGGGGGACGGTGTCGGGGAGACGGTGTCGGGGGGACGGTGTCTGGGGGACGGTGTCGGGGGGACGGTGTCGGGGGGATGGTGTCTGGGGGACGGTGTCGGGGGGACGGTGTCGGGGGGACGGTGTCGGGGGGACGGTGTCGGGGGGGACGGTGTCGGGGGGGACGGTGTCGGGTGGACGGTGTCTGGGGGACGGTGTCGGGGGGACGGTGTCGGGGGGACGGTGTCGGGGGGGACGGTGTCGGGGGGGACGGTGTCGGGGGGATGGTGTCTGGGGGACGGTGTCGGGGGGACGGTGTCTGGGGGGGACGGTGTCGGGGAGACGGTGTCGGGGGGACGGTGTCTGGGGGACGGTGTCGGGGGGACGGTGTCAGGGGGATGGTGTCGGGGGGACGGTGTCGGGGGGACGGTGTCGGGGGGACGGTGTCCGGGGGACGGTGTCTGGGGGGGATGGTGTCGGGGGGACGTTGTCGGGGGGACGGTGTCTGGGGGGACGGTGTCTGGGGGGACGGTGTCTGGGGGACGGTGTCTGGGGGGACGGTGTCTGGGGGACGGTGTCTGGGGGACGGTGTCTGGGGGACGGTGTCTGGGGGGACGGTGTCCGGGGGGACGGTGTCGGGGGGACGGTGTCTGGGGGGACGGTGTCTGGGGGGACGGTGTCGGGGGGACGGTGTCGGGGGGGCGGTGTCGGGGGGACGGTGTCGGGGGGACGGTGTCTGGGGGGCGGTGTCGGGGGGACGGTGTCGGGGGGACGGTGTCCGGGGGGACGGTGTCCGGGGGGACGGTGTCTGGGGGACGGTGTCTGGGGGACGGTGTCGGGGGGACGGTGTCGGGGGGACGGTGTCGGGGGGACGGTGTCTGGGGGACGGTGTCGGGGGGACGGTGTCTGGGGGACGGTGTCGGGGGGACGGTGTCGGGTGGACGGTGTCGGGGGGACGGTGTCTGGGGGACGGTGTCGGGGGGGACGGTGTCGGGGGGACGGTGTCGGGGGGACGGTGTCGGGTGGACGGTGTCGGGGGGACGGTGTCGGGGGGACGGTGTCGGGGGGACGGTGTCGGGGGGACGGTGTCGGGGGGGACGGTGTCGGGGGGACGGTGTCGGGGGGACGGTGTCGGGGGGGACGGTGTCTGGGGGACGGTGTCTGGGGGACGGTGTCTGGGGGACGGTGTCGGGGGGACGGTGTCGGGGGGACGGTGTCTGGGGGGACGGTGTCTGGGGGACGGTGTCGGGGGGACGGTGTCGGGGGGACGGTGTCGGGGGGACGGGTCGGGGGGACGGTGTCTGGGGGGACGGTGTCGGGGGGACGGTGTCTGGGGGGACGGTGTCTGGGGGGACGGTGTCGGGGGGACGGTGTCTGGGGGACGGTGTCGGGGGGACGGTGTCGGGGGGACGGGTCGGGGGGACGGTGTCGGGGGGACGGTGCCTGGGGGACGGTGTCTGGGGGACGGTGTCTGGGGGACGGTGTCTGGGGGACGGTGTCTGGGGGACGGTGCCAGGGGGACGGTGCCTGGGGGACGGTGTCTGGGGGACGGTGTCTGGGGGACGGGGGGACGGTGTCGGGGGGACGGTGTCGGGGGGACGGTGTCGGGGGGACGGTGTCTGGGGGACGGTGCCTGGGGGACGGTGTCTGGGGGACGGTGTCTGGGGGACGGTGCCTGGGGGACGGTGTCTGGGGGACGGTGTCAGGGGGACGGTGTCGGGGGGGGACGGTGTCTGGGGGACGGTGTATGGGGGACGGGGGGACGGTGTCGGGGGGGCTGTGTCGGGGGGACGGTGTCTGGGGGGACGGTGTCTGGGGGACGGGGGGGACGGTGTCGGGGGGGCGGTGTCTGGGGGACGGTGTCTGGGGGACGGGGGGACGGTGTCGGGGGGCCGGTGTCGGGGGGCCGGTGTCTGGGGGGACGGTGTCGGGGGGACGGTGTCGGGGGGGACGGTGCCTGGGGGACGGTGTCGGGGGGACGGTGTCGGGGGGACGGTGTCGGGGGGGACGGTGCCTGGGGGACGGTGTCGGGGGGGACGGTGTCGGGGGGACGGTGTCGGGGGGACGGTGTCGGGGGGGACGGTGCCTGGGGGACGGTGTCGGGGGGACGGTGTCGGGGGGACGGTGTCTGGGGGACGGTGTCTGGGGGGGACGGTGTCTGGGGGACGGTGTCTGGGGGGAGAGGGTGGGACGGTGTCTGGGGGACGGTGTCTGGGGGACGGTGTCTGGGGGACGGTGTCGGGGGGGACGGTGTCGGGGGGACGGTGTCGGGGGGACGGTGTCTGGGGGGACGGTGTCTGGGGGGACGGTGTCTGGGGGGACGGTGTCGGGGGGACGGTGTCGGGGGGACGGTGTCGGGGGGACGGTGTCGGGGGGACGGTGTCGGGGGGACGGTGTCGGGGGGACGGTGTCTGGGGGGACGGTGTCTGGGGGGGACGGTGTCGGGGAGACGGTGTCTGGGGGACGGTGTCTGGGGGGACGGTGTCTGGGGGACGGTGTCTGGGGGACGGTGTCGGGGGGACGGTGTCGGGGGGACGGTGTCGGGGGGACGGTGTCAGGGGGACGGTGTCTGGGGGGACGGTGTCTGGGGGGGACGGTGTCGGGGAGACGGTGTCTGGGGGACGGTGTCTGGGGGGACGGTGTCTGGGGGACGGTGTCGGGGGGACGGTGTCGGGGGGACGGTGTCTGGGGGGACGGTGTCTGGGGGACGGTGTCTGGGGGGACGGTGTCGGGGGGACGGTGTCTGGGGGACGGTGTCTGGGGGACGGTGTCTGGGGGACGGTGTCGGGGGGACGGTGTCGGGGGGGACGGTGTCGGGGGGACGGTGTCTGGGGGACGGTGTCGGGGGGACGGTGTCTGGGGGACGGTGTCGGGGGGACGGTGTCGGGGGGACGGTGTCGGGGGGACGGTGTCGGGGGGGACGATGTCGGATGGGGGACGGTGTCGGGGGGACGGTGTCGGGGGGGCGGTGTCGGGGAGACGGTGTCTGGGGGGACGGTGTCTGGGGGACGGTGTCTGGGGGACGGTGTCTGGGGGACGGTGTCGGGGGGACGGTGTCGGGGGGACGGTGTCGGGGGGACGGTGTCTGGGGGACGGTGTCGGGGGGACGGTGTCGGGGGGACGGTGTCGGGGGGGACGGTGTCTGGGGGATGGTGTCGGGGGGACGGTGTCGGGGGGGCGGTGTCGGGGGGACAGTGTCGGGGGGACGGTGTCTGGGGGACGGTGTCGGGGGGGCGGTGTCGGGGGGACGGTGTCGGGGGGACGGTGTCTGGGGGGACGGTGTCGGGGGGACGGTGTCTGGGGGACGGTGTCTGGGGGGACGGTGTCTGGGGGACGGTGTCGGGGGGACGGTGTCGGGGGGACGGTGTCGGGGGGACGGTGTCGGGGGGACGGTGTCTGGGGGGGACGGTGTCGGGGAGACGGTGTCTGGGGGACGGTGTCTGGGGGGACGGTGTCGGGGGGACGGTGTCGGGGGGACGGTGTCGGGGGGACGGTGTCGGGGGGACGGTGTCGGGGGGACGGTGTCTGGGGGACGGTGTCGGTGGGACGGTGTCTGGGGGACGGTGTCAGGGGGACGGTGTCTGGGGGACGGTGTCGGATGGGGGACGGTGTCGGGGGGACGGTGTCGGGGGGGCGGTGTCGGGGAGACGGTGTCTGGGGGGACGGTGTCTGGGGGACGGTGTCTGGGGGACGGTGTCGGGGGGACGGTGTCGGGGGGACGGTGTCGGGGGGACGGTGTCTGGGGGACGGTGTCGGGGGGACGGTGTCGGGGGGACGGTGTCGGGGGGGACGGTGTCTGGGGGATGGTGTCGGGGGGACGGTGTCGGGGGGGCGGTGTCGGGGGGACGGTGTCGGAGGGACGGTGTCGGGGGGACGGTGTCGGGGGGACGGTGTCGGGGGGACGGTGTCTGGGGGACGGTGTCTGGGGGACGGTGTCTGGGGGGCGGTGTCGGGGGGACAGTGTCTGGGGGACGGTGTCGGGGGGGACGGTGTCGGGGGGGCGGTGTCGGGGAGACGGTGTCGGGGGGACGGTGTCTGGGGGGACGGTGTCTGGGGGACGGTGTCTGGGGGACGGTGTCGGGGGGACGGTGTCGGGGGGACGGTGCCGGGGGGACGGTGCCGGGGGGACGGTGTCGGGGGGACGGTGTCGGGGGGGACGGTGTCTGGGGGGACGGTGTCTGGGGGACGGTGTCTGGGGGACGGTGTCTGGGGGACGGTGTCGGGGGGACGGTGTCGGGGGGACGGTGTCGGGGGGACGGTGTCTGGGGGACGGTGTCGGGGGGACGGTGTCGGGGGGACGGTGTCGGGGGGGACGGTGTCTGGGGGATGGTGTCGGGGGGACGGTGTCGGGGGGGCGGTGTCGGGGGGACAGTGTCGGGGGGACGGTGTCTGGGGGACGGTGTCGGGGGGGCGGTGTCGGGGGGACGGTGTCGGGGGGACGGTGTCTGGGGGGACGGTGTCGGGGGGACGGTGTCTGGGGGACGGTGTCTGGGGGGACGGTGTCTGGGGGACGGTGTCGGGGGGACGGTGTCGGGGGGACGGTGTCGGGGGGACGGTGTCGGGGGGACGGTGTCTGGGGGGGACGGTGTCGGGGAGACGGTGTCTGGGGGACGGTGTCTGGGGGGACGGTGTCGGGGGGACGGTGTCGGGGGGACGGTGTCGGGGGGACGGTGTCGGGGGGACGGTGTCGGGGGGACGGTGTCTGGGGGACGGTGTCGGTGGGACGGTGTCTGGGGGACGGTGTCAGGGGGACGGTGTCTGGGGGACGGTGTCGGATGGGGGACGGTGTCGGGGGGACGGTGTCGGGGGGGCGGTGTCGGGGAGACGGTGTCTGGGGGGACGGTGTCTGGGGGACGGTGTCTGGGGGACGGTGTCGGGGGGACGGTGTCGGGGGGACGGTGTCGGGGGGACGGTGTCTGGGGGACGGTGTCGGGGGGACGGTGTCGGGGGGACGGTGTCGGGGGGGACGGTGTCTGGGGGATGGTGTCGGGGGGACGGTGTCGGGGGGGCGGTGTCGGGGGGACGGTGTCGGAGGGACGGTGTCGGGGGGACGGTGTCGGGGGGACGGTGTCGGGGGGACGGTGTCTGGGGGACGGTGTCTGGGGGACGGTGTCTGGGGGGCGGTGTCGGGGGGACAGTGTCTGGGGGACGGTGTCGGGGGGGACGGTGTCGGGGGGGCGGTGTCGGGGAGACGGTGTCGGGGGGACGGTGTCTGGGGGGACGGTGTCTGGGGGACGGTGTCTGGGGGACGGTGTCGGGGGGACGGTGTCGGGGGGACGGTGCCGGGGGGACGGTGCCGGGGGGACGGTGTCGGGGGGACGGTGTCGGGGGGACGGTGTCGGGGGGACGGTGTCGGGGGGACGGTGTCTGGGGGACGGTGTCGGGGAGACGGTGTCTGGGGGACGGTGTCGGGGAGACGGTGTCTGGGGGACGGTGTCTGGGGGGACGGTGTCTGGGGGACGGTGTCTGGGGGACGGTGTCGGGGGGACGGTGTCGGGGGGACGGTGTCTGGAGGAGACGGCGTCGGGGGGGACGGTGTCTGGGGGACGGTGTCTGGAGGAGACGGTGTCTGGGGGGACGGTGTCGGGGGGACGGTGTCGGGGGGACGGTGTCTGGGGGACGGTGTCGGGGGGACGGTGTCGGGGGGACGGTGTCTGGAGGAGACGGTGTCTGGGGGGACGGTGTCTGGGGGACGGGTGTCGGGGGGACGGTGTCGGGGGGACGGTGTCTGGAGGAGACGGTGTCGGGGGGGGACGGTGTCTGGGGGACGGTGTCGGGGGGACGGTGTCGGGGGACGGTGTCTGGGGGACGGTGTCGGGGGGACGGTGTCGGGGGACGGTGTCGGGGGACGGTGTCGGGGAGACGGTGTCTGGGGGACGGTGTCGGATGGGGGACGGTGTCTGGGGGACGGTGTCTGGGGGACGGTGTCGGGGGGACGGTGTCTGGGGGACGGTGTTCGGGGGGACGGTGTCGGGGGGACGGTGTCTGGGGGACGGTGTCGGGGGGACGGTGTCTGGGGGACGGTGTCGGGGGGACGGTGTCGGGGGGACGGTGTCGGGGGGACGGTGTCTGGGGGACGGGGGGACGGTGTCTGGGGGACGGTGTCGGGGGGACGGTGTCTGGGGGGACGGTGTCGGGGGGACGATGTCGGGGGGACGGTGTCGGGGGGACGATGTCGGGGGGACGGTGTCGGGGAGACGGTGTCTGGGGGACGGTGTCGGATGGGGGACGGTGTCTGGGGGACGGTGTCTGGGGGACGGTGTCTGGGGGACGGTGTCTGGGGGACGGTGTCGGGGGGACGGTGTCTGGGGGGACGGTGTCGGGGGGCGGTGTCGGGGGGACGGTGTCGGGGGGACGGTGTCGGGGGGACGGTGTCGGGGGGACGGTGTCGGGGGGACGGTGTCGGGGGGACGGTGTCGGGGGGACGGTGTCGGGGGGACGATGTCGGATGGGGGACGGTGTCGGGGAGACGGTGTCTGGGGGACGGTGTCTGGGGGACGGTGTCGGATGGGGGACGGTGTCTGGGGGACGGTGTCAGGGGGACGGTGTCTGGGGGACGGTGTCGGATGGGGGACGGTGTATGGGGGACGGTGTCGGGGGGGCGGTGTCGGGGGGACGGTGTCGGGGGGACGGTGCCGGGGGGACGGTGTCGGGGGGACGGTGTCGGGGGGACGGTGTCGGGGGGACGGTGTCGGGGGGGACGGTGTCGGGGGGACAGTGTCGGGGGGACGGTGTCGGGGGGACGGTGTCTGGGGGGGACGGTGTCGGGGGGACGGTGTCAGGGGGACAGTGTCGGGGGGACGGTGTCGGGGGGACGGTGTCGGGGGGACGGTGTCTGGGGGACGGTGTCGGGGAGACGGTGTCTGGGGGGACGGTGTCTGGGGGACGGTGTCGGGGGGACGGTGTCTGGGGGACGGTGTCTGGGGGACGGTGTCTGGGGGGCGGTGTCGGGGGGACGGTGTCTGGGGGACGGTGTCGGGGGGTACGGTGTCGGGGGGACGGTGTCGGGGGGACGGTGTCGGGGGGACGGTGTCGGGGGGGACTGTGTCGGGGGGACGGTGTCGGGGAGACGGTGTCTGGGGGACGGTGTCTGGGGGGACGGTGTCTGGGGGACGGTGTCTGGGGGACGGTGTCGGGGGGACGGTGTCGGGGGGACGGTGTCTGGAGGAGACGGTGTCGGGGGGGACGGTGTCTGGGGGACGGTGTCTGGAGGAGACGGTGTCGGGGGGACGGTGTCTGGTGGACGGTGTCGGGGGGACGGTGTCTGGGGGACGGTGTCGGGGGGGACGGTGTCGGGGGGACGGTGTCGGGGGGACGGTGTCGGGGGGGCGGTGTCGGGGAGACGGTGTCTGGGGGACGGTGTCGGATGGGGGACGGTGTCTGGGGGACGGTGTCGGATGGGGGACGGTGTCGGGGGGGACGGTGTCTGGGGGACGGTGTCTGGGTGGACGGTGTCGGGGGGGACGGTGTCGGGGGGACGGTGTCTGGGGGGACGGTGTCGGGGGGACGGTGTCTGGGGGACGGTGTCTGGGGGACGGTGTCGGGGGGACGGTGTCTGGGGGGGACGGTGTCGGGGGGACGGTGTCGGGGGGGACGGTGTCTGGGGGACGGTGTCGGGGGGACGGTGTCGGGGGGACGGTGTCGGGGGGACGGTGTCGGGGGGACGGTGTCGGGGGGACGGTGTCGGGGGGACGGTGTCTGTGGGACGGTGTCGGGGGGACGGTGTCGGGGGACGGTGTCGGGGGGACGGTGTCGGGGGACGGTGTCGGGGGGACGGTGTCTGGGGGACGGTGTCGGGGGGACGGTGTCGGGGGGACGGTGTCGGGGGGACGGTGTCGGGGGGACGGTGTCGGGGGGACGGTGTCGGGGGGGCGGTGTCTGGGGGGACGGTGTCGGGGGGGACGGTGTCGGGGGGACGGTGTCGGGGGGACGGTGTCGGGGGGACGGTGTCTGGGGGACGGTGTCGGGGGGACGGTGTCGGAGGGACGGTGTCTGGGGGAAGGTGTCGGAGGGACGGTGTCTGGGGGACGGTGTCTGGGGGACGGTGTCGAGGGGACGGTGTCTGGTGGACGGTGTCTGGGGGACGGTGTCGGGGGGACGGTGTCGGGGGGAAGGTGTCGTGGGGACGGTGTCTGGGGGACGGTGTCTGGGGGGACGGTGTCGGGGGGACGGTGTCGGGGGGACGGGGGGACGGTGTCTGTGGGGACGGTGTCTGGGGGACGGTGTCTGGGGGGACGGTGTCTGGGGGACGGTGTCTGGGGGACGATGTCGGGGGGACGGTGTCTGGGGGACGGTGTCGGGGGGACGGTGTCGGGGGGACGGTGTCTGGGGGACGGTGTCTGGGGGGACGGTGTCTGGGGGACGGTGTCTGGGGGGACGGTGTCGGGGGGACGGTGTCGGGGGGACGGTGTCGGGGGGACGGTGTCGGGGGGACGGTGTCTGGGGGGATGGTGCCTGGGGGACGGTGTCGGGGGGACGGTGTCGGGGGGACGGTGTCTGGGGGACGGTGTCGGGGGGACGGTGTCTGGGGGGACGGTGCCTGGGGGACGGTGTCGGGGGGACGGTGTCTGGGGGACGGTGTCTGGGGGACGGTGTCGGGGGGAGAGGGGGGGGACGGTGTCGGGGGGACGGTGTCGGAGGGACGGTGTCTGGGGGACGGTGTCGGAGGGACGGTGTCTGGGGGACGGTGTCTGGGGGACGGTGTCGAGGGGACGGTGTCTGGTGGACGGTGTCTGGGGGACGGTGTCGGGGGGACCGGTGTCTGGGGGACGGTGTCTGGGGGACGGTGTCTGGGGGGACGGTGTCGGGGGGACGGTGTCGGGGGGACGGGGGGACGGTGTCTGTGGGGACGGTGTCTGGGGGACGGTGTCTGGGGGGACGGTGTCTGGGGGACGGTGTCTGGGGGACGATGTCGGGGGGACGGTGTCTGGGGGACGGTGTCGGGGGGACGGTGTCGGGGGACGGTGTCGGGGGGACGGTGTCTGGGGGACGGTGTCGGGGGGACGGTGTCTGGGGGGACGGTGCCTGGGGGACGGTGTCGGGGGGACGGTGTCTGGGGGACGGTGTCTGGGGGACGGTGTCGGGGGGAGAGGGGGGGACGGTGTCGGGGGGACGGTGTCGGGGGGACGGTGTCGGGGGGGACGGTGTCGGGGGGAGAGGGGGGGGACGGATTCTGGGGGACGGTGTGTCTGGGGGACGGTGTCGTGGGACGGTGTCGGGGGGGACGGTGTCTGGGGGACGGTGTCTGGGGAGAGGTGTCAGGGGACGGTGTCGGGGGGACGGTGTCTGGGGGACGGTGTCGGGGGGACGGTGTCGGGGAGACGGTGTCTGGGGGACGGTGTCTGGGGGGACGGTGTCTGGGGACGGTGTCTGGGGGACGGTGTCGGGGGGACGGTGTCGGGGGGACGGTGTCTGGAGGAGACGGTGTCGGGGGGGGACGGTGTCTGGGGGACGGTGTCTGGAGGAGACGGTGTCGGGGGGGACGGTGTCTGGGGGACGGTGTCGGGGGGACGGTGTCGGGGGGACGGTTGTCGGGGGGACGGTGTCGGGGGGACGGTGTCGGGGAGACGGTGTCTGGGGGACGGTGTCGGATGGGGGACGGTGTCTGGGGGACGGTGTCGGATGGGGGACGGTGTCGGGGGGGACGGTGTCTGGGGGACGGTGTCTGGGTGGACGGTGTCGGGGGGACGGTGTCGGGGGGACGGTGTCTGGGGGGACGGTGTCGGGGGGACGGTGTCTGGGGGACGGTGTCTGGGGGACGGTGTCGGGGGGACGGTGTCTGGGGGGACGGTGTCGGGGGGGACGGTGTCGGGGGGGGACGGTGTCTGGGGGGACGGTGTCGGGGGGACGGTGTCGGGGGGACGGTGTCGGGGGGGACGGTGTCGGGGGGACGGTGTCTGTGGGACGGTGTCGGGGGGACGGTGTCGGGGGGACGGTGTCGGGGGGACGGATGTCGGGGGGACGGTGTCGGGGGACGGTGTCGGGGGGACGGTGTCTGGGGGACGGTGTCGGGGGGACGGTGTCGGGGGACGGTGTCGGGGGGGACGGTGTCGGGGGGACGGTGTCGGGGGGACGGGTGTCGGGGGGACGGTGTCGGGGGGGCGGTGTCTGGGGGGACGGTGTCGGGGGGGGACGGTGTCGGGGGGACGGTGTCAGGGGGGACGGTGTCGGGGGACGGTGTCTGGGGGACGGTGTCGGGGGGACGGTGTCGGAGGGACGGTGTCTGGGGGACGGTGTCGGAGGGACGGTGTCTGGGGGACGGTCTCTGGGGGACGGTGTCGAGGGACGGTGTCTGGTGGACGGTGTCTGGGGGACGGTGTCGGGGGGACGGTGTCGGGGGGAAGGTGTCGTGGGGACGGTGTCTGGGGGACGGTGTCTGGGGGACGGTGTCTGGGGGACGGTGTCGGGGGGACGGTGTCGGGGGGACGGGGGACGGTGTCTGTGGGGACGGTGTCTGGGGACGGTGTCTGGGGGACGGTGTCTGGGGGACGGTGTCTGGGGGACGATGTCGGGGGGACGGTGTCTGGGGGACGGTGTCGGGGGGGACGGTGTCGGGGGGACGGTGTCTGGGGGACGGTGTCTGGGGGGACGGTGTCTGGGGGACGGTGTCTGGGGGGACGGTGTCGGGGGGACGGTGTCGGGGGACGGTGTCGGGGGGACGGTGTCGGGGGGACGGTGTCTGGGGGACGGTGCTGGGGACGGTGTGTCGGGGGGACGGTGTCGGGGGGACGGTGTCTGGGGGACGGTGTCGGGGGGACGGTGTCTGGGGGGACGGTGCTGGGGGGACGGTGTCGGGGGGACGTGTCTGGGGGACGGTGTCTGGGGGGACGGTGTCGGGGGGAGAGGGGGGGACGGTGTCGGGGGGACGGTGTCGGGGGGACGGTGTCGGGGGGGACGGTGTCGGGGGGAGAGGGGGGGACGGATTCTGGGGGACGGTGTCGGGGGGACGGTGTCGGGGGGACGGTGTCTGGGGGACGGTGTCGGGGGGACGGTGTCGGGGGGACGGTGTCTGGGGGACGGTGTCTGGGGAGGGTGTCGGGGGACGGTGTCTGGGGGACGGTGTCTGGGGACGGTGTCGGGGGGACGGTGTCTGGGGGACGTTGTCTGGGAGACGGTGTCGGGGGACGGTGTCGGGGGGACGGTGTCTGGGGGACGGTGTCGGGGACGGCTGGGGGACGGTGTCTGGGGGACGGTGTCTGGGGACGGTGTCGGGGGGACGGTGTCTGGGGGACGGTGTCTGGGGGACGTGTCTGGGGGACGGGTGTCGGGGGGGGAGAGGGTCGGGGACGGTGTCGGGGGGGACGGTTGTCGGGGGGACGGTGTCGGGGGGACGGTGTCGGGGGGACGGTGTCTGGGGGGACGGTGTCGGGGGGACGGTTGTCTGGGGGGACGGTCTGTCTGGGGGACGGTGTCTGGGGGACGGTGTCTGGGGGACGGTGTCTGGGGGACGGTGTCTGGGGGGACGGTGTCGGGGGAGACGGTGTCTGGGGGACGGTGTCTGGGAGGGACGGTGTGTCGGGGGGACGGTGTCTGGGGGGCGGGGGGGACGGTGTCTGGGGGACGGTGTCTGGGGGACGGTGTCGGGGGGAGAGGGGGGGACGGTGTCGGGGGGACGGTTGTCTGGGGGACGGTGTCTGGGGGACGGTGTCGGGGGGAGAGGGGGGGACGGTGTCGGGGGGACGGTGTCGGGGGGGACGGTGTCTGGGGGGGACGGTGTCGGGGGGTGACGGTGTCTGGGGGGGACGGTGTCGGGGGGGAGGAGGGGGGGGACGGTGTCGGGGGGACGGTGTCGGGGGGAGGGGGGACGGTGTCCTGGGGGGACGGTGACTGGTCTGGGGCGGTGCTGGGGGACGGTGTCGGGGGGAGAGGGGGGGACGGTGTCGGGGGGGGACGTGTCGGGGGGACGGTGTCTGGGGGGGACGGTGTCGGGGGGGGGACGGTGTCTGGGGGGACGGGTGTCAGGGGGACGGTGTCGGGGAGACG